>NW_026136716.1:13538513-14172371 GCF_905237075.1 Dicentrarchus labrax
ATTTATATAGATTATATTTGTATTCTTTTTGTCTGTGGGAGGAAACCGGAGCACCCGGGGAAAACCCACGTGGACACTGGAGAATTATTAAGATATGTCCAAACTTTACGTTTCCTGTAACTAATTTTCCTCTCCTTTCCAGTGTTTCTGTCTATGTAGTGCCAAGTTCTCTCGCTCTCTCACGTCTCCCTCCCACCTGTTTGTGTGCTCACTGTGCCGTGTAGCGATGGGTCAGTCGCGAACGATCCGGCTCTCTGAAGTGAACGACGGGAGCCGCAACAGGCGGCTTTTTTCTGTTAAAGCCACGTGATTGGTCAAGATGTGTGGCGGCGTCTGTGTATCTATACTGAGCAGGAGGGGGGGAGGGAGGGGTTACAGACACACACACAACACAGTGAGCACACAAACAGGTGGGAGGGAGACGTGAGAGAGCGAGAGAACTTGGGGGGAGAAAAGAAACGGGTAAAAAAATGGATCCTGTCGTTCACTTCACAAGCCGCTCTTAGAGCGCTTTTTAGTGAGCGGAGCCAAAGGAACCGGTTCTCTAAAAGAGCCGGAATTCCCATCACTAGTGTGTCTGTAACCCCTCCCTCCCCCCTCCTGCTCAGTGTAGATACTCAGACGCCGCCACACATCTTGACCAATCATCAATCGGCTCCAACAGAAAAACGGGGAAAAAATCTGGATCCAGCTCTTAGAGCCGGATCGTTCGTGACTGACCCATCATTACTTCCTGATCCAGCGGTCAACAGTGCATAAATACCCACCACAACTAACCACAGGAAGACTAGGGGGAGTTTAGTTAGCAGGTTTGGTTTAGATAGCGGGGAAACTCCAAACTGAATGGAGGTTTATACCTCTCTGGTGGGTACCAGTGAACGGCGTTGTGGATTTATATAGATTATATTTGTATTTTTTTGCCTGTGGGAGGAAACCGGAGCACCCGGGGAAAACCCACGTGGACACTGGAGGATTATTAAGATATGTCCAAACTTTACGTTTCCTGTCACTAATTTTCCTCTCCTTTCCAGTGTTTCTGTCTATGTAGCACCAAGTTCTCTCGCTCTCTCACGTCTCCCTCCCACCTGTTCGTGTGCTCACTGTGTCGTGTAGTGATGGGTCAGTCGCGAACGATCCAGTTTTTTGAAGTGAACGACGGGAGCCGGCTCCTGATTGGGAGCCTCATCCGTATTTGCAGGTCTGTGTATCTACACTGAGCAGGAGGGGAGGGAGGGGTTACAGACACACACGGTACAGTGAGTACACAAACAGGTGGGAGGGAAACGTGAGAGAGCGAGAGAATTTGGGGGGAAAAAATAAACGGGTAAAAAATCTGGATCCGGCTCCCGTTGTTCACTTCAATTTGATGATTTTGGAGCAGTTTAAAAATAGTCGTCTTCCAGAATGCATTGCAACATACATAACAGAACGGAAAATGACTACAGCTGCTGAGGCTGCTGTTTCAGCTGATGAGTACGTATTGCTCCATAAGGGCAGTTTCAGAGACCACTCTGTGGCTCGTGATGTTCCCATTTTGCACGATTATTTGTAAATTTGGTATTTTGTTACTGTATACCACCAGGTGATAGGGTGTTTGTTGTAGGCCACTTTCTGGGGGATTTTTCTAATCCTAGGGTCTAGTTTTTTGGGTGCGCGTATGCGTAAAGTTGTCGGGACCGCTAGTGGTGCGCTCTGGTATAGATCCTTTGTTCTCCGGTTTACCTGTGCAGGTGCAGGCCTGTAAACGTTTGTTTGCTCTTGTGGGAGAGTGTAGAGGAAAGGACGCGTTGGATGATGGCTTTGTTGGGTAAGTAGACTATTTCAGAATGATTGTGTAGTGTTTCGTAGCTGGATTTGACCATTTGAGTATATGTTTGCTTGACGTTTTCTTTTTTTTTTTGCTGCTATCAGCTGATCCGGATAACATATGCAGGTTGCTTGTGCGCAGTCTGGTAAAATGGTGACGCGTTCAAAGAGAATTGGCCATTTCAAACCTGAACTTAAAGCAAGTGATCAGTTTGACAATGGGAATATCTGTAACTATTGTCACGAGAAAGGACATTGGAAGACAGATTGTGCTGTATTAAAGGCTAAAACCAGGGGGAGTGAAAGCAAATGTGAGACTTGTTGCATTTCTTCGTCCTGTGTAGTTACATGCGCTATGCGTAAAGCAGAGACTGGGGTGCCGCCTGACAGTAACAGTACTTTGTGGGAGGAAACCGGAGCACCCGGGAAAACCCACGTGGACACTGGAGGATTATTAAGCCACAGTGCCACCATATTTCCAGGCCACTGCTGTCGGTCACTGTCATTCAAGTAAAACTCAGTATGACGTAGTGATGGATGGTCAAAAGCAGTTGGCCGGCTAGAAATGATTATTAATTATAAAATAAAAAATGTATGAAAAAAAATATATATATCAGATTAGCATATTGTACAGACACAAGCCGTTCATACAATTGTGGGGGAAAAGTTGGTCCATTAGGGGGTCCTCCGCTGGCTCCATCGTGCCATTGTCGCTTGAATTGCGGAAAAACCAGCAGCAATTCTTTCTTTGAGTGGGTGAATGACAGCAGCAATACCTGCTTTGAGTGGGTGGATAACAGCAGCAATACCTGCTTGGGCCATGGTCAAAAAAAGTTGAAAAACTTGCCTTAGCCAGGGTGAAAACAGCCATGGCTCCTTCCACAATTAAGGACATAAAATCAGCGATTCCTCCTTTAGCCACCGTGAAAGAAGTAGTAATTAAATCTCGAGCTAGGGACAACATGTTGGAGAACCCCATTGTTCTGAGCGCGACGATTCCTTCTAAAAATTGTGCTCTGGCCATGGATTTAGCAGTTGCCAAAATTCCATCTGACTCTGCCAGTGGTGCTAGGTCTCCCTCTACAGGTGACTCATAAATAGTTACCAAAATTCCATCTACCTCTGTGCCAGCAGGCTGTGATGTCTCGAGGTCAACTACTGAGTTTGGGAGAGGAGAAGGCTCAACATGGAATATCCTAATGTCAACTCTTAGTGGGGTAATATTCACTGTGGTTCTTACATTTGATTCCGGGAAGAACAGCAGTAATTGTTTCTCGGATATAAGTAAAAAGGGTTTTAAAATTTGTCTCCTCATCGGTGAAGAAAGTAGCCGATATTTCTTGAGCCATGGACAACACAATGTTGGCGAAACCCATTTCTCTGAGCGTGGCGATTCCTGCTAAAATTTGTGCTCTGGCCATGGATTTAGCAGCTGCCAATATTCCATCTACCTCTGTGCCAGGAGGCTGTGATGTCTCGAGGTCAACTACTGAGTTTGGGAGAGGAGAAGGCTCAACATGGAATATCCTAATGTCAACTCTTAGTGGGTAAATATTCACTGTGGTTTTTACTTTGATTCCGGGAAGAACAGCAGTAATTGTTTCTCGGATATAAGTAAAAAGGGTTTTAAAATTTGTCTCCTCATCGGTGAAGAAAGTAGCCGATATTTCTTGAGCCATGGACAACACAATGTTGGCGAAACCCATTTCTCTGAGCGTGGCGATTCCTGCTAAAATTTGTGCTCTGGTCATGGAATTACCGCCAGAATGACTCCTGTGAATAAAAAAGCGAATGCCTGAAGAGGTGCTATTCTGCTCTTCCTCTGCTTCATTTAAATTTGTCCCTGCCAGTGGTGCAAGGTCTACCTCTACAGGTGACTCATAAGCAGTTGCCAACATTCCATCTGACTCTGTGCCAGCAGGCTGTGATGTCTCGAGGTCAACTACTGAGTTTGGGAGAGGAGAAGGCTCAACATGGAATATCCTAATGTCAACTCTTAGTGGGTAAATATTCACTGTGGTTCTTACTTTGATTCCGGGAAGAACAGCAGTAATTGTTTCTCGGATATAAGTAAAAAGGGTTTTAAAATTTGTCTCCGCATTGGTGAAGAAAGTAGCCGATATTTCTTGAGCCATGGACAACACAATGTTGGCGAACCCCATTTCTCTGAGCGTGGCGATTCCTGCTAAAATTTGTGCTCTGGTCATGGAATTACCGCCAGAATGACTCCTGTGAATAAAAAAGCGAATGCCTGAAGAGGTGCTATTCTGCTCTTCCTCTGCTTCATTTAAATTTGTCTCTGCCAGTGGTGCTAAGTCTACCTCTACAGGTGACTCAAGTAGGACCGGTTCTGGGTTAACAATGGGTGAACTGGGGGGGAATAGGCACGATTTCAATATCATTGAAGCAATCAGGATTTCTGATGCTGGGAAAAACAGAAGGAGTTGTTGCTAGAGCCACCGTGGAATAAGCAGCTGCCGAAGAAAATGCTGAATTTCCATCTGACCCTGTGTGACTCCTGTGAGTTAAAGTGCGAATGCCTGAAGAGGAGCTATTCTGCTCTTCCTCTGCTTCATTTAAATTTGTCTCTGCCAGTGGTGCTAAGTCTACCTCTACAGGTGACTCAAGTAGGACCGGTTCTGGGTTAACAATGGATGGACTGGGGGAATGCGCTCCAATCCAGCTCTAATGATGCGACCAGCAGTTCTGATGGCCCAAGGAACCACAACTAGACCAAGAACTAAAACTGGCATGTTGGCGTATAGTTGTTGTAAAGAAATGATATTTCTGCTGATTTCCAGTTATCGTCCGTATGATTGTGTAACTGTTGTGTAACACAAAGGTGCACAGAGGTGATGAGCTCTGGGGTTGATTTTTGCAGGGCACACATCAAAGGAGTCCTTTGAAGTGGCTGCTACGTCATGGAAATGACGGTGGGAATGACGTCATGAATGTGCCAAGCGTTTTACTTTGAAAAAAAAATGCATTTTTTAAATGTACTCACGTTTATTTTTAAATTCTAATGGCGACACATTTTGCGCTCATTGTTCTCGGTTTCATACATTAAACTCGTCTTTTAATCGAAGGAATTTGTAGCCTTTCCATTCACGCTGATGCCATATAATAAAGTAGGTGATAAGAATAATAAATTAATAGATAAATAAGCATAAATAAGTAGCACTGGTCCGACCTAAAGTAGGTCGGTTTGGAGAAATACTGTAAGAATGCAGCGTTGTGTTCAAAATCCACCAGTCATATATCGTTATACAGAAGATTATATAGGCTGTAGTTATGTATTCTTTATTGTAAGGAATATTGTATTTAGGCTTTGCGGTTATATCAGCACCATGCATCTGTGTATGATGTGTTTTTATGTTTCAGATAATAGAGGTGTATAAGACAAACAGTCTATATGTGATAAACGTATATATGTTTGAAACTTACTTCGTGTGAAACGCTCCTCTCGTTATTACGGTGTTGGCTGCAGTGAAGGAACGACGCTTAACCCGTTAAATCCCCAATTGTTCCTTGCAAAATAAGTGCATGCATTGAACTCCTTAGACCTCCCTAACATATAATAGGTATGAATTTTTTCATGTTAGTTTGTTATAAATTGAGGTTTTAGACTCGGCAACAATTGTTGCCGGTGGGAAACCGCATAGTCTAAATTTACACAAATTCTTCAATTTGACCTATTTACACATGTAAAGAATAAAAATAACATGAACATGAGTAACATATTATAACTAGGCATGGTTATAAATGTGTTTAGAACTTTATTAGATACATTATTAGATTAGATTTATTAGATACAAAAGATATAACAGAATTTGAATTTATTAATTTAATTTAGGAGCAAAGCACAGCTCAAAGCACATAAAACCGTTAAATAACAGTAGAGCTAAAAGTGTTTGAACTTACAAAATAAGAACTGATACTAGTTTATAAAAATAAAATAAATTCACATTGTGGCAGTACCTTAGATTCACTTAACATTTACTGACCACTAACATCATGGCCAGAAGATGAGTGCACAGTGTTATTCAACAGAAACCCAAAAACTGCATGTAAATATTCACTGTACCGCAAAAACAGTGCAAAAGATATAAAAACAGTGCATACTGAAGGCGCACTATTAGTGACAAAAATCTGAATATTTATTTTACAGTTACCAGTTTCAATAGATTTGATTTATGTAACAGCTCAAAGGCTTATCAGTTAGATTTTACTCTCCATGAAAAATCTTCAATGTGCACTCAATGTGGAGTGGTACGTCACACTTCTCACATCCATACACAGTGCGGTTGTAGCATCATCTGCATCTTTGGTAACGTTTTCCTGTGTTTACAGGCCAGTGATGTTTCCCATCACCTCTTGTGGAATCCTGAGGTTTCACAGTTGCAGATCTTCTGCCTTGCTCAAGAGGCTGTTTTCCATATCTCTTGAGGAGATCCATGGACACTGCCAACAACATCTCTGAAGAACAGCCAACTATTCACCACTGCACTGTGAAGGGACCAGGCCAGGATTGGCCTCCACCACTTCTTTGACCTTATTGCAGATCTATATCTTGACACATGAAGATCATGCAGATCCACGCCACCCATGTTTTGGTTATATGTAAAGAAACACAGAGGTTGTGACAACTGCTTTTTTCTCTTTGCTCCACCTGGATGCTTGACCCTCTGAATATCTTTCTACAGCATTGGTTGCCATGGTTACAACACTGTTATCCTTCCATCGCACCAGTAACTTCTCCCCCTCTGTAAGGACCTCCGTGCTTCCACAAGGCATTTTTTCAAAATCCTTCACACCTGTGAAAGGGATGTCATGTAGACGGCACTGTCTCAGTGTGCCAAGGGACCCATAACCCCGTTTGGTCATTTCATCAATGAGGCTAAGTGAGGTGAAAAGGTTATCATACACAAATGTGCATCCTGGAGGGACTTCTGCTTGTTCAGCCAGACCAAGGACTACACTTGGGTCCTGTCCTAAGCCAGTTTCAGGCAGCTCCGAAGTTAGTGAAGCCAGCGGCCATAGTTAAATGTATCCCTGGGGCCAGAGCGGGCGACATTGAATCAAATTTAAAACTGCTGGCTAAAGATAAACGTAAATACAGTAAGATTGTTATCCACGTCGGCAGTAATGACACCCGTTTACGCTAATCGGAGGTCACTAAGATTAATGTGGAGTCGGTGTGTAATTATGCTAAGACAATGTCGGACTCCGTAGTTTTCTCTGGACCCCTGCCCAATGTGACCAGTGATGACATGTATAGCCGCATGTCGTCATTCCACCGCTGGCTGTCGAGGTGGTGTCCAGCAAACGATGTGGGCTTCATTGATAACTGGAAGCCTTTTTGGGGAAAACCTGGTCTGATTAGGAGAGACGGCATCCATTCCACTTTGGATGGAGTGGCTCTCTTATCTAGAAATATGGCGAAGTTTATTTCTAAAACCTGACAGTCCAGAGTTGGGACCAGGAAGCAGAGCTGCTGTCTTACACACTTCTCTGCGCTTTCTTTAGAACAGTCACCCACCCAAAACCCCATAGAGACTGTGTCTGTCCCCCGACCACCTAAATTATTTAAAGAAATAAAAACAAGAGGAGTTCAACATAAAAATCTAATAAAAATTAAAACCAACTCCTCAGTAGCACAAAATAAGAGAATGAAATGTGGGCTGTTAAATATCAGGTCTCTGTCCTCTAAAGCTGTTTTAGTGAATGAATTAATATCAGATTATGATATTGATTTACTTTGTCTTACTGAGACCTGGTTGTCCCACGAGGAGTATGTTAGCCTAAATGAATCCACCCCCCCCCCCAGTCATATTAATACTCACATTCCTCGAGGCACAGGCCGAGGAGGTGGAGTGGCATTGTTTTAATCACACTCTTGACCTTGTTCTGTCATATGGCATTGATATTGAACATTTAATAGTCTTCCCACATAATCCTTTCCTATCTTACCATTATTTAATAAGTTTTGAATTCATACTATTAGATTATAAGCCATTAGGCAAAACTTCGTACAGCAGATGTCTATCTGACAGTGCTGTAGCTAAATTTAAGGAGGAGATTCCTTCAGTGTTTGATTCAATGCCATGTCTGAATTTAGTCCTATAACGACTTTAGTCCCTCTGAAATTGATAATCTTGTTGATAGTGCTACAGGCTCACCACAATCAACATTAGACTCTATCGCTCCTATAAAAAGGAAATTATTAAAACATAGGAGACTAGCACCGTGGTACAACCACCAAACCCGCCAGTTAAAACAAATAGCTAGGAAATCTGAAAGAAAATGGCGCTCTTCCAAATTATCAGAATATCGCTCAAATTGGCAAGATAATCTTAAAATTTATAGAAAGGCTCTCTGTAATGCCAGAGGAGCCTTTTACTCAGCACTAATAGAAGAAAATAAGAATAACCCTAGGTTCCTCTTCAGCACTGTAGCCAGGCTGACAGAGAGTCACAGCTCTATTGAGCCACATATCTCCATAAACTTAAGTAGCAATGACTTCATGAGCTTCTTCTATAATAAAATTATTACTATTAGAGAAAAAATTAATCACCAACTGCCATCAATAGTTATCAGTGGCTCTCAAAGGTTCAGGGACTTCTGCCAATGTAAACTTAGATATATATTTAGACTGTTTTTCTGCTATCGATCTTCATCAGTTAACTTCAATCATTTCTTCATCGAAGCCATCAACCTGTCTATTTGACCCGATCCCAACTAGGCTGCTTAAAGAAGTTGTTCCCTTAATTGGCACTTCTTTACTGGATATGATTAATCTTTCTTTAATACCAGGATATGTACCACAGTCCTTTAAAGTAGCTGTAATTAAACCCCTTCTTAAAAATTTCACTCTTGACCCAGGGGTTTTAGCCAACTATAGACCGATTTCTAACCTCCCCTTCCTCTCTAAGATTCTGGAGAAAGTAGTCGCCAAAGAGTTGTGTGACTTTCTACATAACAATAGTTTATTTGAGGATTTTCAGTCAGGATTTAGAGTTCATCATAGCACAGAGACAGCTCTGGTTAAAGTTAATAATGACCTTCTGACTGCTTCAGACAATGGACTTGTCTCTGTACTTGTATTATTAGATCTTAGTGCTGCATTTGACACCATTGACCATAATATTCTTTTACAGAGACTTGAGCATCAAATTAGCATTAAAGGAACCGCACTAAGCTGGTTTAAGTCATATTTATCAGATCGCTCGCAGTTTGTACATGTTAACGTTGAATCTTCAATAAATACTACAGTTAGTCATGGAGTTCCACAAGGTTCTGTACTTGGACCAATACTATTTACTTTATATATGCTCCCTTTAGGCAACATTATTAGGAATCACTCCATTAACTTTCACTGTTATGCAGATGATACGCAGTTATATCTATCAATCAAGCCCAATGAAATTAATCAATTGTCTAAATTACAAACATGTCTTAAGGACATAAAATCCTGGATGACCTGCAATTTTCTGATGTTAAACTCAGAAAAAAACGAAATTCTTGTTCTTGGCCCCAAAAACCTTAGAGACTAAATGTCTAAAGATATAGTTACTCTAGATGGCATTAACTTGGCCTCTAGCACCACTGTCAGGAATCTTGGAGTTATCTTTGATCAGGATTTGTCATTTAACTCCCACATAAAGCAGACCTCTAGGACTGCCTTCTTTCATTTACGTAATATTAGAAAAGTTAGACACATACTATCACAGACAGATGCAGAAAAACTAATCCATGCATTTGTTACTTCAAGGCTGGATTACTGCAACTCTTTATTATCAGGTTGCCCCAATAAGTCCATTAAAACGCTCCAATTAATTCAGAACGCTGCAGCACGAGTACTGACAGGAACTAGAAAAAGAGATCACATCTCTCCTGTACTAGCTTCTCTGCATTGGCTCCCTGTAAAATGTAGAATAGAATTTAAAATCCTCCTCCTCACCTATAAAGCTCTTCATGGTCAGGCCCCTTCATATCTTAGAAAACACTACGTTCTCTGAATGCTGGGCTACTTGTGGTTCCTATAGTCTCTAAAAGTAGAACAGGAGCCAGAGCCTTCAGTTACCAAGCTCCTCTCTTGTGGAACCAGCTTCCAGTTGTGGTTCGGGAGGCAGACACCCTCACCACATTCAAGAGTAGGCTTAAGACATTCCTCTTTGATAAAGCTTATAGTTAGGGCTGGATCAGGTGAGTCCTGAACCATCCCTTAGTTATGTTGCTATAGGCCTAGACTATCAGGGGATTTCCCATGGTGCACTGAGCTCCTCCCTTCCTCTCTCTTTCTGCACTCATTCATGTCCCATTAATGCATGTTACTAACTTCACTTCTTCCCCGGAGTTCTTGTGCTTTCTCGTCTTGCAGGTTCTTGTCGATCCTGGTGGAGCCTCCTGCCATGGTCCTGCTAGATTGCCATTACCAATACTGTTGTTGCTGTGCACCTGTCTGTCTGTCTCTCTCTCTCTCTCTCTCTCTCTCTCTCTCTCTCTCTCTCTCTCTCTCTCTCTCTTTCACCCCAACTGGTCGAGACAGACGACCACCCACCTAGAGCCGGAGGATCTGTCCTAGGTTGCCTTTTAACAGGCAGTTTTTCCTTGCCCTTGTCACCAAGGTCTTGCTCATGGTGGTACTGTTGGGTCTCTGTAATTAATGTTTTAAAGAGTTCAGTCTAGACCTGCTCTATTTGAAAAGTGTCCTGAGATAACTTCTGTTATGAATTGGCGCTATACAAATAAAATTGAATTTAATTAAATTGAATTGAATTGTCGTTCAAAGTAAATACCAAACAAAACAGAGCAAGCCCGCCCCTCCCCCCCATGTTTCCGTAACTGTAACATCTTTCTGTAACTGCACGCGCACTAACCCCCACCCCCTCCCCCTCTCCCAACCATCTTGTCGGTGATTGGCTGGAACGTGGTTTGTTGTATTTTGGTGCACAGCCTGCGCCCCTAGTGTTTGTTTGACATTTACGAGCCCCGGGTTTTTTCACAGTGTATTCAGGGGGCAGGCAGCTAGCGGATCAAGGAGAGATGCCTACGATTTGAGACAAAAATGAAATTGCGCTGAAACCATGCAAGATCGCATAGTGCACCTTTAATGTTACACACTTTTAAAAGTAATGACTTTCCATAAAAAAGCTTTCAATACCTAACAACGCTCCTCCCTTTTGTTTTGTTGTTGTTCCTCTAAAGCAGTAAACTGTGTTTTCCATTACAGGCAGCTATAAATACATCTAACAATATGGAAAATACTACCCATTGTTGTATAGTTCAAAATACTGACTTCTTTGGAAGTTACTGAACACAGGTCAAAAGTAATACATTTTATCAAACATCTGCAGAAAGACACCCATGCAGGTGGTTTGCCTGTTGCCTCTTTCATATGCAACTCCTCACTATCTGTTCATCAGGTGAGGATTTTAATGTTACTTTCACTGTTTTAGATGGACAGTTGACTGTGTGGCAAGTACTGGTAAAAATAGCAATTACCTCTTACTATTCTCATCTACAGACATTTTTATCCATGATGTCAACATATTTGAAATGTTTTTTTTTTTACTAGTCTAACTTTTTAACAGTTAGAAATAACTTTGTCCTCAACCCATGCCACTATTACTGGTGTGTCCATTATTACTGGCTCATGTGAATGTGTAAGCAGGGCAAGATAAGTTGATTGGTCCTAGATATGTGAACACAAAGAAAGTGAACGCAACTTCTTCACGCGTAGTTTAAACAGTAATAGCAGTCTGTGCGTTATATTCCGATGGTAGAATTTAAAATTCTTTGACACTTGAAGGGGACGAGTGCAAAGTGTTACACTTTCTTGGCCTTAGTGGGGATGTAGTCTCAAGTCGAAAAAACTCTTTAAGGAGACCTGTGCAGTACTCAAAACAATTCTTCTTTTATATGCTTCAGGTATGAATCTTTTCTTGTTGTTGAATGTGAGATAAAGAAGTAAAACATTTTTACACATCACAATGTGTTAAAAAAGTAAATAAAGAAATGCAATGGGCCAAACGGTGATCCCTGGGGACACCTGATTTAATACTTGAGGTGGTTTTATTACAAGTGACACTTTGTGCTCTGTCTGCCAGATATTCATGTAACCCTCAAGACATTCATTAAAGTGGAAATATCCAAAGCATTCATTTATAGATCAGTCTACATCGCTTTAGCTGAAATTTTCACATTTGAGAGACCTACTTCAGCTACCACAAAATCCATTTAAATGAATAAGAAGCAGCCATATTTGCACACTGTGGAATAAGAAATGAGAATAGTATTTTGTTCCCGCAAAAAAATAAAAATAAAAGTTAGGAGCAAATGCCTTATACATCAGGGGAATAATAGCTGTCACAGCAACAGCTTTCAAGTGACGTCAACCATATGTTCCGCTGGCTTTTCAGCTCCACTTCAATTCGTCATAGCAGCACGCAAAGTTCCTGTCTGGGCTCAATGGAATTGTGCCTTCACATGCAACACATTAAAAGTGTGACATTCTCTCAAAGTCAGAGCAATATTTATATTATTAATGATACTGTGCTGGAATGATGCATTTAATTACAGATGTGCACATTGTTCTCATTTAGGGGGCCAAGTATGAACACATGAAGAAGTGCAGGGTGGTTGGTCATCCAAAGAGCCTCAATGCCAAGCTGAACCAAACAGTACAGCCTGGGAGGACCATCAAAGTCTCTTGCGGATGTGCAAACAAATGGCATGAAAACAGAGACTTAATTTTATTTCGAGCTTGCCTTAAAAAGAAGAAAAAGATGGTGTGGTTGTAGACTTGTAGACATAATGAAACATGAGAAACAAGTCCTCAACTGGAAAGAGGAATTGATCCTGATCCTCGCCTGCAAAACACGACACAGGAACGGAACAAACTTAAAACTGTTGTGTAACTTCAGTACATTACATTATATATAGCCCTTCCTATTCTTTTCTTTTGCTTGAATCCACCAAAAACCATCCTCAACTATGCTGCCATTGGTTAACGAAATATGCCTGTGCTTTTGTTTTTTTGGTTGTTACATAACCTTCCCACATTTCCTTCTGCATAAAAAGCAGTGTGGCAGAGAGAAGTTTAACTTTAGGAGCGCAGATGATGTGCACTTTGGAAAAGGATAAGCCTTGTTGTTGAAACTTTTTTTTTTGACAGGTGAGTTCATCTTTCTGTTCTCTACCTACCCAATTTGTTCCATGCCAGTACGTCGACACACACCCGGCCAACAAATCCTGAACACAAAATGTCTTTTCACATGTTTTCAGCCACTGTTTTCTAACTCTTTTAATGTGGTAATGCTGTTAAATTTAACACATTAACAATAGATTAATTTAAAAAATAACATGTTAAGAAATGGAAAGAAGACTGTAAATGGAAGATTTGGATTTATTGATTTCTAATACTACCTTTAGATATTTCTAGTCAGTGCTTTATAATGTTACTAATGTGCTGTAATAAAAGAATGTTTTTGAGTTCAAAAATATTCAATTAGGGGCTTTTCAAAGAAAATATTGATATGTGATTGTGATTAAATCAGCACTTTTCTGCCACCACTTAACGTCTCCATGATCCCTTCTTGCCACCCCATAAATATTTCTCCTTTGACTCATGTGAAGAATGTGTTAAACAACAATGTGCAGCACTGGAGTGACATTACGAGTGCACCACCAGCACACTGGTTCCGTCTATGTGAGTGTTTTCATCAGCTGACAAATGAGCTCACCTAGATCACAGCTGCCCGTGATTGATTTATTAGCTACAGCTGTTTGTGTGTAGTGGAGGACAAAGCTGATGTGGGTCAGGTTCTAGGACAACACTGTTGAAAATATTACTATTTGGAGGCAAGAATAATCATTCTCTGAATACACATCCTCCTCCTTCTTCCATTTCCTCCAGACAAGATGAAGAAGTTGATCCTTGACGTGGACACAGGGGTGGATGACGCTCAGGCCATCATGATGGCCCTTGCAGCCCCCAATGTGGAGATCCTGGGGATCACCTGCTGCCATGGCAACACAGTACTAGACAATGCCTGCAAGAACACACTCCGTGTCCTGAAAACCTGCAACAGGCTGGATGTAAGATTTTGCCATATGAAAACTTGCATGTGAAACAGCATGACATGAAAGCTATAATACTCCACAGATCCCAGTGTACCGTGGCTGTGCAGAACCTCTGCTGGCTCGAAAACTCCACGCTGGAGATTTCCACGGGAAGGATGGGCTGGGCGACGTCCCGGATCCAAGCGCTCCGGGCCTGGAGCTGCTGCAGGATCAAAAAGCTGTGCAGGCCATGATCCAGATTGTGAAAGAGAACCCTGGAGAGGTGGGTAGAGGGTGAACCTCAACCACCACCAATCTAGCACATAACAAATTATGATGAAGTTGGTCTGATAATTAGCCTTTGAAAATCATGCACCCACAGCAGATGGTACATGATTGCTGAAGTTTAAAGGCTTTTTTTGTCTCACTTGCTGTGTGTGCAGGTGAGTCTGGTTGCCACGGCGCCCCTCACTAACCTGGCTGTTGCAGCACAACTGGACCCTTCCTTCCCTAGGAAGCTGAAGGCGCTCTACATCATGGGAGGAAACACTGAATGTAGGTCATCTGTGTGTTTTTATTTGTGTTAACATCAACTCAATCAAAAGTGTTAAACTCAGTGTCGTCACATTGTTTCACACAGCCAGGGGTAACACCACAGTGTGTGGGGAGTTTAACTTTGTGGCGGACCCTGAGGCTGCCTACATTGTGTTGGACCGCTACACCTGTCCCACCTACATCGCCACCTGGGAGTTCAGCTGCAGGAACAGCCTGCCGTGGGTCTGTCATTACTTTCTTATGAAAATTAAAGTTGCAACAATGAACACAACTGCCAATGAAGTCATGACCAGAAACACTGAACGTGAAATTATGTGTAGGGTAAGGAAGCCTTGTGATGCAATTGAGGGAAAAAATAGTCTGGTAATCCATTTTCTAAGTCGGCTCTAAATTGTGTTCTCTCCTGTGTCCTCCGTCCCTCCAGAAAGTTGCGATTAATGCAGGTTCAGCCTTTGAATTATGCTCGACCTGGAAAAAATGTACCCTAAACAAATAGCTTCTGTGTTTGCAATTAGTGTATAACATTAATGTCATGTCTGTCGTTTGGCAAGAAATCTTAGTATTTTAATCTGTATTTCTAAGAGAAATTAAAACTCACCTGGAAAAAAAGAGCGGGGTAGTGGTGCACTTCAGCCTCTTGTGGCCAAAATGAGTATTACAACAATAGGTGAAAATCATCTTGACAGAAAAAATAAGAAATTCATCAGCCAAAACTTTAAAAACTTCCATAGAAAAATTATCCTGGCAAAGTCCTTTTTTCACCTGTTCCAAAGTCATAAACACACAGAAGAGTAAACAATTCAGATCAGTGTTTGAAAATGGATCAACAGATTTAGTTTTCTTCTCAGGGCTTCCGTAATAGAGCCAACAATAACAGACATCTTTGTCTTTTGTCTTTTCCTCCATCAGTCTTTCTGTGACACCTGGCTGGCCCAAGACACTGACAAGGCTCGTTTCATGGAGAGGATTTCCCACCACACCAGGAAGGTACGACAGTGTTTTAGTTCAACACGCTGAACAAGAATTCAAAACAAATGTCGCAGGTCTCTTCGATTGTTGTCCCTGCAGATGGTCCAGACCGAGCGGTACCAGAAGGAGCTGGTGGCAGGACCTGGGTTCAACTCCTGTGACACCTACGCTGTGGCTGCAGCCATCGATGACGCGCTTGTGACGGAGAGTGAACAGGTTAAAATGCTGCTTTCAACCATTTAATATGTTCATTAAGTGTAACTAAGTGATTAAAAGACACTGGCTTCCTACTAAAGCATCTGCAGAAAAGACACAAACAAGAGGTTTTAGTATCAGACTTCTCCTCTTCCTCCTTCAGGTTGCAGTGATTGTGGAGTTGGAGGGGACTCACACCCGAGGCATGATGGTCTTGGACTACATGGGCCTGCTCAACAAGACACATAAGGCCTCCATCATGAAGAAAGTGGACTTGGAGAGGTTCAAACAAATGTTAATGGATACACTGAAATAACAGGATGTCTTTACAGGTCGCACCGCTCCTTTAGAATAACATACAATAATAGTTTTCAGGCAGATGGATTTGAGGAATGGTACAAGTGTATTTTTTTTTAGCTTCATGCTGCTCTGACTTAAAATATACTACCTCACCAGAATGTGCCAATACAAATCTATTCTACAGCATTATAGGCAAATATCAGTGGGAGCATTAGTATATATTTCCCCTACATGTCTTGGACTAGCACTATGACAAGTAGATGCATTTAAATGCTTTTCAGTGTCTGTGTATGAGTTTAACCTGATGATTCTGTAACCCATAATGCACTCTGGGCTGTGGGTAATAAACAGACTGAGTTTAATCATGAATAAGGGAATAAAAATGTCTCTGATCAATGTGTCTGTGGTGTTCACAACTGTTATCGAGGTTGTATTAGGAACCAGGCAAGGTGAGCAACAACAATGTAATTGAGTTGTGAGAACTTAAAATGTGTTATTTAATGATTGTTATATTTTGGTTTCTGTTCACAACTTTAATTAAATTAAACTTAAACTATACCACACATTTCATATTAAAACTTAAGTTTAATTTCTCTTCTTGCCTCCTACCTGTACCTGTTGCTATTGTATTAATTCCCTGGTTCTTACTATGTTAACTGTCCCAGCATATTGTTTCCATTTTCCCAATAGCCAAATTACATAGTTCATTCTAAGGCATGTCCTAGGAACTTATAACACAGTAACATTTAACATAATTTTTATATCACATTCAATGCTAATGGCTAACAAAAACAGTTATTTATTACCTTGTAATTTAGTTTAGATATTAAGATCTTGAGAATCTTTGCACACTGTTAAAACATTTGTCAGAAAAGCAACAGGAAAGGATCTGTTGTTTTCCTCCAGGTCATAAAACCGAGGCAACTTAAGTTAATAAAACCTTTATTGAAAGTGCTTTGGAATGTACACTTTTAGAAAAAAAAGAAAAGGAAAATTAAGTTTGCATCCCATGTTCCTCCACTTTCCTTTTTTCTCTTCAATAATCAGGATTCGATTCGATTTTTTTCAGTCTTTTTATAAGAAAACTCAAAGAAACAAAGCAAATTCTTCCTCTTCAGAAACAATCATCTGTGTATATATTACAACCTGCCAGAGCACTATTTACAAATCATACAAAAAGAACAACCGTAAAAGCTGTATCTCACCCCCGTCCCCGTTTCTGCAACTAGTCCAAACACATCACCGTTCACTGGAGCTCCAGCTCAACATAAGAGCCAAACAGAAATTCAACAGGAGTCAACTGAGAGTTGATAAACAGTCAACCAGCTCAGTGTCCCAGTTTACAGAGAGTTAACCAGAACCCTCCTCAACCAGATGTTGACTGACAGAAGCTGGAAGTGGAATCTCTGTCACCTAAATGTGGGTTGAAAACAGATTCAGAGTCAGCCTGGAGCCGACCAGTGTCCAACCTCAGAGGCAAACTGGTCCTACTGGACTCTGTACTTGTAAAACCAGCAGAGACCCTGAGTGAAGTTCCATCCCAGAGAGACAGAGAGGACGTAGACGAGGGCAAGCGGAGCGAAGGGGTAGAGCAGCACCACAGTGTTCTTCAGGAAGGGTAGAGCTGTGTGGAACAGACCAATAGATCAGCACACTGACAGACAGCAGACACTGCCAACATTACAGACCTATAACTTCACAGTGAACAGTTCTTCTCCTTTAACAGGGTGTGCCACTGCATGGAAATAAACACTCCAACCAATAAAATGACCCAAACGCATTCACATGAATGGTCCCTCAACCCCTTTAAAGCCCCTACAAGGACCTTTCATTTTGTGCTGATTCTGGTGGCCTCTGTGGACAAAGATGGCACTGTTTCTACCGGCTTGTTTCATTGATTTTAAGGGGAATGCGACCTGGTGGCGGGCATTTAGAATAAATACAGGAATAGCCAATCGTCTCACTGATGGTATTGTTTGTTTATGTAGCTCATGGAGAGGCATCGGTGTTAAACTGAGACTTTTCATAACCGGTTTTAAACTCCTTGTAGTACATTTCATTTCAATCAACAGATTATTAGCCTGTGTGTAGAATCATCCACATCCTCAATTAATTGACATATTGTTTGGTATCTAAAAAACTGGCCTCTTACAATGATCATTTCACATAAGACTAGAAATAAGTAAATCATCACAAAAAAGAAGATGATTGATGATTTATTTAATTTTTTTTAATCAACTATAATCGACTAATTAACTGATCATTTCAGCTCTAAATAGATTTATGCACATATAATGAAAATGCAAATGTCTTCTTTCGAATCTTCCGGTTAAGGACCTCTGAAAGATAATCGATGTAATGTCAATAGAGTCAATTCTGTAAAGAAAACAACGTAACTCAATGTATTAAAACGTGAACGGGACTTACCGTTGTACCCTAAAAACGTGATGTAGAGATAATAACCGATGGCGATGAGCCACACAGTGTTCCCGACGAAGTATCCCAGGAACCAGTCGGAGTTTATTACCACAATATCTGAAACACACCGAACAAAGTGTGAGTGTGGTGATACAGAAGGCAGGTGTGATCCAAACAACATTTGTCTTTTCACAAGTCATGCATTTTGTTGTTTTATCAGGTGTACTATTTTCTGCAGTCTTCTCAGTAACCCTTCATCAGGCACACTGATGATATCTGCTGTGACGGTTTTTGCTGCCGTGACAGAAATTTCCATAATAGTCTAAAGCTGATGATCCACTTAATAATACACTCATATCAAAGAAGGTTAAATCCTCCAGATGATAACATTCAAAACAAAATGAAACACTTCAGTAATTTAAGTGATGTCGGTGTGACTAATACACTTTGGTTGCAGTCTCACGGTGTCTCTAAACTTACTGTATCAATGAACTAAGCGGCCCCACATTACACAATGAATCACAGGCTCCCCCTTGTGGATAAAACAATAACTGTCACAATATGACAAAAAAAAAAACATGAACATTGTGTGTGTACAGTCACTAAGGTTCAGGTTCCGTCTGTTGACAGAGGAGGGCTCATTTTTTCTGTCAACACATTTAGGTGTACTAGAGACCAGACTTGTAACTATACACTAATCTAGCAGTACATTTTTTCAGTCAGTAAAGGCTGCAGCCTTATAAGACCAAAGTCAAACTGCCATGTGTTGTTTCCCAAATGCTGGAAAAGAGTTGCTAAGATGATAAGCTCAGCCTACGTTCAAGGGGTACTGAAGTAGAGCCTGCTATGTAAAATCCCACAGTGAAGGCATTATGGCGCTGTTCTTTGGTTCAGTGTAAAATAGCGAAGTTGTATTGTTGTGGGATCTCTTTAAAAAGGGCTACTGTCTACTCACGGTTGATGAAGAAGAGCTGCAGGAAATGCAGGATGACCAGAAGGGGGTAGAAAGCGTTGAGGTGAACATCGAACGCATAGCCCCACTCCACATCAAAGCTTCTGCTGGGTTGTTTCAGCAGGTACTTGTTGCTGATAACCCTAAAACAGACAAGAAATAATGTTTCACATGAAGTAAAGTCTTACAGTTTTACTGCTGCACAGACAAAAAAAATCATCCTACTTACATTTTATTCATATGACCAACTAAGCAAACTTACTACTCACCACATAAGGGTTGATATAAGCAGACCAACTCCTATACAGTCAACAAAGACCACCCACAGCAGCAGCTTCAGAGTCTCCAAGACTCCCATGTCCAGCACCAGACCAAAGCCTATTGTTGACACTGCGGAGAATAAAGGGAGTGTTCAGTTATCATAGTGCCGTACAGTGGAAACACCAGGTTTCATCTGGCAACATTCAGACCAGCTGAAATGAACCACACTGCACTAGTGTCTATTTAAATTGAATCAAACAGGTAAAGCAGGCATAGAGTGCCACACAAAAAGAGAGATATGGACATGAGTAAATAGATGCTACCATCAAGACTGGACCACATGAGTAAAGTCTTACCACATAGCCAGATGCTGAGCAGGACCAGGAAAGCCGGGTCGTCCCTGGCCCACTGGTCCTTGGTCTGTTTTCTGTATTGGAAGTTGCGGTAGACTCTCTGTGGTGATGTGAACAAGTAAAGCATCTGCCACATGGCAAATTCAAAGTCCATCTGTCTGAAGTGGAACATCCGTCGCAGGTACTTGTAGCGCTTGGCGCCCGCCGTGTGACGTGCTGCATCCCTAGGGCCGAGGGCGCCGTTGCTGTGCGGCGAGGTGGTCGGCAACATGATGCTGGATATCAGAAGGAGGTAAGGACAAGCGGAGAAAGAATGGAAGATGAAAGAGAAGAAAGAGGTGAATTGCTGTACACATCCTGAGAGAATGCAGCACAACAATCAAATGCAAAAAAACAAACAATATTTTGGCCTCATCAGTCAACTTCTGTCACAACTCTTATTGTGAAATGTAATCTGTGTGTGCTTAGTAGAGTCAAGCTTCCAGACTAGAACTGGACATGTACTTTTACGTCTTTGAGATGACATGTGAACGTGATTTGAATCATTTGTTTGCATTTCTGAGAACTTCCTCTTGATACACTGTCGTCATTATGTTGTGGTCAGGAGGAGAGACAGCCTGATTTAGCATACCTTCTTCAGATAAACTTGATTTTGGTCTCTCACTTGCACTCTGCAGATGAAGAGCAATCTAATCTTCAGTCAGCCAGACAATATGTTTATATACTTTAAAAGGCTTTAATAGACTTTACCTGACACACATATAATGATCCTGGGCTATATGAATATAATAATAATAATAATAATAATGTACTGGCACAATAAAGGATTATGTACAGCTACTATGGTGCCAGTAGTATTTTATAAACCCAAAGTAGGGGGAGTAACATACAGGCATAATGCTTTTAAATCTCAGATTTCTATAATAAGCCCTTTTAAAGGAGTTATTCCTAACAGATCATCCTACAGCATGCTACCACCGATGAGTCGCAAACAACCAGCACAGAAACAGAAGGTGTTATTACAAACCTCAAACACATCAACATGATGCAACTGCATTAAAACATCCAGTAATAAGCAGTTCCCCACAGAGCACATTTATTTCACTGTAGTGTTAGTTGACGCTGTGTTTTGCTAGCAGGCACAGTTAGCTCGTTGCTAACTAGCTAACGTTACTTTACTAAGATGAGGCCCAGTCAGTCTGATTGTGACGCAGCGTATTACGTATTGTGACTGTTTGGTATTAGCTGAACATCTAAACTTGTTTATTCAGAAGAACATTCACCTGTTTTTGCTCCTCCGCAGGAGAAAGCACCAACTCCTGCTTTCCGTAGCTGAACGGAGACGCTTCCTGAACTGTCGCGAAAATGAACACGTATCTACTTCCGGTTGTATGGCCCTGTAGCCCCGCCCCCTCCAAACGGCGAAGGAAGCGCGTTTAAATGAAAATAAAATATTAGTTTTGTATTTATTAAATATAATTAAAAATACAATGATACAACTCACAAATACCAGATCAATTTAAACATACGTGTAAGCGAGTAGATATACAAACAAATAAATAAAGATGAACATAAAACATGCCAGGGGTAAACACAAATAAACAGAAAGTAACTTCAGTGAAAACAGTAAATATATTAGTTACAGTTTCAGATTTAACATATAGATATATAAATATCCATTTCCATTTCATGAATGTGAGGTTTTACTTTCGTAAATGTACATTTATGAATGTAAAACTTTGCAAAAAATATGAGATTAATTATGATTAGAAAATACTCTTTTTCATATATAGTATTGGTTCTTGAAAAAACAAAACCCATTTTCCAGTAGGAGCTCAAGGTTACATAAAGATACAACAGCATTTACAGAAAGGATGTTTAACAGTTGTATTCTAGAAGTGAAAGAAAGAGAGTAATGTTTAATTACATTTTGAAAATGGAGGTAGCAACCTTGTTGTT
Source organism: Dicentrarchus labrax (assembly GCF_905237075.1). Taxonomy (NCBI): domain Eukaryota; kingdom Metazoa; phylum Chordata; class Actinopteri; family Moronidae; genus Dicentrarchus; species Dicentrarchus labrax. The sequence goes on from NW_026136716.1 coordinate 13,560,345, forward strand.
GTGTTTTTTTATGTTGCCTATAATCACACAACCAACTACTGTCTGTCATTTGTATATTTCTATCAAGAAAACTTTAATTTGAATATTCTACACTTTTGGAAGAAATGTGTGCTCATTCACATAACTGTGATTTTTAGGCTAAATATGCAATCATTATCTGAAGGCACACTACCTCGACGTATTTATTTTTGTTTTAATAAAAACAGGTAATGTTATTATTGAAAAGACAAATAAAAGGCAAAAACAAAATAATTGAAATGTGTAAATGAAAGAAACTGAAGTATTTAGCAATTAAACCCAATACTAGCCAGGGCAATAGCCAATCAGACATACATTGTTTAATGCAGTTATTTATATTAGTTATGTTACATGACATGTTTACGTGTTGAAGATACTTTTATTGTGAAATTTGGGATCTTATTTCTAACGGAAGTAGGAGACCATGTTATTTCCGCTAGTTACGCCATAGCTGGTAGGCTGGTAATATAACTCAGATCGCCGCTGTTCTGGTCAAGAAGGCCAAATAGCGAAAGGTAAGAAACAGAAACATATTGTGCACTTATAAAACTTTTAAATCCATATATTATTTAACTGCAAGAGCAAATGAAATAGGAGTGTTTGACCTTATTACCCGCAGTAACCCCGCACTAACCCCGCACTACACTGCGGTGCCCGTGTCCTTGAGTAGTGCTCTAAGCTAAAGCTGTTAGCCGGCGACCAAGGAGTCCTCTTATACCATTAACTGGATGTAATCGTGCTAAACATGTTGTTGTGTCAGTGTGTTTCGGAAATGCAGCCTTTGTTCCTCGTTGTAAACAGGGCGTTGTCTTTATACGGTTGCTATGTGGTTGAGTAGGACTTGTTGTTGTTGACAGTGACAGCTATTAAGCTAGCTAGCACTAGCCTCTGTGGCTGTGGTTTTATACACTGTAACTGGGTTCACATAGACATGCACAAACATTTACAATACAACAGCCTTGCTTTAAATCTGTCTCTGTGAAAATGCTGATTAAAAAATCCTTTCTGAGGCTGTTTAATAAGTCTGAAAAATAAAGGGAGCAGTGTGACTTTGTGTATATGGGGTCATTATTTATTCTGTAGTAAAATTGAAGACCTCTTAATGTTAATGCTTTCTGAATCTGAATCCATACACTAATCATTGACTTTAACCTAGAACCTAAAGTCTTTTTTTTGTGTGTTTTGTCATCTTCTGTACTGTCAGGCTTTGGGCTGAAAAGAGTTAATCCAGCTGTGAACAGTAAATATTATTGTCCAAAACCTGCAGTTTAGGTTTAGGTAGTTTAGTTGACTGAATAATTGTTTATGACATTATGTGAGTGCCACCGGTCCACTTTATATCCGTTACGATCCGATTCCAACACCTGAATTTTGATTGTTGTAGATACGAATCCATAGTTCTTAAATGTGCATTCAGCCCTCCTCATTTCAATGCAAGACTTTCAGACAACCACACAGGTATCATTAGTAGGTCTACATGCTCAAAGCATGTCTGCCCCTCTCTCTTCATCCATCTGTCTTTCACCTCCTTTCTTCCTCTCCCTCTCTGTGTCTCTCTAATTCTCACACACATATACACTACTCACAAAAAGTTAGGGATATTCCACTTACGGGTGAAATTTATGGAAAATGTAAAAAGTTGTAGATTGAAGTTGATTATATCATGAAAGTAGGGCATTTAAGTAGAAGGTCAAATTAAGATCACCTGGAAAGGTTATAGTGCATTTTATGTACATTCAGAAATTTCATCCGAAAGCCGAATATCCCTAACTTTTTGTGAGTAGTGTATGTGAACAGCAGTCAAACCAATTAATGCCAGAAAAGCCTCAGATGGCTGTCATAAAACCATGAGTACCTGCATGCAATACTGATATTGGATTGGATCGGTCCCACCTGTAGACAGCATTATTATTAGCCCTGATTTAAAAGAGCTGTACTTAATTTAACATACTTCTCATTTATTGGAATTTTCTAACTTCCTGATGAAAAATAATTAGACTTTATTCAAAGAGAAAACCTAATGTGGGTTACAGACATTTCATTTTAAATGTAAATTTTGAAAACTAATTCTGACTAATGAAATTCTCAATACTGACAGCTTGACTAAAATATCTGGCAGCCATATTTTATTTTATTATAATTAGTGAACAAACATGGACACCATTTGTAAGTAGAGCTGAAACAATTAGTCAGTCTCTCTATTTTCCTCTCACAGCGTCATGTTGCGTTTGCCGACCGTCGGCCGGGCTCTGGCCGGAGCCGCCAAGGGCAGCCTGGCTCCCTCCAACACTGGTAAGGGGTGTGTGTGTGTGTGTGTGTGTGTCATCAGAGAGTTAAATTCACAATTTTATATTTCTTTATTTTATATTATTTGTGTTTCATTTCTTTTTCAGCATATCAGGCCATTTTAATTTTCAGATGCATCCCATGAATAGTTTAACTTCAATTTCAGTGTATTTTGTTAATTTTTGGGTAGAAGCTTACACATTGACAACATTTAGGTCATTTAAAATACATTAACTAAGGATGTATCTATCTTATACTCAGTTCCCCCCCAATGTTCATTTTGTCTTTGAACTGAATATATTTTTGGACTCAATTTATTGGTCAAGTTTCATTTCATTTTCAATAACTTTGACCTTTGTGTATTTGTGCTTTCAGTGCGTACGTCCGCGCGTGCTGCCAGCAACATGGTGGAAGTGTTTATTGATGGGAAGCCACTGGAGGTGGAGCCTGGAACTACTGTGCTGCAGGTAGGAAACATTATTTTACTCCAAACTAGTACATGTGTTTCATACAGTCCCTTCATATTGTACTCTGAATTTCTGCATCTGTGTAGTTACAGACCGGCACTGATGTGATCTGTATGATTGATAACGTTTTGTCTGTAAAGGTCTCCATGGAACCTAAGATTATTATTTTGGGGCTGCATGCTCCTGATCTTCCTTGGGAAAAGGAAGAATTTAAATGCATTAATGAGGGCATACTGCAAGCAAAACGCTTGTTAGGACTCTATTGGAAGAAAACAGAAAGACCTAGTATGGGAGTCTGGATAAAGGATATGTATACTGAGGGATACATTGAATTTGTATGAAAATATTTGGTGGTCTTTCTTATATTTTGTGAAACTTGAGGAGTGTACGGATACAGTGAGACCAGTGACATGATTTATGAGAAGTTTGTTTGAGCTTGTGAATACCTTTGGATCAATTGCAGGCTTTTTTTTTTCCTTTTCTTTTTGCTAAATTCTTTTCCTTTTATGGTGAAGTGGTTCCATGTTACTGTTGATGTAGCACTTTATTTTGTGCATTTAATGTGAAAACAATAAACATATTGTTTAAAAAAATGGGAAGAACTTTTGCTGTTTTGCCTGATGAATGTTTCATTTCCCCATCAGGCCTGTGAGAAAGCGGGAATCCAAATCCCCAGGTTCTGTTACCATGAGCGCCTCTCAGTGGCAGGAAACTGTCGTATGTGTCTGGTGGAGATTGAGAAAGCCCCAAAGGTAACAGAGTGCATCTGTTTGTGTTTAGGCAGATTATTTTAGCAGCCACTAGGCTGAAAGTGCATTGAACAAAGAACACTGACATTAGACTCAATGCCTTTGAATGGAAATGCTTGCATTGCTATTGCCTAATGGATGTGTGTGTGCTGTTCCTCAGCCGGTAGCAGCCTGTGCCATGCCCGTCATGAAGGGTTGGAACATCCTCACCAACTCAGAGAAGACACGCAAAGCCAGGTTCTAATTTAAATATTAAAATATATTTAAAATGTCTCCAAAGTTAACAAACTATTGTAAACAGGCCTCGTGTGTGTGTGTGTGTGTGTGTGTGTGTGTGTGTGTGTGTGTGTGTGTGTGTGTGTGTGTGTGTGTGTGTGTGTGTGTGTCATCAGAGAGGGAGTGATGGAGTTCCTTTTGGCCAACCACCCACTGGACTGCCCCATCTGTGATCAGGGAGGAGAGTGTGACCTGCAGGTAACCAAACAACTAGTATATAGAGGTTAAAGGGTCAGTTCACAGAAAGAAAAGAATCAGACATGTAGCTAATTTCCGTTTTATTTGAGTTATTTGAAAAATCTGCTGCAGATACATTTGCTACTACACCAATACAACTGAAAAAGCATTGAATGAACATTTCCCTGCTGTGTTCCCAGGATCAGTCCATGCAGTTTGGTTCAGACCGCAGTCGTTTCTCAGAAAACAAGAGAGCGGTGGAGGACAAAAACATCGGGCCGCTCATCAAAACCATCATGACCCGCTGTATCCAGTGCACACGCTGCGTCCGGTGAGTCACAAACATCCATATTTATATCCATCAGGAATAAAGTGATAATCTGCTATCCTTATTTCAAGTGGTAAAATACATTTATGCATTCTTGTGTGTCTGTGTTTCCTGTAGTTTTGCCAGTGAGATCGCCGGCGTTGAAGACCTGGGAACGACAGGAAGAGGAAACAACCTGCAGATCGGGACGTACGTGGAGAAGATGTTCATGTCGGAGCTGTCGGGCAACGTTATCGATGTGTGTCCAGTCGGAGCGCTCACCTCCAAACCCTACGCTTTCACCGCACGACCATGGGAGACCAGGTAGGTAACGGGTTAGACAGTCAGATCGTTACTGCAGGTTACATTAAAAGATATACTCTTTCTGACCGTCCTGAAGCAAGCTGTTTAATCAATTTAAAGCATTTTGCTCAGTTTTTGTGTGATTCCATCATGCTGTTTTATTTGGCTCCATCTTCTTTCATCGTCTTTGCAGGAAAACTGAGTCGATCGACGTGCTGGATGCCGTGGGCAGCAACATCGTGGTGAGCACAAGAGGCGGCGAGGTGATGAGGGTAATGCCCAGGCTGAACGAAGACGTCAACGAAGAATGGATCTCTGACAAGACCAGGTAAGGGTTCAGGAGGTGCCCGTAGAAGATCTGTCTCACTAGACAAGGGGTCTTAATGGTAAAGATGAGTCCACTTAGACATATATATGTTGCTACTGGTTGTACCTTGACTAAAGAGAATAAAAATGTGCTTCCTCAGGTTTGCATATGATGGTCTGAAGAGGCAGAGGTTGACCCAGCCAATGGTGAAAGATGAATCAGGTCAGCTCACCTTGACCAACTGGGAGGAGGCTCTCACTCGTGTTGCTGGAGCAGTAAGTGTGTGTTTGCTTCTATATTGGATCCGTCCGTTTATTCCTCTTTCTGTACTTATTGTGTGTCGATTGGAGACGGGTGATATTTGTGTGTTGTTGCCTGAGGTCATTTGTGATTGCATTTTAGTTGTGTTCTCATATTTAAGCCTATATGCATAAATCTGTGTGTGCAGCTCCAGAGCGTGCAGGGCAGCGAGGTAGCAGTCATTGCAGGAGGGATGGCCGACGCCGAAGCTCTGGTCTCCCTCAAAGACCTCCTCAACAGACTCAACTCAGAAAACCTCTGCACTGAGGAGCACTTCCCCATGGCAGGTGCAGGGTAAGACTGTATTGTGTTCCCCGCAGTCTCTTTTAGTTGTACAGTGTGTCTTCTCCAGCTGACAGTTTTTATCGTCTGACCTGCAGCACTGACCTGCGCTCCAACTACCTGCTGAACTCTCGCATCGCCGGCATCGAGGACTGTGACCTGCTGCTGCTCGTGGGAACCAACCCACGCTACGAAGCCCCGCTCTTCAACGCCCGAATTCGCAAGAGGTAAACTCTATCGCAAATACATCGCACATTTATTATTCCAAATGTATTATGAGGAGGTCGGAGGTGTTTCATATTTAACAGTTAAATATAAAGCTGGAGCCTGCAGCCGATTAGCTTAGCTTAGCATAAAGAAATAGTCAGTTGTTGGTGCCCAGCTCATGCCATAACACACTCACTTGTGCTGTTGTTGTTTGCTTTCATTATATTTGGGTTTGTCTCGCATATGTAACTCGCCTCCTTCTGTCTTTCTCTCCTCCTCCTCCTCCTCCTCTTCCTCTGTCAGCTGGCTCCACAATGAGCTGCGTGTTGCCATGGTGGGTCACAATGTTGATCTGAGCTACGCATACGACCATCTGGGAGAGGAGACGTCTGTGCTGAAGGAGCTGGCTAATGGCACGCACCCCTTTTGCCAGGTAATGAACACACGTAGCCTGATTTAGAGGACACTTGGAGGGAACTTTTGTGCTGATTTATGAACTGATGTGACTTATCTGTTTCTCTTTTTCTGGCAGCCCTCAGATGGGTTTCTGGCAGCTTTTTAAAAAAATTCTTTCCTTTTGCTCTCCCTGTCTCCAGGTCCTTTCAGCTGCTAAACGCCCAGTAGTCGTCGTGGGCAGCAGCGCTCTGCAGAGAGAAGACGGAGCCGGCATTTTGAGCGCCGTCTCCACCATCGCCCAGAACGCCAGAACCAGCAGTGGAGTGGAAGAAGGGTGGAAAGTCCTCAACGTCCTGCACAGGTACAACGTGGCAATGCTGGCGAGTGTGGACTCGGATCAAGCCTCTATTAGTAAGGTACCATAGAGGCTTCCTGCTCATACTTTGTGTTTGTTTGTTTGTGTGTGTGTGTGTGTGTGTGTGTGTGAGCAGAGTGGCCAGTCAGGTGGCTGCGTTGGACCTGGGCTACAAGGCCGGTGTGGACGCCATCAGGAACAATCCACCCAAAGTCCTGTTCCTGCTGGGAGCTGATGCCGGCTGCATCACCAGAGCCGACCTACCTGAAGGCAGCCTTATCATCTACCAGGGTACACACACACACACACACACACACACACACACACACACACACACACACACACACACACACACACACACACACACAAAGAGCATACACACATTCAGACAGGTAACCACCAAGACAGGGGGGAAAAAAAACCAATGTCACTCATGATCATTTTCAACCCCTCTAGGTCACCATGGTGACGTAGGAGCACCAATGGCAGACATTATCCTACCCAGTGCAGCATACACAGAGAAGAACGCCACCTATGTGAACACCGAAGGCAGGAGCCAAAAAACCCGGGTGGCCGTCACCGCTCCCGGAATGGCCAGAGAGGACTGGAAGATCATCAGGGCCGTATCTGAGGTAACACCGCCTCCCATAGCACACACTAACATCCGTGCTGTCAGTTAGCAGAACTTAACAGTAACGCGTGCTTGTGTGTTTGCAGCTGGCCGGTGTGACGCTGCCCTACGACACTCTGGAAGAGGTCCGCTCCAGACTAGCCGAGGTCTCTCCTAATCTGGTCCGTTATAACGACGTAGAGGAGGCAAACTACTTCAAACAGGCTAATGAACTCGCCATGGTACGCGCACACACACACACACACACACACACACAGAGTTGGTTGTCTTGGTTAACTTCCGTGAGAAGAAAATGACCTGTGTCTGTTTCCTTACTCTTTTCTTCGCAGGCTGTGAACCAGGACCTCATCGCAGCTCCTCTGGTACCACCTCAACTTACAGCAAAGGACTTCTATATGACAGGTGAGCGTGTGTGTGTTTTGTTAGCGGATACACAGGCAAAAATACAAATACATAAAAATGTAAAATAATCTGCCTCTGCCCCTTCCTTTCCGCATTCAGACTCTATCAGCAGGGCTTCCCAGACGATGGCCAAGTGCGTCAAAGCCGTGACAGAAGGAGCTGCCGCTGTTGACGAGCCTTCAGTTTGCTGAACACCCGATAACACCCACAACAATAAACTCTCTCCTCTGCCAACACAACACACACTTCACTGAACGGACACGGTGTCGCTCCATAATTTAAAGTTGTCCCTGATGTTTGTTGTATACGGTTCTCACTCCTGAGAACGAATCTTTCTTGAATATAGCTGAGAAAAGTATGAAATATGAATAAAATCTTACAAATGTCTTTACTCCAGTCTGAGTGGGTTTCATTTATTGCATTTTTGGTTGAAAATCCCTGTCCCATCCTCTATCATTCCTCCTCCCAATCACTAATGTACACTGTCTTTAGCTCTTCACGGGCAAATCTTTGGAGAGTGACTGTAAACCACTGAAAGTCTTTAAAAAGAGTGTTTATATGCGTCTTGAATAGATCCAGAATGGGATACTGGTGTCTGGATTTGGACTCCGTTCCTGCAGACAAATTGCTCTTGTCATATACTGTTCCCTAAGAAAGAGAGAGAGGGTGAGAGAGAGAGAGAGCTCTTATAACCAAACAGAAGCAGGGAGGCGCACACAGAGAAAAAGAGAGAAGACAGTCCCATCTCTTCATTCCCTGTCTGCCCAGTGTCTGAGACTGAACACGGTGACTTCATTATATTACTCCTCTCCGTATCTGGAATTTATTTCTACTTAAAGGTCAGTATTATTGCTTCATGTAGTTCTCTGGTTCTGGGTTTTTTTGTATTTGTGATTTTAAGTTTTGCCTCCTCTCTTCTTCTTTGAAGGGTTCTCATGCGGGAACAGACAGCGGGCTAATTATTGGACCCAACAGGAAAATGGTTCCAGTTAAACTCCTAATTCTGGGAGCTCAGAACACTGGAAAAACAGGTAGATCACAGACTGCAGCAGACGGGAAGGTGGAGAGACAGGATGGGCACGTGTGAGCACTTCTTTGGATTATGTAACAGTCGTATAGGTACTTTCATGCTCATCACGTGAAAACACAAAGTCAAAGAGGTTAAGTTGGGGGTTAAATCTTGGTCACGGTTGAAGAGGTTTTGCTAAATATGGAAACCTTACGCAGGTCTAACGTTGACCCCTCGTCCTGAGTATTGAAGTGTAAACGTCTCCTGTGTCTCCTGAAACTGCTACGTTTGAATGTCTCTGTGTTTTGTCAAATCTTTTTAACGGTGGCACAACAGAGCAGGATGCAGTTTGTCAGAAAGAACAAGTATAAACTGAAAGTAACAACCAGACCTCTAACATTATAAAAACCTCCAAGCCTCACAGATTATATACAGCAGATTACTACTATTACTTACAGTGGTGGAATGTTACATTTACTTAGGCACTGTACTTACTTACAAATTTGAGGTACTCGTATACTTGAGTCTTTTCTTTTCATGCCACTTTATACTTTTACTCCACTACAATTCAGAGGCAAAGATTGAACTTTTTACTTCACTGCAATCATTTAACAGCTGTAGTTACAGGTCGCTTTATAAGAAATTCTGAGATTTTATAAAATATGATGTTTTGCTTAGACCCAGACTGATATATTATGGATTATATTTACAGATTATATTTATCCAGCAGATTACACTGTGATTTACAAAACTGTGACAAGCAGCACAGACTACAAAAGAAGAAGAAGAAGAAGCAGCTCTCAGAAATGTTAATTAATATATTGCACTTGCAATATTCTTTTAAAAAGTTATTTGTTTAAGACAGCAGCCTTCTGAGTACCTTTGCATATTGGTCGGGCTCTAGTTTTGTTGTAAATTAAACCACCCAGCAATATATATAAGCAGAGCTGAATCATTTAGTTGATTGACAAAAGATTATTTGGCAACCATTTTTGATAATTATTTTATGTCATTTTTCCTACAAAAGAAACACTTCATACATCCCAACTGGGAGGATCAGCTAAAAAAAGATTGGTTCAGACTAATTCAATTAATGGGGAAAATAATCAGCAGATAAATCCATAATGAAAATATGAGGATATATGTAATAGTACAACAGTCTCAGGGGACATGTTTATACTTAAAAAAGTAAATTGTCATGATTATTCTTGCATACTTTGATTTCAGTAACCTTCTCAATACAGACTATTAAAACCAGTGTAACCTTCATTTAGATGCTCTTACACTACCACACACAGCAGAGTTCATGTGTACACATATTTTCCTAGAAACACCAGACATGTTTGCCTAACTCCATTCTCATTAAGTGTGGAGTCAGTGAAACATACAGGATGTGCCCCTGGTTTTCCAAAATCTAGAGGAAATGTAGTTCTCCAGACTGGATAACCTTGGAAGCTCATAACATTATTCCAAGTAAATGACAACAGTTGTCAGTTATATTATTACTCCTTTACAGTGAAGTCTGTGGATTGCCTCTGGAAAAACAACTTTTTTTATGCTTTGGGCACCACTAACAAAATTCCATTCACCTCCATTGTGTTGGTGGTGGGAGCAGAAACCTCAGCACATAATACTGAAAATGTCTGTGGCGAGATACAGATGTGAGAGGGGTAGACAACAAGCTTTAGTTTCTGATACTGGATGAAAACAAAGCCATTTTTCAGCTCCTCTGCCTCAAATAACAGGTTGAACAAGCCTAAAGAACTTTTTAATGTGTCCTGCCTGAATACAGCGAGCCCCTCGAACACCAGACACAGACGTCAAACAAACATGAACCCATCCAGACTCCTTGCACCCAAACACAGAGAAAGCACTTCTGCGTTTGTTTAAACAAGACAGGTACCATTACTAAGAGGATAATTCTCAAAGCAGGGCTGACTGCACAACACATGAACACACAGCAGGCCTCAGATCAGGTGCTAATGTGTAAATTAGACTCCTTATGTGTGCATGCACAGTATATTGAGTATATATATGAGCTGGTGTATGTTGTGTTCCTGGCAGTTGGCTCTCTGGTGACCGTGTCTGTTTTGTGTCTCCAGCACTGTGTGTTCGTTTCTTAACCAAGCGCTTCATTGGCGAATACGACCATAAGAAGGGTAAGACTGCAGTGGATATTTGTTACAATAAACATTATTGATGTGGAAAAAAATAACTGGGTTATGCAACTTACCCGCATCATTCCCAGACAGTTTAAAATAAAGTGTCTGTGTTTTACAGAGGTGACCTACAGATGCAGTCGGGTGGTGGACCAGGAAACTGTTGATCTAGAGATTTTGGATATGGCTTGGAAGGTAAATTCTGACTTCTGTTTAATACTGTTTTACATCAAATTGGAAATAGACGTTTGTCTACGTAGACACAACCAAAAGCATCCTCAGTTTTAACCAAAACATTTTAGCTGCTTAATCTAAAAGGTTCATTGTGTAACATTTAGGAGGATATATTGGCTGAAATGGAATATAATATTCATAGGTATGTTTTCATTAGTGTATAATCACCTGAATATAGGAATCGTTGTGTTTTGTCACCTGTTACCTCAGAATGAGTCATTTTTATCTATAGAGGGAGCGGGTCCTCTTTTATGGAGGCTGCCATGTTTCTCCATAACGTTTGAAAGGCAAGCGGTTATTCAGCTGGTTGCAACCTGAAACTTTCCCCGCTAGAGGCCACCAAATCCTACACACTTCTTGCAGAGTTAAATGACAAGATGGACACTGCTCTCTTATTAACAATACATGACGTTATCTCCTGCAGGAGAACTCCGTGGCTTCTCTGGAGTCTTCCATCCGCTGGGCAGACGGCTTCCTGCTGCTCTACTCCATCACACAGCGCCTCAGCTTCCTGGAAGTCCCTCGGCTCAAGAAACTCATCGACCAAACCAAACAGAGTCTGGGTAGGGAACTAACTTATTATTCTAAATGGAGGGACTGTTGAAGGAGAGTCCTCTGGCTGTGACAGCAGATAGTGTCTTACACTGTCTTTTGTTTTAACCACCACTCACCACTAGGAGTCATCAAACTCAGAAATGGTAAATCATTTGCACATAAAGGCTTTAAAGTCACTAATTTGACAGAAGAAAAGTAACGTGGGAAAACATCTCTTTTGTGAGTTTTGACTTTTCTCCAATGTCCTCTAACAGAAACTATCTTGTCAGCGTCACTAGTAACTACTGCAGCAGTGTGATCTCCACAGGAACAGTGTGTTCACTATGTTTGCTCTTTAAGTCCAGTCTCTGTTCTAACTCTGACATCTGTCTATTGTCACCTTTACACACACACACACACACACACACACACACGCTTTCCATACTTGGTAGGCCATCCTGTGCTCTGTAGGTAACATGTAAACTCCCAACTCTGCATGCCATAGCATCATCCTGCCGGGTTATTGTCACTTTGTTTCACTGTGTGTGTGTGTGTGTGTGTGTGTGTGTGTGTGTGTGTGTGTGTGTGTGTGTGTGTGTGTGTGTGTGTGTGTGTGTGTGTGTGTGTGTGTGTGTGTGTGTGTGTGTGTGTGTGTGTCAGTTGTTCCCACAGTGCTGGTAGGCAATAAGGCAGACCTGGAAATTGGCAGGGAGGTGCCAACAGAGGAAGGACAGAGACTGGCCAAAGAGTTAAGGTTTGTGTGTGCGTTGTACTTCATAATCAATAGTTCTCTCCTGTTCATTTTCTTGATTTTTTAAAAATGAAATTACAGTTGTTGTGCTGTTGATACAGCTGTTGTTTATATTGCTACCAAATATATTCCCAGTACTGAATATTGTTAAGAATTACAGTGTGTGTTGTTATTTTGATGAAGATAATACAACAGTTTTATACATTTTGTTAACTAAATGTGCATCTAATTATCTTCAGCTTCATACAAAATATATATTGAGTATCATTTGTGAAGGTAATTTACCATTATACAATATATATAATGTGTGTGTGTGTGTGTGTGTGTGTGTGTGTGTGTGTGTGTGTGTGTGTGTGTGTAGGTGTGTCTTCAGGGAGCTGTCGGTGGCAGAAGCAGTTTTAGCTGTGGAAGCAGCAGTGCTTCAGCTCATCAGGTTTGGTTTAGCTTTATTATAACTTCACACTTAGTTCACACAGTTCACATTATGGTCAAATTACTTGTTAAAGATCCCCTCCAGACATTTATTAAGACTTATATACAAATAGTCTCTTTGGAACAATAATGTGTGTCAGAAAAAGTATAATTTCCACATTAAAATCCTTAAAAAGGCATCTTTAAATGACACCAAATCTGATATATGCTTAAGCATGCAAGCATGCCATGCTTTATATTTGTCAGCTGACCCTCATATATCTTCACTCTGGTCCTGCAGGTAAGAACATGCACAGCTGCTGCACGTGTTCTTTAACTGGCGTCTGACTTTGATGTTTTCTTTCTCGTGTCTGACAGGCTGGTGCTGGATCAGCAGCGGCCTCTGCCTGACCGCCGCTCTTACATGCTGACTGTTCGCCACGCTCTGACCAGGAAACTGACCCGATCTAAGACCATGCAGTGGTGACCAGCAGCGAACAAATTCAGGTGTTTTTACAGCGGGACATTTGAGAAAACTGTGTGCTGTCTTACTCACACCAATTCCAGCTCAGCCTGAGATAATCTGGAAGAGAGGATGGATGAGTACAATATTAGTAGGAGGAATAATGTGTCAACAGGTGAAGAGTCGAGTGAACTTCAGTAATGGGCAATCACATCAGCTCCTGTTTTCCACTTTAAAAGCAGCAGACGGTTTAATGGGCCTGGATGAGAGTCCAAGGCTGTTCATCAGAGGGGATTACACAGTGGCCCAAATACACTTTCAAGGACAGAGGATGTCCTCTTTTAAAGATATAATATGTAACATTTCTGCACTATAAACACTAGAACTATGTTTTGTATGATGTTGAGTTCTGCACTTACATTACAACAATGTTCAAACTCAGAGAAAAATGTCATTTTATTCAGGTAATGTTGTTATTGTTTTAATGTGAGAGGGGGGTCCTAGTGGCTGCAATTATATATTATATGTTTAGGTTGAATTTTAGTGTTAGATCAAGTTATTTTAGAAGACTGCAGTTAGGGTAGAAATACATTAACTTGAAGTGCAAATAAAATGTGTTTCTCTTATTACAGACTGTTGCATATATTTTGCACTCAGTTCCACACTCATCTTTTTAGGATTATTTACATATACTGTACATGATTGTATTAAAGGAGAGCTCCTGCATGACATTTTTGTCAGGAGGAGTTTGTACCCTAGTTTGTTATTTGCTCCATTCTCCAGTAGAGGGCAGTACAGTCATTTCATCTGGTGCACACTCACCACAGTCCCACAGCACATCAAATGCACAATTTTACCAAAGGCATATGAGTACCACTGTCCAGTTTGGTGTGGAGAACTCCTCTGCACCGAGCTCTGACCTCAGCCCATTCAAATTAGACCTTATGGCCCAACATCGGTGAGATCTTGTGGAGTCCACTCCCAGAAGAGTGGAGGCTGCAGATTAATGCCAATGGTTTTGGAATAAGATGATTTATGTTGGTGTGTCCACATTCTTCAGAATGCCTCAAATTCAAAGTTTCTTTTTATAATTTTACATTTTTGGTGTATAATCTGTACCAGAATTTAACCAATCAATAAATGAACCAGCCACTGAAGGTAAAACAGTAAATCTTGCTCTTGTTAAAGGAGTGTGTGTAGATGATGTAACAGTGTGTAAAGAATGAGGCTGGCTTTGATTACAGTCTTGGCATTATTTAACTTTAGTCTCTGTATTCCTTTCCATGTATCTCTCTCTCCCTACTCATTTCTCACTCTGAACTCCTGAACTTTATGATCAGCAAGAGACAAATGAAAAAAAAAGAGGGACAGGAAAAGGCAACTCAGCGAGCTGCAGAAAACTATAAGACTATAACAGGCAAGGAAAACATTGGGCTTCTTTGGCATCTTATTTTGTCTGAAAGGAAAGAAGAGATGCTCAGTCGCAGCCACACTCAGTCTGACTACACTGTTTATACGCACTGCTTTAACTCCAGCCTCTCGTAAAAGCATTATGGGAAGATTGACTGTGTGCTTACTCTCCATCCCATCACTCTGTCCACCCCCACGGCCATTTACCATACATCAACTACTCCACCCAGCTACCACCAACCAACCAACCAACCACAGAACCCCTCTTTACAAGCACAGCGGATGAAAATGTGCATATAGTTACAGATTTGGCTGGTGTTTTTTCACCATTAGACATTCAGTGTATTTGCATTGTGTGATTGAATCTCTACATGGTAGTTTTCAATGTTACTGGCAGTCCAGCTTTGCTTTCCTGCACAGGATTCAAATTGTATGCACACAGGTTTTTTTCTGGAAATGATGAATGCATGTCCTCGATGTAATAGAGAAGACAAGAGAGAGAGCCAGTGTCGGGCATTTGAAAGTCTGAAAGTGTAGCTGTTCTCTTCTTTATTTTTAAAAATGTGATGTGGTGAATCCTCGTTGTTTGCATTTGCATTTGACACAAATTTCTCTTCTTCTGTCGCATTTCTGACAGAGTAGCTTCTTTGTTGCTGCCTTGGGTTGATTCACATGTCATTTTGAACAGACCTGTATTTTTAAAACACACATGCTGTTACTACCAGTCAACACAGGTGTCACCAAATAGACCATGACTTTGTCTTGCGGATTATGAAGTAAAATTGTAGTATTTGCCACAAAAGAAAACAATAAAAAAGAAGATATTGCTTAGGTAAAAATATTTTCTACAGTTCTACAACAAATTATTATTATTATTATTATTATTGACCCTTTCTAAGCCCCGCCCCTTTTGGTTCTGTGCTCCAGTAACAGTTGAGCAAGCTTCAGTCAAAACCTCGGTCAACTTTCTCCTTTCCTGTACTGAGATACGCTATGTGCTCGTCTGTGTTGAAAAGACAACCACATTTTGAAGATGGTTAAAAGATAAAAGCCACATGTATATATAAATATATCACATCTTAGCTAGCTAATGCCAGCAAAAAGTTAGCTAACTAACGATTGATGGAAATTACTAACACGTAATATATTCTGACCGAGGCTTGCTCAACTGTTATTATTTCTCTCCGTTTTTATTAGCATTAATTGTTGCAATATTAAGTTCAATCTTGACTCAAGGTTTTCAAAGATCTCAGAATGCTTTGCCAAAAACAATGAAGTGTTTAGTAGCTTGTGTTAAAGGACAGTGTGTAGGATTTAGTGGCAACTAGTGGTGAAGTTGTAGATTGCAACCTTTTGAATACAGCTCAGCCTTCCAAGTGTGTAGGAGAAACTACGGTGGTGAATTATGCAAAAAATGCAAAAGCCCCTATCTAGAGCCAGTGTTTGGTTAGATTAATATGGTGGCCTGTGTAGAAGATGATCCACTCCCTCTGTAGAAAAACAGCTCATTATATGGTAGAAAACCCAACAGATCGTAGTTTCAGGTGATTATACACTAATTCACAGGTATGTTTTACCTGTGAATATTGCAGACCATTTCTGCCAATAGATCCTCCTAAATGTTACACACTGAACCTTTAAGATTATTTTCTTTATATACTGATTTATTGTTCTATTTCTCTGCATACCTCTGTCCTAATGGCACTAGTTTTATTTCAGGTGAGGCAGTAAGTTGGATGGTTGTGGTGGTTGCTGAGGGGGTCCTGCTCGGGGACCCAAACAGTCTTGTGCCGCCCTGACTAATAATTTAATGTTAACAGACTGCTTGGAAATAGAAGTCATTAACATCAAATCATATGAATTTATATTCACCATCATGAGTGGGTGCTACAGTGAATACACTCCAGCCTCTTAACATGGTCAGCACAGGGAGATGATTTGAGGACTAATAGTAATTGTCTGGTAGTGATAGTGTGACTGAACCCATCTGACTCACTCAGACACGTATAAACTGTGTTCTCCACATCTGTGCTTTGTGATGCCAACAAACCTGAGTGGATCTGAGACAGATAGAGAGAGACAGAAGAGGATGATGACAACAATGAATGTGCGGAGGGGTGATGTCATCACAGCGGTCACCAAGGAGACGAAAGGTCAAAACCCCAACTCACCTCTTTGGCTCAGAATAGAGGATGAGTCATACTTGCATCATTACACCAGCAGCCAATCAGAGAGCAATCTGTCATAGCCTGCATCAACACATGACCAACCAATCAGAGAGCTATTGCATTGAAACAGACAAAAACTAAAGCTTTTGGAGTTTTTGTTTGTACTCATCAGATTTATTTAAAATAAATACATCAATCTAATGTATTGATGTAATCCTGACTGAGTTATTATTTGGAGTCAGGCGTTTGTATACCAATAGTTATTTATTTTATAAAAATATATGAATGTTGTATTCAAAATTGTAGATTAACTTGCATCATACCGTCCTTGGGTCCTGCTCTTACTATGCATCCTCAACTGTGAACATACTATCCATACAAGCTGACTGCTGATTAGACCCGCTGAGTACCTACCAGTTTTGACCTGAGCTTCTCTTATCTTGCAGGAAGCTGTTTGTTTCCGTTTATCACACCACAGTTTGAAATCATGCTGACGTGATATGAATACAAACCAATGGCTGCTCCCACCACATGTCGAAGTATCCTTGAGCAAGATACTGAACCCCAAATTGCTCCCGATGCCGTGCATCGGTGTGTGAATGCGTATGAATGTTAGTTTCTGTTCGATGGACTTTGCCATCACTGTGTGAATGTGTGTGAAAGGGTGAATGTGGCACATAGTGTAAAAGCACTTTGAGTGGTCGGAAGACTAGAAAGGCGCTATACAAGTACAGGTCCATTTACCATTACTATTCAACAATCTAAAACACAGAAAAAAACATAGTAAACTTATTAGCAATTATTATCATCAAGAGTAGAGCAGTTCCCCTCAGCGCCATGGAGCATTTTGCACTTTTTGGTTTCACTGTTACTGGTCCTGTCTCACCGCTCTCATCAACGTTGTACCAAGCAACAGACAGTGGTTTTTCAGTGGAAAAGCTCTTTTAAACCCATTATACACCTGCCCGGGATCAAACAGCAGACAGTCACTGACTAGTTGATGAACACAATGGAGCATTTAGCAGCTACAGAGCTAAGAGGAGATATGGAGACCAAAACAGGGCTAAAAGCAGACTGAATATTTGATTTACCTTTCCCAGGTACCCAGAAATACAACTTAGATGAAGAATGACATTTGTTGACAGTTGCACCAAGGACTCACCTTTGGTACATAGGATGACAGCTCTACCAGGTGAGCTACCAGGGAGTCCCAGAAATACTAACTCTGAATGAATGCTAATGTTGCTCCATGTCTTTGCTAAAATGTTCTCCATAACAACTTTAGTACTAGGTGTTAATATGTCAGTGATGTGTTTATAGCTTGTTCCACTGCCCCCAAGTGGCCAAAAAAAGAAAAGAAAATGCAGCTTTAATATTTCATATTGACGAAGTGTGCTTTAATAATACGTCCCCAGTTCTATTGAAAACACTATAAATTATGCTTAAGAAAATACTGGCTATGAATAATATATAAAATCTGTTTTCATTTTAGAGAAATGTTTCGTATTATACATTTTTAAATTATAACATTTTATAAGTTTGGGATTTCATATTAAAGGTGTTGAATGCATTTCCTATGCTCTATAGAACTTTTAGAAATACTTTTTTGAATGTTTTGTTAACATTGGTTTATTGTCTTCTTTGTCTCCTCTTTAACTGGCACATTACTGCCATCTGCATTTGCCACCCATTCTGCTAAAACAAATTATACAAACAAAACAGGGGTTGTCTCATCAAAACATTGCTCCACAGTGCCACCAGTGGTCAAAAACAAAATAGGGTACCTTTAAATTTTAAATTAGGGTTAGTTAGGGTTTAGGAGAGAATTACTGTAGTTAGTGGAAGGTCACCACAGCTATACAACACCAATGTGTGTGAGAAAAACAGTGACACCCTGTCCCCTGGGATGGGACACCTCCGTAAGCTGATATCTGGAAGGAGAAAGGAGACAGAGGAAAGAGGAGGGGTGGAAGCAGATAGAGGAAGAATGGGCGATAAGGAAAAGGCTGAAAAAAGAAAAACCAGGAAGGGAATTCGAAGAAGTGAGGTTGAAAGAGGTTGTAGAGTAACAGGAGATCATTATATAACAGTTAGTAACTATTGTTTGAATGGGGACATAAAAAATACACACAAATACCTGATTGTAATCATTGTAGTTCAGATTTCTGTCTCCGAGCCTCTACCAAATCCTCTGCAATAACCTTGATATGAACAATGCAGTCAGGGGTAAATCCATAAAAATATCAAGTAGCCTTGTTTCCAAACATCTCTCTGTGGGTTTGTGAAGGGGATCAGGTATTTCAGTCTGGACCTATAGTTCCAGTCATGTGGCTGGCTTAAATATAACTGCTGAAGGACCCAGAATTGAGCCATGCTGTACTCCACTTGCAATCCTCTTACTCTTTATACATTGTGGCCTGAAATAAACTCATAAAGTTCTGATTGGGATCAAAAATGTTACCATCTTAAAAACTATGTGAGAGAAAAGAGAAATGTATTCAGATGTTGTCATAACAGTTATATCTACAGCCATGCTAGCAGCTACTTGGGCACAACATTACTTTGAGTTCAATTCTAGCATGCTAACATGCTCACAACAACAATACTAACATGCTGATGTTTAGGAGTGTAACAATTCTCACTATCTTTGTTTAGCGTGTAAATATGCTAACGCTTTCTACCATTAAACACAAAGCACATCAGAAATTAATCTAAGATATTTTGTAAATGGAAAGCTGTTTAATAGATTTATACTTGTACATTTATATATTTGAAAGAAGTGGGTTTAAGGATATTTTGTTTTGTTAATTTTCAGAACCACACACATTCACTGAACTGAAAGTCCAACCCAACTAGTGTGTCCATGAGGTCCCCATCCTCACAGATATGATTGATAGACATTTGATAGGAATCTTGTAGGTATTTAGCGCCATCATCAGGTCCAAATTTTATTGTGAAATGTATCATTAGGTATTGGATCGACTGTGATGAAATTTTGTACACACATTCATGTCCCCTGCAGGATGAATTGTGGATTTTGTCCCAGTCCTAGATGTTGAAATATTTCACTGAATAAGTTAAAATATTGACTTACTGATGGCTAAAAAGTCAGAATATCACCAAAGTCAAAAGAATTCATCCCCTGAGCACCATGAATGTCTGGCCTAAATGTATCCAGTTGTTGAGATATTTTCTAAATAACACTTCTCCCCCTTTCAAAATGCCTCTTTCCATGAAATATACCCAGATTATGTAACAGGTCAGAGCTGCATTACACACACAGGCACCTCTGATACCTGCTACACAATGAACAGGGCTTCTCTCGCTCCTCTGGGTTTCAATCTCTCTATCTCTGTCTCTCAGAGGAGAATCTGGGGCAGAATGAGCGGAGAGGAATGAGACGGGCGAGCCTGAGCAATCATGGAAGAGAGACAAATATCTATTTCCTTCCGACTTTGCAGTGTGTGTGTGTGTGTGTGTTTGTGTCTGTTGTAGCTGCTGGCAATATCTCGGGGTGTCAGACAGTCACCTGTCTTTTTCTATTTTTCTTTCACACATAAACACATTCTTCAACACCAAAACGTGAAGGCTTGTTTTTTTTTTTTACAATAAATTTACATTGAAATGTTTAACAATCTAATTCTGTTTAAATAATTTGATCAAATAACTCCCTCTTACCTAAAGGGAGTAATATAACATCCTCTAATCTGATAACATCTCCAGTGCCCGCTGGTAGACCTTTACATTGACATTTGGACTTGTCATAGCAAGAAAAGCTCAGATCCATGAAAGTGTCCTAGGAAACCAGATCAGTGAGCTGCTCATGTGCACAAAAACATGAAAAAGGGTCTTTCAAACAAATGAACCAAACATGGCGTCTTAAAGGCTCTGCACAGCCCCAGAGGTGTCTGGCTGATGAGACCTCTGCTCAGGTAAAATTTGTATCAGCAATATCATCAAACCCGCTGTACTTATAAGAAGATAAGAACGATAAAGGTGTAATTTGTCCCCCCAAGCTAACAGGAGAGCAAGCAGTCTGTACACGCCCACGCAGTGCTGACATGACATCAGACCAGCCGAATTTAAATCGGCTGTGTGAGTGTATCCTGTGGAAGGTAGGGCATTTAATGCAACAATAATTATCAAAATCTACTGTAGCATACATCACAAAAACTGTTACTGAAATAATATTTCATAAGTTGAGTTTCCATGGTTTAATGTTTGTTTATGTTATTCTGTGTTTTGACAAATACTTATATTCCATTACCTGCATCCTTAACATGAGAATACCACAGTGAAAATGTATGCTCTATGAATGCAAGTCACGGTCCTGCATTCAGTAATAAGTACAAGTTAAGAAGTAGCCTATTATATAAGATTATGTTTTATAAAATAACTTTTAGAGTGAACGTCAAGTGTGATCAATATGCAAAATGGCCCAAATCACAGTATTGTACTATTACTTGTATTTAATCACTGTATTATTATCCAAATCTACTACAGTTTAAGCAGCAATTTACTCTTGTAGTTTTCATTTTCAATCATCATCATGATCATATGTTTTGTATACAAATCTGTAAAGTCACTAATAACTATAAATACATTGAGAGGAGTACAGTAATTCCCCCTGAAATGTGAGTAAGCATAAAGGTACATAAAATGAAAAGTTAGAGTACCTTTAAAACTGTATACTTAATTAGGCTACTTCCCACAAGTGATGGTACATTAATTGTTATAACAAACATATGATTTGACAAAAAGTCAATAGCCTTATATTTTAATTATTAAAAAAAAAAAATACTTTGATTCTTATAATAAAGACAATTTACATGTACAGATCATGCGAACATGTATGCTTTTTTTTAAAAAGGAACACATAAAAGAAATATATACAACAAAAGAAGAATTAAAGAAGAAAAGAGATTAAAAAGGAAATTAGGGGAAAAAAGATTAACGTTATAATCTAAGGCTAGGGGGATCTAAATAAAGATGTCATCATTATACAAGCTGCTATAGTTTTAATAGCACTATAGTTTGTGTGCTCGTTAATTGACGCCACGGGCGGGGGGCGGGGCTTCACTGAATATTCATTAGCGCGAGGGGGAGAGACGGCGCACGCGGAGAGAGAGGGAGAAGCTGAGGCGCACGCACACAGCTGGATGGATAGGAAGGTCTCCGCCACAGCTGCAGGAGGATGTGAATTTCCGACTATTTTTAAGTTTGTCAGTAAAAGCAAGCAGCAGCGGGACTGAGCTCGACCAACCGGCTCCACGTACAGGCGGCGTAAATAACGGCCGGATACTCGCACAGCACGCGGCAGCTGTTTGAAAACAAACTGCTTCGTTTTAATGAGTTGATATTAAGACCAGTCCAGATAGCTACTGACCGTCCGTCCGGTGAGCTGCACACACACAGACAACATGATGGAGTCTATCTTAGACAGTTTGACAGCAGAGAAACTCTATCCGTCCGGAGGGGCCAACCTGTTGGACCTGGAGGAACTCAGCGATGGAGATTTCCTCACTAATGTGGTGAGTTCTCGCGCATATTGCATTTAATTAGCATGACTTTACTAGCCTCTCATTTCTGTCTCCTGTGTGGGTCCACAGTCTACACATTCATGAGTATAAACTGCCCTGTGGCGTTGTGTCTTTCTGCTGGGAGTCAGCTGTCTGCATTTAAAGTCCCTTAAATCAAACGCACATCTGCTGCCTGTTCCGCCCGGAGCCGGACCTCAGGAGGGCGGTGTAAGTTGGTAGATCCTGACTGACATCCGGGGCTCGTACCCTGCTTGCGTATGTGTGTGTGTGTTTAATTGTGTAAACCAATATGTGAGATTGGGAACATCAACACAGGCTGGCCAGTTACTGGTTAACTGCGTGTGTGTGTGTGTGTGTGTGTGTGTGTGTGTGTGTGTGTGTGTATATGTGTAGGTGGGTGTGTGTGTTCAGCGGGCAGGTGTTGTAGTCCTCAGCAGCACACCTGACTATTAATGTGGAGTTGAGTGCGTGTGTGTGTGTGTGTGTGTGTGTGATTGGGCATGCCCTGAACTGAATCTGGCTTGTGCACAGCTGCTGTGTGTTCCTGTGTGTGTGTTTGTGTGTGTTTGTGTGTGTGAGAGGGGGGGGACACACTATTAATTGACAGTGTTCAGTATATTGGCTATATGGGTCTTCATTAGTTTTCAATTAACTTTTAGAGTGTTTGTTATAATAAAACCCTAATTAGAATGAGGGAATTTTTCCTAATTAACTCTCAATTGACTTATAAAATAATGAATGCCTTGACTGTTACTCAAGTCTTATTTAAAGTATGCTTGGAACTTAAACATTAATTATTGTGTGAGCTAACAGAAAATTAATCTGCAACTATTTTGCTTAAATTAATTTTTAAAGGAAAAATGGCAAAAACAAGTTGTTTTTTTTAACTCTTTTATGGTAGAAAACTGAATATCTTTTGGGTTCTGGGCTGTTGGTGTAACAAAAAAAAAAAAAGAAAATCATAGACCTTTTTCACAGTAGCTATTTTGACATGAATTAGTAGGGTAAACACAGGTGTGTCTGTTCCATTCACGTCAGTCAGAGTCAGGATGCTGCTATTGTGCATGTTGGCTCACTCTTAAGACTCTGCTACACTAAATGGAAGGGAGCCTTAACTTGTATCATTGGTAAGACCTATGTTCGCCCTACTATTACATGTCAAAATGGCTGCTGTGAAAAAGGTCTATTTATAATGAAAGTAATCGTTAATTGCAGCCCTAAATAATATTGAAACTATGGATCATTTGACCCTATTTGCCCCATTACAAAATGAAGTCTAACTTTTAGTTAACTCTTGTTGATATAAAGTGTATAATATACAGTTATACACTGTCAAAATACAAAAAAGGCTGGAACCTTTGATTAAATCTTGTTCAACCAGTTCGAAGCTGCTGCAGAATAATCACAAGCTTTACTCCTGTTGTGGTAAAAGTCTCCTGAGGTGACATATTAGAGATGCAGCAGGGTACACACACACAGTTCTGACTGTTACATAAAAAATCAGAGGACAATTAAGCCTCTCGGCATCACCCCACCAACCTTTAACAACCACCTGTTGTCACCAATCCTCCCTCCATACCCTCATTCAAAAACAACAGGTTACCGGGGGCAACGGCTGCATCTATCATCTCCTGTAGCACCTGAGACGGTGCATCTTTAATTTCAGCAGAGGAAGACCTGTGGCTGTGGTGAACAACAGGATGTGGTAGAGCCGAGTCATGGCTGTTTATCAATACAATAATCGCTGTGTTGGTTGAGAAGTAGTGCGACAGGATATTTATTTTAGTAGAAAAAATACAAAATTACGGATCCTTATGATCAAATGTAACATCATTCTGGGCAAATAAAGCTGTTGTTCCATGCCCAGTTTAAGCAGTAGTCAAATCTAGTTGTGATGAGAGCTTTGGTACCTGCCCCTAATGTATGACAATGTATTCCTCCTCATCCCACCCTGTTTCCTAGTGTACCGCCGGAGTGCCATGCACCTCCGGCTACAAACAAAATGCCAAAAGTACACAGCCGTGCCCTCTGTGCACGCCATGCTTGACCGAGCTTTGCACTCTTAATTCTCAGAACCAGGGCGGACAGACTGAGGACCGTTCCACTGCCGCACACTGAGAGTTTAGTGATAAATATCTCAGTGTCAGTGGCTGTATTAGCAGGAGGCACACTTTCTTTATTTCTGTTCCATCACTAGCTGTCTCTTTTTCCACCCTGTGTCGTTCCCCCTTTTTCTTTTTTTTTTTAAACGGTGCAGGTTTTTTAAAGCAGACCTCTATTCTAGTCAGTGAGTCAGCCGAGCAGTCTGCTTGTGGTTTAAACCCCCCCGTCCCTGTTCTAAATAAAGTAGTCCACTCTGCTGTGAAGCCACTAGGCTGGGCTGTACCACTGAGGACATGGGAAAGGATGGATGATTAGCAGCAGCAGGATAGCACGCTTCTACATCGTTAGTTTTGATCTCTTTTTAATTTATTATCTGCAGTTTAGTTGTATGGAGGTGCTGATGATGAATCACAGCACCAGAGACCTCCATCTGTCCCTGAGAACTCTGGGAACTAAGGAAAAGTCAGTGTCATAATGGCGTCATCAGCGAATTCCTGTTTGAAGCGTTCACTGCAGTTGCATGTACACTATCTTTCCAGTTTAAACCAGAATCTTTCATCCATGTGGGGGCAGGGGAAACAAGTTGTAAACGCAATATTGTTGTAGATACAGAGCTACGTTCGCATTAATTTGGAGTTTTGTCGGGCTACCTGATCATTGTAACTCCAGTATTTACTTTTAGTGCTGTTTTGGTCTCCACCAAGCCCCCAGAAAGAGTGCCGGGCTTTGAGGCCAATTTGACAGAGTGATCAAACCATGTAATGACAGTAATGGCGTCCATTATGTGATGCACATGGGCCCCAGACGACTTTTTCCCATAAGCTTACATTGTGACGAATAACTATTTTGATTTGATTTAATTTGATCTATTACGTTGAATAACATTTAGAAAAGTCTAGAAGAGCCACACAATTAAATCATTTTATCCCCATTCAAGTTAGCGGAGGGCTAAACTGGAAGTTAGCACCTCGGCCGCGCTCGGCTGGCAGAAGTCTCTAGTACGCTTACTCTATGCATATGCAGTAGATTTGGGAAATTTTATATGGCTAGTTGCTAACTTTGTTGGTCTGGTCTTGGTCAAGTAGTGTGGAAAACTGCCTTCTGCTTCTAGAAAAGATGGCAATGAGAGAGAGCTGAGAGTGACCCAAACAGTAAAGTTGTGGGGCATAAAACCAAATAAAAGGAGCTGAAAGAAGCTCCAAAGAACTGAGAGAAACTGCTGACTCAGTGTTGGCTCGTCACTACGAATTACTTTTTCATATTATACATTGTCATTTCATCCTTTTTTGACATAGAAATACAGATTATAGTGGTTTTAATGTTGGGAGAAGAGGAGAATAGAGAAAATGTCTGAATGTCTGTATGAATCTGGCACATGTTCATTTTGCCCATTCAGGCAATTATATGTGGAATTTGGCTAAAATGTGTCTTTTATTTAGACTAAATTTAGGGGAATGAAGACCATTGCCAGTCTCTGATAATGTCTCTGTTGGACTCACTGAATGGACACACTGGTTTTTAATAAGGTGTGCTCCGTGGTGCAGTAGAGCACGGATTTACACACTTCCTGCTCTGTATTTTGTTTACCCCCTCCAGTACACTGTGTGCCCTGTTGATAACCAGTAGGAAAGACTCAGTGGAGATAAGGAACATGAGTGGGCATTACAGAGCTGATGGCGATAATAGCTTAATAAAAAACAAAGTAAATTGACAATCATTATCAAGGGCTGCAATTATTTTCCTCAGAATTAACCTCCTGTCCCTCTTTAATTAAACAGAACGTACGACTAAGTTTCTAAAGCTCCAGACACAAACTATTTCTACATGCAGAGCGTAAAGTAAGGAAGATCTCATTGACATCACTAACACCATTTTATTTTCTTCTTTTTTTTTTATACATAAATATTCCTGTTTTAAATCACTGATGATTACCACTACTGTTGTAATGGTCCAGCTGCCTCTGTGTATCATATGCACTGGAACGTTTTTACCACAATATCAAGGCCCTTGCATGGATAACATCATCTACCACCTACTGGAAGCTCCTCATTGGTTAGAACAGCTCTGCATGCAGCTCTGCTAAATCCTGGAGGAGAAACTGAGTAAGGCTGCAGCTATTGATTATTACCATTCCATTCATCTTTTATTTGTTAGCTCCATAAGAATATTGTGAAAAATGTCTGTTGGAATTTCCCAGAGCCCGAGGTAATGTCGTCAAATGAATGGTTATGCCCCACCAACATTTCACAACCTAATAATATTCAGTTTACAAAATACAAAAAAGCAGCAAATTCTGGCATTTTTGCTATAAATTTCCTTAACCAGTTATTTCGAACCAGGGGGAATGTGTACCCCAGAGGGTAATTCTGCAAGAGTGCATGCAAACTAGCAAGCAGGGAAGTCTAAACATTAAGCTAAAGTAAAGGATAAATGGTCAGAATAGCAAAAAGTAATGGAAAATTGTCGAAAAACTTAGCTAAGAATTTTATAAATGTTTTAATAAAATCATCTAAAAATGAATAAATGGTGGAAACATCCAGCTTGTGACACAAGTAGTTTGACTGCAAAGTTAAACTAACCCTAATGCTCACAGTTCAACTGTATGACAAATATTTATTTATATGATCAATGCTGTTAAATAACATCCAGTTTAAAATCAATGAACACGTTTAGAACATCATTGGTGGTGTTGAGTTCATCTGACAGGACTGTGGCGGTACGTCTGGAAAAAAGGTTGGGTACAAGTTCAATAAATGATTAATCACTTATCAATATAGTTGCAGATTATTGTTCTGTCGATTGACTAATCAATTAATCGACTTATCTGTGATCGGAACATTATAAAGGTGTTAAAGAAGGGAAAGGGACTGATTTCCTACTCTGACCTGTTTGATAAATACAGGCCCGAACTGACATTTATTGCGTGTAAAAGTCATGCCAGACAAATGCAGGGGCCATGGTAACCATAGTAACCGCAACACACTACGTTGACATTTCATTAGCTGTCTGCCAGGGTTAATCATAATCAATTAATCGTCGATGTCATCCGTCGCACAGAAACATCAAACGTTCTCCGGGTCCAGCTTCTCTAATGTGAGGATTTCCTGCTTTCCTCTGTTTTTATATCATTGCTAATTGAATATCTTTGAGGGTTTGGATCGTTGGACAGACAAAACATGCAGGTTGACCGCTGTGAAATCGCAATTCTGCAGAGTCTGTCAAAGTCTGGCGTTTGATTCACCAGGCGATTAGTCGAGAAGATTCATCGAAAAATAAAAATAAGAGAGGGAGGTCAAGCAGGGACACAGCAGTAAGTGCAAGTTGTGAGTTGGTCACTGTGTATTCTGTTTGACTCTTTCCTCCTCTGTTCTACTCTACGTTTGTAACAACAACAACAACAACAAAAAAGTAGATATTTGGACCACACAGTCTTTCATTGATAAACACACACTTTCTGTCCTCTGTCTATGGTATATTTTTCTCTCTACATTTCTATTCTGTTCCATCTCTCTTCTTTCTGCAACTTTATTCTCCGTCCATATTCTATTCTACTCTACTCCATTCTACTCTCCGTTCAGACCCTGTACTCCAGCTTTAAAGAGACACACCCATCTCATTTGCATGCCCGTCGCTGATTGGCCGCTGAGCTGCCAGATGGAATGTGAGCAGGCATGCAGCAGTGTCCCGTTTGTGTGTGTGTGTGAGTTTGACTGTATGTGGAGGAAAACTACTCTTCTACTGTTTTACTGAGCACTATAGCTGAGTTCACTTCAGTCTCATCACACACACACACACACACACACACACACACACACACACACAGTAACCTCAGGTCCCTCCTCTCTCACTCTCAAAGGTTGTTCAAGTGAAGCCAAACACAGCCAACCCACTGCAGCCACACATCACCACATGAAGCCAAATACAGTAGAGAACATTGCCATTTTCTTATCTGTGGCAGCCAGGGTTATAGCATAATGACATGATGTTTTCAGGTCTCTCACAACTGCAATTTCATTTTACACTGCAAAAAAAAAAAATCTACATCTTAACCAGTCCCGTAGTCTTTTATTGACATTTACTGTCTTATATAAGGCCATATGTCTGCCAATGGAGTGAGATTATTTCAACAATTCAAGATTATGCCAGAGTTTTTGTATGTTTTAACCCACTTCCTTTATTAGGTTTTCAAAAAACATAAACGATACATAACTATAATAATATACAAATATACACAAGACTAACAAAAAATAATTCTAATAAAAATCACAAATAATTTAGAAGTCATTATTTTCTACTATATTCTGTAACATTTCACATGATTGAATGTAGCTAATAGTCATTTTAAGTTTTGATTAATCTGCGGATTCATTTCCCACAGACCATGATATCTTGTTTTGTCTGAGCAACAGGCGAAAACTGTTTATGATCATGTATGACAAAGAAAAGCTTCAGATCCTTTTGACTTTGCAGACGCTGGAACCAGCAAAGTTTTGCTGTTTCTGCTTGAAAAATGAGATTTAATCGATAATCAGAAGGCAAATTTTCTGTCAATAGATGAATTTACATACTGTAAGATGATGATGTGTTTGCTTTTAGGTAACAAAACTTTTAAGTTATTTATGACTTGAAAGCTATTGACTGTGATGGAGTGAGTTGAAGTCTGCAATGATTGATTGATTACAAGAAAGTAGAATCAATGCAAAGCTACTTGCACTCCTTTAAGTGTAATGATTAATGATTTTAATATAGAAAATTCTTGAAAATAGGGAAACATATCTCATCACTGGATGGCATTTTCCTTGTTTTAGAGAATACTTCTTGAACAGGATGCGGTATCAGAACCAGTTATAAATTGGATTTATATGAATAAAGTTTATATGAAATGGGGGGCCGCTTGGTCCTGATTCCTGCAAGGTTTGGACCTACCGTCTACATTGCCAGCTACGTATGTACAAAAATGGAGCCATTGCTAAATGCTAATGCTAGGACATCTATAGGAACAGAAATGCATAGCGGTGTAACGGCACACAGGAGTCAAACAGGGCCACGTTGCTGCTATTGTGCATGCTGGCTCACTGGAGAGGCTCTGCTAAACTAAATGGAACAGGACCTTAATTAGTATCATTGGTAACACCTGGGTTTACCCAAATATTTCATGCTGTGAAAAATTTCAACAGTGTTGTGCTAACCTCAGCACATGTTGCTAACATGTGGCACACGGCTAAAAGCTTCCCCGCGCTTGTGAACTTTGGTTCCGCGTTATGTGCATCATACCGTGTAGGTCTGTGTGTAGTTACCGCAACGAATTCACAAAGCGTTGCAGCCCTAGTAAATCAGGACAATCACTGTTTGTTTATTGCAGCATAAATCTGCAGAAAATACGCGTTTTTTGATGTCAACATGATTTGGTTCCTTTCTCTTACACATTAACTTTTTTTGGCCTGCACATGATGTTCTGAAGAGTTTACGATGGTTTCCACTGCAGCGCTCTTGCCATAATGACATGAAATCTTTGGCCTGGTGCTCCATGCAGTTTATCCCCTGTGCGTTCCTTCATCACTGTATCAGTGAGAGTAAATATTCTTTCTGTTGTGCACGTGATGGATTTGCTGTATCATTGTTAAGGCGCAACAGGCTCCACTTCTGATTATCTTAATGGCACCAAACTCCACATGCAGACCGGCGTCGGTGATTTGATCTTTTTCTGCCTATTTCACCTGAACCAGTAAGGCATCCAAATGAAAGGAGAGGAGAGAGATATGTTGAGACTCAACACTGTTAATTACAGGCATAACAGAGTCACTCTCTGCTTTTGTAATTACTCCTTGTGTCTGTCTTTCCCAGCTCTTTTCCCTGTGTGGTTTACATCTCAGCCCCATCCCCCCTAATGACACACCACCACTGAAATAAGCTATGAAAACTGTCAACTGCTTTTTAACACTGTTTTCCTCCCTAATGTGATTCTTTTCCCAGCAGAGAGGGTTCAGGTAATGAAAGGTCCAGACCTCTGTTGCTCTGTTCACACTGACTGCAGCTGTTCCAGCAACAGCCGTCTAGCACTGAACCACTCTGGGCTCATTAAACTCCCGTCCTAACAACAATGACAGCATCCACTGTATATTTAGCTCCATTTCAAAGCTGTGCTATAGAGTGTTTTACAAGACAAATAATCCCCCAAAAAAGGCACACATTAGACAATAAGATGAACTATAACATTTGCCACTGATGAATGTCAGGTGGTTTAGATGTGATGCAGGGTCAGCATCAGCAATTCAAATATGGAAAATGGTCCACTGAATGTCTCTGACCAAACCACTGCTGGGACAAAATGATAGGCTAACATATTATCTGCATTCAGTCTGCCTGATAAATGAACACTGCAGCCGCCACAGCAACAATTGGATGGTGTGATTACATGCAATTCTGTCTCATTTTCTGTTCTTTTCCTTAATAATGTTAATCTATCTTATAATATTGTGCTGTTTTTATAGCCATAATAGCTTTTTATAGGTTAAATCGATTCCGAAGCTCCCCCATGGCTTAAGGGTTAAGACACCAACCATGAATTGCAATAATCCCAGTTAGTATACATGTATATACTATACTATACTATACTATACTATACTATACTATACATATGACTGCAGAGGAGGACGTTGTCACTGCAGTATTGATGAATGTTTGGAACTAATCTGTTTGATCCCAAAACAAACAGGTATACGGTCAGGGTACATTGACCCACTGCCATGGGTACATCATCATCATGCCAGGTGATGAATAATAGGATGATTAGCCTCAAACAGGGCTGTGCTGGTAGTAGTGGAGAGTAGATGTATCACAGGCTCCAGGCGTGTTGGAGGGTAGCAGGTGGATAGCACTAGGGTCCCTACTGTGCTGTAACTACTGGAGCTAAACAGAAAAACTTCAGCCAAGTACTGCAAATGGAGCTAAATATAAATTAAAGGGCCACCGCTGGAACTCCAAGAGGTAAATAGTATATCGTAAAATGCCAGCACTGCTAGCAGAGAGCAACAGAAGGCTAACACTGTTGGTCTGATGCAGCTACTGGAGCTAATTTTAGGTCACACTAAATTGTGTCAATTATGGGGCTTCGTCTGCTCCGTCTCCCTCCCTGCACCTCTCCCAGCCTCGAACCCACTTCACCCACATTTCTCCATATGGGAAACTTTCCACTGTTTATTTTTGAGTAGCACAGTTTAAATGTGACCTATATTCCCCAATTGGGCAGAGTTAAAGGGCAGCGCCAGGGTTATTTAAAGGGATATTATTCCAACATTTAATGCAGCAGGAAAACAATGCCGCTCTGTCAGTGTTACCAATCCTTTATGTGGGTGCGTCTGTTTATGAATAATAATAATAATATAATAATATGAGTAGTTCACTCGTGTGTACACACCTTGTTGAACAGTGGTTGGTTTACCTTTTCTTGAGCTCAGCTGAGCCTTGAGATTCAAATACAAACATTAATATGGTTCCTTGATTGTGTTCTTTCTCAATTTGTAGCAAAAAAGTGAATCCCCTCTGGTTAGTCTCCCATCCAGAGAAATGGTGTAAGTCACAGGTGTCCACAGGGGCCTGCAGGCACCAGGGCGTTAAATGACATTTAAAGCAACATTATGCAACTATTTTACCTTAAAGGCATACTATGCAGGATTTATTCTTTGCTGTTTGTAAACGCACCTTTTAAAGTTGGCCTCTCCTCCACAGCTCGAGCAGGCTGAGCTGAACCACATAGAGAGTGAATGAGGAGAAGAAGCGGCACTAGTGAGAACAAAGCTTTGAATCAGAGAAATAAAAAATTATTTTCTGATTCTAGCGCAGCATCATCCTGTAAATGGACCTGTACTTGTATAGCGCCTTTCTAGTCTTCCGACCACTCAAAGCGCTTTTTACACTATGAGCCACATTCACCCTTTCACACAGTGATGGCAAAGTCCATTGAACAGAAACTAACATTCATACACACTCACCAATGCACGGCATCAGGAGCAACTTGGGGTTCAGTATTTTGCTCAAGGATACTTCAACATGCGGCACCAGGAGCCGGGGATTGAACCCACAACCTTCTGATTAAGGAACAACCCGCTCTGCCTCTGACACAGCCACCCATCCTGTTTGCCCTCTGTCAATCCGACAGTGACACACAGACTTGCAGCTTGTTACGCATCCGTGACACAGACAAGCGACAGTCCTGACCTTTGCGTGCTGCCCAAAGGTTGATGCCTAGAAACGATCCGAACACAACAGAATAACAAAATTCTGGCAGAGGGCAGACACCGCCTTGAAACTATGGATGTCCCGTTATCCGACATACAACACTAGAAAAGAAGACAAATAGAACCTGGGACACAAAGATACAGTGTCTGGGTCAGTAGAGAAAGGTATCATCACAAATATTATTATTACATTATTACATTTATACGTCATACTATTAGGTGTTCTAATTTGATAAATAGGAGGTAGCATTAACACGAACTCTATGTCAAACACAATCAATAGAGAGCCAACTTTGCAACTTTCTCGCTAGATTTAGTGAACAGGCTGTCAGTAGGTGAGGCATGTTTGACCTTCTCACTCTCTCTGGATCTCTAGAATCGGGTGTTCCTACAGCTTAGCCTGCAGCACGTCACCCGCGGCTCTTCATCTAACAGCTCAGTGTGACTGATCTTTCTTATTGCATTTCTCCCTTGCAAAAATTGAAAATGATCTGCTGACGAAAATGCTGGATCACCATGTCTTGCTTTGTAGACACTGGCAGCTCTTTCCTCTCACTGCTTCAAAATAAAAGCCTGTGTTTAACCAGTTATAATGCTTTTAACGTTAACAGTTGGAAATGCATAAGCAGTAACTTGATACAGCTCTAATACGAGATTGCACACATGCCTCATTGCCTGTTAGTCACTTGTGTGTAGGGAGGTAATTGGAAATTCAGCGGGGGAATGACGGATTCCACTCTGACAATGAAACCTATTACTTAGAGATTACAGAATGCAAGTAGATTGAATGGCTATGGCTAAAATGGCCCTAAATAACATCAAAAATGGGGTTTGACTGGGGTGTTGAAAACTCAACAAAGTTCACAGTTAACTTTCATAACATCAGCAGTTCTTTATGTGTCATGTTGGGTCTACCTTGTGTGTGTGTGTGTGTGTGTGTGTGTGTGTGTGTGTGTGTGTGTGTGTGTGTGTGTTTTGGGGGGGGAGTGAGTGTGTGCTTACTCCACAAGCTTTTATTACACAGCTGCATGTGTCCCAGAGTTTCACCAGACACACTTGACCTCCTAAAACGCAGTCATAAATACAGACACACACACTGAGATAACGCATGTGTGAAAGTTACTTGAAGTGGGAGCATTCAGTTGCACTGATGACTTTGATGTGTGCATATAATTAAAAAAGTATAATGAAGCCAAGCAAATAAAAGCCAAACACACCTTTTTTAGCAAGTCCAATCGTATTCTTTAGTGCCTGGCTGTCAGTACCACCTGACAGCCTTAATTCAGGGAAAGAAATTCCCTAATAAATGCAAAACAATTCAACTTTGCTAACTATGTACATACCTCTGACTACAACTGTAGTGCTCACAAACTGCTGGCTTTTTAGGTATCACAGTAGAACCATGCATTAAAATGTTTCAAACCTTTAATAAAGCTCCATAGAGCTGAGGGGAACTGCAGAGTTGGATGACAGTCTCTTCGAGCAAGCCTTTCATTCCTCCGCTGTTGATAGAAAAAATATTGAAGTTAGCTCTGAATTTATTATCCCAGTCGTGTCTTTATTGTTGCTACCGGCCCGATTTAATTTGCTATGACACTTCTGGCAGTTTTTGGAGAAAAGCTTAAGCTAATTTCTAGGAATAAAACATGTAAATCAATTTTTGTATTTCTTGTTAATTAAATCAAGTTATTTCTGTCGCTGTGTCTGTGTGACTGAGACGCCTCCAAGCACAGTTGACTGAGTGCAGTTGATTGGCTCCAATAAATCCATCTGTGTGTGTGTGTGTGTGTGTGTGTGTGTGTGTGTGTGTGTGTGTGTGTGTGTGTGTGTGTGCCTTTGTACTGCTTTGTGCATGTTTGCTCAAGACCAGGGTGACTCATATTGTGTGTATGTGTGTTTGTGTGTGTGTAAAGCAGTGAAATCAGAGCACCATGCTGTCCCAGGCTTCCAGAACATCAAGTCTCAGCTCAGTGACTCATTCATCCAGACTGAGGATGAATCTATCAGTGCTGTTTCCCAGTGACTGACTCTTTATGCCATCAGCACAGTCTAGGTTGGCTGGTCTCTGACTCTGAGAGATCTGTTGTAGGTCTGAAACACGTAGTCGATCATTTGAATAGTTTATCGACAGAAAATTAATCTTAAGTCATCAGTCTTGCAGAAACCTTAACTTTTCACTCACATTCACAGATTGCTATACCCACAAATGCTGCATGTTGTCCGCCGTGTTTTAGCTGGTTGCAATCTGTAACTTCACTGCTAAATGCCACTAAATCCCCCACACTGGTCCTTTACAGCTGGAGTACTGACCCGTGGATGAAAAACACTGATCCACGTTGCATCAAATTGCTTCATGTTGCCTCTTCTGGTTGTGTCATGTGCTAAGAAAAATATTCCAGTGGGTTTTAAATGGTTTAATTAGCTTAAGAAGTACCCTCAAAAGTAAACCTTATCCTTCAGTTTATCTGAAAATGTTAAAATGAACAGATATATGGTTTTCATCGGACAGCAAATTGTTCTAATAAAGACTAGGTGAAGTATTACCAGCTAAAGCCAAAAGCAGACATGGAACCAAGCCAGTCTCATGTCTTTGAACTCAAGTCCCAAGTCCTAAACTTTAAGTCCTAAATAAGTCACAGACCAAATATAATGCAAGTTTTACAACCCAATGAATGGGCACTCAGAAAGGTAGCATTGGTTTTTCATTGTTCTCTCCTGCAACTTAATTGGATGCTGTCGTATTGTCTAACAAAGTGGATCTGGGGAATTAAGTGTCGTCTTGCTGGGAAATGAATTCAAGGGGAAATTAATTGATTCTTTGCACACTTTTTATATAACATACTTTTTAATCTTTGGGCTTTGAGGAAGGTATCAAGTATTTTGAAGTCAAAAGTCTAAGTGAAGTCACGAGTCATTCGTGTTAAAGTTACAGTTGCAATTATTTTTAAATTTTTTGA
This sequence comes from Dicentrarchus labrax, assembly GCF_905237075.1. Taxonomy (NCBI): domain Eukaryota; kingdom Metazoa; phylum Chordata; class Actinopteri; family Moronidae; genus Dicentrarchus; species Dicentrarchus labrax. Next base: position 13,595,784 of record NW_026136716.1, read on the forward strand.
AGTCAAACCTAAAGTTATGAAATTTGTGACTCGAGTCCAAGTCATGTGACAGTATACGACTTAATTTGGAGTGGTAACTGACTAATTTGTATATAGTTTTTTTTTTTTTTTTTTCATTATTTTACAAAATAAAATAACTCTTTCTGTCTCCATGTCTTTCGTCATGTTTCCAGCCTTTCTCAGGTGACCAGATGGACGACTTCAGCAGCGAATTATTCAGCAGTTTCTTTGATGACCATCTATTAGAGCGACCCCTTCTGGCAGACAGACCCTCACTTTGTATGGACATAGACAGCAGCCCAGGTCAGCTCCTCTTCTATTATAATGAATTATCATGAAAAGAATGCACATGGTACTTTCCTCACAGCTCCTCACAGTACTAAAATAAAAGAACACTCTTTTAGTATTGGACAAAAAAATGAATATATGCAGTCAATATAAATGCACCAGGAGTTAGATCACAGTGGTTGTTCCTTCCAATAACATTTCTACAAAAATTCCCAGTTATTTCCAGTGTAGCGATTAAAATCTTACAGTAGTTAACCAAAGGTGGTTGGTGGAACCCTTTCCCAGTGCCCAACCACTGTCTTGAATATGTTTGCCTTGAAAGTCTTTTCGGCCCAAGAATACCAAAGTTTTCCTCTCTGCAGCTAATAGTGACATTTAGATGACCTTCTCATTTACTCGGATATGGTCCAGCAGTGCAGCAGCCAGTTGCTCCACTCCTCACTTAATGTCTCAGAAGAAAAGACCCCAATCCCATTATTTGGTTTGATTCGAGAGCACAAAGTCTGCAGGGACACCAACCATATCAAGTTGTAACTTCCCAATCACTGACATCAACCCTGGCTCAGTCCTCCACAGAGAGGTCAAGTTCCACCAAATGAAAGCCAGCATCTGTTGCCAAAGTATGCGACTTCCAAAACTCCTTCCTTTAAACCAGAAGGAAACACACAAGACTCCTACCCCTTACCTAGCAGGTGCTGGGAATGTTGAAGAGGAAGCACCGAGTTGTCGGATTAGGCTACAACTGGCTGAGTTACCACAAGGCACAAAGGAAAATGCCAGAGCTGAAGGATTGGTCCCAGCTTGCTGCACACAAATCAGTGTCCCTGTCAGGCCTTGCCATGGTTACTCAGACTTTCATGAAGTGATTGGACTTTTATGTTTTAGGAGATAATAAATCAAAATTTTCAGCGTGTAAAACATAAATGTCCCGCCCCTTTTCAACATGCTCCTCGTTACATAAATGTGAAGGCCATTAAACATGTCAGTATCATGTTAAATAAGGGCCAGAGTCACTTTCACAGTCACAACGGCGATCTTATTAGATTGCACCTAGTTACATTTCTGTAACACTTTCAACACACTTAAATGAATGCAAAGGCAAGAGCAGCACAAGCTAAAATACACATAGAGAGTGCTTAAATGCATGTCTTGTTCAGCCTAAGCAAGAGCACTGCAATACATTCGTCAATCAATTATCATATCTTAAACACAAAGAAAATAAAATTGGTTTAATAAACAACAAAACACAGTTAATGAGGTGATTTTAAGTTGAGATCATTCTTTTCATGTCATCAGGCTGTAAAAATATTTTTTCCCCCTCATGGTATGGATTAAAAGAGACAAACAAATCCCCTCTCGCAGTGTAAATCAGGCCAGCACTCCCTCTTTATAGGCTGTTTTCACTTCCCATTGCCAACTGCATATCATCACTCACCGTCGGTGATCACTTTAACAGGTTGACGATGAGAGCAATGTTACACTTTCCTGAAAAGGGCTTTTTGAATCTCACAGATATTCAAGCAGAGCACAGCTACTCTTTGAGTGAAGACTCCGCCCCCCAGAGCCCAGCCCTGTCAATCAAAATGGACCAAGAGTCTGGTAGGTCATCCTTTTCATTATAAGGCTTCTAAAGACTAAATCTTGTCTTTCGTTATCTTAGTTTGTGCTTCCTGGAAAAATGTACAGCCAACCAAAACTCTGCTGCTGATGTTTAGTCTGGTTCTTTATCACAGCCCTGGTTATCTAGTTGGCTCAGGATTATATTTGACATGCAGTCTGACCCTGTCTGCTGTCTGTCAAATAGTATGAACTCTGACTGGCTGAATCTACTGTCTGTTATATAATGTGTGTGATGATTTGCCCTCTCATTCCCAGGCCCAAAACCTTTTTTGGATTGTCAGCCATTCAAAGTCTCTTTTTGGTTTCAGATAGGGATGTATTGCACATTGTCCTTTTCAGAACAACCAGAACTGTTTGAAAATGAAGCTTTATGTAACGTGAATAGCCTCGGTCAACTTTCTTCTTTTCTGTACTTAGATATGCCACATGCTAGGCTCGTCTACCAAATTGTAAAGATTGGTAAAAGATAAAAGCGACAAATATTCATCTATAGTCATGAAATCAAATCAAGCTTACTTATGATTAATATAAATTAGCTAGCTAGTTAGCTAGCTTTTATCTTTAATCTTTTAACCATCTTAAAAATAGCACATAGCATATCTAAGTACAGGAAAGGAGTACTTAGGGTCAGATTGCTCAACTGAACCATGGAGCAGAAAAGGGGCGGGACTTAGGAAGGGTCAATTCACTGTTAAGTTGAATGGGACACAACCAAATTTTGATGCTCACATGTCAATTGGATCATTACAGTAACACATAAAGAGTGGTTACTAGCAAGAATGATAGCTCATCTTGCTTAGAAGGATTATTGATATGTTGATTGACAGCAAGATAGGCCAGTCAGTTTGTTTGCAAGCCTTATTTAAAGAGTAGGCGGGGCGCCGGCGTTCCTCTGGGACTAATGTTGTCGTATATAAGAGGTGCCTGTAGGAGCAAGTGTGTGCTCCAGTGTGATATAAAAATGCTGTGTTTCACATGTTCACTTCCTGCTGTCTTCCTCTCCCTTTGTGACTAACCTTCCTCATTATCTCCTCCTGTCTCCTTCTCGACCGTGTCTCTGCCCGTCTTCCTCTGTCTCCGTCTGTACCTGTCATCCTCACTCTGTCTATCTGCTCTCCGTTTGTCCCGGGGATCCTGCTGTCTGAGCAGCAGGATCCCAGTCTGAGCAGTTTTCCTCCAGCTAAGCCCTGCCCACCTAGCACACACACACACACACACAGACGCACACACACAGCGCTATGACAAGCATATGGTTTTGAGTCTGCAGCTTTAGCCGAAGCCAGCGGAAACTCTCTTTCTCTCTTCTGTTAGGTTATCTCTCTCTCTCTTGCTCACTCTCTCTCTTTTCTTCCTGTCTGTATATAGCTCTCTCTCTCTCTAACTCTCCTGTTTTCTATCTTTCTCCTCTTCACTCTCTCCCTTAATCCAATTAAATCCATCTATGAATATCAGATTACCTGTGTTGCCAAAATACCACATTGAGCAAAAAAAACCCGTCTAGCTCACATTAAAAAACAACCATCTGGCTTGTGTATTGTTTTCGGTTCACTGTGAACTATAATATTTATTTATATCATATTTTACCCTTTCGAGAGAATATAAAAACATCAGACTGAATGAATCAGTGTTATGTAGAGTTAGAAACACTGTAGTTAGGATTGAAATGTACACTGATGCCAGAGCAAACTGGATCTTATAAAAACTAAAAGGACATATTAAAGCACTCACCATCAACATAATATATTACTGAATAAAACAAAACATTTAGACAGCTTTGCTTTCATGATGAGTTTATTTATTTCCTCATTCATTGCTTCAGTCTGTAGTTGCATAACTGTCATCTCAAGCTCACATATGGAACACACACACACACACACACACATACACACACACACACACACACACAGAAACCTATATATCATATGTATTTGAATCCATTCCAGCCTATTTGATATTGAACTTTATCCAAAATGCATTTTACAACCTGAATCCGCTCCATAAATCCTGACTATAAACTTTGGGATACTTACTTTCCACCAATTTTACACTGTACTTTAGTGTATTCACTGCACAAATGGATCATTCTATTTATATATATTTGCACAACATGCAGTTTATGAGCTATGTTTTTTTCACATTAGAGGGAGGTGATATATAGCAGAGCTTTAAATAGAAATAGTATATGTACTGACTCAGATATCTTGTGCCAAGCCAACTCTACAGAATGGTGCAACCTTCTGTTTTCCAGCATGTCTTCTAACCAATCAGATGAGGGTTTACTGCATGCAGTGTCAGTGAAGGAAAGTCTGTTTGCATGGTGCCATTTCAACATGTTGTTTGTGGTTAACAGCACTGTTCCTTGACATAATTTATAACACTGAGGCAATCTTCTGCAATCGTCGCCCCCCCCCTTAAATGCTGCTCTGCACTCAGATTTGGTGAGGGGGAATTGAATGTCTGATTAAGCCACTTGTGGAACATTTGCTACATAGTTTTCATTTCCAGATTTAGCGCTTCGCTTTGTTCCCATTTCCTCTGAAAAATATGTTGTCACACAGCCCGACTGTTAGCTGCCATTTTGGCACGAGAAGTATTTTGACAGGACTGTTGCAGCTGAAGAGATGATCCTGTCATGGAGTGTCACCGTAATAACGGCATTTCAGCGTTTGACAACCGTTGCACCGTTAATAAGGTCTGGAGAAGGCAACTTTGTTTCAGTACATGTACGATATATGCTTACACATATGCGGGAAAGGCAGAAGGTTCTGGCAAGAGTTGCACATGAATACCTTTTTACAGGTCCTCTCGGCTGCCACTGAGAGCAGCGCACGAGGAGCAGCTGCTTGTTTGTCTTGATAAGTCAGGTTAATTAACCACCTAGGGATGTCAGAAGTTGTTGACCTTTCAGAAAGGTTTGTTCTGAATGAAGGAATTTGTAGATCATATTTTGTTCTCTTGGACAACAACATAGAGAGCAATTTAAAGTTCTGCCCAATCACAATTATAAGATAGTATGTTAAGCAAGGGATGCTCCAGTCACATATCAGTTGCAGAACAAATTTGGTGGCTTTACCAGCGGTCACTAAATGTTTTTACAGGAAACTGCCAGATAAGAGAGCAAAGAGCAAAATCTGCTACTTTGGCCTCTGCACCTCAGTGTAAGCCACATTACAAAGTCTCAAATCTCTTTTGGGCTAAGCCCTGTTGAAAGCATCATACTAAGTTTGTAGCGATGGCAAAAAAAAATTATTAATGGTATCTTTAATACTCTATTGTAATACTTACAATAATTTAAAATGAACTCAATGTGTTTGATCAAACCCACTGGGGCAAAAATGATGACCTGATACAGTGCTGAAACCCAGACACCAACCAATATTTGTGTACTGGAATATTACCTCATCCCAGGTTTACAGTTTGTAGTAGTTTGATTATATAAACTACTACTATAATAAAGTTGTTCGAAATAGATTTTGACACAGTACCTCCACAAAATAATGCCACAATATGACATAATAAAGCTTAATCTAGTTGATATTGTACTTTGGTGATGTAAATTCCAAAACAAATTTGCAAGTAATCAAAACACAGAAAAGGCACCAGACACACAGTGAACCTGGGGCTTTTGGGGCCCCTGGAAATCTGGGATCCGGAGCCAGTTTATCGCTCTTTCTGGTTGGTAATCCTCCAGTGATTATGTTTGTTTGTAAAGTTGATACTACTGAGTTTAATCTAAATTCTAACGATGGCAACGGTGGAATCGGTCACTTATGGAGTATGAAGGACATCTTCAGCCATTTTAAATATGTTTCTTGCAGCATATGTTTGTCGTTTACATATTATTGATACTCTGATATAAGTTTTTCACTTTCTTGTCTTTGTTTTCCTCCCTCACCCTCTCCCTTTCTCTCTCTCACCCTGTGGTCTTAGTTGGTCTTATTCACACTCAAAGAGAAGCTGTGTGTTTTACTGCAGCTCATACTGTGCTGCTCCATCTATTGTTTTAATACTCCTGCTGTCCCACTGAGATCAAACACAGTCACCACCTCTCCTCCGTTAACCCCCCCCTGTGATCACTGCCAGGAGCCTCTGGTCATTAGTCATTGCCCTATGATAGGATCTCTTACCGGGGTTTACTAGCAACACAGGCAGACTTTCTTTTATTAAGAGGATGAGGTTTTTTACTGTATTACCTTCATCAACAGCATCTTTTACATTTAGCTGACAGTGGACAACACTACAGAAATACAAAACAGTATGTCTAAAAAGATGCTTCAAGCCCATCCTGTAGTGTTTGATAAAGTTTTAATCAGTATATTGTTACATTTGAATTTGAATTGTGGGGTATGTGGACTGCATCTCATTTCACTTCATTGTCCCATTATTTAGAAAATGTCCTCGGGCTAAGGTTGAACAATTATCCGATTATTTTGATTAAATTGGGATCATCAGCGCCTTATCATTTCTGTTCATGTTATATGTATGAACACAATACTAAATGCTTATTGATGCCTTTTTAATACCCCATTTTCTTTATCATTATTGTGCAAAATAAAATAAAAAATGTCATATGAGAAGTTTTTCTCCTTTTCTCTCAGTTTTTGTCAATTATGCCGTAAAGGACCAGTGTGTAGGATTTAGTGGCATCTGCTGTAGTGGTGTAGTTGCTGATTCCATTACCCTCATCTCACCCTCTCGTTCAAAGTGTGTAGGAGAAACTACCACAGTGGTTGGTTAGTTCGGTCTTGGCCACTGTAGAAACATGGCGGACTCTGTAGAAGAGGAGTCTCTCTGCAGTTAAAAATGGGTCGTTCAAAGGTAATGAAAACACAACAATTGTCAGGTGATTATACACTAATGAAAACCATACATATCAATATTATATTCCATTTCTGACAATAGATCCTCCTAAATGTTACACACTGGACCTTTAATGAAGCCAACATGCAAATCAAAGCAAAACTCCTCCGTTGTAGTCCATATGAACTTCTTGATCTTTATTGAGTAGACCAAATAGTATTATATTTATATATGAAGGAAAGAGAACAAAAAAACGGTCCACAATCATGTACAACTATAGAAGAAAAGGGTAAAAAAATGTATTCTTTTTAATCAAACTTCCCCTCAACACTGTCAAATGATGTGTCATTCTGTCTTTGATCAACCTACCAGAGTGCAGCCTTCCTATGCTCTGGCTAGCAGCTAACTAGCTCTGGTATTCATTAAGAAACAGTGGTAGAGGGCTTCCAATCAAGCCCTGGCTTAACAAGGGCAGGAGGCTTAACGAGGCTCTGGGAAGCAGCAGGACGGGCCTCATTAGGAGAGGCCTCTGAGGGTCGTACTTACAGAGAGGATGTGGGGAATTGGTAGAATGGTGGATCCACCCCAAAACTGAATTCACACGCTTAAAAATGTACTCAGTGGTTGATTGATCACCGTGCTGATCAATGACATAAGTGACATATTGGAGGTAGCAGTGAATGGGAAAGTAACTCTGGAAAATTGGGCCATTATAAAATTGTTACTTATCTGGTTGGTTGGAGTTAATACTGCAGCTGGGTTTTCCATGCTATGGCACCACAGTGATAAACATCGAACATGTGACAGCTACATAGGTTTAACAGTTTCCATCACTGTATTTTAATCCAATGGGCTAACGGCCAGATTTTGATTTTAACAATATATCACCTATATTAGCTACTATGTGTTCCTGTCATCGACACCACAGATTGCGGTGTTGAGTTTGCAGGTAGTGACTTTAGGGTGTGTAAGACAGCAGAAAGAAGCCATTTGATTTTAGGATGGACTCTCTCCGTGCTGACCCCCGCTGTAGTGATGGACAGGATAAAAAGAAGCTACCAGCTCTCTGACGGGCACACACCTCCACCACCCCCTGCTTCTCCCCAGCACACACAGCTTGTAAACTTCAGAGCATTTTACCAGCAGAATGTTGCTAGGAAACCAGGCGGTGATTAAAATGACGTTCACTCCCAACGCGCACACACACATACATACAGCAGCCCTCACCTTGTTAAACTGCTACTGCTCTCTTTCCACCATGGGAGCTTTTTGGTAGTGTGAGTGTGTGTGTGTGTGTGTGTGTGTGTGTGTGTGTGTGTGTGTGTGTGTGTGTGTGTGTGTGTTGTGACAAACATCAAAGTGTCTCTGGGTGTTTATGTCTTATTCTAAAATGAAAAGATGCTGACTCAGTGAAACATAACACACTCCTCCTTCTGGACTTGCAGCTACTTTCTGGTTGCTATTGGCCTCTAAAAGGTTATGTCATAGCCCAGAACGTGGTTTCACTTTTCAATTTAAAGTTTAATGCTAAAAGTTTCAAACTTTGACATTGACTGTTAGGTGGACTGGTTTGGAGGAGTGCCTAATCAGATTACCTTTAAAAGGGCCTTAATTGAAAGCATACATAGTTAACATTCAACCCTGGTAGACCCATCATTAGAAACTCTTCCTGTGTGGACAGGGGTAGTCCAAATAAACCGACCGTTATTTTGAATAAAAGACATCTACGTCCTTTCCATTTGATGTTAAAAATGTGTTATCTAACTTTACAGCACTGGAAAGTTTTCAGTGGCACACTTTAATCTTCCATCACAGCGATCGTGAGATAAACAGTAGAATAGGCGTTCATACTACAAATTAATCTACCAGGAATGTGAGTGTGCACATATTTGAAAATGCAACACCTTGCAGGATGACGCTGCATTGCGTTGCAGCTAAAGTCGAACCAGCTACAGCGTCTTCCATGTGATTATATACTACTGAAAACATACCTATGAATGTTGATCCTCCAAAATGTTCCACACTTTGCCTGTAAGGCAACCCCTATTACACTGTAAGAAGTCCTGGAAAAGGCGACGATGTCTAAACATGTTTATTTGGGCCAATTATTTACTGTAGAGTTAGCTCTTGGTATTTGCCCTTAAAATCTCATGGTGTTATTGTGATGAAGTTCAACTTTTGGTTGACTGTCTTTTGTGACATTTTAGAAAATTAATGAATGAATGACTAATGCTGCATTCACATGGACTCAGTCCGACAGAATGACAGCAGGGCAAAATGAAACATGTATGATATGTTGCTATGGTGATGTTGTAGAAAGGAATAAATATATTAAATACAATTATTTTGTGTATATTGTTTTATGTAAGTTATTAATTATTAGTTCTTGTTGTCCAGATTGCCCAGGTTTTCTCCTTCTGTGAGGGAGCTACATAACATCCAGTTTTAAATACTGCTGTGGAGAAAGAAAGTTCAAACATTTTAACTTTGGAGGACAATGCTGTCTACCACTGGTATTCTCTGCTGACCTCAGCTAAGTTTACCATGCACTAGCATGACATCTGGTTTGCTTGACTCCATGTAAATGCAGCATTAAAAGTATGATTCATACTATAGGAATTAATGTCAAACAGAGTCAGGGGGCTGCTACACTAAATTGAACGGAACCTTAATTAGTATCATTGGTAATATCTGGGTTTGTCCTGCTATTTCATGTCAAAATGGCTGCTGTGAAAAAGCTCTGTTCTGTTGGACTCATACTGTCAAATGACTCTTTGCTTGTCATTGATCGTCTCTGATGATTTGTGACGATGTTTGCCCCACAATAAGCATCACTCCCTGTGAGCTTTGGTTAGCCAAAGGTTATTTCAGGAGGTTGGTTGGTGTTGGCGGGGAGGACCGGAGCCTCTTTATCATCTTGCCCACTAGGACACCAAATATACCAGGAGTGCCAGTGACTAACTTTCCTGCAGCCCTGCAGTGGCACTTATATCCCTAAAAATACTTTCTGCAGCTCACAGTAGACTAAACAACGGTGTACCTGGGAGATGCTCTTAGAAATATATCCTCATTGTGTTTTGGTGAACCTCCTTTAAAATTGTACTCTGACCTCATTGTTGGGTCACTCAATTATGCATATTTTCTGCTGTGTTTAAAGGCAGCAACAGTTTCTTTTCTCAGGAAGGATACTGAAGACGAGTTGCTGGTTCAGCCCATCTTTTATTTCAGGGTAGATACACACTCGCTGGAGACAAATTATGCACCACAGTTGCCAGAGCGACGTCGTCCAGCAGTCTATAATGACCAGCTTCGTCAGGAAGTGCTCAAATGTTTTGGGGAAGCTCTTTGAAAGTGTGATTTATAAGCTACCAGTTACTTCCCATTGGAAGACCTACAGCAAAGCCTCCCTGAAGAGAGAGATAGTTAGGGTTACTTAAGTCGTCAGAATGCTGAGGTTCATTCTGCTTTCTGAACAGGGCAAGGAGCTTTCTGGGCTGGATTTAAGGCTTCATTATTACTGAGCTGTTGGCGATATTTTAGTCGTTTTTCACACAAAGAATGTCAACTCAAGGGAAACTAACAAGCTTTTCAAGTATTTCACACAGACGTCATATGTGTGTGACATCTTGTAAGGGGGTCTGGACTTGGCATTGTTTTGTCAAATTGCAACATGTTTGTTCACTGACACACCAGTCTGACCCCTAAGCATGTATGCAACAATCACCAGGTGGATCCCCTGTTCTGCACCATCAAGCCTTCCACTGAATAAAGAGTGGAACAACTGTTCAGGGTTAGTTAGGGTTAGTTTTAGTAACTGACTTTAGAAGGTGGGTCTTCCCTCGCAGGGATTTTAAAGTGTTCCTTGAGTCAAAAATCACTTTTTCTTCTTGTTGCTATCGGTGCTGTTTGAATGATGTCTGTGCAGAGTTTGACTCTAGAAGGATGTTTTCACATTCATCTGCTGAAAGTGGAAAGTTTCTCTGAGCTCATTGAATATCTGATTTTAAGGGGCGGGGCCTACTGACATGATTTGTGATCACAAATAGTTTGGAAGTCAATCCTGGTCCAGTATGCAACTTATGTGTGATGTAACTTGAAACTTGAAGCCACCATTGCACATACACTGAGAATGGACTTTACAGTGAAGTAGGAGACATCTTGTGGGCAGCAGGAAAACAGAAAAAAAAATGTGCATTTGCATAGATTTTGGAATTTTTAATGAGGTTGAAGGAGTAGATCACTTTTGTTGAAATTCTACTTTTTTTTGTACTAATACATGTCTGGAGGGGATCTTTAAATAAAGCAATTCAGCACGGACCTACAAAACACTGCAGTGGTCCATCGCCAAAAGGACACATTAGAACAAAAATGTCTTTGTAAATATATATGTTGGTTTGATGTTAATTTTATGGTATTTTGTCTTTCCCTTAGAATTCGAATGGAACTTCAGTCAGGACCTTTCGGCCATCTTGGTGAAACAGGAAGAGCCCGATGTGGGTCAAAGGTTAGACCCTCAGCCTCTGGAAGGCCCTCCTCTCATACTAAGCCCTGCCCCCCCACACAGAGGGTCGCCATGGAGACACACGGTTAGCATCCACCAGGCCTGCGTCTCAATGCCGAAACACTACAAATTGCTCCGTTGATGTTAAATGGTCAGTTCAAAAGCAATGTTCATCAGCATCGCTGTTGTTTATGTGTTTCCGTAGGAGCGCAGTCAAGACGAAGTGAAGCCAGTGGCCATAAAAGATGAACCCAAAGAGATTGGACAGTACCTCAGCCTGCCCAGCGGTACACACAACACAGACACACCCACATGTTACAGTGGTTTCACAATTCAGTTCAGCAGCAATTAATCTCTATAGGAAGGGACACAAATGTATCCAGTACCAGCAATGTTTGTCTAATCTCTGCAATATTTTTAAGAAAATATGGTCAAAACATTTATTGATTTGAAGGACTTTATTCCCCTGAACTCGATCAGTTTTTAGTGGACTTATTTCCTGTGTTCTTTTCAGCAGCAGAACAGTGTAGAAAGTTTAAAATAGAAAAAAATCATTCAACACCCTCCTCTCCTTTAGACGATGCTCTCCAGCTCCCGCCCACCCCTCCCAGCAGCAACCACGGCGACAGCGACGGCTCCCTCCCTCCCTCCTCCCCACACCTCCCTCTGCCACCGTCTTCCCCTCAACCACAACAGAGGCCAGGAGGTCGTGCCTCCTCCTCTTCCTCCTCCTCCTCTTCCTCCGCCATCTCTTCTTCACCTCTCCTCACTGCACCACATGTGAGTAAAAGAACAAACCCAATCTTGCAGAGTGCACTGCTCAACAGTCGCCTTCACTTTATTCTGCATTATAACAGAACTATGGTAAAGTTAAACGTATCGCATACAACAGGGTTAGCTTAAAATATAATGTATGCCAACCCAACATGTTCTACTAATGGGTTGGCAAAAATATTACGGTGCTAAAGCCCCTCAGTAATTGACCCTTCCTGAGTCCCGCCCCTTTTTACTCTGTGCTCCAATAACAGTTCAGTCAGCTTTTTCCTTTCCTGTACTTAGATATGCTATGTGCTAGGCTTGTCTATGTTGAAAAGACACATTTTGAAGATAGTTAAAAGGTAAAAGCGACATATATATTGTCACATCTTAAGTTAGCAAGCTCATGTTAGCAAAACACTAACTAACTAGCAAATATACATCAATCGTTAGCTCTGTAGTCACATCCAAAGATAATGTTAGCAAAATGTAATAATTACATCAATCGTGAGTTAGGTAGTTAGCTAACATTTTGCTAACATTAGCTAATTTAAGATGAGACTATATGTCGCTTTTATCTTTTAACCATCTTCACAATTCTATTGTTTTTTCAACATAGACGAGCCTAGTACACAGCATATCTAAGTCAAGCGGCAACCTCCGTGGCTGGCAAATGAACCCAAGACGAAGTGCCAAAAACTGCAGTTCCTCGAACGGCCACTTGAAGCTGGCACCAGAAGTGAGTCAATCTCCATAAGGCCCCATATTAAAATGCCCAACTTTACAGCAGAAATAAACATGTTCACAGACCGGTAAAAAAATATGGTTTTGTTTTCAATATCAAATTTATCTGTTGATGACAACTGTATGGGGGGGTCGCTAATCCTTAATTTTTATATAACTCACCTTTTTAAATGATCAAGGTTTAAAGTTTTGCATAATTTAAGGCATGGCCACTTTGAGTGACAGGTGGCTGTTTTCAGTAACCAGGTTCTGACCGAGGCTTGCTCAAATGTTATTAGAGCACAGCGCAAAAAGGGGCGGGACTTAAGAAGGATCAATTGCTAATTTCACTTTTAATTTGAGCTGTGTTAAGTTTCATTTTATTAACATGATTAAGGTCGAAATTGGGGTTGAGATATCGGGGAGGCTTTCATAAAAATCTTTGCAGATTACATGACGATATATTGTTACAGGCTTTTGTGAAATTGTATACGCTGTTTTTATTGCCTTTGTTTACTTACTGTTCTGTCCTCTTTTGGGGTTAAATCGGTCCGATAATGTGCTGACAAAATGGGGCCTATTCAGTGAAATTCAGTAAATTCAGTGTGGCCATTGTTTGTCTGATTCAGCTGCTTTTCCCTGAACAAATGAATCACATTTGTTCTAATGCCATAATGTGATGCCTTATGACCGCATGTTTATACGGAATGGTTCAATGTCAGCAAAAATGTTTGATTTAGTAAAGCTGTGAAGTTGGGTTTTTTTTTTACAGTTTTTCTCAGTCATATCTTTTCTTAGATAATAGCCAGTGTGTTTGGAAACACGTCAACGTGGGTAATCACACTGAACTTTTAGAGTATTTGATGAATTAATTCAACTCTTCATGCAAAAGTGATTGTTTAAAGGAAAAGCGGATGAGTGAGTTGCCTGCAGGGTTTATTCGAACATAAATAGCTGATAATGGTTGTAAATACATTGATTTGGTGTTTGTTTCATTGTGCAGAAGCTGCAGGGATCAGGACCCCTCATGCTGACAGAAGAAGAGAAGAGGACCCTGGTTGCTGAGGGTTATCCAGTACCAAACAAACTTCCTCTCACTAAGAGTGAAGAGAAGGCACTGAAGAGAGTCCGACGGAAGATCAAAAATAAGGTAAACACCGCACCCTTCATTTTGTGTGTGATTTACACATCAGCTATTTACAGAACCTGGGACTCAGGTCTTTGCATCTTGCTGATATTTTTCTGTTTTTCTACCTAGATCTCAGCTCAGGAGAGTCGGAGGAAGAAGAAAGAGTATGTGGAATGTCTGGAGAAAAAGTAAGGCTTGGAAAATATCCTGTCCATGTCCCCATTTTTTCCATTCCTTTTCCACTCCTTTTGGTTTACCTTTGTATCTCACTGTCTATATTTCCAAACCCTTTTTTCTCATTATAGTCCCCTCGAATGGTATTAAAGTAACCTTACTACACTATATTAGTGGCCATAATATTGGAATACTCCAGCCAGAGCTGTCAAATGTCCTGATTATTCAGAATACTAAGTTGCTGCAGTCTGGAAGAATAAAATCACACCATTGTTGCTGAACTGAGCTCTAATTCATCCAAAATTTAAAAAAAATAATCGATTCAAATTCTTGAATTTATTTAACAGATTCTACAAAGCTCAGCGTCTGAGTTTACCCTGCTATTAGTGGCAGAATTTTGAGGATAAGAAGTAAGAAAAATACAGAAGAAATTATTCTGTATTTTTATTGCTGTCAACAAATCACATGAAAAGAATAAAACCAACTGTGTGTCAAGGCTATGCTTGCAGCAATATACGTCGTATGTCATCTGACCACAATTCCACTGTCAGTCAGGGGGTTCCAGAGGCTCTCCAAGGACTGTTCTATGAATAATGAGGCCTGAGTCTGTCTCTCAATACGTTCTGACTTCCTCACTCTGTCTGTGGCTCCCAGCCCCACCTCCTTTAGTTTCTACTGAAGACATAAATCTTTAAAAACACAATTATCATGGCTGAAAAAAGACTCAATAATTCCTTAAAACAACTGGGCACTGTAGTCTTTACACTTGGTAAGGCCTTAAAATGTATTACATTGATTTTGAGTTTACGTTACTTGTATAAAGTTGCGTTTTTCAGTCTCAATTTTAAATGTGCTTTTTGGAAAGATTTGATCATGCTCTAACATTCCTACTTTTTTGCCTGTATGAAAGTAAAATAGATCCATAATGGTCTTAAAGAGCCTTAAATTTAACTTAACAACCTAGAGATGTCTCCTCCTGTTTGAGCAAAGGTAATTCAAACAGGAGGAAACAGTGCATTTGTTGGGGTTTCCTGTCTCTCTGCAGTGATCACTATCCAAATATAGATGTGAAAACCTAGAGAAAATAATAATAGAAAAAAGACAAATGTACAATATTACAAGACTTATCCTTCAAAATTGGTAACTTGTTGCTATGTACTCATCATGTACCTTCGGTTTTTTAGTTTTCAAGTTTTCAATATCTATGCAATGAATGTAAAGCCTTTTCATCCACTTCTCCAAGCTGTCTAACAATGTATTTAAGAGTAGTTGTATTTGGTCCAGAAAGCAGCCGTGTTGGCTCGTGAGGTTTCCCCTGAGTTGAACCTAACCATAGGCCTTTTTATACATAATTGTGCATCGCTGGCACAGACAAAACCTGAAAAATGTAACTGGCAAAAGAGGGAAAAGATAGAGTTGTGTAATGCTGAAGTGAACTTGGCGGTTGAAGTGTAGTTAAGAGGCAGTTTTTGTATTTAGAGGTTTTCCCAACTGCTTTGGAGCTGAGTGTGGTAACAGACACAGGACTTCTGTAGGGAATTCAACTGGAGGCAGCACATCAGCAAACTCACAGGTCCTTGTGGGGTCAAGAAGAAATATCCAGATGAACACATAATACTTACAGAATGTGTTTCATCATCAAAAGTTACCAGAAAGTCCTTCCTCTCTTCTTTTCTTTGTTATTCTGGCCATTCCTTGCTGTGGCAGGACTCCAATAACCTGCTGAACACATGGGTCAGATTCAAAGAGTCTCTGAGAGGGAGAGCGAAAGAGAGGTGAAAATGTGGGCTTAATTTTACGTCGCTTTCAAAACAAAAAGTAAACTGCTTCAGTCAGCTGATAAACAGCCAAAGCGGTTTATACAGGTGTAAACACACTGTCCTATAAATCCCTTTAGACCATGTGTATGAACACTTGAGAGAAGTAAGAGGAGAGGAAAAAAAAAGGATATAAAGAAAGGGTTCTTTATATGCTTTGTGTTTGTTTCTTTTTTGGACATGAGGACAGGATTATTGGAGGATCCCTCAGTCAGAAAACAGCGGGACCACTCGCTGAAAGGAATGAGCCGTATTCAAACCAAACACAGGAGGAGATCAGGAGGATTATGATGTACAGAGTAAAAGATTAACAAGATGTTCAGTTGATAATAGAGATCAATAGGATTAGCAGGAGATGGGGGGGAAGACAGTTGGGAGGGGAACATCTCTCATCCTGCAAATCCAGTTGCTATAGCAAAATGATCTATAGTGGAATTTAAATGTCAAAATGGGTTTAAAATTTTAAAATATATAAAGATATTGTGCAATAACAGCAATAGCACCACAGTTTTTATGGTAATAGATTAGTTTAACATTTGAAATGTGGCATTGGAGGTATTTGTTCACCCTAACCTCCACTAAAATGACAAAACAAGTATGTCCATCATTCCACCGTGGTCCTATGATGATTAATGAAATAAAAATGATGTCTCTTGTGTGCACTATATCCAGTCCATCCATGTGTTTAGAATTCACTTACTGATTTATGCAAAGCATGGAAAGCATTAAATATGACTCATATTCAGTCTTAGGTCAGATTACTTTGAAATGTAGTTACTGAATACAATCCATTGGGTTACAAAAACTAACTGTAATCCAATCACTAATTTTTCAAATGTGCTGATTATAGTTTTATTATTTTATTTTTTTTGTAATTTTCTGATTATGTAATCCTGATTACATGTAATCTGTTACTACCCAATACTGCTCACATTAGCTGAAGAAGAATTGTGTATTATTAATTAATATAAATCTGTAAAAGTAGAATTTGTGTATCTTTTGTCAAATTTAATCAAACCAGCTACAAGAAGCACAACTCCTGATTCTCTGTTTTTGTGTGTGGATCCAATGTTAGCGTTACGGAACATTAGCATAGAATTAGCTTGACAGTTGGATGGAATATAAACGAGTAGTGACATGGGCGGATTAACCTTGTAAAGGGCCAAGAAAAAGTTGGTTTTGGCCCCTATTGAGTCCCACCTGTCACCTCCGAGTTCCAGTTAAGTCCAGTGCTCACAGCAGACTACACATGGCAGCTCCATTAAACTCCCAGAGATCCACAGTGCTGGAAGGATACTGGCCCTAGATCTTCTGTGTTATTTGATAAAACTCTAATTTACACTTTTGGGACCCTTGAAGGTCTGGGGCCTCGTGGCAGTGGCCCACCTTGCGCGGCTGCAATTTCAGCCTCGATGATTGACATTATTTCTGATTGCATTAAAAGCCCACGCTGGTTTGCACCTCGCTGCGTTCTCAGAGCAAAACACTAAAAATCTGATCTCAGATAAGCATCTGTGTCTGTCTGTCTGTGTGTAACAGGGTGGAGAGCTACACGTCAGAAAACAGCGACCTGTGGAGAAAAGTAGAAAACCTGGAGACCGCCAACAGGTGAGGCTCACACACACACACACACACACACACACACACACACACACACACACACACACTGGCTGATATTAGTGCTGTCTTGCTGTTGTGTCTCTGACCAGGCCGAAGCTGTTGCGTGCTGGCTCCTAACACTAATAACACAGACCCAACATTCTTGTAACGATGTTTGGATTATAATCACTGAAAACAGCAACAAGATGGCGAAGAATGCGTCTTGATAAGAGAAGAGTTGAATGATCTGTGTTACAGCAGGGCCAAAGAAACTGGCTCTCAGTTTTCTTTAATCTTTCTCTGAGAATAACGATGATTATAACTGCAAGCAGGAAAACTCTGAGTGAGCTGTAGTCCTGTAGTCTTCAAAGAAGAAAGAAAGGCATTCTACTGTAGGTTACACGTGCTATTATTTATGCTCTGTATGTAAAAGCCTTTGGAGTCTACAGTTTATTTGCATTGTGTTACACTGAAAGAATTATAGGAGTCTAAACAGAAATTTGTCTAGAAAGTGTAGACTCACCCAGCTCCTCTGTCATTATAACAATATGAAACCAATCTGCTATTATCCAGGAGTGGGTGCATAGATGGGTGGGTGGGTGTGGTGGGATGAGGCTTGAGGGGAGGCAGGGGGGCGTCTGTCTCTATGTCTGTCTGTCTGTGGCAGCCTCAGCCTGTCATTAAAGCTGCGATTTAACAGTAGCTTTCATCATAGAAGGCAACCCCCTCCCTTCCCACCACACACACACACACACACACACACACACACACACACACACACACACACACACACACACACACACACACACACACACACACACAATCACACTGATGAATATGTTAAACCACCACACGGAGGAACAATGAGTTGGCACAAACTGGCAAACATGAGTCAGCACGCTCACTCTCACATAAAGTCCCAGTGTGTGTGCAGGTCTGAACATTTTTTTTTTTTTTTTAAACGAATGAACTAAATTTAAGCTCCTAGTTTCTAAAAAAGGCCCCAAATGCAGTTATTAGTGGTCATTTTGTTCTGCATGCGATGGTTTCTCTGCACTGCACGTCCACTTTGATTCATACAGGCCTGGGTAAGTGCTACTCCACCTCTATGTAGCATTAAATATGTTAGAAACTTTCCAAAATATGTTTATTTGCTGTCTTAGCAAGAGTCAGATTGATAATAATTTCAGGTTCACGATACGTTTAGCCTAGCTTAGCACAAACTCTGGAGACAAGGGGAAACCACTATAGCTCCCCTTAAAAAGTTTTCTGTTCATTTAATCCATTAATTAAAATGTTTCCATTCTCGTGCTGACTGTTTACACACACAACCGTTCACCCTGCCAACCAACATGACCTTTGGAAGTACTGTGTATTTAAAGCAGCAATAACTTGAGCAGTAAATCACTGTGGTTTTACATCAAAGTGCTGTGTGATTGATGCTGGTCAGTATCATCCAATATAAGTTTATTACAACTGGCAACTGTTTAATGCTACATTCTGGTGCATGTGACAGACAGCAGCATGGAAATATGAAGCATTGAATGTACAGACAGCCGGACTGACTCACTGTTTGGTTTGCCACCTGAATATCTGACAGACTGATTGACCTGCTTATTGTCTGGTTTCATTTCTCACTCATTAAATGAGTCTCTGAGGGCTGGTTCACAGTGTGTTCAGTAGCAACTGGTCCTCTGTCTCCACTTAGTGGTCAGAGTGTGTCCACGCATCTACTGACAGCTCATACCATCAGAACCCTGCTCTCCAGATCCCACTGATACACTGTATTCTAGTGGTTTTACTGGGATACTCTGTCCAGCTCTACTGCACTCTTCTACTTACTGCGGCTAATGCAAACAGCAACAGTAAATCAGGTGGATAAAGTTTACTGTAATGTGCAATCAACCCAATACTGTGCAGTACTCTGGGATTTATACCGCATATTTCAATCAAAATGTCTTATTTATACTATTCTCATTCACATTTATCAGCATTATTATTTATTTACACTCTTATATAATGTAGTATGTGGCCCATATATTACTTAGTTCTTTTATATATATATAGTTGTTTATATAAGTATAATGCACATATTTGTACATATTTGTTATTTTCTTACTTTCTTTTTTCCTTAATTTCTCTATTCCTATATACAGACAGGTGACAAATAAAAGGAAAAACCTGAATGAATCATTAGTAAAAAACATGCAAACAAATGCTTTCATAGAGAAATCAAGGGCTCATTCATAATGGTTTAATTAGAACGGAAATAATGTGAATCAGTTGAACACCTACAGGAGAATGGACAGGGTTCCAGAGACTTGGAAGTTTGTGTTGGTTTTTTCCTCTAAATTGTCACCCATCTGTGTATTTTTATTCTAGAAATGAGCAACTGTAACATGGCGCCGTTTCCCCTCGGGGATCAATAAAGAGTTGCTGAGTTTGCAATTGTGAATCATGCGAGAAACCTCCTGCAGGGACAAACACATATTCGTGAAAGATCTATACGGGTGTTTGCTGCCCTGAGTTTAACTTCTCAGGCTCTGCACACATCATCACACTCAAACCCCCAACAAAGGCTCTAATCCCAACCTTTACCAACTGTAAGACACTATCAGAATATAAGACTTCAACCGCTGTTACTTCCTGGAGCTGAGGCGATCCGTGAGAGGGTAAGAGCCATCTCAGAGGCTCAGTCCAGAGTCCTCAACCAAACAATGTCCTGCCTCGAGTTTTACTCCCTCATCCCCTCTCTTTCTCTACCTGTGGAATGATAACCTTTGTAGTTCTTGCTCTTTAATCCCTCTCTGTCTCTCTGTGTCTTCAGGTCTCTCCTACAGCAACTCCAGAAGCTTCAATCATTGATTTCAGGGAAAGTTGTCCCCCGTTCTTGTAAAATGGCCTCCACTCAAACAGGGACATGCCTTATGGTAAACACTAATGTTGTTATTGTAAAGCTCTTGTTGTTGTTGTTGTTGTTGTTGTTAAAGTTACTTTATTATATTTTGTACATTAATTTTGTCTCCAGCATTGGCCACTTTACTTTTATTATTATTTATTAATTTGTTTTGTCCTTCCTTTGTGCAGATGATGGCCGTGTGTTTTGTCCTGGTGTTGGGCTCCTTCTCTCCCTGCCTCTCTCCCCTGTCCCTCCTCGCCGACTCCTCCTCTTTGTCCTCAACCTCCTCTTCCTCTCATCCCTCCTCCTCTCCTCCTCTTCCATCAGCGGACCTCTACACCACCAGTCAGGGTACGTCTACAAATATGTTCGGCATTATTAGAAATGGCATTGAAGTACATTCAAAGGCTCATTTAAGCTTTTGAATGCACCCATAAACCTCCATTACCTCTCCTTTAGTTAACAGTGTTAACTTTCAACAACCCTAAAAGAATTCAGATCAACTTGTTGTATTCAGTAATTGTAGATCAGTAGCGATAGCAAACCTAAAGACATCACATTGTATAATATCTAATGGCAAAAGTTTTGTTTCTAACTGAGAATCTATTGGATAATTACCTGACACACAGGGATAAAGAAAACAAGATTCATTAATAAAATCAAGAATAATAAATAAAATATAGTATATTAAGTTATTTCTCTCAAACAACTCCTGAAGACCTTTAATTCCTCACTGAATTCGTCCTCCCTATAAAAATACTTTAACCACATACTTTTGGGGAAACCCCATTTGAAACTAGACGTTAGGCTGTCATCATGTTAAGTACCAGTCCTTTATGCCAACAACCAACCTCTGAGCGGTATGGGAAAAAGTCTGCTAGACGGTAACCATCAGCGCTGGAAATCAGCCATTTTCCTGCATCTGAAGCCTGGGGCCACGAGAGGCTACAACGTTCAGTATAATTAGACTTGGATGTTTCTTGTGTATAATATTAGAAAGGTTGTGATGTCTAAAAAAGGTTATCACACTTTATTCTTTACATAAAGAGCTCATTTTAGATTGTTTTCAGGGTACTTTGTCATGATGTTGGTGTCAAATTGTCCAACTAATCGAGATAGTTACTGGCTGCAAAACACTAGGAACAAAGTGTCCGACCATTGACCAAAGAGAATTCTCTTTAATGACATGGTGCCTGAAAGAAATACTTCCACAAATGTTACCCTAATATTCCCATTAGGAAAAGATTTTCTCTACATGATTATTGTAACCAAATGAATTCACAATAATGATATTATCACAGTATCTATAGAAAACTAATGCTATCAGTCAAATTCATCTTTAACTTTTATGGCATGTTTCGTCTCTATTTTGGCAAATCTACAGTAGCCCAGAACGGACAAACCAAACACTGGCTCTGGATAGTGCCTGTCACGTTTTTTATTTGTTTCGTGGCCATTGTAGTTTCTCCTACACGTTTGGAAAGGAATTGTAATCTGCAAATACACTGCTAGGTGCCACTAAATCCTGGTCCTTTAAGTGTATAGGCCATAGAATAATCATGTAGAATCTCAAAAAAACAAGGTGATGTCTTAAAATATCTTATTTTATCCAACCAAAAGTCCACAACCCAATGATGTTAAGTTTAATGACATAGAACAAGAAATTCTCACATTGAAAATTCTGGAACAGAGAATTTTTGGTTGATTAATGACATGTACAACTGGTGTTTGGTTAAATATGTTCGAAATGATAAACAGTGTTTGATCATGAATGTAGGAAATCTAAGAAATGAATGAATTTGACCAGTCTTTGCAGCCCAAATGAACATGAGAATGAAGACCAGTGTGTGTTTGTGTGTCGCAGTCCGTTCCCGCAGCCTGCTCTTCTACAATGAAGGGGCTCCACTGGAGGAGAGTTTAGTGACATCAGAAGGGGAGCGGCTACAATCAGAGGCCCATTCCCACATCCGATACACAGCTGACGCACACAGCAACCAGACAACTGGGCCCGAGTTAGACCGGAGGTAGAAACACACTGTGATATATACTGTGATCTTTTTATGTCAAAAAACTTTCATCGCCCTCTCAACATTAACTGAGTGCCTCTTCTCCCCTCAGAGAAACAAAACCAGACGGAGTCTCCGAGTTTTTCTGACACAACCTGACCCCTTCTCCCATGACTTCTCACCTCTGACCCCTAAGAAGGCCACCAGATTCCTGAACTCAGCGGGGCTTTCATATCAACATGCAACTGGACCAAAACCTACATGATTCTGCCAGTCCATCATCATCTGTTTTAGTGAGCTTCAAGACTTCAGACACTGCAGTCCTCCCATCTGCCATCCACAGCCGGTACACTGCCTGTACGTGGTGCTTGCTTCTCTGCTCAAACAGGCTCCGCTACACCTGAATATACTGGATTTTAAAGGGACCATCTTATTGGAGTGTGTATTGAAATATAGTACAATTTTAAATTCCAAACTAATTATTAAAATTAAGTTTGAACAATCTCAAAGAATATTTAGTTTAAAACATTAGATACATTCCATAAACACATAGGGTCTTCATTAAAGAACCTCTACAATATACAACACACAAATGCAATGTGTAGCGTTTTAACATGAAGAATTATTAGCTGCTTTTGGTCTCCAGAGCCATTGACACTTTCTCTCTGAAACAAATACATTGTAGCGTTGCCCTTAAGACAGAAAACAACATCCTCTTTGCAAGAGTAAGCAAAGAGGGCTTTGTGCGTTATATGGTCTTAATTTTGAGGGAAACACACAGATACACCTTTATCAACTCATGAACATAAATACATAATATATAGAAACTTGACTGACCTCCACTGTGGGATTGCAGCTGATGTTAGCACATGGTGCTTTCATTTTCAATCACCATTACCTAAACCTGTTGATATAGGGCTGCAATTAACATATATTTTGGTTATTGATTTAACTATTGTTTTTTTTTTTATTAATACTACAAAAGGTCATAAAATAGTCAGTTTCCCAGAGGCCAAGGTAGCATCTTTAAATGTCAGGTTTTGTCTGATATGAAATACAAACAGCAAATCCTCACATTAGAGGAGCTGGAACCAGAGACTGTTTGGCATTTTTGCTTAAAACTCAACTTAAAGGTGCTGTAAGTGATATTTCTTTGTTAAAATAAGCGTTAAACAGCTCTACATCCCGACAGCCATCACCGATAGAGTGTTCAGTCAGTAACATGGGTCACCAAGTCCCTCCTTTCTGCAGTAAACAGAGAATACATCAGGAGAGAGAACTCCTTAAAGAGGTGGTCCTTAAGGGCAGGCAGCAGGATGTCAGTGTGGTGACGCGGGGAAGAGGGAGGGGACTGCTAATTGTGAAAGCAGACAGGATTTCAGCTACAGCACCTTTAAGTGATTCATTGCTAATCAAAATGGTTGCTGATTAACTTTCAGCTAATTGACTCATTGTTTCATGACAGTCTATGTGCATAATGAATGCAACGTGTAAAAATATTCACATCCTTTCTAAAAGGAAGCTGTGCCATTTTAAAAGTGCCTTTCACTTATTTAGACCAATATGACCAACTTAGCCTTTACACCTGAAGCCCACACACGCACCTAAACACCGGGAACAAGAACTAGATTACACACTGGTTAAATCAGGGCTGCTCTCGGCCTTCTGACGCCCTGGGTGTGATTTAGCTCATGTCATCATCTCTCTAGTTCTTATTTCTTTGAACTAATCACAAACTGGATGAATGTTCAGGATTTATCTGTCTCTCTATGTTGTATTTAGGGGCATAGCAGCAGAGCCAGCCTTGGTTTGAACTGCTGTTGTGTAATGTTAAGAGTTACAACAAACACATGTAGTGTGTTTTATTTTGAAGTTAAAGCTAGTTTTACACTTCCAAATTCTGACCAAAATTCTGCATCATTTTGGGGAGAAACCATATTTTCATATCCAGGGACCGTTAAAGGGGTACCGACAGAGGTTGGGGAAACATGACATAAAAGTATTTTTATGGAATTAAAAATTGTATATGTAATATATTTGCAGCATCAAAAAAGAGCATATTTAATTTATGCAACAAAAAAATAAATACTGAATATGTTTTTAAGATTAGTTTATCTTAATGTTTTGTTTTTCTAAATAATGTTTACAAAAAAAACACAAAAATACAACTTATAATATATTCTGAGCATCAAAAAAGAGCATATTTATTTTATGCAAAAAAAAAAGAAAGGAACCGTATGTTGTGTTTTGGCATTTAGGATGATGTGAAGTTTTACCTGATGGTGTGTTTACATGCTGTTTCATGGAGTGTAAAACTTTGACATGATCTGTTTGTGTCTTTTAACTGTAATACAGTGTTTATGTTTCACTGCTGTCGCATGAAATTTTCTTTGTTCCCTTGTGATTTAAAAATGCCATTAGCTTGTTTATTCGGACCTTTAAAAAAAAAAATCTGTTTTTTTGGTTTCATGACCCGGAAAGAAAGAAATTCATCACAAATCAACTTCTGATTAAAAAGAAATATAATAATGCTCAGTAAAAGCATCCTATAACCTCAAACATCTCAAGATCAATACTAAATGTGTTCATGCGACAGCAGTGTATGTTGTATTTATTCCTGTTTGTAGAAAGTGTGTATATATTGATGAAGCCAATCAGGGGACTAATACATTCCAGGAAGTAAAACACCACTAGCTTTGTTATCTCCACAATTTGAAGAAACATCAGGACATTTACAAAAACTGTTTTATTTCTTCACCACTATTCAGACAATGCGAGAAAAAAAACAACCATGCTCCCCAGAAACTATTTTGAAATGTCATGGTATTCCTTCAAATTAAAGGCCGTTAAAAAACAGACATTTCACTGTCCCAGCCCAAATCCTCGAGGATACAATAAGAGTTCTGACTTCTAAAACACTCAGAAATCCTATTTTACAGTTAACACAGATCGTCTAACTTGTCTTCGTTTCATTTTGTGTCCCTCATGCTACACAAAAACATCGCGTGACTGCAGCCCGTTGCACAATCATCCTGTCATTCTCACCCTCAACAGTCTTAATGCACCAGTGTACATATAATGACAACCTAATGTGCAGTTGTTGTAAATAAGGGCCTTGTTTTTGTATTGTGACAAGATTTTAACCTGTGGAATCAACGTGGGAAAGGAAAAAAATGGGGAAAAAATCAGTGGATTTATGGGGGAGGGATTAAAAACAGGGAGGGAGGGAGGGGGACTTTTTCCACTTGTAAAGAAACCTCGATAACACAGCAGCTGCACACAGTTCCAATAGTTGTAAAACACCGGAATGAACTATTTGAAATGTGTTTGGGTATAATGTTGTCCTGGTTTGTTGTATAGCGTCTTGCATGTTCCTCCATATACAACTATGTTATCTTAGTGTAGTCAGTAGAGTAGAAACCAGCAAAATATTAAAAAACTGCATCAGCAACACTGTGTCTGTGTTCATTTTAATGTGACCTTTATGCCATTAATCTGTTCTGGTCCCACTCTTATTAGTCTTGGTCCCCCTTTGACTTCGACGTGAACTCCAGAGTCCAGCCAGCAGGTTCAGCTGAAGTGTTTAAGTATGAGCTGTTTCCGGAGGTCCTCTGCCTGGCTGTCGCGGTCCTCTGGCCTCTGCTCGAGGCTCTCGGGCTGCTCCAGAGGGTCCGTTCTCTCCAGAGTCCAGGCGTCTAATCCGGACTGCAGGGAGGCGTTGTGGAGGACGCAGCAAGCCAGCAGGATGGACGAACTCCTCTCGGGAGAATACTGCAGACATGACGAGACAGACAGATGTCAGTGATGCCAGTACTGGTCTGTGTAGTTTATAGCAGTATAATTTGAGTGTTTGATTTTTGGACAGGGAGAGGTTAGCTCAGAGGACAGCGTACCTGCAGGTATCCTTTGGTACCGTCCAAACATCTGAATCTGGTCTGGATGGCTCTGAAGGTTCTATCCACTATCTCATGTGTAGCAATGTGGGCCACATTATACCGAAACTCTGCAGGGGATTCTGGGCAGTCGACTGGGGTCATCAACCACTTCCTTAGAGGGTAACGGCGGTCGCCTAGGAAACAGAAATCAATAAAAAGGACTTTATTTATTTTTCTGGATCTTTTCAGACTCTGCAGAATGACACTGAGAGTCTGGAATCCACATCTCACCCAGCAGCCAGCCCTCCTCTATGTCCTGCAGCTGTTTGTACAGAGCAGATGTTTCTAGAACTTCGGTGTCTTTGAGTCCACCCGGCCAGTGGGTTTCTGCGCTGAGTAACAACCCTCTGGCATCACAGACCAGCTGACAGCCCACAGAGTGAAACCCCTTCTTGTTTACATATGACGAGTCTTCGTTGTTTGGAGCTTTGATGGTGACCTGGAGACGGAGGGGAAAGAACACGGAGAAGGGTGGATCCGTTACGCTGTCACCTGCATACACAGTGTACACAAGTGTTAATGCAATATAATATAATGAACCTGAACACAGTCCAGCACCCCCAGAACTCCTGGGAATCCTGCCAGCCTCTGAAACTCCTGGAAGGACTGCTCTCTGCTGGAGGGATCTCTGTTTGGGAAACATTATTATTGGACTTTTTCTTATTATTATTATTATTGTTAATATTTTGCATAAAACATAGTTTATGCTTCTTGATTTTCCATAGTTATTTCTCTGCAAGTTTTGGAGTAGATATGGGTGTTTCTATTGTTTGGGTACTGGCCAAGGGGGCAGAAACATGTTGGGTCACACAATCACAGGTGTGTGGGGTCAGTGTGTTGTAATGGTTCTTACTGCAGAGGGCACAATATAGACTTCATTAAATGACACAAAACAGGAGAAATTCTAAATATTGCACTGCAGAATATTGCAGAATGTTAAATAATTTTCCAGGACATTTAACTCTTTCTCTCATTGTGTGTTTTTAGAGGTGGAAAACTGTTTTCCAGGACGCGTGGGAACCCTGCAGGTGAACTAAAACTTAGTTACTTACTTGTTACTGGGATTTTAAAAACTCACTCATCACTTATTCACAATCACACTTATTATCTACAAGGCTGCAAACCGACTGATGCATTTGCACACGTACTTTCCTACTATAAACACTTCAGTCCAGTCCTTATTAATACTGAATGACATAATTTGTTGGAACCTGTAAAGAATTTCATTACAGTCCATGATATTAAGGTTCTGATGGTTTTGACAGTCTTAAAGCCTTACCAGTAGTAGGGCTCAGTATTTGAAACATATCCTGTCAGGCCTTTTTTCAGATTTCTTTAAAGAGTCATTTGAAAAGCAAAAGTAATTTGCACTAAAGAACATTATAACCAGGGTGATGTTACCTCCATAGATGCTGTTTTTCCTTCAATGATTCTCCTTCAAGGCAGTTTAAAGTGAAAATAAGTGCATGATATATAATGTTTCCTTGTGGATCCACAAAGTTACAATCCCCCTGGCATGTTGATAACGACAGCATAAATAATAACACAAGACACCCCTGTATCATACCTGTTGAACGTGATGAACTGGGGAGCTTTCTCCACCAGGGCTCTGGTCACATTGGACACACATCTTGACATTGACGCCTGGCTGATCCCTATCGTATCTCCCATAGACGTCTGGAATGAGCCAGATGTGTAGAAACCCAAAGCAGCCAAAACCTGGACCTCAGGACTGATGGCCCTGGAGCGCTGGGTACGTCTACAGAGAGCCTGACATACAGAAACACACAGGACTACGTATCTGCAGGGTTTTTTGAATAAAAAAAAGAATAGTTGATTATTCAAACCTGTGTGTGAGCACATACTCACCTCTCTGAGTAATTCTACCAGATACAGGATAAACTCTCTGGGGAAGCCGAACTGCGTGAGGAGGAAATGGTCTGAGACAGAGTCCAGATCAAAGCGGTCCAGGGTCTTGTGGCCTCGACCATGTAAGAGTAGATCACAGTCCAAGATGGCTATAGGGATCGCCATGCTGTGGGTGCATCAATACATTTACAGTGGTCTATTTTAATTCTGTAACATGTGCTTGCCATTAATGCTGGTATCCACAAATCTGTATCCAAGTATTCTGATCTGTACTGCCCATAGAGATACTGTTATCTGTAAACCCTGCGGTAAGTTTTGAGCTCCCAGCATGCACCCCCCCTACGAACAGTGAGCTAATGACGTTAGCGTCCGTTCTGAATAGGAAGTCCTGCTTACGTGCTAACTAGCAAGCTAACGTTAGCTAGGTAGCATTTGGGTTTATATAATTTCAGCTATTCGTGCTGGTGGAGACAACCCGTTTGAAACGCGGAGCTGTGTAGCTGTAAATGAGAATGAACTGGTTTATTTGGCATTATTAAGGACATGTTTCTTACGTTTAAGGCGCTCGTGCAGCATTTGTCAACCAAAACATGCGTCAGGAACACCAAACCTGCCACGCGCATTCACAGATTCGACACGGTCAGTAGCGCGTTCACGTTCATGTTTTATATTTCGTTTCTCACAAAAATCTATTTTATATATATTTTTATCTAAAATATGGTGTCTTGAGTTATTTAGAGCATAAAGTTTACAGATATTTAAAATAAATAATAAATAACGAAAGTGCTTTCGTGAACGCGCTGCTATCCAAACACGTCGACATGGAGAAGATAAACAGAGAAGTAGCACAGTCGCTGTTGACGTTGTGTTTATTCGAACAGGGCGTGTAAATGTCCGTGGATAACAGCGGTTCATGTCATCTTTATTGAAATCATTTGTATGTTATTGAAGCTACATTGCTAAGGGAGCAGCTAATGTAAGTTTCGCTGTTTTATGATGGAGTGTAAGTGCGTGGTATTTAGCTAGCTGGCTAACATTAGCCACAGGCTAACGCTGGTTGGCCAGTGAGTGTCTGGGCTTCCCCTTTGAGAAACGTAAACGTCAAATAATTAGCGATGAAATGGCGGTATTGCACTTTAATAATCCGCCTAATTGTGTCGTGCACCGTGTGAGGTGGTTGTCAGTGTCTGTAGTTTATTATGACCTCCAGGTTTTATTCGGACAGTTTCATGTCAACGTGGAGGCCTCGCTTGCTAACTTGGAGTAAAAACAGTTCCCATATGGAGGGCTAAAAACAACTGTGATAAACACTATTTGACCTGTTATTACCTATTTTTCTGTTATGCCATTTTGTTAATGTGTTTTTATTGCATTGTACATTGCTTCCAGCCAGTGACTGCTATACAGCAAAGCAGTGTGTATGTTTAGTCAGAGCATTGCCTGTTGTTGGTAATTCAGCTGTTCTGTTTAAGGAACGTAAGGTAATGTGTTGTGTGAATATTCACTAATACTGTAGGCTACATTTATTCACCTTTTCTCTGTAATTATTAGTGTTTGACTATTTCAAATCAGCAATGAATATAATTTTAGATTCAGTGGCAGAATAAACGTTTTCCCAGCAGCCATTTTGCTAGAACTAGTAGGCTGACCACAGGTGTTACCAATGATACTAATTAAGGTCCTGTTCCTTTCAGGTCAAACACCTGTGTTTACTATTTCATGTCAAAATGGCTGCTGTGGAATAAGTCTGTTAGTAGGGAATAATTCAAAAACAGGCCAGGACCTGAGCTACTCAAATGACTTCAACCAAATGTCGAACCAAAGAGGAATACAATCACTGTTTTAAATGAATCTCCAATGGGTTGTCTTGTTTGATCGCAGGGTCGTGACAACATGGACAGTGGCCTGAGTCCCCAGGATAAGAAAGACTTGGACAAGTTCATTAAGTTCTTTGCCTTGAAGGTAAAAAGTCAACAACAACATGTTTCTCCACAAACAATGCCACAGTTGTCATTTGAACTGTTTCTGTGAAAGCTGTTCACTGTTTGTCCTCTGTAGACTGTCCAGGTGATTGTCCAGGCTCGCCTCGGAGAAAAGATCTGCACTCGCTCGTCCTCATCGCCTACTGGCTCTGATTGGGTAAATTAATTTAGCCATTCGTTAACCTTTTGCTTTTGTAATGACTGATATGATTTACATTTTACTGTAGATCTGCTTTGGATTGTTGGTGTAAATGAAAATCGTTTTGATGATGATTATTATTATTATTTCTTCTAGTTTAATTTGGCCATCAAAGACATCCCAGAGGTTACTCATGAAGCCAAGAAGGCACTGGCTGGCCAGCTTCCAGGCATCGGACGCTCCATGTGCGTCGAGATCTCCCTGAAGACGTCAGAGGTAAAACATCCCTCAGTAGGGGAAACCTTGCATCATCAGTGAGCACAGAGAAACTTTCCACTTTCAGCAGATGAATGTGAAAACCTCCTTATAGTGTCAAACTCTGCACATACATCATTCTGCACAGTGAAGATCCAACACACTGTAGGAACAAGATGAAACACAGAATTTTGAGGGGAACTTTAACATAAGCTCAGTTAAAACATAACAAATAATAACTCAATGTATCAGCTTTATAAATGCGGAGAGGTTGGCAAGATCTTTGTTAACAACAAAATACATATACTGCTGTGTGAGTCTAAAACACGGGACCATAAAAGATTGACCCCTCTATGTAAATGTCACTAGTGTTTTATAGAGTAATCAGACCACTCAAGTTGGTTTTTCAGTCCACTTTAATGTCCCTCTGTTGATCTTTCTGTCTCTCTCTTTCTCAACCAGGGTGACTCAATGGAGCTGGAGACTTGGTGCCTGGAGATGAATGAAAAGTGAGTGGATTTGTGTTTTTAAATTGCATTAGTGGCCAAATGGTCATGGAAAGGAATAACCTGGAAGACTGCAGATCATTATGTGACACTATTACTGTAACTGTTGCTTCATCATGGGCAGCACTTGTGATGAATGCTTCTCTCTGCCATAACGTTGTTGTCTGGGCCCACGCTGCCCTGTTAGTCAGCTGACATTTATTTGAAATAATGAATCGATGTGTTGTGTCTCTCTACTGTAGGTGTGATAAGGACATCAAGGTGTCGTATACAGTCTACAATCGTCTGTCTGTCCTTCTGAAGTCTCTGCTGGCCATCACCAGAGTAACACCTGCCTATAAACTGTCTAGAAAGCAGGGACACGACTATGTCATATTATATAGGTGAGTGGACTCGACCCGTCCTGTTATATAGCGGTTTCATGTGTGCTGGTTTTTGATACTGAACATTTAACAATGTAGCCTTTTGTCAGGAGTTTCCTATATCTGGAAATGTGTCTTTGTTTTCATCCTAAATGCCCAAAAAGTCCATTTAATTTAATTGCTGTATGACATGTTACCATCTGCCTCTCTCGTGTCTAGGATTTACTTCGGGGAGGTCCAGCTGAGTGGATTAGGAGAAGGTAACTAAACTCAGCTTCCTGACTGGCATGTCGTAAATCACTGAAATAAGACTTGAGTGTAAAAGCCCCACACCTACGTATTTTACTGTAGACATTACAAAACATTTTTAAACAGTGGTGCACTTGTATATAAAATCTTACAGACTAAGGTGCAAAAGGACTTAAATACCAATATTCTACATGTATTTAATAAATTTTTTATGGTACTTGCCATATGAAATAATGAAATATATTATGCTACAGTCTTGAAAGTAAGTCGCATCTAAACTCAAAACAAAACACCAAATATACTGTACAGCGTTCACCATTAAAGGCATAATTTATTCTGAAACATCAGACCAAAAAAACCCCTTATCTGTTTGTTTTTACAGGTTTTCAGACGGTGCGTGTCGGCGTTGTCGGCACCCCTGTTGGCACAGTGACACTTTCATGTGCTTACCGCACCAACCTGGCCTTCATGTCCAACAGGTAACACACCACAAAATGTTGCCTTTGAAGATCTCATAATTTTGCTTTAGTGTTTCACCACTCAAAATGAGCACAACTGTGGAAATGTCGTCCTCTGCAGACAGTTTGAGCGGTCGGCTCCCATCATGGGGATCATCGTGGATCACTTTGTGGATCCTCCCTGCAGCAGCCAGCGTCCTGCAAACATGGGGCAGCCCTGCAACTACAGGTACTCAACTAAACTTTATTTATACAATACCTCTCATTCAAACAGGACAAGTCACCTTAAATAAAGTTTAGGCTAAAATCACGTTTCATTTAGAAATGACAATGCTGACCATATCTGCCTTCACTCCACTCAGTTAAACGACCAGCAGACACTCACATATTGCAGCTGAGTCTCAGCCTCGACACAAACAATCGAGAGCTTTTAGGTGATGTGAGTGATCCTTTGGAGGTCACCCTGGATCCATCTGGTCTTGGTGACTTATGTCTGCAAAGTTAATGCACAAACCCTGTTTCTGAGTAATCTCTCCCTCAGATTAAAACTCTGCCTGTGTGTGCTTTTAAAGACCAAATCCGAAAGTTGATTCAAACTTGAATCATCTAAATTAGAGTCTGTGTGTGTTTGTCCAGAGCTCCGGATGAGGAGGACGGAGGACCGTTTGCAGGTGTTCAGGATTCCCAGGAGGTCTGCACCACCTCCTTCTCCACCTCCCCTCCCTCTCAAGTAAGAGGACACACTCCCTCACTCCTCTTTACTGTCTTTCTGTATCCGTTGACTTCTTCTCTCCCATTCTCAAACCTGTTTTTTTATTTCACTTTCTCTTTTCTCTCTTTGTCTGTTTTCCTTCCTGTTGTCTTTTTATCGTATGTTTATCTGTGTGTTTGTGTGTGTATGTGTGTGTGTGTCTGCATTACCTCAGTGTGTGTGCACACTGAGTCCTTCGCCTTCTAAACTGTCTAAGCCCGTCCCCCTGGATAGTCTGCAGCTCCCATTGGCTCCTGGACTTGTCACTCACACTGTGAGTCTATACTGGCCACTGTGAGAGTGTGACTGTGTGATACACCTTGAACTCACTCTGAGTTCTAATTTCTCTTCAT
The DNA here is from genome assembly GCF_905237075.1 of Dicentrarchus labrax. NCBI lineage: Eukaryota > Metazoa > Chordata > Actinopteri > Moronidae > Dicentrarchus > Dicentrarchus labrax. The sequence goes on from NW_026136716.1 coordinate 13,628,955, forward strand.
TCCATCCATCATTCCTTTGGACTGTGTTTAAAGTGCCATCACTGTGTACACTGTAGCTCCTGTTTGATGCACCAGGCCTGTTTCATTGTAATGCTTTATCACCTCCACCCTGGTAAACCCCATTCATCTTCGACCCATCTCAAGGGCACAGCTCTGACGTTTGACCAATGTTAAACCTGAAACCCACCATGTTCTGTGATTAATATCCCCTCTCTCCGTCCCTCTCTCTCCCTCTCTCTCTCTCTCTCTAGCTGTACGCTTCCAGACTATCATACCAGCCTCCAGCTCTAGCAGGAGCTGCTGATCTGTGCCACCCTGCTGCCAATCCAAACCAGGTGATACACCAGTCACTTCACTTCCAGATCCATAGCAGAGCCTGACCAGTGATTTTGACATTCACGCTGATGTATACAGATATACAGTATCTGTGAAATGGCAGAAAAGCACAGAAATGCAAAATGATCTGTTTGTGGTAATTAATATGGGTAAAATTGTCCATTTGGATTTCTAGTCAGTGTGCTGTAACTCTGCTCTGTTCTTCCCTGCTCAGATGTTGCATGCTGGGAAGGAGGGCGGGGTCGTGTTAGTTCCTGCCCAGCCGCCTCATGGAGCTGATGCCCATCTGACAGCAGAGCATGCCCCCAACACACCTGGCAGCAGGTAATTCTCTCCTCAACCTCCCCCTGAGCTCAGCAGTTGAAGTAATTCCAACCGGTGATTCCTGCTGTGTGTTGTAGTCATGCTAGTTGGGAGTTGCATATTTCAAATCAAAGCCCCGTGAATATCGGTACCAAACAACAACTGCTTCCGGTGTTGGAGTAACACGAGTGGTATTGAAAGCATGAGAATTTAAATCTGAACAAAATAAGTGGACAGGACTTTAATCAGCATCAGTTATCAACTTCCTGTAACCGTGTCTCTCCTCTCCTCCCAGCGGTGACGATGACGGCCTGTCGCAGAGCGGAGAAGGAAGGAGGGATGAAGGGAGGAGGAGCGTCTCTCCCTCTGACCCCGTGGAGTCTCTCAATGCCTTCACGAGGAAAATCGGGGCCTTTGTGAATAAACCCAGCACGCAGGTAAAAAGCACACACAGGCCGGTTTCCTCCTTCCTGCTGACGTATTGTTGTCCATTCATTAAAATACTAACATTGAATTGTCTCTGGAGGAGAAAGTTTCAGTGAGGTTTGTCACTTTGTCAGCTACTGACACTGAATTCAGCTGTGTGTTTGTGTGTGTGCGCGTAGATAACGGCAACCAGTATGGACCTGCCATTTGCTGCATTTGCTCCTCGAGGCCTGGACTCAGAGGAGAATGATCCCATGGTAACTTATTATGATGAAAAAAATCCCCCCTTCCCTCATACAGCAGAATGCTTTGGTTTGTCTTTAAATGGACGCTGGCTAACATTTGAGTCTTACACATCGAGGTGTTTTGGGTTGATGTAAGTCTTATGTATTATTTTCTGTGTGTGTTCAGGTACAGCCGCCAGACTCTCCTCCTTGCCCGTCACCCCTGCAGGCCAGCCTCCATTCTCAGGGCTCAGAGGGATCAGGGCCGCAGGATGACTTTGTCATGGTCGACTTTGTATGTGACTATTGCTCTTTTCTCCCCTGCCCAGGCTTTCCACTATGGGCGCAGTGTGTCGCGATACATTTTGTTTTAAATAGTCATCATGGAGCTGACGGCTATGTAATACCAGACATTAATTTCAGACTGTGCTGCTGCCTTAAAATGTAGATTATTTCAAAACTTTAAACGTAAAACAAGAAGTTTTTTTTATGAATCACATTAACAAACAAGACCATCAGCAACATGAGTGTAACGCGGCAGTAGAAACACTACTGCTTTTGTCCACAGGGCCAGAATCAACACAAAATAAAAGTTCCTTGTAAGGGCTTTAAGTTTGTTTTATGTACATAAAGACTTTATAAGTGAGTTTTCATTCTGTGTAAAAAAAACAAATCAGTTTATCCAACAGTGAAACAAAAAGCAAGAGTCTATTGTTCTTCTTTACTGTGTTTTTTCTACTGCAGAATCTCATTTGCATTTTTGCTTAAGAATTTAGATATTTTTACATTAAAATAAAAGGGATATTCTGTAAATGTTTAAACAATATCTCTTTAATCTGTCTGCAGCGTCCAGCATTCTCTAAAGACGACTTGTTGCCGATGGATCTGGGCACTTTCTACAGAGAGTTCCAGAACCCTCCTCAGCTGGCCAGCCTCTCACTGCACATCAGCTCCCAGTCGATGGCCGATGACCTGGTAACACGCTTCCTGTTTTTTTTTTTCCTCTAAAGATAATGTTTTAAAATGGTATTTATATGAAATGCACTTGCCAGTGGATGTCGCACTAGAGCACCAGCATCTCCGATCCAAACAACTGGACAGAAATAAAATAAAACTCACCGAAGCTTCAATCACCTGCTCTGGTTTGGTCAAAATAAACCCTTAATTCACAGTTTGTATTTTCTGTGTGCAGGACTCGCTTCCAGAGAAGCTGGCCGTTTATGAGAAAAACATCGACGAGTTTGACGCTTTTGTGGACATGCTTCAGTAGAGAAGGAGTGAAGAGAAGCTGAGAGGACTAGATGACAAAAAAGACTAAACAGATGATGGCGAATGGAAAAGAATGAAAGGGAGAAGAGCAGACCGGAAGCTCTGTAGTTGTTTGTTCTGACTAAATCACGTTTTAATGTGAAGGTCCTCATTTCTGACATTTTCCTTTCCTGCCCAGCACGTTCACCTCGCTTCCAGCTTGTACAGGTCGCTCCTTCCACTGTAAATACTGTATTATCTCCTGACACTGGCATACACCCCCTCGATGGTCCGGTAGTGTTAATTCAAACTAAAAATCTTTATTTTCTATGTGGCACAAATCCACTCTCGTTGTCGGTGTGTAATCGGATGATCATGTGTCACTTTAGACAGCCATGCAGTTCAAGGACAGACTGTTTATCCACCCTCCCTCCCCCTCTCCCTCCCTCCCCCTCTCTGAAGGTTTCCTCTACATCATGGCCTTTCTGATCATATCCAAGCTAAACGTGAAAGTGACACTACTCTAGAAATTAAACCAATCCTTGTGTGATGGGCTTCAGGAAAGGTTTTTTTTCTTCCAAAACTGAAATGTTGAAAAGCTGGTCTTGGCAAATAAATTGTACTTAGCCTATCTTGTGATTCAGAAATGTCCTGCTTTACATTTCAGTTGAAAGTCCGTATCAGAAGCAGCTGAGGGTTTGCTCTTTTACCGTAGCCAGGTGCTCCCCAGCGGGTCTGGGTCTTAAACTGCCAACTTCATTATTAGCAAATTTCCCCAAATGGAATTTAAAGTGAACTAACAGCTATCCTAAAAACATGTTTAATGCTGACACAACACTTAGTTGGCAGTTTAACACACCTAGCTAAAACCAATACAACAGTCTTGCAATAACACTGGTCATTTTGGAGGCTGTACATTGTAGAGCTGTTGAATTAATATTGTCCCCCCCTTGCTGCACAGGCTACAGCCTCCAAAAATGACCACTTCAACACACTTTGAACAGAAACTGGAGCCTTTGAAAGCAGAGCTGCTGCATTAGACTTTAGTTTTATCTACTGAGTGCTTTTACTGTTGGCTGTGTAACATGCATATGTATATTTTTGGGGGTTTGTAAAGGTGGGATACATTTCCCAGCTGTCTATAGAAGGCACCAGCTCACCATCCATGACTGTTGAAGTTTGGTTGAAAGCTTTAATTTAAACTTTTCTTTGCCTTTGGTCTAGATGTCCTAATAAAGCATGGCTGCCCTGTTGAAACTACTGATGTCTGTCAACAAACTTAAACCTGAAGCTTGTTTCAATATGGGCACTACAAATCCATTATTGATAATCCTTACATTTAATAATATATTTCCACAGTGATGGTTGTGATTAAGGAGGTTTGTGCTCAAGGTTAGGGGGAACTGACTGACACCTGTTAGCTGTCAGGTGATCAGACCTTCCCAGCAGCCACTGAAAGTAAACAGCTGTCACTAATGATACTAATTAGCATTCCATTTAGTGAAGCAGACCTTGAGCACACACACACACACACACACACACTGTAACACCTGTTGAACCATGTCATGTCAAAATGGCTGCTGTGAAAGTATATTAACTTAAACTGGAAACAGAAGCTGTCATTTCCCCCTAACAAAGCTAACATAGTTAAGGCTTATGAGGCAGTTATCTGCTATTGCAATAAGTTAATAAATCAAATGAAAAAAATAATCATTTCTCAGAATTCTCAAATGGAATTTTATTGTTGGTAGTTCTGGAATTCCATCACATACCTGCAGGACTGCAAAGGGTCAAACCATAAAGTTAAGAGTATGGTAGTACGCATTTTACAGATACTCTACAATTCACTTTCCTCAACCGTTCACATTCCTCCAACTTGTCACTCGCTATGTGTCTGACCAACTACAGATTATTGCTCTTTTCTGAGAGCCCCTTAAACTGCTACCTTAAGGGCTGAGAACCGGTCAGCGAACATTTTACCTTCAGACTCATTTCCGGTCAACAGCTATCTGGAAGGCTATGGAGGAAAAGCTGCTTAAATCAATGTCAACTCTCCCAGAAAACGATGTAAATTTCCTAACTATTTATATTTTCTAGAGTTAGCCACTTAACATGCCGTTACTTTTGAAACACACCCTCTGAGCTGCGGCAGACAGAGGCCGTTTCCAGGTAACACTGGGAACACTGAACGTGAAAAGAAATAAAATAAAAAATAAAAAATAAATTCACAGGAGACAGGCAGTGATCGCCCAGTGTGCATTTCCATCTCATTCAATTCTCAGTCCACTAGAAAGTCCTGTCCCCATTTCCCCCACTATGGCCCCTCTGAGCCTGACTGTCCAATGAGTTTGTTGGGCGACGTGGAAAATGAGTCCCTCTGGGCACGAAGTCAAACATCAGGGAATGGTTGGAAACAAAACGTCCAGATAGAAGACGTGTAACGGCGATAAGATGAGGATGACTGACACTTTACTCTCGTTGCCACGTCCTTGGATACAGGGTGAAAGTCTTTGAGGTGGATGGCCAATGTCCTCCATAGTCATAAATACCCAACCTGCTCCCCCAGTCGGCTGAATGTAGGTGGAGGTGTATAATAGTAGGGTGGGGGTGGTGGGGGTGAAGCCGGCGTCCATACACACTACAGATCAGAGCAGGAGGAAGAAGAGGGAGTGTATGGAGGAGATCCAGGAGCTCAACTTTTCTTCATGGGCTTTTTAAAGAGCGGGGAGGTGACCGGGGATTGAGGCTCAGGCAGTATTCAGTAGGTCCTGTATGGCTTTCTGCTGCGTCTCGTTCAGTGTGGACACGCACTGCGTCCATAATCCTGCTGACACCTGGGGGACACCACACAAAGGGTCAGCGTCTGAACAGCCACATACAGTTGGGTTATGTGCACAGATAATACCACAACGTATGTAATTATTCGACTAAACAGTGAGTTTAACAAGAGTTTGTGATCCTGTGCCCGTCAATAAGACTCCATTGTGTATGTAGCAATAGTTACTACATGGGTTCATTTCCACTTTAACTGCAACCAACAATTATCTTTCAATAATATATTTTATTTTTAGTTGTTTGGTCCATAAAATGGTGAAAAATCACTTTCCCCCCCGAAGCCCAAGGTGAATGTCTTAGATACAAATTCACATTCAGTTTACTGTCAGGACTAAACACCATGTGGTCCTGGTCAAATTCAATCTACCACAGAAATTAAGTGTCTATATTTAGACATTTGAATTCATTTAAATTGTAAAAAAAAAAAATAAAAAAATTGAAACTTGGAAGTAGTGACAGCCCCAGCTCTGATCCAAATCCAGATGTAGTTTCTTGGTGCAATGACTGAGTGACGGCCCACCTGTACTTGACGGATGACATTCGCCAGGCGTTTGCTGCACGCGTCTTCAGTCTTGACCGATTCATTCGCAACTCCGTCTGCGATGATTAGGAAAATTTTAGGAAGGTTGGAGTTGTCTGGTCCGAGGACAATGGGGTTGTTGCTGTGAAGAGAAGACAACAGTCAGCAGGTTTGTTCATGACCGATTCAAATAGAAAATCATTACACAGCCATTTCCATCAAGAGTTGAGGGGGAAAGATTATGTGGAGGTACCTTTCAATGAGGTCACACAGGAAGTCAAATGTGTGGACGGCCTCCTCTTTGTCCTCGTTGAGCGGTAGCCAGCTGAGCCAATGGGGGAGGACCTCGTTAACGTTTACACACTCTGGCCGAAACCTCATGACCTTCCCAACAGCAGAGATGCAGTTCTCTGTAGCGTTGACATTCTCCTTGGAGCGCGAGTCGGCTGCCTGGATGACTCTGACCAGCACGGGCATGGCCTCTGGACCGGGGACAGACACAAAGACATGTGGTGAGCAAAAGGCAATAACCTGCCACCATCTCCAGTGCAGACCGGTGCTGGACTGTACCTGTACAGAACGGGCGGTAGCGCTCTCCTCCGTACTGAGCCATGACACCGACGCCGTAGGCGGCTGCCTGTCGGACCTCGGGGCTCGAGTCGCCAAGTGACTGCGCCATCGGCTGCAGGAAATACTCTGCGTATTTGAAGGAGCAAGGGCTGCAGTGCTCCACCACATCGTCAAAGATGCACAGACCCCACTGTCTGTCAGCCCACGGCCTGTTGGGACACTGAAGACAAGACAGATGAGGTTAGCTATTGTTGAAGTCCGTAAATTTAAGATCTTTAATCTTTTATACCATTATAATGCATCCATACTAGCAAATAACAGCACAGATATCTGTATTGGTTCAGCATCATAAATACCACACTCCAACAAACTCCAATTATTTAAAATAAATAAATAAAAGAAAGGACTTGATGGTATAATGTTTAATTTATCTAAAACATTTTGATTTTTGGATGATGGAACAATAAAAACAAGATAAATACACCACAATAGGATCTGGAAAATTACAACTAGGAATTTTTCTTCATTTTATGACATACAATTAACAGATAAAGCAAGAAAATATAAAATTGTATTAAATGAAAAAATCTGAGGAAAAAAGCATGAAAGACGTGTTCAAGACAGTGGACGCCGTCTCGTGGTTCAGTTTAGATTTTCTCATTAGACTTGTGGGGAACATGCAGAGATAGTAACTTGCATTCTAGCACTGATCTGAAGACAGGAAGTACTTACTATTAGCTGAACGATGAGCTGCAGCAGCTGTTCAAACCAAGGCAGCACCTTCTCTTTGTAACTACTGAACACAGAGTGCAGGATATCCGACACTTTGGTCAGGATGTACACATCGTTCTCATCCTGGGGGAAACAAAGGGTTCAAATTATATTTTTATAAGATCTCAGGGTCACCTCCAGCTCCTTTACTGAGGTGAAGATATTTACCTCATCTTGTAATGTTTCCTCCACCTGCTCGTCATAATCTTCATCCTGTCTCTTGGCTGTGAAGGACAAAAAAAAAAAAGTGAGGATTATGCATACACACGCACACACACACACTTCCTTGACTGAGCTTTTCATCACAAAGTCATGCAAACAGACACTGGGATGTTGTCATGGGGCAATTGTGAGGTCTGGTTTGCCGGTTTGAAAACTTCTGTGCAAAAAAAAAAAAAAAAACTGGTGCTGGAGGTTTAAAAATGTATTCTGTGTTTATAATAAAGTCTCACCCTGTCTGAGCTCCTGGTTCTTAAAATGCTCCTCCAGTTTTCCTTTTAAGATGCCGCCCAGCTCCTCAAAATGCTCGTTGTTCAGACAGCCATCTCCCATCAGCTCAATGCACTTCAAACGGAAACAAACTCCCATTAGTGAGGTCAGAAACAGCACATGGGTCCTAAATCCTATTAAAGACATCCAAATCTTCTCAGACGGTGGAAGTGCTCGCAGGGAATACGTTACCTTGGCAAAGGAGTGCATGATCTCTGACAGGACGTCAGAGTCCGGCTCAGTACCGATGGACTTGATGAGAGCGTCGCACATGAAGTGCCACATCTGGGTGAGGTACTCTGGTCCTCGAACCCGTGCGCACTCCAGCAGCAGGGGCATGGACTCGGCTGCAGCCACCCGCACGCGTGAGACAGTTAAGGAAATAATCATAAAGAGACACACTCCACTGAAAGCTTTACCAACATTTAAAAATGTTAATCACAGTTCGGCTAATAATTTATTGTCAGCTTGAGCCGGACTGAAAATTTCTAGACAGAGCTACTGGTCATTTTTCACCATTTATAAGTCAAAGGTCAAAAGGATATCATCGTGGAAGTAAAACTTCAGTAGAGGAACCATCAGCTTCACCACCTGCTCCGTGTACTCCACGAAACCCTCCTTCAGCTCTTTGGCATAACACACCTGGAACACAACACAGACAGTCTCAGGGACAGGGCGCAAGCAATAGCAGTGACCCCAATGTGTAGATAAACAATGGCTGTACGTCAGTGCTACCAGCTGCTGCTCTGACAAATCTGCCTCAGACCCCCCTTCTGCTGTGGTGGACTAGACTACTCACCAGCATCTGGCAGGCAGTGGCCTTCTCCTCCAGGCCGGCTGTCTTGATGCCAAAACTCTGCTGGTCTCCCAGGTTGACAAACTCCCAGCCGTCGTCCTCCGATATGTTCTCCATGTCCTGGGCTACAAAGCAGAGACAAACATTCATTTATATAAATAATGCAATCCTATTAGACAGGAAGGGATCTCTGCTTTAGTCTACAAGTTGTTTAACTACTTTGCCATTTTTAATACATAAAATTGTACATTTTGTTTTTCATGTGAACCTATATTAAGTTAATTAAATGTCATTTAACAAAGAATCAGAATTAATGATTCATTTGTGGCTTATGTTTTGAGAATAGATCTTGATAAACTGTTAAACTATTGTTGTGTAACTGTAAAGTTTAATGTTCATAAAAAGCGGAATAACACTGGTGGCAAGTCTGAAACTGTGGGTCTAGAATGTGGGGGCTCTCTGCAGGTTGATACCAAGAAAGCTGCAGTCAGCGCTGCACTAGTCATAGCTTTTGTAAACTACCACTGTTGTGTTCCTTACTGTCGAGCAGGGCCACCTCCGGCTTGATGGAGGCGGTCTTCATCAGGGGGCCCATCACCACTGGCAGGTACTGCTGAAACTCCTTCCCCAGGATCTTGCACATCCTGGCCCAGGCTGAGATCATGTACGAGATCTAAACCACAAACAAAAAGACTGAGTGTAAAGCAGCGGTGACTACAATACCGGACATTTCGGTGTCATGTTCAAGTGTTCCTACCTGAGGATCGTCATCCTCTAGGTCATTGAAGTCGGTCTGGGTTTTGAGGAGCAGCTGCATGACGGCGGAGGCATCTGGCATGAACTAGTGAAAGAACAGAGAAGACAGACGTGAAGATGTTTGAAGCAGTGTGCAGTGAAATGGCTCCCATCTTAACACCTCACTGGATCTCATTTGATGTCATCCAGCGCAGACGTACCTTCTCTTTGCCGACAGCCAGGCCGATGAGGCTGATGCACTCGATGGTCTTGCCGCGCAGCAGCCGGAGCTCTTTCTGCACGGCGTTCTCGACGATGTGTTTGAGCGAGGGCATGAACAGGTCGTAGTATGGCACAAACTTCTCCTCGGCCGTGTCAGCCACCGAGGCGATGGACGTCACAACCTGCTCCAGGACCAGTTTGGTGCCCTTCTGGATCAACTGAGAGGAGAGGACCCTTTTAAGACTGGCTGAACAGACTGGTGGGTTTTATCTTTAGTTATAATCCTACAGATTCATCAGAGTGTAAGGATTCATCTGTACCTCTTGCAGCTTGGCGACCATGATGACATGAAGGTGCTGCACCAAGCTATCCAGGTAAGGGATCAGCAATGATTTGGGACAGTCCTCTGTAAAGTTGATGAGGGCGGCGGCAGCGTGCGCCTGCACCCGAGGGTTACTCTGGTCCTCCATTGTCTGAAGCAGGGCTGAAATCACCTAGAGGGGAAGAGGACGCAGGGTCAGTCTTAGTGCACGGCAGTAAACCTTTAAATTGGTTACAGCTTGCAAAGGTGAACCTGCTAGAATGTTCACAGCTCCACGTGTTACTTTAGTTACCTTATCATGGAATTTCTTTTGGAAGGTTGGGGCGAAGTCTGTGGCCATTTGTCCAATAGCGTTGCAGGCAGCATAGCGTACCCTTGGGTGCTGAAGGGGGAAAGCAAACCAAGCTCATAATCATAAATCATACAGGATCATAACTGCTGCACACACAAGTCCTATAACATTAGTAACCCAATAATAGGTAAAGGCTAAGAGACTTGACTAGTAAAAGACTAAATGTTCATGTAGCCATCCATCCCACCATGTTCTGTCTCTTTGTATTAAATGATAAAGTTTGAGGTAGTTTTTCTTACAGGATCGGAGCAGAAGAGGAGAACAAAGCTGACAATCTCCTGAAGGATGGCCTCCATCTGCTGGTGGCAGCCCTCACCGATGGCTGACAGCGCCATCAGCCCGGCGTGGCGGTACTTCCAGTCAGCTGGTGACAAATACACTGGGTTGATTCTCATGTTCACACTGACCCATGGGAAAAACTTTACTCAAATTACATTTTACTGGCAAACAAAAAACAAAGGATATGAAGGAAAATGGGCATTGGTTCAATGCTGCTTGTTTTGTAATTGTTACAGTATAAGACTGAAATATTTAACTTTAAACAAGTAATGAGAACTTCATTAATCCAATCAATTTTTAAGACCTGTCAAAATCACATTTAAGACATTTTAAGACCTAAAGTTCTGACTATTGTATTTCAGACTTTAAGACCCTGCGGACCCCCTGCGTATGACAGTCTGTCTTCTGTGGGTTTACTTACGGTTCTGCAGCATCTGCATGATGTGCTGTTTGATCATGGGCAAAATGATCTTTCCTCCCAGACCACAGGCGATTCTGTCAAGAGCACTCTCCCCAGCCACAGCATTACTGTTGGATGACAAGGTACAGTACAAGTCACTCACACAAACCAGTGTATGTATGCATGTATGTATGTACGTATGTTTTAAACCTTTGAGCACTAGTACCTTCGTTATAACCTTTGAGCAAGTCTTCTAAGATACTATTGCAAAATACATTTAGATCCTTGAGGTCTTTTAAGTACCAGAGATGTTTCAGGTGTAAGAAATCTGCCAATAGGTAGAATAAAAACTCTGAGGCAAAAAGGAACTCAGTTGAGTGGCGTTTGGCAGGAACATAATTCTGCCAACTCCAACCCTCCATGACACACATTCACATTTCTGCTCTATGAAATCCTCGAACCATTACTGGTGAGGACAGAACTGTGGATGCATGTCTTACCTGTCAAAGTCATCGTCCTCCAGCTCATCGGCCATGGCCCACTCATCATCGTCCTCGAGGTCCACCATCATAGCCAGCATCTGGGGAACTGAAGAACATAAATACTGCAATTGTCAAATCACTCTATCCAACTTCTTTAGGTGCCCAAAATGCATCAGGGGGAATAATTTTGTTAATTCATGGTGGAGCAATTACTCACCACTCTGAGCCACAATGGCTGTGTGCTTCCTCAGCATGGCCGCTGCAGTCTCAGATAGGGTGACGATGACCTCCAGTGCCAACTGCCTCTGCATGTTGGTAAGGTTGGAGTCGGCACACAGCTGAAGAGATGCGGCAATGTGTCAAATACAGTCAGACAAATTAAACAAACCTTTAAACAAATCAAGAAATTTCAACAACACACTAAAGCGCAGATGTATTTGGACTTTTGGTTTCGTAGTGATGGCAGTAGAGTTAGATTTTCCATTAATGTGCTCTGACTCACCTTCAGGCAGAGCTGCAGAGTGGCCTCCAGGTTGGGTCTCAGGTATTTGGGTGCTGTGTCTGCAATTTCCACTAAGGACTTGAGCACAGAGTCGTCTGACTGGTAGCACGACTCATTCACTGCCTGATTAAAAACAGAAGCCGGGTCAGTGTCACAAATGCATTCAATCAGCTGTGGCGTGCTGCTAATGCTGAATTTACACCGTCCCCACAATCTAAGAGCTTAACCTCCACCTCGCCCATCAAGAATCACTGACAAGATAACACTCATTAAATACTGGTGCAATAGAGCTTCGTAAGGATGCTCCAACATTCATAGCTGCTGTGGAATGACAACAGGATTCAGCACGTTCAATGTAATCAACATAATTTAGACTGATTGCCAAGTGGTCGAGAAGCCACTTGGATTCTATAATTACTGCTGGGAGGAACAGCTACAGGTCCTGTCCAGTAAACAGTTCGCTAACGGAACTTCTTCATTCTGTCTTCAGTTCAAACAGTGTCATCTTCATATGTTCTGACAAAGAATGATAAGACATGCTACATTTCTTAGAAAAGGCAAACAAGCAGCAAGTAAACACTGTAGCTCTTACTTTGAAGTTCCATCTTCCATTTGCAGGTATGTTTCCTTATTTACCTTCCACCCTCTGAGTTTATATATCCATGAACACATTATAGAATGAAACAAAACCCCCACAAAACAGCTCCAAGTCAAAGTAACTCAACAGGCCATCATTTTCACCTGCGCCTTTTACATTAGCTAATGCATCCATATCAGACAATAGGACGCAACATTAAGCTTGCATTAATGGTCTCAAGGGACACGTCTACGAACTTTTACTGGCTACTTAAAAGCCTTTACTGGTTCAAAGGATTACATTCAGGCATCATACAAAACAGTGCTCTGTGCGACAAGCTCCTGAAACATGTGGGAATCATCAGAGAGCAACCACAACTAATGGAGGAGAAAAAGCATACACACTGACTGGAGGATTCTGAACCAGTTCACATGAGCCAGATGAACACAGGGGTCCTGGTATCTTACCTGCAGGATACCAGGGAGCAGGTCAGCAAAATGCTTCAGCAGTGCGGTGTTGCTTTCGTTGGAAAGGACAAAGGATGCTGCAGCCCGAGCCGCCAGGGTACGAATCTGAAGGATAATTTGAAGAAAATTAAGTGCATCGGGGTAAAAATCCAGATCTTATTAGATTTGATTTGGGGCAGCCGCCTACCTGTGGGTTTGCCTGGTCCTGCATGCACTGAACAAGCATGCGCTTGATAACCTCCATATAATGCTGCTGCTGGTTGCCAAAGATTCCTGGGAAGTTCCTAAAGAGGCAAAGACGTACACAAACAGTCAGCTACCAGTCCTTCTGTCTGAACAACATGATGGGATGAAGTGAACAGGGGCTCACCAGAATATGTGCAGGGCAGCTTCTCGCAGGCCAACATTGTCCGAGTTCACAGAGTCAAACAGAAACTTGAGCAACTCTGGCCATTGGTTATTCCCATCGTCATCTAGGATGAGACATCCCAATCAAAGATTATTAATGTTCATCTTAAAAATAACCTGCAACATTTTTAGATCAATGAATCAGCTAACAGTCTATTGTAGACCTACAGTATGTCACAACAGTGAGTGAAATAAATACCCCATTTGACAATTTTGTCATAGTACAATTATATAGTGAGAGATAATATTGGTTAAACATTTCCCAGCTGTAAAAGAAAGCAGCATTACCGATGAGGTTGCGGCAGAGCTCGGCTGCAATGTCGCAGACCTTCTTGCGGATGTTTGGCGAGGTCTCCTGCTGGATGCTGGTCAGCAGCTCCGTCTTGATGACCGTCTGCATCTCCAGGGTCAGCCCCGGGTAGATCTCCTCGAAGGAAGATGACAGCAGCCGCCGCAGCAACACCGCTGCCATCTGTTTGACCTGGGTGGACAAAGTGCTGGTTTTAACATCAGGTCATGCCCCCCTTAACCATGTCAGACTTCTGACACTGTTCACACGGTTCATTTCTGGTTTGGTCAGGCAAAAAGGATTCTTGGTTTGATTTGATCACAAAAGGATTGTTGTTTGATCAAGCTTAAACTAAAGCCTTCCTTTGGATTGATTTTGGAAGTTTACAATGTAAATGACACATGAATATCAATAAGTGTGCAAGACAAGCAGAATGACTGCAGCTTCCAAACACGTACAGGAACATTAAAAACTTCAATGCTTAGTTAGCGTCAGTGGTCACTAAAAAGAATATAAAACTACACCAGCAAAAATTGCAGCATCCCAGAAAGGCAGAGTCACTCTCCCTGGGCCACGCACCTCTCTGTCTGCTCCCATTTCAAGACTCTAAAAATATCAGCCTTGAGGTAGAGAAAAGGAGAGGAAGCATGAGAGACCAAGCAGCTGGTGGACTCGGAGTAAACATAACTGCCCAAATGTCAAAACTGACTCATAACGAGCCTCTGTGTCAGGCTGTGGTGAAGGCCCACATGTGATGGCCACACTACATTCTTAAAATGCCATCAAAGTGGCACCTATTTAAAGATGTTGCAGTTACGTGGGCACCACTCTCATTGTGGACATGATGTAAATATCACATGAACTCTGACAGACACTCCAACACTTACAGTATGATTGCTTACAACCTAAAATGCTCTTCCTTTCCCAGGCGACAAGGCTTTTTACCAAAGGCTAGGGATAATACTTTTGAGACATCTCAAAGAAGGAACATTTGATTGCCCTTTCAAGTCAGGCACAAAGCACATTAAAGGCTAACCATGGGCCAAATATGTTCTGTAGCTTGCTTCCGACTCAGGCTAAAAGAATAAGACATGTCATTCCACAGATACTTTAGTGTTACATGTACAAACCTCCTCTGCAGCAGATGCATCTCTGATGGCCTGCAGCAAGAATGTGATCTTGTTCTGACCAGGGATGGTGTCATAAGTCTCCTGCAAAGAAAATGAATGGACAGCGGTAAGAATGAGACATGCCATTTGGTGCATGCTTACAGATACAAGACCCACAGACGCACATTTTTAGCCCCGTGAAAAATGAACCTCTACCAGAGGGTGTCATGTTCACTTTGTTGTGGTCACAAAGTAATGGCATTTTGCACATGGCAATAATTCCACGCTATGGCACATTTCAAACAAACAGTTCAGAATTTTATTATTGTTATGGATTAACTACTATGATGGGTGTGGCTCCTCAAAAACATGTTTATAATTGGATGTTTACAGCATGTCTGTAAAATTAGCCCCAAAAGCCTGTATTGTAATCTGTACACCCTGCAGGCCAAATATTCTATTCAGTGGTAAAAGAAGAAGTAGGACGCATGTACACTTAAAAGCATTATACCTTTATAGATAACAACTTTTATAATGTCATTCCTGCATCATGAGACATGAAGCTCAGCGAGGGGGAATTTTGCATAAACAAGACTGGCTGTTCTGATGCACACTGTGCTACGCATTTGTTTATGTCTCCAGTGTTCTTAAACTGCTTCATTAAAGCCACATGAGAAATGCAAACACATGATTCTCTATGGGGATGCTGTGGACCTTGGGTGTGTGCTCTAAGAAAAATATCACATACGATCATATGCAAATGGTGCTAATAGTCAAATAACTTGGTGAAATGTATTAGGTGAAAGGATTGGGAGGACGAGTTTATCACCAGATTTCCAGATAGAGAAACATTATGTGCCCATCAAAAGCCCTGGAATGGATTTCTTGTGTGTTTTTAGGTGCACAAATTGGCATGACAAAGAAGCAGGACAGGAAGGAGTTTCGTTGTGCTAACAATATGGTGGGGGAGAAACCAGATTAATGATATGCATTTAAATAGAAACTGAATGTTTAGAGTGACCAACTATTAACATTACACTAGATGTGAACACAGGCAACTGCTTTAAACAGATTCCTCACAATAATCAGGTTCCTAGGGCGGTCAGTGGCTCAGTATCATCCGCCTTACTTTAACATTGGATCCCTTTTATAAAACATAAACAGCCAAAACCCCCCACCACCACAACCCCACACCCAAGACAACGATGGCACTTTCACTTTAAGACTGCAACAGTATTGCACTTTATGGCTTGCCAACCCTCTCATCATGTCCTCAATGGGGGAAAACTTGGTCTGGACACCTACAAATGTTTGGTAGCTGTAGACTGTAGCTGTTAAAATATGGGTTTAAAGTCCTCCATAGATGGATTGATTCCTATTGTGTATGTAAGACAGAAAGGGGGGGGTTCTATAAAGGATGAATTCCAATGAGCTTAGCATCGCGGCACACAGTCTGTGCTTTACAAAGGGAAACGCTGACTGCCAGTGAGGAGGGAGTGTGATAAGATTCAACCACCTCATCCAAAAGTCGGGTGCTAAAGAGGTAGCTAAACCGTGGTAACAATGCCTTGCCGCGACAAGAGGCTAATCATGGTGGGAAAAAAGTGAATAGGCCAGCTAGACTGAGCTCAAACAAATCCTCTGAGGGAAACTAATCCAGAGAGGGGGGATGACCTGGGACCAGACCGTGTAGTGACGTGGCTGAAACAGATCATTTGCTTCATTAGCAACATTAGAGCAAACCAGGAAGGCAACAGCACGTTTTTAAACAGCTGGGTTCAACAGACTTTCAGATGAAATGACTAAAGGCCTTTCCATGAGCACTGCTAACGTAGCTCGCCCCTCTGAATGAACTGGCTTCCCAACCCCATAACGTCACCCATTGTCGCTCAACCTTGCACATATAACGTAATATGTATGTGTCAGCAGTTTATTTCTGAATATACGTTTTCACTCTTTTAGCAACCCACTCTGCTCGACGCTAGCTCGCCAGCTAATGAAACTAGCAACCCTGTGGTAGCTCCTTAGCTTCATGCTACTTCCTGTACTCCTCTAGCTATGTGACTAGCTCCACTGTCAGCTGGAGGATTTTAGGATTGGCACCAACAATCAGAACATTTCACTCTGAATCAACCCGACTGAGCGTGACACAAAGAAACACAAACACGTAGCTACAGCCACACTGTGTCACGACTCGGTTCGTACCAACGGGGTCTACATTAGGTCCACATAACTACGCAACATGGAGGTAGTTAGCGTTAGCAGACTAGTGCTCGCTGTCGGCTTCACATTGCACGTGGGCTACCGAGCTTGACGTGAAAGCTCAGTGCGCGCGCGGCCACACTGGGTAGCTCGGCTGCTAACGTTAGCTCATGCTAACCCGACCGCCCTGCTTTCTACACTCGCCGAACTTGTCACCCGTGACAACAGCTACGTTTTCGTCTCTCACCTCCGCTTGTTTCCTGACGTTGTTGTCAGGGCTCATCAGGTTACCCAGCAAGAGGTAGAACTGCTGCTGTTCCGCCATTGCAGTGAGATCCAAAAAAGACCAGCCGGGTGGAGAAGCGGCGAAATGAGCCCGGCAGACCCTGGCCTGCTTCGGTCACACAATGCTGCTGTCGTCCCATTGGCTTAATTTATCAACTCTCCTCGGCGCTCATCGAACCAGAGACCCGTCTCAGACGCACGCCATTGGCTCACACGGGTTCTCATCGCCTATTGGATGGAAGAGACACCGGAAAGAGATTGCGTTGTTCCTATTAGCTGATAGTGAATCACTAAAGCGCGGGAAATTACTTAATCAGAGCTAGAAAAATGGAAACATGCTATTACACATGAATATTAGCAGTGGTGGAAAGTAACTAAGTAGTCTACATTTACTCAAGTACCGTTAGTACTTTACTTGAGGATTTCAGTTTTATGGGTCACTTCAAAGGGACGTATTGTCCTTTTTACTTCACTGTATTGAACAGCAATAGTAGTTTTCACATTAAGATTTGACATAAAAGGAACATGATGAGATTAAACTACCCAGCTACACAGTAAAGTGGCAAACATTGATGCATCAGTAATGATAATCTAATACATAATAAAGTGTCATTCACAGGGGGCTCAATTCATTTTACTTTTATACTTTGAGTATATTTTATTATTTTTTGTTTATGATTTCACAAGAAAAAATATAGCTCAGGCTTTCATGAGCATTTATATTGTCGATGTAGATGGGTTGAGAAATATGAAATTTCTGTTTACCACATTTTATTTTGTTATTTCACATGTAACATGTGTTATCATCAAGAGTAAGGGGTATATTTAAGTCTTCAAATAGTGGGATCAGCCATAAACTACCCACCATATGTTTTAATTGTAATTGTAGAGTGTAAGCCCCCCTAGTTTATTGAAAAATGGCTTTAAACTGAAAATTAAAAGAAATAGTGGTTCACACATTCCACAAGGACAATATATTTTTAACTTACTTCAGATGGATTTTTAAATAGAGAACATTTTATTTTTATTTTTGTAATTATTAAACCATAAAAGAAATGAGAATTTTTTTAAGCAATAGTCATATATATTACATTTTCTGCTTGTTCTAACACCTAATTGCATTTACATCATGTTTACCTGCAGTGAAAGATTCAAACTCAGGATGCCATGATTTTCTTTGGCTGTAATATTGTGGAAATATTTCACATTGCCATAAAATACTCACACGTTTGTAATCTTTAGGATTGAACGTAAAAAAAGGGTCTTTACATATATATTAATTTTATTGGCTGCAGGTTGATTAAAACAAGCTTTGCTTACAGCTCAACCATATCAGTGAAATATAGGGGGCAGAGTCCCAGTAGATGGCAGCCAAGCTTTTCTAAATGAGCCCAAACCTCTGCCAGTGATACCATCTGTATGTTTCTAGGTCAGTGGATCATAAAGCTGCAACACATTTGGCCGACAGATAGCCTTTGGCACAAGAAAAAGTTGAGTAGGTGTTTATCTTTGTTCTTTATGTCAATGTCATTGCATTTGTTTTTATTGTTCTGTCCCAGCATTATTTCTTACCAGAGGGTCTCTCCCAAGGTTTCTGATATTTTTTAGACTACATTTTAAAATGTAGTCTAAAGGTTTTCTATGCCTTCACTGAGGTATTGGTCTTATGGGACAAGGGTCGGCATATCCACTGACAGGGATTATTGTCTTTAAGTTATTGACAATAGCTACTGGCATTCAGAATCAAATGGGGGACTGAGCTCCCCTCCAGATATATATAGTCTGCTTGGAACAATAATGTATGTCTGAAATGCAAAGAAAGTATAATTTCCACATTAAACTCCTTAAAAAAAGCATCTAATTTGTACCTCATTAAATATTCCAGAATCTATGAATATGCTAATTTTGTTCATTTCTAAAGTTTTCCTGCTGGACACAGTTCACTGTAAAGTGACTCCTAAACCATTTGTGATGTCACTAATCATGCTGGTAGGTCCCGCCCCTTAAAATCTGATTTTCAATGAGTACAGAGAAACTTTCCACTTTCAGCAGATTAATGTGAAAACATCCTTCTAGTATCAGACTGTGCACATACATCATTCTTTACAGTGAATCAAACATCCAGCTGTAGAAACAAGAAGAAAACTGATTTTGAAATAATAAAAATATAAAAATACAACATATTTAATTATGGTTGGAAAAAAGTTAAAAATAGTTCTAGTTTAATAAGGGTTGCTCAGGAATTGTCTTCATACATACACAGACATGTTGAATCCTGGACTTTATAAATATTATGGCAGCTTATCAGAGTTTATGTGGTCCGCTGTGTGGCTCCTGACAGCACCCCTACTGGTCTGCATTAAACCTGTAACCTGCTCCTGTTCACAGAGCCGCAGCAGAGTCCAGACCTCGGGATAACGGGCTGCGTGAATCTGCACCATCTGTCTGTCTCTGAAACCTGACAACTGAAACCAGCAGCAGGCATCCTGCGATGTACCACAAGTGACAGGTAAGCTCCAGATTCATTTAGTTGATTTAACTTTCTCTCATGAGTAACCTATTGAAAGATAATAGCCCACTCATTCTCGTTTTTATTCATTTAGCCGCGACGTTGAAAGAATCAACACCGAACTCCGTTTAAAAATGATGGTTTTATTGTTGCTCAACATTCCGGAAAACAGGTTTTAGATTAAAATATTTAACAAACCTATAGTTAGGGTCCTCTCTTTAATTCGGCTCAAATCTACCAATCAGTAGTCACAGCAGTAAAATGTTTTCTCTGAAAAACAAATCGTGCTTGATGCAAGCAGTAGAAACTAACAGACGGGTACAGCCGGCATTAAATAATAGTTTTAACAGGCATTGAGATGCTGCTTTCCTACAAAATAAATCAAAGTGAGCTGTAAACCCTGCAGCTCCTCTCACAGGACTTATATCCGAAACCTTCAAGCAGGCGAACCCCAAAGTATCCGGTGAATCTGCCGGTGGACCCGCATGTTTTAACCCGTTTAACAGAACTTTGGATACAGGCTGCAACAATATCTCCTCCTTTGCCCTGTTTCACTTCAGTAACCAAACCCTTACTGATTCTACTCGAGTTAAGGATAAGCTGGACTGTGCTTAATGTTCTGGTACTACAGGGAGTTTGTTATGGTCTTAATTGGTGGTAGCATCGAAGCAGTAATCAAGTAAACTGTGCTTAAAATCTCCACCCGATGTGCTGTTGGCCAGAAAGGTGTGTTATAGTGGAGGATTGTGGGAATTACACAAAAACTAATTCTTATCAATAAAATGTTAGATTTATATTCATAAAAATAAGACAATAACCTAATTTTATGGTATAGCTTATGCTGATAAAAACATTTTAGTTGGGTTGCAATAACTCTATCTCACTTAATAACTTTTTTTCCTGTGCCCCCACACAACTGACAGCTGAATTCTCTCCCTTTTTTCATTCCTCATTAACTGTATGTGTCCTGACCCACTAGTGGAGCCGAAACCACCTTGTCACACTTGTTTCTCTGCCATGGCATCTCTCTGTCTCTGTACAGATTTAATTAGACAAACAAAAATAGTTTATTCAAGATGTAGCAGCATTTAAATCTTTAACCTGAAATTCTTCTGTGCCATCTTTCTGCTTCCATCCATTGACAGTATATATAAGCTTCCATCACACATATATGACACAGGTACTGCACAATACCTCCAAACATTACTAAATACTTCTGTCAGAAAAACCTGTTGGTATGACATGTTTTAGCACGTTTATTAAAAATCACATATCCTGTACTTTACAGAATTGACAAACATTTTCCCATTTTTATTTATTTTTTTAAATATATGACCTTCCTAACATCCTTGTGACCACGGCTTTCATTTCTTCTCTGGTATGAACATCAATTTCAGACTTGCTTGAGTCCAATAATCAAGCATGTTTCTTTTTTTATCAGTTATTCTATTGTGCATAGCAGTGCCTGAAACGGGCTGAGTACCCTTACTTCTTACTGTGTTCCTCCTGGTTAGTCTAGGTACAGACCCCTAAACCCCTAAACCCCCCTGATTTTTCTCTCCATGCCTATTCCACAAATACCCGCGCCCTACTCTGCCTCTGATTGGTTAGTGTTTTTTGCCTCGTGAGATGGTTAAGGTCAGAGCCAATCAGAGGCAGAGTAGGGGTGAGTCTTCGCGGAATATGGGTGGGATAAAAATATACCTGCAAACACAGCTCTATCTTAACCTTCTTAACCGCACATGTAAATGAGCTATATAGCTACTGATCTCAGACAAGGACCAATCATGTAATAAATATCAGATTCATTTATAGTCAAAGACATTATTGTAGGGTAGATTCATTTTTTTATTTTATTTTCCAGCTTTTAAACATCAGCTTAAAATCCTCCTCAGAGCTGAATGGAAACAGGGGCCACAGAGACACGCAGGGACTTACTGCTGCTAATATAAAACCCCCCTAAATGGATGTGGCATTAAATCATTAAACTGGATGCCTGAATGTGTTACCCACAGACCTCCACAGTTTCACATGAGGTCAGGCTGAAGTGGAAAAGGAGAGAAAGATGGATGAGGAGAGAAAGAGCAGGTTTAGTGCTGCGGGGCTGATGGACAGGCGGCTGGGTGTTAAGGTTCTCTAAACTCACACAGCGCAGAACTCAGACTCAGAGACTGCGCTTGTGAGTGTGTTTAACCTTTATTTATTTTTTATTTTTATTTTTATTTATTTAGGATTTTTTCCCAGAAAGCAGTAGAAAACCACAGCCTTCCAGGGTCGGGGTATGAGCTTTAGCATACAGGTCCCTGATAGCGGGCTAGCTGCTGGGGGAAAGGAGTGGTATTAAACCGCTGTGTGAGTGGCAGTTTTTGGAGAAGAGTTTTGAGATGCTAACCCTAACCCTGGGTCAAGAAATAGCTCAAAGGCTAAAACCACAATCTCTCATTTTTACATTTCTATTTCTACACAAGTAAATAAACAAAATATGAAGTGTAAATAAGACGTGTTTGGAGGTGTCAGATGGCAGCTTTTTTCACTCTGGTCCGTGCTACGCTAGCAGCTTCCCCCTGCTCGTAGCTCAAGTGAAGCTAGGCTAAGCGCATCCTTGACTTATGCTAAGCTAATTGAACTTGATATATCATATTAAGCACATTTTATAACTTAAAATACCAGCACTCACTAGCCTCTAAGCTACATTTGGGTATCAAACCACTCACAAGTGAGGGACGGTTTTGGTTAGGAGTTCTGAGATACAACGTGAGATGCTAACTTACCCACAGCGAGAAAAAGCTCAAAGGCTAACTACCCCCTAAAACCACAATCCCTAATTTTTACATTTCTGTTTCTGCACAAGTAAATAAACAAGATTTGAAGTATAATAAGACATGTTTTAAGATGACACGTTTTTTCACTTTGGACAGCGCTAAGCTAGCAGCTCCCCCCTGCTCTTAGCTCATGTGTAGCTAGGCTAAACATGTCCTGGACCTACACTAAACTAGGTGAACTTGATATCTCATATTCAGCATATTTCCCAGAATATTAAACTGTTCATTTAACCTCAATGCATTGCATTTTTTAATATGCAAATCACTGTAAGTGTCCTCACTGGGCCGCTTGTCCAGGTCTAACCTCTACACTTCACCCTCTTCCTGTGTGTGTGTGTGTGTGTGTGTGTGTGTGTGTGTGTGACTCCTGTAAGCACAGTTTTATTGCTCCAGTAGAAAGGTAAACGTCAGTGACTGCGGGGGTTTCCAAAATCAACACAGCCGGGGTTGTTGAAAACGGAGCAAGCTGAATGTTTGAAGTATTAAAAGTCAATATTTCTTTGTGACACACAGACCTGTTTCACAGTGGAGCGCTATGTGCTGGACAAGGCATCCATTGAGGGCTGTGACGGGGTCGGGGTTGGGTGCTGGTTTTGGGGGTTAAGAGTTGTTGGGTAACCACTGTAGGCCTCCTTTGCAGCTGGCCATGGATTAATGGAAATCATTGGAGATTAACTAATATGTTTTTTTAATTGATATAAACATACAGAGTAGGTACCATGACTGTCTTAGCTGTGCATTTTCAACCTTGTCTCCTATTTAATATGCTACAGATTTGCTTCGGAGGAATCATAATTCCTGCCTAGATTAGGACTCAGTGTCTTTTAGCGTCTACCAAGCCATCGCTAAATGTCATCTATCTACTATCTGGTCGAACATTGTGGAGCATAAGCAGCTTAAGAACCTGTTTACACCTGGTATTAACACGAGTCTTGGATGATCAGAGCTCAGTTGGCCAGCTTTAAGTACATCAGTTTACACCTGGCGTTAGAATGCGTCTCGAGTGACCACTTCGGATCGGATCTCACTTCCCCGCTCTATATGCAAATAAACACCTTCTAGCCCCCCGCTTTTACCTGGGCTGTTATCAGCGCTGCAGGAGAGATGCTGGTGCGCTGTGCGCCTCTGCAAGTGGTTTGAGTGCGTTGTGATCAGATCACATGTTATATATATATATGTAATACTAACAGGCGCAAAGAGTCAGATATTTCCCTCAGGAGTTGGTGGAGACCAAAGACAGAGCTAAAATAGTTAACCGTAATTGCTGAATGTGTAAATAAGCAGCTGCTTGGTAACATATTTGCCAAATCAGTGGCCAAAAAAATGGTTAATGCGGCTTTAAATTCTCTAATTAGTTTTAAAAAAAATATTCCTGGCCAAGACATGCTGTGCCTTTTTAAGAAAACTGAGCAAACACTGCCCTGGGTTGAAATGGCTGATTAGCAGACACACTGATGTTTTAAAATTATACTATTCTGAGCCTGAAATGATTGCGACAAACGGCAGGAAATCAAAAATGTACAACGCAGATAGTACAAAAAAATGCTCGGAGGTGGACACAATAATTTGGGCTTTTCAAAATACGCTGGCACTCACTGGCAATCACAGGTAGTTAATGCTCTAAACCCACACTGACACATTTTCAGAATAATACAAGGTGATATAGAAGTTACAATCATATTCGCTCGTTTAGCTGACAGCTTGGTGGCCTCCTTGTAGCCCACCTGAAGTCCACTGTTCTTTCTGCTCTGGCCATCTTTCACTGATCCTGGTTTGGCTTTTGCTCAGCACTCCCCTGCGTGTCGCTGTGCCTGCAATCTTTCTGCCTCACCAGTGACAGGAGGGCTGTAAAAACAGAGCCGGAGGAGGTCATCCTGAAGTTTGCACAGGAACGAGCCATTCATCCTCCTAAGGGGGTTTGGTACTCTGCTGTGGTGAGACTGAGGCGGGGAGAGATGAATGTCCTGCTCTGTAAAGGTTGGGGATGAGGCCGGGAAGTGTTATTTGTCTCTTATGCTCTGCCGGGCACACAGGAAGCTAAATGATCCTGTCGTTTCTCATTGGATATGATTTATTGGTGCCATTAATTTCTGAATAGGAGGTCACCCCTTCTCCTTCTCAGATTGACATCCAGTTCTACAGCCATGCATGAGTGGCGTCTCTGTCAACACAACGAAGACCGTCATATTTCCTGCTTGTTGACACAGAATACGTCCACACGACATCAATACATTTGAAAATGACATGCGTCCATTTTTTTTTTTTATTGTTTGTGTCTCATTATTTTCCAAAAGCTCTATATTCCCCATCCATGCTAGAAAACCACGTCATCATTATCAGATTTATCCACTCTAGGGGCCATTTTTGAAAAACTTGTTTTCAGGCTAAAAAAAATAATGTGGACAGAAGGCCAAAACTGACATAAAGATTATTTCAGAGGAGGTTAATTCTTGAACTTGGGTACACACAGTAATGTCTGTAATAAAATATTCCAAACTACAGGTTCACAAAGTTGATTGATTTGCTTTTTGATATCCACAATGGTTCAGGGCATTATCCTCTGTTGTTAACGTGGACGTGAGGCTAATCCTGAATGTTTCTAATGTATTAATAGAAGAAAAACATTTCGATACACCCAGTATTTTTCTGGTATTTATGTCAACCAGCCCTATAATCTCCAGCACTCACTGCGAATGCTGCGTTCAGGGATGATTAACAACTTCAGCGTGTCAGCCAGTTGTGTTGACATGCTAGTAAATATCACAAAGGCACCACAAACCAAAAACCATTTGGGAATGAAGAGAAGAATGTGTCTGTGACAGGATGCAGTGGGATTTGAATAAACCCTGAGTACCCAAGATCAGATTCTGTATTAAATACTGACTCAATGTCATGTTACTTTGTAAGGCTGTAGTTTAAACCCACTTTGTGTAGAAATAGAAAATGCATGAGTTTTGTGCTCTCAGTAGTAGATGAAGGGTTGACAGTTAACTTTTGCACAGACAAAAACTTTTGCTTCAAAGATGCTGTAATCACAAAATCTTCATATAGCGTCTTTAATGTTGTAGTATTGGAATGCATCATACTTTAGTGTATTTGTGGTATTTTGCTGTAGAAAAGGTGCAATCTCCACTATTTATTAATGCCACGTATTTACACTTTTTGTCACTGATGCGTCACATTCAGTCAGATTGGCTAGTAAACTTCTTCTGCTGGGCATCATAGCTCCAGAGGCCAGACTGGATTTCTTTGTTAAGGCAAACAATATGTTTGTCAGAGCTAATGGCATTTGCTACCTCATTCATTTTGCACATTGATGATATCGGAGTTGTGTTCGTCCAACATCAAGGCTGACTTTGTATCCAAATGATTTCGCACTTCCCCTCTTGTCCAACTCTACACTGATTTAGAGGACGATTATTTGAAGAAGAAGAAACAGTCCTCAGCAGCTCAATTTAATTGGGAGAACACAAAAAGAGCACTAGATTTGGAGCTTTTACTAAAGGATTGTGCACTTCATACTGCAAAGACGTTTCTCAAAGCTTTTTGACTAACAAAACCAGTAAGTATTCTCACAGTAAGATCTGCATCTCAATGCCTTCTGCACCATACATTGCACAAAAGGGTTCTATTTGTGTGTGTAGGGCTGAAACTAACATCAGTTAATCGTTTGGTTTATAAACATAGCATATTTGAGAAGCTGGCACCACATAGCTTGATAGATTACTTGAACCACTCCTAATCACGTTTTCTCCATTGGAAGGGCACCCAAAAGGACATTTCATTATGTTTTTTCCACTGGACAGCCACCATAGAGGGCATTTCATCACTTTTTCGGGCTGTGTTGTGGTTGGTGTGAACCAGCCTGCTTTTCCACCAGTTCTGAGCAGAACCATTGTAATTAAGGATGCGTCATCAACAGAGGAAGCTGCACGATGCACAACAACCTGTAGAATATGCCACGCCCACTTTGGTTCCCAAGGAAAACCTGCTATTTTTTGGTTCCATCATGGAATCAATTTTTCAGGTTCCTAACCAATTTATTTATAGTGAAAATGCTCAGAACGATTCAAAACTAGGTGCTCGAACCAGAACAGAGCCGGTTCCCTGTCAAATGGTATAAAAATGTGTAAAATGTTCCGTTCAGGATTCACCATCAGTCAACAATAAATAATCGTCTTTTTAGGAATAATCCTGCCTCCTGCGTGAACTGTCTGTAGCTGAATAGGGTCGGCCTATGCTGCTGTATTTTAACGTCGGTCATAATATGGTAGTACAGGGAGAGGGTGATATTTTCTGAGGTGGTATGCTGTGGAAAAAATTGGCAAAGCCGAGTTTTAAAAATATTTGAAATCTACAAAACCTACATTGTTTACATCCAGCTGTTTTCTTCTTCCTTGCTTTAATTGGTGCATTGTGTGTTACTACCAACTGTTGATCAGTCACTAGCGGAACTCAACAGGGTGTCTTTAAGTAGTTTTGGCTTGAATAGGTTTGTAGTCAGAGATTTGTGTGCATTCAACAGGAGGTAGATGTATGCAATTATTGTTGTTTTAGCACCACTCCGGGTCAGTGCACCAGTCTGAAAAGGGTATTAGTATGTATGTTTATTTATCAGTATAAACCTGTTGTCAAGTGATCTGAATGCAGTACAAAGTGTAGACAAACACAACTGATTGAAGAGATGATTCAAATCCGACCTATTTTTAACCTACATCTAAAGCTGGATCTCACAAGGATAACAATACACACACACACACACACTCACTCACACAGGGCAGACATCCCTCTCTATTCAGAGTAAAGTTTGCTCTGCACAAACAGGAATGCTTTGCTTCCAACCCCCTCCATCTCCCCCTACACACACCCCTTTCCTCCACCCCGATCGTCCTGAACACACTCTGGTCAGCGTGCCACTGTGTGTTGATGTGTAACAAGTTCTCCCTCTCTCGTTTCTCATGCCTCTCTCTTTCCTTCTCACCATGTGAAGCGTCGGGATCTGTGCCACCCGTTTGTCTCCCGGATCAGTTTGGCCAAGGCGAACAAGTACGTTTATTTTCCTGTTCATTTCTGTGTGTGTGCAGTGTGTGTGTGTGTGTGTGTGTGTGTGTGTGTGTGTGTGTGTGTGTGTGTGTGTGTGTGTGTGCACGCACGTACCCCATGTGGAGGTTGGCAGTGCAATTACTTATTCTTTTGTGTTGTCCTTTCTGTCTTTGTGTCTAAGTCGGCTACTTTTTGTGGCTGTTTTTCTGCCTGTCTGTCAGTTTGTCTGTTTCCCCTCTGCAGGCTCATTTCTCCTTTAATGATCTATAACGTGACCCTCGACCTCTCCCCCCTCCCTTTTCATTCCCATCCTCAGCGCGTATCGCTCTGTCTCTCACTCTCGCAGAGACTGCATGCAGCGTGAATAGGCATGTGTTAACACTGGGGGCTTCAGGTAATGTGTAGTGGATATTTCCTTTGTTCAGTCTGAGGCGTGAGTGCTGAAATTGGCATGGGGATAGTGTGGGAGAGAAAAGCAGAGGGGAGACACAGGGAAAGACTCCCAACCGTGGATCAATAGCCTGGATAGTCTGTTTTAAAATTATGTCTGAATGAACCTGAGAGTTCAATACACTGGCAACTGGCAGTTTTCCACATGTTGCACTGATTCCAACCTCTGTAATGTTTAAAATGTCCTAATTCCCCTTTTCTAAGAAGAGTGTTCTTTGGATACTCAAAAATATTTTTGACTAGGAGCAGCTACCTGGCGATTTGGATGTAGAAATTGTGATTATTCTCTCCTTTTCCCCCCAAATAATTGCTGTAAACAGAGCTGGCACCCCTCACAGTCGATTACATGACTAATAGGATCAAGGTTGATTTTTATAGAGAGTCAGGTTATTAGTCATTACTTGTAAATAATAGTTACATACCTCACCACATACCGAATATGCTTTGTTGGGGAATAAGGAGCAGGTTTTATGAGGTCCTTCTTCATGACAGCAGCATCAATTAACCGGAATTAGTCATTAAAATACTGAGACTCTAAGTCACCCAAGAGTTTCATATTCAAAGACGCTGGCATGATGATATTAGTTCAAGCTGTATCTGCACTATTTGTACTGGCCAGCCACACAAAAGCACAACATGCACTCAGAGGTACATTTAAGAATAAATGTAATGAGAGCTTCACTCACAAGTGGAAAACAAACTACTTATCATACTGAGATAATATAATCCAAACCTGTAAATTGTATTTTGCAACTAAAATTACACTCACTTGAATATCTTTCCTATTACAGACCTTCTCAAGGGGTGGACAGTATGGTATAAACAGTGTTTCAATCTAATCAAATCAAAGACGGTAATGCATCATACTCCCTTTGTGAAGTTCATTGTTTTGAAGACTGTCAGACGTTAATCTCATCATTTTATCACACGTGACTGTAGACAATCGAAGAATGCTGTTTCAGCATAAAACTTTCTTGACCATGGCAACAATCTTGCATTTTCCAGAACTTTGAACTGAATCTCATGGAACATCGGTTTGGAGGTCAGACCATCTGTTTAAAGATGGTCTTTGAATGTATCTTTGAATCTTTGGATGCGGTTGATAGATCAATACTGGGGATGTAAGACTTTCACATCGGTGATCTAAAGGTTGAAAGATGCAATTGACCTGAAAAACGTATGCATCAAATACAATTCGGGGTGAACTTGGGAAGTATCTTATCACGGTGAATCACAGTACTGAATAAAATAAGTGTTGAATTGCACTGCATCGCAATAGGGGTGGAAGAGGATTTGTAGCCTCTGCATAGTAACACATTTATTGATCACCACTCAAGATTAAAATGTACTATACAAATTTTGGGTCAATACCTTCGATTTCAGCTTTGCACTTGTGATGATCATTATGTAAAGCTGCATTCATCTTTTTTTGGCCACTTGGGGGCAGAGCTCAAGCTTAAAAATGACACACATTTGACATATTCTCAAGTCAAGTCAGTATTACTTATATTGCCCAGGGGTCAGCAAAAAAACATCTGTCTGGAGCCATGAAACATACTTATAATGCTATAATAACCTAATGCCATATACAGCTAATTTCGTTCTGCAGATAAAACATACCTGTTAGCCAGCAGTGAAAGCAAACAAATGTATCCACACACTGTTCAATTCTCTATTTTCTCAGAGACTTTTCTGTTTTTGGGGATATGGAATCCATAGTTAGGCTAGCGAGAGAGGATATGTATGACGCACATTTTATTTGATGAAAAAACGTTTTTTTTATTCAGTGTGTAATGGATACATGTTTTAACAATGGGAGAATGTGAGAATCACCTTAGGCCTGCAACAATGACAAATTTGAACTAATTAAAAATCAATTTCCATATAATTTTTTGTCAACGCCACAGGAAGCCACTAGAGACGGGTTGACGAGACTCTGGAGCTGCAGGTTGCCTAACACTGATATAGGCCAAAATTGCTTCAGACTACTATGCTGTTATTGTGTAAAGCTGGTATCACCACCAGCTCCTGAGGGAAATATCTGGCTGTTTAGCTGCTAAATGCTCCACTCTGTTGACCAGCTAATCTCTAACTGTGTCCGTGTGCTGTTTGGTGCTGAGCAGGTAGATGCTAAAATCCCTCATATTGTCAGGAATGGTTGGGCAGGCCATTCATTTTCAGTCACATCTAATGACAGAGACATTTCCTTCAGGGGAAATGTGGGAAAAGTCTTGATAGTGGAGCATTTTAAGGGAATACAGAAGCATCTGGTTATACGCCCTGGTCATTTTCCAAAAAGCAGATGAAATAGAGTTCACGATAAGAGAACAGAGGGAGACGGAGATGAGAGAGGGGAGATAGGAAGAGAGGGATCGGTGCAGCTGTGTGCCTCTTTAGGATTCCTTCTCTCTACCTCCTCTAGCCGGGGCCAAACCGGCATCATTAGGTTTGGCAAATTACCCGAGCGGCCATTGTGGCGCAGCCATGGCACGTTAGTGTGTCTTTTTAACTGTGGCTAAACTCAGTCTATTCACTTGTAAAAGAGAGCGGCCATTGGCAGATAGTTGGCAGGTTGCACAGAGAGGCCATTCACCCCGGTAGGAAGGAGCTGAGAACACTGCCTCGGAAATGGTCCTCTCTGAATATTTTGATGGAAAGACTTTGGATGCCCTCTCAGTGTCCATTTGCTCCGACTAACAAATCTCCATGAAGTGACTCCATTGGTAATTAATATTACTACTCTTTTTAGGTGAGGGCTCGGTTACTGTCGAGTTGGAGCTGCTGCTGTAACAGTCAGAGAGAGCGTTTTCCCGGGGCTTTGCTTTTGGTAGCAGCTGCTGTTTTGTGAGCCCTTTTGATTTAAAGAGGAATTCACAGTTTGGAATCCCAGGTTTTTTTTGGTGTAGGGAGGTGGGTGGAGGGGAGGGGGTGTGTGCGCACAGTTTCTTTTAATGATATTTGGATGGAGTCCAAGTACAAGAGAGTTTAGACAAGAGGCTGATACACAAGGGTCAGACGCTGGACTCCCTCCTTTTATTTTTGATGCCACGGACGAACAAATTACGCCGCTTCTGAATGAGGGAATAATTACTCGTAATTAATTTACCTGTCATATATCACCTCAGTAAAGAGGATTTGTCTGGATTTTAATGAAGCTCACTTAACATGTTCACCCAGAGTCTCAGCATGCTCATCTTGTAACCGTGTGTAATCCTGGAGGACGTGTTATTGAGCGTTTTCAAGGTCTTTATTCATCTTTTGTAGTCGGATCACGACATATAATTCCCTGTAATAGCTGCTTTGTTAGAAATGACTGAGGCGGTTTTACTCATCCTGACAGAAAGAAGGAACAGCACCTTCCCAGTGTGAGTATGGCTGCCCTGTTGGTGCATTCAGTAAGCTTAGTGGTTGCATGGCCACAAAAGAGGTTCATCCATGCCTTACTCTCTACTCCATCAAACCAACTCATTCATATATAAGCAGTGGGTTGAAGGTATCCAAGTGACACACACCATGGGAGGGCCATCCCACTGGCCTCTGAAAAAGAAAACAAAGCCAAGAGTGCTTGAAAGGAAAGTTCTTGAAGTAAAGAAGGGACGCTCACAAAAGATACTCAAGTTCCATGTTACTTCAATTTTGTAAGCATGCTTTAAAGTCTGAAGATTCCTTGTTTTTTTTTTTTTTTTTAAGGGTGTTGCAGGAGTGGTGGTTGTGACGGTAAGGGTAAGGATTGATGCATTGGCTAGAAACTGCCAATTCAATGGCATTGATCTGCTAAAAGAAAGATTAGCTTGATTCACCCTGAACTCAGCAGCACTCACAACGAAGTTTTGACAACAACAAAAAGATGAGTAACTATCACAAGCTTGCAGGCTTTTACATTTTTTCTCCCAGCACTAAAGTCCAATAACTGTCTTCTGAGAGAAAAATGGAGAACTTGACAAAAGCCTCTGCAGTGTGTAAACTTTGTACAACTGTGATGAAGTGCTGCAGGAACACTTTCTCTGTCCAAACACTTGTTAATGTGTCACAGCCGTTCCACCAGCACTGAAGCAGAGACTCCGGAGGCTGCAGCTCGTCCTGCCAACCTTAGTAGGTTCGGGATCCGAGCAGCAGTTCTGATAAAGCATACTGGCGGAGTACTGTGGAGTTTTCTTGTAACCATGAAAAAAAGGCTTGTTTATTCACCAAAACGCATTGTGTGTGAGCTCTAACAAACATGTTTCCTTCCTTGTATTTTAAATCCTGTATTGTTTACATGTATGTTTGTTAGCTTGCACTCTTCTTCTTCCCCGTCTTTGTTCCCACAACAACATATCTTAGTGTTACCGCGACCTGCTGATCAGAGGAATAGTGTGACACCGTTGGTAGGACTGTGTATCGCATGTTCACACACACATGGCCCTACGCTTCAAACTAGGAGCCTGTAAGGTTAGGGTCAGAGTTCACTTTCAAAACAAAGCATGCTGAGAAACATATCACCTTTTATGAATTTTAAACAGTTGCAGTTTGGTTAGGTATAGGCACAAAAACTACTTGGAAAAGACTGGTTTCGGTTCAAATAAGTATGTAACCTCACATACAAAAATTAAGTCATGTGACATATGTAGAATAAGTAGCGTACCAAAACAGTGGCCTCCTGGGTCAAAGTCCTGTGTTTGTTTGACCCATCCATCCACGCCAACCTCCTCCATATGTCTCTCTTTATAATACATCATCAAACAATGCCCGACAGGTGCGTACAAAATTACGCGAGAGAGTTACCTACAGTGTCCTAGTTAAAAGCATAGGGCCACCCACCAAGCTGCCATATTTGACGACTTGAAAATAAAATCTGATGCAAAAGTAGATACAAAAGCAGCAAAAAAAATGTTTTGTACTTCTATACTTTTTTTGAATCTTTGCTCTTTGCAACCTGTGGCAATGAGTCACAAGTTAAAAAAGCTTCTTTTTAAGGCGTCACAAATGAAAAAGGTTGGGACCCACTGATTTATAAGGCTGTAGACTTTCTACCCTCAGAGATAGAACTATATCACCGGTACACTGGTATTGGTGTTTATGTCGGGCAGTAAGTAAAAAGAAGAACATGTTTGCATAGTTTGCATAGTTAGTAGTAAGTGCACTAGAGAGCACTTTGTTTATTTATCTTTCAGCTGTAAAATGTGCCACTCAGCACATATCTTGGTCAATATTCTTTAAGGATCCTTATAAAACATGTTAGTTCCTCTTTCTGTGCTTATGTTAGAACATTAATAATTAGCTGATGTATTGTTATTGAACTTTTTAAACTCTCACATTTTTGGTATTGGTATTGTGTATGTATGAATAAGAATGTGTATAGGGGACATAGTTTAGCCTTTTCACCATACAGGGCTTGAATATTTTGAAGTGAAGCAATTGCAACAAATCAAGTGCTAGCAATAAATAAGAGGGCAGATGAACTATCTATATATGGACATATGTTTTAAAGAAGAAGTCCGCAGTGAGCTGTTTTTGTTGCAGGGTTAGTTTGAATCTCAAGAAGTGATGGAAAACAGACCCTCCTCCAGACTGGAGACTGAATTGCCATTTACAATCATTTTCAGTATCAGCGTGAGTTTTAGTTTTTGGAGATGTGTAGTGGCAGGTGCATATTCCGGTATGATTTGGGATTTGTGGTATAATGCGGTATTTACATGTTCCAAAGTAATGTTATTACACATGACAGTATGACAGAAGACATTTTGTTAGGTATACACACACTCAGTCCAGTGTTGAGAGGCAGAGAAGAGTGGTGTTAACATCCTCTAAAATCTAATTTTTGGGTCATGAAAGCTTGAATCCTGTCACAATAAATACGTTTAGACTTATTGTACCATATATACGCGATATGTAATTATCACCTGTCACAGTATTGACTGATCGTTCAAGAATGTCCCCAACATGTTGCCAGAAACAGCAGCTTTTCCCCAACCATTACTATATTGCCTGTTAAGGAATGAATGGCTCTATAGCCTACCCCTGTGCCAAATGCTTAATATTTGTGTAAGTGTAACTTGTGTTGAGCCCATTTTATTTATTATTTTGTTTCTGTAGTTTTTATTTATGTTTTTTTTACCAAGAATATTTCATTTCATAGTCCAATTGAATATTCGTAAGAGTTCAAATTAATCTCTTTGAAAGGGTTTACTTGCATTAATAGGCTTATCATTATATATATATGCCATGATGATAGCGGTAATTTATTATGCACGATTGCAAACACAGGATATGTGTGAAATTAATAAAAAAATTAAGGTTTTACTTTCATAACTGTTGAACAAGTTAACCTTTGTGCTCTGTGTTGATTTTGTTTCTGTCGGAAAATGAAGTGTTTAGGTTGGAGCACACTGGCCTGTGAGACACAGCAGCACCTTAGTTATCCAAAGTCTGTGTTTCCTCAGAGCGAGGTAAAGGACTCCTCGTGATGTTTGAGTGAACTCTCTGACAGAGGAATGACAGGCTGAAGCACAGAGATTAGTCTGGAGAGCAAACACAGGGCAAGCAGATCTGCAGTAGATGCTAGAAGATAAAGTCTAGGCATATGTAGTCATATTTTGATTTATTGATACAATGAAGCCATGTCTTAAACTTTATGTGCTATGGTGGCTCAGAGGTGAACTCAGAGCAGCAAAAGGGTTAAAATTTTGGCAGTCTTCCACCCAATGTGGAGGTCACATGTTCTCTCCGTGTTCCTGTGGTTTTCCTCCCACACTCTAAACACGTACAGGTCACATGAATCGGAGAGTCTGTATTTCTAATCTCTTCACAGGTTGTTAAGGCTTTATGGTGTTTTTCCAACGCAGGCAGCTACACGAATGAATGGATGTTCTGACACGCTCACGGCTCCAGGAAAACAGGCTTGAATGTTTGCCCACCTTTACTTCCTACTGTTCAGTCAACGCTGGTTTCCTCCCAAATTTAAAATATCTGACATCTGACTGTTTACACCTGACAGTGAAGTGTGTTTTTGGCTGATCCAAATGTCCTCAAAACTCACTGAAGACTGTGATCTGACCACTTCACCGACTTTAGGTGTGTATTTGACCTCTTGTGCTGTTGCAATTAGTTCGTCAATCAAGAGAAAATTAGTCAACAGCAATTTTCTACTTTTAACCATGACAACAATCTTTTCCTAACCTGAACAAAGAAGTTTTAATTGAAACTTTAAAATCATTCATACTTGCCACTAGATGTCACACTAGAGCATCAGCATCTCAGACCAAAACAATGGACACCATGGCTGACCAGACTCCATTGACAAAACCAGTCATTTTACAGACAATCGTAAAACATGCTTCAAACTGCACAGACATGAAACAAAACTCCAAAAACGTCTTTATTAGTATTTCTACTATTTTTCCAACAATCTTAATTCACCAAGTTAGATGAGACACTGACAGGTTCAGACTTTTTATTGTAAGTGTCTGACAACTTTATGGAAAGGATCCCTACTGAGATAGATCTTTTGTTAATCCAGAAATAGTTTTTTGTTATTGCTTGCCACCACACTCAATAGACAAAAACAGTATTTTTACCTGGCATGTCATCGTAACTTCATACAAAGAAACTAAATAAAACTCACCAAAACCATCTTTGTTTATCTTTCCACTGTTCCAGCAATCACCAACTAACCACGAACATGCACACACAAGCCAGACTGGATTTGTAAACAAAGCACAGAGAGGCTGCGATAGCAACACAGGCAGAGGGAGTGTGACGTCATTCTCTGCTCAGGACACCATGACTCCACTATATCTTTACATAGCTAATAGCTGTTCGCTGCTATATTAATGTTTTAAATCTCACATGTATAAGCTTTAACCAACCCTTAACAGAGGTAGCAGATCTGAGAATGCTCCTATGAATCGTTTATCTATGGTCATGTGGGTCGTTAGGAGGGCACTGACGAACATGCAGTCTTCGTCTTAGGCCAAGGCTGATCCGAGTGAGACTCTGCGTTCGTACATTTCCTAGTGCCCCTGAAGAATCTGACTGACGTCTGCTGCTGCCCCCCCTCCTCGCACTGAATAGACAAATCCCAGAACACTATAGCCCTCTCACTGGCCAGCCTTTGCACGGTGAGAGGAGCATTGCCACATAACAAAAGCGACCCAGCGGTGGAGGCCCTGTTCCTGTCGCTTCATTAAGCAGCAATGTTAGACCCAGCAGGTTGGAAAAACCTCTGCCTCCACACACATTCAGTCCTCCTGGTGAGCTGTGGACAGACAGACATTCACCGCTTCCATTCTCCAGAGCACGTAGCAGCTGCAATGAAACTGGTTTAAGCGTTAAAGTAAAGTGGGATGGGAATGGGAGAAGTTTAACCAATCTGCTCAACTGGAGTTCACTCATTTTTTGAGCAAATGAAAGATTTTGCTATTTGTTTTTGCCAAAATATTTTTACACCATCACAACCAAAGATACCGTCTTTTTTCATTCCATACTACCCTCTTCCTTGTCAAAACCTGGCACCACCTACCCACAATGCAACACTCAACCACCCAACAGTTCGGTCAGAGTTTTGGGTGTGTATGGAGGGCTACAGAGTTTATCATTTTCAAAATTGTTGTCATAAGCTCCAACCTATGCTGACTCAGGTGACATCACTTGAGTCAGCACATAAATCTGTAATTTCAAATGCTGATTTCAGATGCTTTTAGCTTTTACACTTCAACTGACACTTCAGACCCTTTCACCACTTCAACTGCTATGCATTGTGCAGCGCCCTCTGTTGATGACTCATCCTTGATTATAATGGTTCTGCTTAAAACTGGTGGAAACGCGGACTGGTTCACTTGCTAGCACCAAGGTTCCACGGATTTGGAATGGATTTGAATGGTTCAAGAACCAGAGCTAATTTGGTGGAAAAACAATATATCCCAGCGCCTATGGTCATCATCTTCAGATTATCATCGCTGAGTGGATTTGATGTACGTAAATAAATTTTGATGTTGACACAAAGACCCTTCATGTGGCTCACAGCTCAAAGTTCGCACCCTCTGTTTGGTTCTGGGTCCAAGCTCGTCTTTGAATGGGTCTCCTCAGTCATAGAGATCTCTGTTGATGGCACCCTCGGTTTGAGAGTCGGCATTAGGGAGATTGGCGGCTCTGGCCTTTTGAGGTGAATTAGCCATGACCAAGTCCTGCTGACAGCGAGGGGCTGGACAACCAGAGCAGACAGACAGAGCCAGCAAAGGGACGCTGGGCTGGGGGGGGGACTGGCAGAACTGATTTAGATGGATGGACATACAGACAGAGAGCAGGGAAGGGTGTGTGAGTTTATGTATAAGGATTGTCAAAGTGTACAGATGTTTTGGTTAAACTTTTTTTTATCATGGTCATGTTTGTGCTTATATTGACAGATGTTTCCTTCGTCCCAACAGGTGTTTTCTGAGGACCGTGTAGAAGACTGGATGTGGTTGTAACTATGGTTACGTCAGGGTTGGGGGCGTGGGCCCTCTCCCCCTGTGGCCTTGTGCTGGTCATCTGTTCATCTGTGTGTCTGTCCCAGCAGCCTCACATCAAACCAGCAGACTGTAGCAGAAAGGAACATCCTGTTGTCTCCTACCAAGGTGAGTGTCTATGGAAGCAAACTTGTGTCAATATAATCAGACAAAATCTCTTAAACGTACTACAAGGAGTTTTTAATTGGTTAGGAAATGTATATATTATTATTTTTTATATATCATTTTTATATAATTATTCTACCTCCAGGTCGGATTCAATTGGATTCCCCTTGAAATCAATAAAAGGAGGCAGTAGAAACACTACAGCTTTTTCCCCACAGGGGTCACCAGAATCAATACAAAATAAAAGTTCCTTAGGGGAGTTAAATACCAAACAAAAATAAGAGGCTGAAGAGAGTAGAAGAGAAAACAACTCAGTGAAGCAAAACAGCGTCATCTCAAGAGTAAAACTTTTTGATAATATTTATTTACAGTTTCCTCTGCTAGAGACTTTTGCTCTCGTGGTCAGCCTTGTGTTTGTGCTGCCAGCTCTCATTCGTTCTGAATAAAATGATTGTCTGGGTTTATTACAGGCCTGTGGCTGCTGCAGATACCAGATTTCTTTCTCTTTTTTTCCCCAGACTATTTCATTTATTGATTTTTGTCTGGATGTCAGGAGAATTTCAACAAATATAACAAAAAATGCTTCTGAAATACATTCCCTACCCTAGCTTTAAAGGTCCAGTGTGGAACATTTAGGAGGATCTATTGGCAGAAAAATCGTGTTTTCGTCTCCTTTTTAAGAGGGAGTGGGTTATCTTCCACGGAGGCCGCCATGTTGAACTGCAATATTTCTACAGTAGCCCAGAAAGGACAAACCAAACACTCTAGATAGGGCCTTTTGTGTTTTTTGCAAGCTGCACATCAACCGTGTGCAGCTGCTACACACTTGGAAAGTGAGAGGTATTCAGTTAGTTACAATCTGCAGAGTCACCTCTAGATGCCACTAAATCCTACACCCTGGCAAACACGCTGCTTTATGTAGTCTTATATTTGATGGACATATAAGAGTTGGAATCTATCTTCCAGAATGTTTATGACTATTGCTTTAACTTAGCAGCAGTATTTCACAAGAAACTTTCGTCTCAAATTGTGCAGCTAAGTTTAAAGTCATTCAAGGGGTTGTGTCTAGTCTGTTATAGAAAAGTGCCAGTGCATTTTGGGAAAATTTGCATGTCTGCTACTCTTTTATGTTTTACATTTTTGGTGTTCTCTACGGGTTTAATGACTATAAATTTGATATGGCATTTCATTTCAAGAGAGGTATATTTTGGTGTATGATTGACAGGCGTGGTGTGGCTAACATCCATTTATCTACACCTGGGATTTCTTCACTGGACAAATTTGAACAAATATGGTGTTAAAGTAGAATTTGAGCTCTAATACAACCCTGCAGAATAGGAAAATAGAAAACAAAGTGCTGTATGTAATGGATGTATTATTCATTCATTAATCTTTCATTCGACCACGGGCAGACCTCCTCATTCTTCTTAGTTGTGGCCCCCAACTTTAAAAACCAAATCTACATTCATGTTCTGTGAAGTTTTGAGCCCTGGACTGAGCCTCCATTCTGGCATAAGGTGGAAACGCTGCTGGGAGGTTGTGGAGCTGTCACTGTGGGATAAGGTGACTCACTGGAGAGAAATGTGACACAGCAGTAAAAAGGGTTTAACCGGGGCTGGAGTTGTGAGCCAGGTACCATTTGGTGGAGTAGGATTCCCACACAAACAGTGGATCTTAATAACATTCCTCCTCCTCTCACCCTCCTGCTTTCTTCCTCTATTTCTCCACTCATCCTTGTACTCTTCCTTCCTTTTTGCACTACTTTGTCTCCTCATCCTCTTGTTCTTTCTCCCTCCAGCGTTGAGGCCATGGGTGTCAGAGTTCTCCCATCCAGGAGTGAAGGATTTCTCCCAGCTGGCCCTGGACCTGAGCAGAAAACAGCTCGTTGTGGGGGCAAGGTGAAAAATATCTACGTCCACTCAACATGTGCTGTCAATATACAGTGTTAAAGAAAGAAAAAAGAAACATAATACACCAAGAGCAAGATTCAGAACATATTAAAGCCTCTTTAGTGTGCGTGCTTCTGCTGCTTTACCCCTAACATGAAAAATGTCTTTTACAGAAACTTCCTCTTCAGACTGAGTTTGAGCAACGCCTCGCTCATACAGGTAACATTAACCAAGATAAGAGCCTGTGTTAGACAGAGCCCTTTCAGTTTAGTTTAGTTCAGTTTTCTTTCATACTAGTAATATTTTATCTAAAATGAATAAAAATGAATAATACTATCTCTGCTTCTATGTGTGTTTTTGGCTCCCATATAATTAGTGTTTTGTTGTTTGTTTATTTGCTGATATTGCTGTGACTTAAGAATGAGAAAATGAATGCCACCTGTCATGTCTGTATGCTAAATATAAAGCTGGAGCCAGTAGCTGGTTAGCTTAGTTTAGCGTAAGGACTGGAAGGCAGGGGGAAACAGCTAGTCTATCCAAATGTAACATCTCTGCATCTGTAAAGCTCTCTAATTAATACATCACATCCAAAATGTAAAGACGACACCATGTCATTTTGTTGTGCTGGACTATTCACACACTTTGTTGTTTATGGATTAAACACATACAATATAATGTGTTACTTAGTGTATTCTCATCTAACTCTCAGGAACAAAATCCCCAGATTTTGTACTATTCCTTTAAACTTTACATGAATGTTCCATGTGTGCTCTATGATTTGTTGCATTAATTGCAGTTACTTAACCTCCTGTCTGTGCTGAGATGCTGTTAATGGTAATTTCGTTGTAAATCAACCAAATTCTCTAAAACCAAATGATTTCATATTTGTTCCCCAGGCGACAGACTGGGCCCCAGATGAAGAAACAAAGCGCTCATGTCAAAGCAAGGGGAAGTCTGAGGTAGAGCGCTCAGTGACAAATACAATACATTATGGCTGAAATGGCTGTTCACTTTATTAATGCCATGTTTGTCTGCAGGAGGAGTGTCAGAACTACATCCGGGTTTTGTTGATAAGCGGGAGGAGGCTCTTCACGTGCGGGACCAATGCTTTCACCCCCGTCTGCATAACCAGGCAGGTTGGTACAACAGTTTATCACGAGATGTGAGGAAGCAAATGAGCAGCTAGAGCCAGCAGAATCATCCACCATTAAAATAGGTTGCCTCAATTAGTCAAGCAAATCTAAAGCCTTTGCAAGTGAGTTTTTGTACTGTAATCAGATGAATGCAAACCAGTTGCTGCTTGGAGGTGAAAAAAAACACATTCTGCAATTTTTAACACTTTGGTTCACTTTACATTTAAATTGTCAATCTAAATGCAAAGTATATGTAAATTATATTAAATGGGCTTAAACACACAAAAATGCTGGCATCGTCTTTAAAAAGCTCTCTAGGATTCTTTCTTTCAAAATAAAAGGAGTGTCAGAAAATAGTTAAAAATACAGATTTGATCAGATCCAAGGGTGACATTTCTTGTGTTGTGCAAACAGTTGAATTTGTCATTTACATGATAAAAAACAAAGAAAAGTCCTCACATTAAAAAGATAAACCAGCAAAAACAAAACATTTGTGCTCAATAAAGAACTTCATTTAATGATTGATTTTCTACTGATCAATCATCGATTCATTAACCAATTCTTTCACCTCTAGAAAGGAGGCTCTTCTTTGCAATGTAGCTAATAAATTATTGCGTTTGTCGGCTTTATGATCCTGAAAAGTGTTCATATAAATAACATTGATTCTTTTGAAGACACCCATCACCCCTCTAGAATGAATTCATCTGTGCTTTCTGGGTTGAACATTTTTGCATCAGCTTTGTGCATTTAGGAAATTGTAGTAGCTCAGGGTTGCATCGTTCTGTCCTGACAAATTAATTAAAAGTTTTAAATGAATGTAATTATTTATTCAAAATGTTTGCAATTTGCAACTCACAGTGCAAACTACAACAAAAGCAGAAGATTGCTTTTTCCCTCTAATTAGTTGTTTGTTTGTTGTGAATTTGTTTGTGTTTACGCCTGTTTACACTTCCCGTCAGGTTGATAACATCAGTCAGGTGTTGGACACAGTGAACGGTGTCGCCCGATGTCCCTATGACCCTCGGCACAACTCCACCGCCATGGTAACGGAGAGGGGAGAGCTGTATGCCGCCACGGTGATCGACTTCTCCGGACGCGACCCCGTCATCTACAGGAGCCTGGGGAACATGCCGCCCCTGCGCACCGCCCAGTACAACTCCAAATGGCTCAACGGTAAACAAAGCCCCACATTGATTTGCCTCTTTGTCAGCCTCGTATCGATCCCCATCCCTGTCTGTGGATTTCATACCTTCAATATCTTTTCTCCTTTCATGTGTGTTTCAGAGCCTCATTTCGTGTCTGTTTATGAGATCGGCCGGTTTGCCTACTTCTTCCTGAGAGAAACTGCAGTGGAAAACGACTGTGGGAAGATGGTGTTCTCTCGTGTAGCGCGGGTCTGTAAGAACGACATGGGCGGACGCTTCCTTCTGGAGGACACGTGGACCACCTTCATGAAGGCCCGACTCAACTGCTCACGCTCAGGAGAAATCCCCTTTTACTACAACGAGCTGCAGAGCACCTTTTACCTACCAGAGCAGGACCTGATCTATGGCATCTTCACCACTAATGTGTGAGTGATGTTCATCTATAGCATGACTCTTCCTCTCTTTATGTATATATATAACTGATAAAGCTGTGTAAAGGCTCATGCTGATATGTTTTTACTGAACATACCAACAGCCAGTAGTGTTACTGTTTCAAGAAGGTATTTTATTCTTGCAAGGTGCATCATTTCAAACATCACATTACTCAGAGGTGTGGACGCGAGTCACATGAATTGGACTTGAATCACAGATTTGATGATTTTAGACTCGACTTGACAAAATCAAAAAAGACTTGGACAACACCGGTGACACTTCACTTGGACTTGAGCCTTTTGTCCTGAAAATACTTGATACCTTCCCCGAAGCCCAAAGATTAAAAAGTAAGTATTTAAAAAGTGCGCCACAAATTCCTGCTCTGTTAGCAAGTTGACACTAATGCTACATTCCATTTTCCTCGGAAGTTCGAAGTTGGTGCTGGGAATGACATCCCACCCGAGTTGATAATGTTCCAGTACAAGTCAGAAAACCAAGCTTTAGCCAGGTTAGCCATTATTCACAATACCAGTTGATAACAATGCATTACGCGTTATTACAGACAGAAGTTGGACAGTACTGTGTGTTCGACAGCTTTAACACAATTTTCGGGGGTCACCATTATTCCCCAGATCGACTTTGTTTGAACCAATCCATCAGTATCCAATCAAGTTGCAAGAGAGAACCTTGAAGAACTAACATTCCGTTACTAAGCACCAGGTGGAAAAATCAAACCAAAGATCATTTCATTTTGATCATTAGGTTGTCAAAATGGTAATCTCATTTGGTGAAGACTGCAATATGACCTGTTAAAGATTTGAAACTCAAAGTTTAGGACTGCAAAGACTTACTTGTACACCTCTGGTATTACCACATTCATACACAGCTAAAACCAGCTCCAAAAAGTTTGAAAAAATGCATAAAACCAATTCACACTCCTAGTTCCACTCACATACGGGTTTGGTTATGAGGCGCTTATAGACTGGGAAGCTCCCAACTGTCTATGAGAAGATGACAGACTATATCAAACTGCCAGTAAATATTTGAAACCAATAGATTTCTTTCATTTTGTTGATAACTGAGATTATAAGACACTCTATTTCTGTCATTCTTGCCTTCTTTCTCTCCCAATTGCTGAGATCTGACTGTGATTACGCCCTCCCTTTCTTCAGGAACAGTATATCAGCTTCTGCTGTCTGTGCCTTCAATCTGAGCTCCATCACCCAGGCCTTCAATGGACCCTTTCGCTACCAGGAGAACCCCCGCACTGCCTGGCTCTCCACCCCGAACCCCATACCCAATTTTCAGGTAATTCACATATTTTGAAAAAGATTCCATCCACCTAGCTGTTTTTTTCTCTGACACGATGGTGTGGATTGATGTGGGAATGTTAAACAGATAGTTTTGTCCTTCCTCAATTTCCTAGTCCAAGTTTTCAAAAGACTGACATCCATTTCATCTCGGTGTGTCGAGTACAGAGATATCTTATTGCTGTACAGCACACAGAAAATTCTAGTTCAGCTGCATCAAATATACCTCCAACAATAAGAGCATGCCAAGTTTTGCCAATGCATATATAAAACATTCAAATTGGGCTGCAGGGATATCCGGGTGTCGTAGCTATCTCTGCTTTATATATGCAATAGTTTTGTAGTTTTCAATTTCAGATTTGAATTTATTTACATATACTTACACTGTCAGTAACTGGCAGGTAAGCTAGCATGCATAAAACCAATGCCCTGGCACTGATACATCTACTTGAAATATACCCACTAATGTTGTTTGTTACACCAGCAATTGATAAGTTAAATGTCTTCTGTTGAAAAGACACCTGCAGACTCAGAAAACATGTCTGAAACCCCCCCTCAGTCTACATCCTGAACACTAATCTCTCCTTCCTGGCTGCAGTGTGGCACACTGGAGGAGGGAGGCCCCGGGGGGAACCTGACAGAGCGCAGCCTCCAGGACGCCCAGCGACTCTTCCTCATGAATGATGTGGTCCAGCCAGTCACCGTCAACCCTCTGCTCACCCAGGACAACCTGCGCTTCTCCAAGTTGGTCGTGGACATCGTGCAGGGCCGAGACACCCTCTACCATGTCATGTACATCGGCACTGGTGAGCAGGAGGGGAGAGGGCTGGAGCAGACTTTAAAAAGAAAAAAGAGTCAGAAGGCTTATTTAAAATTAGATACAGATAGTTTGTCACCTTTTTATCTGCAGCAACGGGGTCTTCTGGCTTATTTTGATCTCCTTTATTGATGTCAATTATACAGTGCACTAGATCATTTTCAGAACTTTTCTCCATATTCATCTCATCCAATCAGAATACGGCACCATCCTGAAAGCTCTCTCAACAACCAATAAAAGCCTTCACGGCTGCTACCTGGAAGAGCTCAGGATCCTCCCAGAAGGGCAAATCGGACCAATCAAGAGCCTGCAAATCCTGCACAGTGACAGATCTTTGTTTGTTGGGCTTGATGATAGACTGGTAAAGATCCCCCTAGAGCGCTGCTCCAGCTACCCTACTGAACGGTATGATCCAACAGAACCTCAAAACAGCAATGTCAGATATGGTGTTTTTCAGATAATGAGTAGCAGAATTATAGAGTTTGACTCATTTTATAATTGATCACAATGAAACTTATGATATATAATCAGTGACGTAGGAATAAAATAATAAAAATCAAATA
Organism: Dicentrarchus labrax; assembly: GCF_905237075.1. NCBI lineage: Eukaryota > Metazoa > Chordata > Actinopteri > Moronidae > Dicentrarchus > Dicentrarchus labrax. The sequence continues at coordinate 13,673,807 of NW_026136716.1, forward strand.
TCTGCAGTCAGCCATTAAGTAAAAGTTGCAGTGTCAAGTCAAGTCAGCTTTTTATTTGTCAAATATGCTATACATGCACGACATACAGCACAGATGAAATTTCAGTCCTCTCGGACCCACGGTGCAAACAGGCAACAGTGAGCCTGCTTTGTAGGTTTGCTGCTGCTGGTGGTGAGTGTGCAAATTTACCAACTCAACTTGCAAATACTTAAAAAGATTTATGAACTTGGTGCCATTAAAGAGACAAACACGCGTGGGTGGCCAAGTCTAAAACGCCCACATTAAATGCTGACAAAGATGATTATGTTAAGAGCCCCGTTTATTTTCCCTGTAAACAAAGTGCATTTGCAACTGTCAGTCCATATTCTGGCAAGACCCAGGCATTTAATGAGTACAATAAATGCAGTACCAGAATATGTTGACAACCTTACAAAATATTGTATGATGGACAGAAGTTTCTCAGTATTAGGCCCTCTAGCCCTCCTACTGGAAACATAATCAGAGTCCTTTAATACAGGGAAAAGTTATTAATTAATACATCTTGCTGACTATAGACTGTAGAAATGTGCAGACTAATAGTCACAGGCTCTGTTGCAGAGAGACTTCATAATTCTGCAACTGCAACAATTACTGACTAAATGTGTGCACTCTTACCAGTCACTGCATGGAAGCTCGGGACCCGTACTGTGGCTGGGATCACAAACAGAAGCGCTGCACCACCATCGAGGAGAGCTCCAACATGAACCAGTGGACCCAAAACGTCACTGAGTGCCCAGTAAGACACACACATGCAGTTAGCCTGGAGTACTGGACTTATATATACAATGTATTTAAATGCTTTCATTTATCAAGAGCTCATGAGTTCCTCTGTGAGAAATGTCTAAAATCTTCCACAGCTGTACATTAAGTAATAATGTTATGGTAATATTTTTGTGATACACCAATTCGGACAGTTTTTAGGGCACCAAGCTATAGATTTAGACCAGAATAGTGCATTTAGGCACATGTGACTTATTCATGTGCATTTGGCATGGATTTTAAGCCCCACTTAAATCCCCTCTGGAGGTGAGGAACCTGACACAGGATGGCGGGTTTGGTCCTTGGGCGCCATGGCAACCTTGTAACCATGATGACGGCGAGGGCTCTGTCAGCAGCTGTGTGTGTCGGTCCCGCTCGTGCGACGGACCTGTGGCCCGATGTGGTGGGGTCGGATGTAAGGGCTCAACTATCCAGGTGGCAAACTGTTCCAGGTAAAGTCCCTTTAAGTAGCGCTGTCGCAATGTACCAGTATTGACCCGCCCTAAGTCCCGCCCCTTTTTGCTCTGTGCTCCAATAACAGTTGAGCAAGCCTTGGTCAGAACTTTCTTTCTTTCCTGTACTTAGATATGCCATGTGCTACACTTGTCTATTTTGAAAGGAAAACCAAATTTTAAAGATAGTGAAAAGATAAAAGCGACAAATATGTAGTCACATCTTAAGTTAGTTTTGCAACAGAAACAAACACAAGTAGGGTTGGGGTTGGCGGTTGTTAGCTAACTTAGGCAGTTACATCTGAAAGATAATGTTGCACAGGATGATGCAGAACACTAGCTAACTAGGTAGACAATTTACATCAACTGTTATTTGGCTAGTTAGCTAATGTTTATCTAACTTAGGACGTGGTGAGATGTCGCTTTTATCTTTTCACCATCTTCAAAATTAACATTTAGCAGCAGCTAACAACTTCTGGTGCCGGAAACAAGGTTGATGAGAGTGGAGGCATATGGATTCCCACTGCACGCGTAATACGATTGACAATTGACAAACGCGTAGTTAACACAGCTGGTAAGATCATTGGTGCACCACTCCCTTCCTTCCAAGACACTTACATCACCCACCTCACCCGTAAAGCTATCTCGGTTGTGAGCGACGCCAGCCACCCCGCACACAGTCTGTTCACCCTCCTGCCGTCTGGAAGAAGGTATTGGAGCCTCTGTGCCCGCTCCACCAGACTCACAAAAAGCTTCATCCACCAAGCTGTCAGGAAGCTAAATTCTCTCCCCTCTGTCCCCCGAGGCACATCCTCCAGGCTGTCAGAAAGCCCCCCCTCCCACCCACCCACCCAACCTTCCTGCCTTCTGACAATAAAGCTGACTTTGACTGACTTTGAATTCCCATCCTGCGTTCTGTTGCTCAGGAATGGCGGCTGGACTCCCTGGTCTTCATGGGGCCAGTGCAGCAGCAGCTGCGGTATCGGATTTGAAGTGCGGCAGCGGTCCTGCAACAACCCTTCGCCACGCCACGGTGGTCGAATCTGTGTTGGCCAGGGTCGAGAGGAGAGGTGAGATCAGTTTTCGCACCAAGAGCAATATAAAAACATCCTCAGTATGGCTAGCCAACCATTAGTGCTACATGATAGAGTTAACATATTTTGGATAGGGATGACTCTGTGTCTGTGTTTCCAGGCTGTGCAATGAAAAGAAGCCCTGTCCTCTGCCAGTGTTGTGGACGGCGTGGGGTCCCTGGGCTCACTGCAGTGCTGAATGTGGAGGGGGCGTCCACTCCAGGACCAGAGTTTGTGAGAATGGCAACAGCTGTCCTGGATGTTCCACGGTACTGTAGTGCTTGTATATTTAAAAAAAAAAATGATTTTATTCTGTTCCTGGTTGATCATACAGTCAATGCCAAAAAGTCATGGTCTTTTCAAACATGATAAATACTTTATTTATACAGCACTTTTTAAAGTGCTTTACATGGTTGGAACCAAGATTTAAAACAATTAAGGAGGCAGTGAGGCTAAATAAAATCAGACAATTAAGATGCTACAGAAGTGAGGTGGAATAAATAGACCCCTAACAGTACAGATAAATACTAACAATAAAACAGATAAAACATGTTGCAAATCAACTGCGCTGAGGCACATAAATTAAAATTAAAACAATGAAATACTAATACTATATAGGATAAAAATACAATAATGATGAAAATAATTATAAAATAGATGAGACATGTCGGTAATAAAACGGTGTGCTAGACTAAATAAAATACTTTTTTTGAAAAGTTCTGTTTTGACAAGTGATTTAAAAGATGTCACTGATTCAGACCCTCTGGGCAGGCAGTACCAGACCGCAGGAGATAATAGAGTTTTAACAGAATTTGTTCAATTGAACCCAGTTATTTATCATTTATATTTGGAATTGCTTGAGGCTTTACTTGTTGGATACTGGATTATTGGGTTATTAAAATCAAAGATTAATCCCCATGGGACTTTTTTGTCTCCAATTTTTATGACCAGTTATTTTGTGCCATGCCTCCTTGGCCCTGTCAGCTATTTCTGTTGACCTGGGCTGCTTCTTTTAACCTGCTGGTGAGCAGCCAAAAAGAGAAGGTGTAATGCACAGGTTTATGGTTTCTGGGCTGGGGCTGCCCTCCTAAAAGTCAGTGATTTTAGTCTTCAGTCAAAAGCACCCAGAGTCGTTTTGTCAGTCAAATTTCTGCACTTTTATTTTTTAGCTGCGTCAAATGTGATTTTATATATGAGCAGGACACACACTTTTACTTTCTCTGACTGTCGAGTCAAATCTTCATATTGAATTCTGAGTTGGGTACAGCCCTGCAAGAATCCCTGGGCAATAAGTTCTATAGTTGTTTCTAGGGCTGTAAATATGACATGATCCCTCACCGTCTTCCCACACACAATCAGTGCTGCTTTTCAGTGATTCAGCAACTGCTTTAGAACTGACTAAAGGCATCATTGTGTTTCTCCAGCTGCAGCTTTCCATGCCATCTTAAGCTTTGCCTCTTCACAGCCACCAGAGGAGTTTAAACAGTTCCATTAAACACAGTAATTAGCTGCATAATAAAGTCCCTCCAGAAAGAACTGTAATATTTGTGCTGTTTAGCAGTCTGTATTAAGGTTGCAGTCTGTCTCTGCAAGCTGTTCATAATGAATTACTGAAACAGTGGGGTCCTAAAGCTTTGGGAGAACAGACAGCAGTAACTAGGTTTAGACTTCTGCATTAATGGTAAAACGTTTCCTCCATCTTGTTTTTCAGGAGTATAAGGCCTGTAACCTGGAGGCCTGCCCTGAGGTTCGCCGCAACACCCCCTGGACCCCCTGGATGCCGGTCAACGTTAGTCAAGATGGGTCAAGGCAAGAGCAGAGATTCAGGTACACCTGCCGGGCGCTGCTCCCCGACCCCCAGCAGCTCCAGCTGGGCAAGAAGAAGGCGGAGACCCGGTTCTGCCCCAATGACGGGTCTGGAGCCTGCCAGACTGACTGTGAGTACTGGGAATGAACAGGAAAGCTTGACAACTCTTTCCCTTCCAACTTCTTGCTCTGCAGTGTTGTTAGCAAATTACAAGTGTAGCCATGCTTTCCTCTTTTGTCAGTTTCCAGCAGGTGTTCTTGATTGTTACCATGGAAACACAGCTGGTATGGTAATTACCTACCAAACTGCAGGTATAACCAGATGCCACCTTAAAAAGACAAACTAAAAAATACATATTTTTCCTCTTACCTGCTATTTAATCTGGCTGGATTGTTTTGGTGTGAGTTGCAGAGTTTTGGAGATGTCGGCCAAAGAGTCTGCCTTCTCCCCAACATAATGGGACCAGGTGGCACCCAGCTTGTGGTTCTCAAAGTGCCAAAAAAATACATTTGAGAAACTCAACAACAATGTCTCCTTGCAGAAATGATGATACGGTTACTCAAGATACTCCACAGACCGCGTATCACAGCACAGAAGGAAGCGTGCATCTACGCATGGCCATGGGGTTCATGCTGATGGGAGCCTCAATGCCGTGCTCATCGGCTGAGCTGTAACGTGAGCTAGCTCTGTTGCACCACGGAGATAGCTAACGTTCAGCTATAGATGGCGGGTGTAGTTCAGCAGAAAGAACATAGTTCTTGCTAAAACTGCTCACGATAAGGTAAAATTTTCTTGAGTAACTGGGTTATGATTTCTGGAAAGAGACAATCTTAAATAAATAGCACTACAGGTAAGTTGAAAAATATGTATTTTTTTAAAATTTAGGGTGAACTGCCCCTTTAACGTGTGGACAGGGTGGCAAATTTTAGGTTTAAATTAGTCGGACCAGTCTAAAAACAAAGCAAAGCCTGGTCTAGCTCTATAGTCTCACATACTGTAGCTGTAGAAACTGCTGAGAGGAACTGTATCTGATTGGGCTTTAAAAGTGCTGCTGGTGGCGGAGCTCCCAGTTTGCCACAATAAACACAGCTGGTCTATTCAAAAGTAAGATGTAGCCAAACTGTATGTAGACATCAATCAGCAGATTGATTAAACATCATTGAAGCGTCATAGGGAAGCACATGTCCACTTCCTCCATCCCTCAGAGACAGGCTTTTCCTTTCCCTTCATGGAATCTGTCTTATACAAAAAAGTCAGTTTAGGTATTTAATCCAAAATAAGTAAAGCTGACAAGGTGAAAATGTCACTGTATTGTTCCATCTCATGTTTTGTAGCTGCTCTTGTCCTCTTGTCTACAGAAAAAAAACCTGAAATATTTCAGCTGGCCTCGTTGAAAGCCTCAGGAAGTGCACCTCATTCATATGTAAATTATTTGTGATTGTGGATGCCTATGTGTGTGTGGCGGGTGTATGGGGAAAACTGCTTCATTTTTCAATGTGACCCACATTACACCTCACTAATTAATGTTTCATAACAGGCTGTCTGTCTGCTGAGTTAAGATAAAATCCTGCGGTTCTTGTTTGAACTCAACTCATTCAGAACTTTAGATTTTCTGAGCAATTCTCTCATTCAGCAGGGCGGATCAAAAGGCATCAACTTTCACTCTTTTCTCTGAGTGAAAGTTGTTTAAGTCTTTCTGTTTTCTTTCTCCCTGCTCTGGCGCATTGCTTATCATGTGAAAGGAACTGAAAAAACACTATTTATGGTGCATTTTAAATGCATTTCTAATGAGGCAAATAAAAAGTGTTTTCTGTGTATTTCCAGCTCTGGTTGAAGACTTGGTGAAGACTAGTGGGCGAACTCTGTCCCAGCCCCAAGGTGTGCGCTGGGGACTGTGGGAAACATGGTCCAGCTGTTCTCAGCAGTGTTCCAGAGGCTTCCGAACCCGGAAACGTAGCTGCTCGTCAGCCGAGGGCAGGACCAACCCCAGCGCCTGTGTGGGATCCCCAGTGGAGTATCAGGACTGCAACATTACACCCTGCCCAGGTAACAGGGAGGCTCTGGCTGTTAGTTTAGTAAAAGCAGAATATGTACATTAGGTTATTAAAGTTTATTGTGTGTGTTCCAGTAAGTGGAGCCTGGTCTTGCTGGTCATCCTGGTCCCAGTGCTCGGCCAGCTGTGGGGGCGGACACTACCAGCGGACTCGGACGTGCAGTAATCCACCCCCTGCTAGTGGAGGAGACATCTGTATAGGCCTGCACACTGAAGAGGCACTCTGTAATACTCATGTCTGTGAAGGTATGACAGCTGCATTTTTGAAGATTTTTATGTGAAACCAGTTAGCTTATAGCTCATCACAAAATGTGGCTGAAACAAAAAAGCAGAGAGCTATCTTAGAGCTTTTACTTTAACCTTATAGTTACCATAGGAACCTGTCTTTACACCTCCCAATCACAGACGAGGATCCAGCTTGAAAAAATGTTGTCTAGAGGGTTGATATTGTGTCCAATATCCATTATTTTCTATTGATATTATTCATTTAGGTTATATTATCTGCAGACATAATATTCCTCTCTGCTGCTATGTTGATGACACTCTGCTTTTTGTCACACTACAACATGCAACAGAGCAGCTTCTGTCTGCATTCAAGCCTATTTAAGGTATACAAATGTGTAAAAAGGGCTTTGTAAATACTGTCCAATTAAACCTAAAAGTCAACACTTAAACCGTATAGTCATTGTTTCATTACAAGTCCAATGTGATTGACTATGGAGCCAAAAAAAGCTGTCCAGATATTTACATACAGACAACTTTCACTTACCCAGCTCCAGTTCTGGCAACCATTTCAGGGCCGCTCCTTGCCAGCATTCCCTGCTGGGGTAATGGTGATGGTTGTGTGAACAACATGAATCATTTCACACTTTTGAGTACTGGGAATAGTTTTTTTCTTCATAACCCTAATTTGCAGTGTTAATTTTTGTTCTGCTGTCTTGCTTTGTAAAGTACTGTTCTGCTTATTGTGTATATGTTGATGCGCCATAAATACACTCCGTAGATTCACGCTGTCTCCCCAGATCAAATAATGCTGTTTGTGTGGACACTGATGGGAAATCTCCTCCATTCAGCAAGTGGTGAATCAATATTTGGGTTGAGAAGGCAAACATTGTGGTTGTTAGAGCCTGTCCCAGCATGCATTGGCTGAAAGTCAGAAAAGAGACAGAAACATTTTTATACACTGACCCCAGCATGGGCAGATGCAACTTGTGTGTAGCTTTATTTTTTTGGACTTTCAAATCAAAGTAGAGACACAGAGAGCAAATTGGTGTAATTAACTTCTCATCCATTTTACACTTTTGTTCAGTAAACAAAGTAGCCCCAGCAGCCACACAAGAAGGCTGAACTGTGACTGGCTGTTGACTGATAATGACCATTGCACTGTGGCCAACATTTCTCAACCTGAACACTTGGACACCCTCCACACAGTTTTTCTGGTCACTCAGTTCCACAGGAGATGAAGGGACTTCTAGTGGCTGCTTGAATTTGTTGCTGAATACGCAGTGTTCATTTCAGGATATCTCATTACAAGAAGCTACTTTCTTCTCCTTTTTGTGTGCCCATGCAAAACTTAGTTGACTCAAACTGGAAAATCCTCTCTTGAACCACTTCTATTATGGATGTTCAAAAAACCAGTGGACATGGATTGGGTCTGGTTACATTATTGATTTAAATTCTAATTTAATACCCTTTTTAATTTTGGGGTATTTCTTCTGAAGTAGAGATACTTAAGGGTGCCATATGTAAGATTCTAAAGCATTTTATATATTATTATTTTTATATATTTAACTTTTTATTGCGAATTTGTCAACGGTTGGTAACATAACCTTCCCCGACCTTCTCAGTTATCTGTAACAGTTTGTGAACGGATTTCTCGCACACGTCCAACACAAAGTCAAAACTAACATTACTGCAAAGCTTCTGGTATATATTGTGGTTTTAGCTGTCTCGCTTGCTTGTTAATGCAGACAAAAAGCTAGCTAACGTAGCAAATGTAGCAAAATACAGTCTTGAGTGGATAAACGCAGTGTGGCTGGGTTGCAGTTGGCTGGCTAGCTTGCTTGCTCACTAGCATTATCTCCAGCAAAATACTAGCTTTACCAACTAACGTGATCCATGATACTAACTTAAGACAAACAGTGCTGATTTTAGCTAACAATAAATGCCAATGGTGTAACGATTGCTCTCTGCTACCTGAGAGAGATGCAAGGCAGGGGCAGCCAACTAGCTAACTGTAGCCTAAGCTAAGCTGCGGTTGGCTGATGGGGGGATTTGTAAACGAGAAGCTGGTTAGTAGCATGAAGTCAATGTTTCTATCTCAGCCAAGAAAATGTTTGGATATTTATGTATTTCATTTTTGTTTTACCATTTATGGAGTGTCTGTTTTGGCTTTGTTTATTGTGCAGTTTTTAAAAGATGCTTAAAACTGGTTGGACACTGAAATAGAAAACACATTTTAATATGTGTCCAAAACCAAAAGCATTGAAAGTAAAATAAAATCCACTTCCTAAATTTACAACTAAGCAGATTAACTGTTTTCACAGTTGTAAACTACCTAGACAGAAAACAAGCCACTGTATCTCACAGTTTCTCTTTGACAAACTCAAGCTTTCATTCTTTCTGTCCACTCTTTTCTTTGGTCCTCAGGTTGGGGTGAATGGACAGAGTGGGGAGACTGTGACGAGGAGGGTCTGCAGCATCGCACTCGTCACTGTGGCGAAGACCAAGAGGCTGAGGCCAGTCTCTGCCAGGGCAACCTCACCCAGTCTAGGCCATGCCAGCCTCATGAGGTGCCAGGTAAGCACATGCTTTCATTAGGAAATTGTTGAAACAGGTTTGTAATGTTTTCAACCCTCCTATAGTACATTTCTGCAGGCTGTTGCTGATATAAGTCGGAAAGATCCAGTCAGATCCGTACAAAAGTTCAATCAGACACAAAAAATGCTGACTTGTTCATTCTTTGTTAAATTAAGAAGATGAGTTAATGGAGATGTCATCATTCTGCCTACCTCGAACAGTGAAGCCTTTGAGAGAAATTAACTGATCTTGTCATTTTCGTTGTTTGATCTTTTAGAGCTGTAGGGATTTTACTTCACTAAATTGATGTTTCATTTCTTTCTGTCTCTCTCCAGTTATTTTACCCGGACAGGAGGACCAGAGCTGTGGAAGTAAGTGAAAACAACAGTTGTCTCTCAATTCTGTCTCCCCAAATTATTACACTTTGCAGACACCTTCTGTAGGTGTGTACTGCTCAATTCCCAACAGAAAATCAGCCTTCACTCTCCTGTTGCATTCAGAGTAAATCTATGCCACCTCAGTTTAATTGCGACCGATGAACACCTAGTTCTTGTTGCAGAGTTACAAAGTTATTGGCTTACTTCTTTGCCTGAGGTGTACAATACAGTTGGTGGTATATTGACTTTTGTTTGTGGCTTTTTCCCACATGTGGAATGGGACTGGACAAAGTGTGCGGTCGGTATTGGCCTTTTTATGAGGTTAGATAGCAGCCGGAGAGTCAAGTCCCAGTACGATGGACATACATACTGACAGCAGGGCTTCAGGATGCCAGTCAGTGAAGAAATCTTGGCTTTACTGGTCAGACAGCTGTGATATTTGATGTATAACTATATACAATAGTACTCTAGACCCCCTGATCCCTGAAATCTTTTCTAGATTTTGGTCAATAGCCGACTCCTCTTCTAGTGCCCTTCTTAGGCCAGATGATCAACTTTCTACATTGTGTAATATTCCTTATTATGTTGAATGTAATGTAGATATTCAAAGTCCCCAGAGGATGAACCCCAGTGCTTTGATTCTACCCTTACACCAGAATTTGCCCTTGCACATATATTGCAAGATGTAATAAATAGGCTGAGGCACATTCAAGTTACCCAGAGGAACCTTACCTTATACAGTCATAAGAGGTGGTCAATCTCGGAAGCCATTAGCTAGTGATTTTGCTTTTTATTAGTTTTTAAAAAATATATCTGCAGCTGATTTTATGCAGATATATGCAGATAGATCGTCATTCACACATATCAAATTGCTAATCAAACTGCAGAGGAAGTCTTTGTCATTTTTAATTGACACACAAGATAGAATAGCAGTCACTTGTCACAGCTATGCTGAAGTAAGAGTGTATTTTGAGTTTACAACAACCTGTAGAGCTTGTTTTCACTTTTTCTGTCAATTTCTTTGTTCCATTTTTCTGTCTCTGGCAAAGGACGTCCCCCATTCATAATCCTGACAACAAACTCTAAGGCTCAGTTGTGTTTCCAACCAGTGAAACAGCTGCCAATGAGCACATCACCAGGTCTATTTAAATCACTGACAAAAATGTTGCCAGCTATTCAGAGGTCTGGCTAGGAAAACCTGTTAAAGTTGCTGATTCGATAACCTGTTGGGTGTAATGAACAATACAGACTCTGAGGGCCTCTTACAGAGCTGTTCATCTGTCATTTTCTCTGCTAAGTTTCCCTCATGAGCAGAACCCAGTCTTTATAAACAACACTTTACTAGATTTTTCAGTCTCATTTGTTAACGATCCCTCTCCTTTGTCTCATCCTCTTCCCCTCCAACCCCTCCTCTCCCAGCCTTTACTTTGTTCCAGTTGGTAGCAGTGGGCTCGGCCAGCTTCTTTGCTGCAGCGTTACTGTCGGCACTCGCCTACTCCTACTGCCACCACCTGAACCGACCGTCGCCAGAGTCAGCAGTCATCCACCCCAGCACGCCCAACCACCTCACCTACAACAAGCAGGGCAACGCCACGCCAAAGAATGAGAAGTACATCCCCATGGAGTTTAAGGTGGGCCGGTTGAATTGTTTCATTATATACCTATACTCGATACGATAATGTAACTGAAATGTTTTAGCTTTGAAAATATGATCATATTTGTGCTTTTATGAGGACCAAGACTTCCTTTATGTCTCCGCACTACAGACACTAAACAAGAACAATCTCCACGTGAATGACGAGACGTGCAACCACTTCCCTTCCCCGCTGCCCTCCAGCAATATATTCACCACCACCTACTACCCTACCAGCCTGAGCAAGTACGACTTCCACCCAGACTCCCCCTGCAGGACCTACATGCACAGCTGAGAGGCGGTCGGGCTCTGAAAACAACCCAAACACCACCCTGAAGTGTTTCTTCATTCAAAAAGATTTTGATAGATGATCCTGTTGGTCAAGATAGTCTTAAAGTAAAGACCAAAACCATTCTAATGTTCCAGTCCAATCTGTAGATCTGTTCATCTTAAAGGCTCTGTTCACCCAAATTTATCACACAGAGAGTTTTGGCTTTGTTTGCCCACGTTTTCAAGGTGCTGACAGAAACTAAAACAACATTAAGCAACAGTTTTTCGTTTACTCTAGATAACCCACAGACCTCAATGCGAACATTTTAACAGGAACTATTTCTTCACTAAAACGTTGATCGTGTAGCAACTCAGTGTAACATTATTGGATCTTAATTGTACGAAACTGTTTTACATCATGCAAAGTTATAGCATCATGTGCAGTTTTTCATTAATGAGTTGCTACAGCATGCCAAGAAATTTGCGGTGTAGAGCGTACAGCACTGGCTTGTGAAATTTCAGTGAAGAATTGCAGCCATCTCCCCTGGAGGTGTGTATGCGCCGTATCCAACCAATTATACATACATGCTATTGTTTTCTTGTACTCGCAGACTTTGTTGCATTGCACTGACCCTTTAGCTGGTGCTGTGGAGCAAATGTTTGTTAGCCATCACATAGAGTTTGGTCATGTTTGCCTTCCGTTCAATACAGTACAATTTTTTCCCTCCCGATACCTGAACTTTGCCTATTGGCCGATAAGAGTACCGATCTGATACATGTGCGGTAAAAAAAATATACATGTGCTTTATGTTTTTAATGAGCATATACTACTAAGCCTGTATAATTGCTATCATTGTTGCATGGCTTGGCTCAGGATAAACCATTTGTCAGAATCAGAGTAGTCATGGTTTTGCTATAAAAAAAAGTGAACGGGACACTGCAGGCTCCTGTTTTGAGGCTGCATACTCACAGATCCCTGATGCCGCATTTTAGGCAGTACCGAAGGAATTTCTGATACTGGTATTGGTATCAGAACAACTCTAAAATCCAAACATTCAGTGAACAGACTGTACGTAGTCAATGAGAGCGATGCTGCAGTTCGTATTCTGGTAGTATTCTAAAGAAGAAGCGATGGCCTACAATATATATTTATCAGTTTTACGGGCTTGAATATTCTTAGATATTTGTGCACCTTGAGTACCTTGGATTTTTTTCAAATGCCTGTATTTTCACAACACTTGCAAAGTCTCCAGTGAAAGCTGCAGGCCTGTTGTTTTCTCCCATTCTTCAAAATACGGTTGCTTCTTACGTTTGAGGCAGAAGAAGAAGCAACCAATGCAAGAGATATGCAGCAGCCTTTACCCTTCCAAGAAAGAAGCATGTTTTCACTCACTCTCTGAATGAAACCAGTACCTACCTACAGTATTGGTGGGGTCCCCTTCCTCTTACTTCACCCACCCTAAGGTGCTCCATTTGTGCTCAGGGCAGTATGGAAGCAGGGTGGGACCCAGAACTCCAGGGCTTCAATTAGACTTCAGACATTTTATGTACCTGGATTTCCACTGGACTGATCTCGTCGACTGGTTGTTGTTTTTGTCCTTTCCTCATTTTCGGCAGGTGGGTTCAGAGGACTCTGTAATAATGTGAACTGTTTGGCTCAGACACTTAAGTGTGTGTTGCCATCAGTAAAGACTGATGACTGTGAGGTGTCATCCTTCACTGTGTGGAAATGGAGTGAAGAAATGAACAGAGAATTGCTTTAATTTTCATGTTTAGCAGAGTCCACGTCAGAAAACAACACTGAAGAGGACATTCTTGCCACACCTCGATTTGTACTGTACATTGTAAAAATGTTTGTTGACTTTTTTGTCAGCAGATTTTATGAATTATTTTAGTGGTGTTCATAGATGTCGCTGTTTGTGTCTGTATTTGCTGAGGCAAAATTATTTGATTTTGTAATCATGTGGGGCATTTTCTTGGTCAGTCACACTCCTCTTTTCCGAATGTTTATGCATTAAAGCTGCAGTAGGTAAGTTTTATAAAAATAACTTTTTGTCAGATTTGTTGAAACTTTCACTATATCCTGACAGTAGTACACGAGATAGATGATCTGTGGAAGAAATCAGGTTCCTCTGGCAATTCTTAGAGCTTTTAATAGCATTTGCAAGAATCCACCGCGTCTGAATAAAAACAACCAATCAGAGCCAAGAAAGAGAGTTGATTGTTGAGTTTCATTCCCAGTTCATCAGATACAGACACTTAAATGAGACTCAACTATCCTCAAGCCACCCACCCAGAATGTCAGTTTATGACCACCTGGGCACTATCTTTCTATGTAGGGTCGGTGGATTCTTGCAAAAACCATTAGGAGCAGTAAGAGGGGCCAGAAGAACCTGATTATTTCACATATTATTTGTCTCATGTACTACTGCCAGGATATAGTTATAAGTTTCAGCAAATATGACAAAACGTTATTTATATAAAACTTACCAACTGCAGCTTTAATGTTCAAAAATCACCAAATCTAATACAGCTGTAACCGTATATATTTCAGAGCCTCTCACCAGAACATAAACACACCATAAATCAGCCGCAGGCTTTTTAAATCCACACTTTTCAACTGCAGACCCATACAACGACAAGGTAACCCAGAAATGTGTATTACTGTGATGGATGAACTTGCTCATGCAGGTTTCAAGTCTCTACATTTTGTTTTTATAGGGTACTGAAATGAATGGAAAACAATGGCTGCCCAAAAGCAGGAAAAACATCTATAAGACTTTTTTTGCATGTAGAAAATGTTTTGCAGCAGTGTAATAAGTTATAACTTTGAGTTTTGTTTTTGAAAAATATGCTGAACACTAGTTTTGCCAATTAAGAAAAACAAGGCGACTATAACTGAGTTTTGTCTTACATTTCTGAATACAAGTAAACAGTGAGCAAATCTGAAGAGAACAAAAGACTAATATTTGGCGTTTTACACTCCTCAGTGTCTGCATGCATTTCATCCAGGTGCTCCAGTTTCCTTCCACAGTCCAAAAACGTGTAGATGAACTAGATACCCGATATTGTCTATAGATGTGAATGGGAGTATGAATGGCTGTCTGTGTTGTGTATGAGGTATGCACGCTCAGAGTGGGTAGCATTACAGTGCTCTTTCTGTTGCTCGTGATGATGTTGACATTATACTTACAATAGTGTTACAGGCTCCCTGTGATATACAAATTTGGTAATGTCTTGTTTTAGGGGTCTGTAATTTTAGAATCATTTCCAAGAAATATTCTGGAAAAAACAAAGAAATTTGGTTCAAATTATAGAGAAAAAAGGAATGGCTTTCACTTCATTCATTCATTTTTCCCTTATAGGAACCGTAATGGAACTGTAACCGTAATGTATTCTCTATATATGTTGAATATGCTTACCTGTAGAAATATGTTGTGACATTTATCTTGTATGCTTTTAGCATGTTCAGCTGACTCCTGAGGTTATGCAACAATTCATTGGGACCAATTGAACACCATTTCTATTTTCCCTATAATTAGTACCAAATTACTTTCTTTACAGGAAACCTCTTGGAAATTATTCTGAAATTCCACAATTGTAAAATAAAACATTTTTACAAGTCCTACTGCTGAAAGTAGTAGGCTATTAAAGCCTCTCTGTGTAGGATTTGATGAAAGACTGCACGCCCTACCATTAAAGGACCAGTGTGTGTTGGATTTGGTGGCATCTATCAGTGAGATTGCAGATAGCAAGTCCCTCACTTCACCCTCCCCTTCCAAGCGCAAAGCAGAAGCTATGGTAGCTGCGAAAAATGCTAATGGCCCTATCTAGAGCTAGTGTTTGGTTTATCCATTCTGGGCAACTGTAGAAACATGGTCCAGTGTGTAAATGTTAAACACTGGACCTTCAAAGATTGCCTATGGAGGCTTTCATGTTTCTATAGTAGCCCAGAATGGACAAACCAAACTCTGGCTCTATAGGGCCTTTTGCATTTTTTACGCGTTTCGCGGCTACTGCAGTTTCTCCTACACACCAGAATGGGAGGGTGAGGCGAGGAGGTTGTAATCTGCAACTACAGACTGGTCCTTTAAGAATCCGACCAAATTTTAGTGGGATTGCCTTATTTATGTACACTGTCACCATAATATAAAGGATTCGATGATCACAAAAATCTACACATAGAGGCTTTAAAGACAGTATTGTTAATATTTAAGTTACTCCGTGCTGTAAAATGTATATTGCATATCTTGTGTTTCTAAATTGTAAATACCATAAATGAATTCAGGTGTTTTCTCACATTTCGCAGTGTTATGTAGCATGAAACAAACAGCCCTGATGATACGTGTTCACGTTTGGGTGCTTGCGTACGAGCGACTGCATGCACTAACACTCTTACATGAATATACAGTACATGTTTGTGTAAACTGTACAAATATGTTTGTCTGATTTTGGCCCGGACAGTGGAAATATTCGTTTTCAAGGGGGAAGCCTCACTTTTTCTTTCACAGCACGCGTTGTTTTGTATTTAAAGGCCTCGACAGCCTTCTTCACAGTGAAGTCTGAAACAACATTCCACATGGGATACAGTAACTTCACAGTTCACCAATTGATCCCTAAATGGACACTTCTGCTGAATATTATTGACGTGATTTGACTTAACACTGCCTTTTGGACACTGTGAACTTTTGGTACTCTATATTTTTGTATAATGTACACTGTAAAAAAAAAAAAAAAAAAGAATAAATCAATTTTGGTGCCAGTATTTTGGTTATCCATGCTAAAAACTTGATCGCAATTTTTTTTCAAGCTTTTGGTATATATCTTGCTATTGCTAATTAATCATAAATATTGGAATAAAAATAAAAAACACTGAACACCTGCACAGTAGCTTTAACCATCTTCATCTTAATGAAAGCATTATACTTAAGGTAGTCAGACTGACTGTACCTCTGGTAGCACTTTTTAAGAGGGTACCAAAGATTTAAGGGGAAAAAAACCCTGAAAATATTCACAATTGAGAACCCACAGAAACTGCTGACGATTAATTGATTACTCGGCTGATCGTTTCAACTCCAAACGACAAAAGAAGAAGTTTAACATAAGGGTGGCCAGATGGGGCCACTGAAAATCACAGTGTGATAGAGAGTCAAAAGTGCTGCGGCTGTTATTTTCTTTAACATGAGCTATTATTAAAAAATATACATTGTGGATTGATTTATACATTATTTCATTTAATTAACTGATTTAAATAAATAATACCAGGGCACAGCGTAGCTCTCAATATCTAGTATCAGGCCCTGGACTGCCCTTGGAGGCGCCCACGCTAGACAAAACAGGAGGCTTGGTGTAAGCTGTTCAGGTTTCACTTCACAAGTAATAGAATGGATGAAAAATCTCCCTCATTCCTACAAAACAGCAAAAATATTTGGAACCACCTGGACATGGCACAACTCAATATTGACACTGTTGCTCTCCTGCCACATGTTCATATTTCTTCCTGCTGCGATACAAAAGCAAAACCTGCCTACAGTGACAACTATCCAAATTTAGAGAAAAAATTTGGAGAAAAACAAAACAGGAATAAATAAAGACATAAACATGAGAGTAACGTGTTCCTGTAAATATCACTGAAGGTCTTTGTTTGCACGTTGTAGTCTAGAAACAATCCTTTCCCTTCCTTTCGCACTCCCAATAATATGCCCCCCCCCAACAGAATGGGCATGAAGATGAGTTCATTGCTAATAGCTTTTTTTGTCCAATGGGATGTTGTTTGAGGTGGATTTGTTATTCTTTTAAGTGGTCTGACTGATGCACGATCAGGAAGACGAGGGTTACAGGGTGCTCTTTTAAGTAATTTCACTCCCTCAGCTTCCCTCACTTGTTAAATAATTCACGTTGCTTAAGAGTAGACAGGCACACAGGTAAGACCTTGAAGTCCACCATTTTGTCCTGTATACCACGGTGATTGTGGTTCTATTTTTTATGTAGGCAGGTTTCATGTAGGAGATCTTAACTGATGAATAATAGAAGAAATAGAAGCACCTAGTGGAGGGGAAGGCAGCTTGAAGCACCCTTAGATGTAACCAGAAAAGTTAACTCTTTATTTATTCATTTAAATTAGTTTATTCATTGCTGGCGTTGGCGTTGGGAGGAAAAACGTAAAAAGCAACAACAGAGAAGCAACTTCATCATTTAAATTTGCACAATAGCCCACAGATATCCCATTTGGGGCCCAGTTTTTCCCACGTGGGGCCCTACCTTTAGCAAATCCATAGTTGCTATACTGTAAAATGGACACAAAGGGCCCACGTGGGTGAGTGCCCACATGGAATCTAGCCTTCTTGGCCCCATAACCCACATATGCACTCACAGAGCCCACATGGACATAAATGTTGTGACAGAGGTCTTTCACATGGGTGATTCCTGGTGTTGTATTGTTGGGAATTGTGGAATTTCAGAGCTTCAGTCAGGTCTGTTCCTTGTCCACTGTTAATTTACTGCTGCCAATGAGATTAATGCTCGCGTGAGATAAAAGGCACCACAAGGCTCAGTTCCTGGAAATCCTGCTTTCCGTGGTCGTGGCTGTAATCCTGTTTGTCTCTCTAATCGACACTGGGCAGGGGGGTCAGTGGTGCAGCCTGACCAGGACACTGACAGCCAGCCCCTGGTAGAAAGCCACTCCCCTATTTGTGATGTCATGCTGATAGGCCCCGCCCCCTGAACAATCAGGTTTTCAATGAGCACAGAGAAACTTTCCACTTTCAGCAGATGAATGTGAAAACATCCTTCTAGTGTCAAACTCTGCACGTACATAATTCAAACATCACACTGTAGGAACAAGGAGAAAAACTGATGGTGGGGGACTTAAATCTCTGTTTTATGAAAGGTGGTTTGCACTCTTACCCGTCTACTGCCAAATAGTTCTCACATCATCGCTCTGAATAGACTGCACTCTAGTGTTTATTGTTCGTAGTCCAGTGAGCAGCACTGCTCTGCTGTCTGAGAGTTTAATCTGCTGGTAAAACTACGGGCTCACCGAAATAGACTAGCACTGTATTTATTCATTTATTCATCTGAATGTCTTTTTTCCCCTCCCATTTTACAAGTGGAAAAACTGGAGCGAAAGTCCATAAATATTACACATAACATAGAAGATGTACTCATACTCGTAAACGCATATTTTCATGCTGCCCACAAACTCTTTACATATTTTAATTTCTTTTATTTACTTCATTTTTGAAGAATAAAGATTTATATAGAAAACAGTTTTTGCTGTTTTTGTGTTGAGTAATTCAATCGTTCTTTCAGCACCATGGTTGTATTTTTGTGATTTCTTATAAATTCTGAGCCAAATGTGGCAAACCCTAACCCCAACATTTTGCTTTCATCTGAACCATCTTTTAACACATGCATATATAATTCTGTGGGGGGGGGTTTGGGGGGTCTGCCTGAGGGGTCAAGTTCAGGGCAAGACAATAGCTCAACAAAGACCTAACCCTAACCCTGGAGCTTTTTGAGGATTGTCTGTTAACCTGCTGTACCATAATACACAACCTAATCAAATCAAGTATTTGGAAATAATACTGTGCTCCTGTTTGATAGCAGTAAATGTATTCAATAAGGGAGTCAGTTGCACTACTGTAGCTTGTTGTTGACATCTACTGACCAGTCTAGTAGACTAGTCTACAGCCATGTAAGCAGCTCTGTGAGGCACAGTATATTGCCTGGAGCTAGCATAGATGGCAAACGTACATACATTCTTAACTCAAGGAGAAGTACAGATACTTTAAAAAAGACTCCTGTAAAAGTAAAAGTATCGATTCAACTTCTTTACTCAAGTAAAAGTAAAAGAGTTGTCTTGTTGTCGTCTCATGTACCGGTCTTGGTGTTGGGATGATAGAATTAGCCTGTTTTTAAGGAGTAGAAAGTAGAGAGTAGAACGGATATTTGTGTAAGAATGGGAAAAGTCAGAAAAAGAAATACTCAAGAAAAGTACAGATACCTGAAAAACTTCTGAGAGCTAATAGCTAACACTAGCATGGCAACATATTCACAGTGACAATGCAAACATGCTGTTTAGCGAAATAATGTCCGCCATGTTCACCATATTAGTTTAGCGTGTTAGCTTGCTGATATTTGCTAATTAGCAGCGTTTGAATTCTAATCTGAGCTTTGTGGTCTCTAACTAACGTTGGGGCGCAGATAGAGAAATAATAGCCTAACGGGTGCACTTTCCATGGGAGAGAGAATTCTGCCCTTTTTGGTATCATATGAAAGTAGGCGCACTATGTAGCGCTTCAGTAGTGGCGGGATGCAATGTTTTACGACCTGTAAATTTGAAGTTGTAGTACAGAGCAAGCAGTCAATACAGAATCTAAGAGAGTAGTAGCTAACGTAGCACAACGTTAACGGAAATAGGATTTATTACATTGTAAAATGCAGTATTTGTCATTAAATAATGGTTGTGGTAATGTATCAGAGACCCGCACATGGTAGCTCAGACTGTTTCTTATGGGCTCCCGCTGGCTCCCACATAACTCAAACCCTAAGTAGTAAGTAAAGCTAAAGCTGGGGCTGATGGGAATGCCATTACTTATAATTATATAAACCAAACTATTGGACAAATTACACTTTTACTTGACCTAAAGAGGACATGACTGTGTGTACGGCTACCAATCAGTCCAATAGTTGTTGAGATGTTTGTGGTGGACCGACTGACAGACCATTGCACTGCTAAAAAGAGAGCAAAACAGCTTAATCCTCCTACTTTAAACTCAGCTAATCCACCGCATCCACTTGTTAGAAGATTTGTCTGATCAAAGTGTCTCTAAACACGTAAAGACATAAGTCCACGAAACAAAGTGGGTCCTTTTCATTTGTTCAGTGGACGATATTAGTGTTCAGAGACACAGAGAGCTGTCACCGTGACATTTGTCGCTTCTGAAACTGCATATCACATGCTTCTCCTGTACAAACCACAGATAAAGTTACTTTTGATATCCGTGCCACTGGACCATGATATTTTTATCCATTCATCCAGAGTCAGGTAATAAAGTGGTTCCACGTACATAGGTTCAACAGATGGCTTAAAGGAGAACATGGCTATTTAAAGCATAGTGACTAAGATATTTTGAGGCTGTCCATATAACTGCTTTGAAGGCCAGGTGAGTGCACACACACTCAGGTAAAAGCAAACCACACATGTGAACCACTCAGCGTCTCGGATGTCTGAATCAGTGGAGATGGATGGAGGAGCTTGGCTGATCACCGGCAAAGTGTTCTTGGTTATTTCTGTGCACCGGCAGGGCTGAAAAGAAAAATGACTGCTGTTAGCGTCGCAGCTTCTAAAAGGAACATGTAAAATGTGCCTGTAGCTGTAGCTCTGCAGGGCTTTGTTGCAAGTGTACTGCATCACAAACCAAATGACACGGGTGTTATTTGTCATTTGTTCAGTTCAAGTGGTAGAAGGCAAAGTAAAATATGTTTGATTTTTTAGATTTTTCCAAGTAGCTCATTTGAAAACATATTTAGCTTTTTTTTGCTCATTTCATTGTCTCCCATATTAATGTAGAAAATAAAAACAGAATTTGGTGGCTTATACTTGCATATAACATCTTTTTACATACAACACACAACATAGCAACTGACCAAATACCAAAGGGTTAAGTAATTGTATCTCAATTCAGAGACTACATTGTTTGAAGGATGCAGCCCATGAAGGTACTTCTGAATGGCTGAAAGCTACGGAAATCTACGGAAGTAGGGGAGCGGCCACATTGGTAGAAGGTTAAATATATTTTCTCAACAAATGAAAGGGTCATTTTGAGATGAAATATTATGGAAATATTAAAATATTATCTAAGAAGACTACCTTTTGTTTTCCTGAAACCGTTTTCAGAATAAAATTAATTTTAATTAATTAATTTTTAATTCAGACAACAAGAGTTTTTTTCTTTCCCAAACTTTACTGAACTTTAATATTTCTGCAACCACAGATTATTGTTATTATTTTTATAATTATAATTTTTATAATTTAAAATGAGTCAAAAAGGCCGTTCACAATTCATAGTTAAGCACACCACAATATGAGCAGCAAAACACTTGAAAAAATAACTGCAACCATGGCCGCTCTTGGCTTCCATAGATACCAGTGGTGAGTTGGGACAAATTCCTCAATATCTGAGTTTATTGCAGCTGTGGTGTTTCACATAAAATACATAAACAGTTCCCCAGGTTGATTGTAAACACTTTATATTAACATATATGTACTGGCAAATATAGCCAGACTGCTAACAAATACACCATGCAGGTGTTAGTACTTAATATATCATATCATTATACATGACATAATATTTACAAATGTTAAAAAGGATCCCCAAATGCCTTCTTAAACAATTTACCCTCGCACAATATATTTTGGATATGTGGAGGTTTATGTTTAAACATTAGAATATCAGAAAAAATAATTATTCAGCATTCCTACACAATAAACGTTAAAGTTTCAACCCTAAACATGATGAGATTAACAAAAAAAATCCACACAAGCTTATGTCTCAAAAACTCTTACAACAAAAGTATATTTAAATATTATGGATATTAAATATGTAGTGTTGCAAACAGAAATACACTGTGTTCTTTATTAATATATATATTATGGAACATCACCCTCGGTACCTGCAGCAGTGAAAACCGGTCTCCCTGCACATGACAGTGGGGGCTAAAAACATCCTCAGCTGCTTTTATCTTAATAATGCTGCCATCTGCTGGGCAAAGGGAGAGACCGCATGGTGTTTCCTCAGAAGAAGAACCTGCTGTGTTAGTCTCATACACAGTATAACTAACATTAACATTAGCTTATAAAATAAAGACACATTTAAACTCTCCTCCTTTTCCATACCACTGCTATAAACATGTGTATAAACAGCATATACGTGTTTTATTTACAAAATAACAACATTTTCTCAAAACTCTGAACAAAAAACATACACTACATATACTACAAACATAACAAATACATAAAAAACGGTCAAAAGTCAGACATAGATTCAATACTTATGCAACATACATAAAGAAAAAAGTCACATTACTTAATTTTAAAGGGTCACAAGCCCCAAAATTTTGGAACCATCAACAACACAACGCCAAAAGAAACCTAATAGATATGCGTGTGCCTGATTCGTACCATTATATCTTTTTATATTAGAGGAGACACTACAGGTGAACAAAATAAACTAATAGATATCACCATGAAATGTATGTTAGGACAATTATTATTTGTATTCAGGGGCTTGTCCAGAGGGGCTGGCCTGGGGTGGCCACCGCTGAAATGTGATTGGTCATTATCCTTACCTCTGCCACTCCATCTGTTTTTCAGAGGCTGTCTGTTTTAAAGCAACCGTAAAGATATTGGAATCATATGAAACTTGTTGACTGAACGCATCCGTGGTATCAGCAATGTCATGCTAGCATGTCAGGAGGTGAGGTAAATAACCCCCCAAGAAATTGGGGCGATGGAAAAACTGACATTTTTAAGGGGATCTCTTGACCTCTGACTTCAGGATCTCTGAATAAAAATGGGTTCTATGAGTACCCACAAGTCTCTCCTTTGCAGATATGCAAGGTGTTTTTACACAGTTTGGGGTAAAAACAAAACAGTTTTGTGGTATATAGATGTGTTATTTTCATCGAGTGTATTTGAATATTTCTGCATACTAGGAATTGGAATTGCATAAATTGGTAAAGCTGAGACACATACTTCATGCCAACCCTGCATAAGTCAGTGCCCCTCCTGTGCCACCCACCCCAGTCAAAAAAGTCTGGAAACGCCCCTGTTTGTAAGTTTGTAAAATGATGCATTATCTAATACTAACTTTTGGTGAGATTTACAGAAGCAACAGAAGCAAAAGTAATGTTTCTTTCTTGTCTTCTTCTTCTTCTTCTTCTTTTTTTACAATAAATTGTAGCCTAAATGTGTCTCATTAATTAGCCCACTCTATGTTACTGCTTTGAGCCTAAAATAGTTACCTTATTCCTCATTATTGTCTCCTCAGGCTAAATTTAGGTCCCCCACCACCCCCCCGGTTTCTAAAAT
Organism: Dicentrarchus labrax; assembly: GCF_905237075.1. NCBI lineage: Eukaryota > Metazoa > Chordata > Actinopteri > Moronidae > Dicentrarchus > Dicentrarchus labrax. The sequence continues at coordinate 13,697,163 of NW_026136716.1, forward strand.
AGTTCGGTCCATCATTCAGGCGCATCTGCTGTTGAGTGGCGCGAGCGGCAGCAGTGTGCATGAACCTCCCAGCGCGCGCAGCAGGAACAAGCGAACACCTGTCTCGAGGTGGACAGATAGCGGCGGCTCGCGAGCGCTCATGTTCTTCTGTGTGGCGTGAAGCTGGAGCACGCATCCCGGAACCCGCCACCCCTCCGCTGGGCTGGACCGGAGCAGCCAGCCCTCTGGACCGATGTCCTGGCCGAAATGTCCCGACACATCTACATACGGAACAAGATTGGCGAGGGCATCCAAGCGCCTATCTTTCAGGTCGGTTCATTTTAAGCTAATAGCTACTTCAGAAAACACGACGGTTTTTACTTTGCTTAGCAGACTGCAGGCAGCAGACACATACAAGAAACCCACTGGTCCTTTATGGACGAAGAAAGAAAACACTTTAAAAGCTTGAGTTTAGCTGTGAATTTGGCACAGGTTCCAGGTTACATTAAAATACAGTGGAGACGGGGGCTGGTTGACACACTTTATAGCAAGTGAAAGTCTCCGGTAGAAACCTTTGTAAGTCTTTTACTGAAAAGTTTCCTGCCAGAAAATACGCCATAATTGAGACTGTGACAACTTAGGCTGATATATGACTGTTAGCACGGATTGCAGTTTGTTCATAGACCCATTCTCATGAAAACAGTGATTAATAGTAATAACGTCTGTTGCTAAATACCCAGCTGTATGCTGTATGGTCATGGACATAAATTAAATACAATATAAAGATTAAAAACGACGTAAAATATGCTTTATTAGACATTTATTTGCCTCATTGATACATTTCCATTGTTTTGACCTTCTTGACATGCAGAAAGTCTCTTTATATTTTCTGAATTTTATTGTTAAGGTTTTCTTTTTTTGGAATAACCAACGCCATTATGATTAGTATTTAAAGGGTTATCAGGTTATTGATTGAATAAATAACTCAGAAGACTGAGTCAGCCATGTTCTTGAGGACTAACGTGTGCACAGATGTTTGTTTCTCCCAATTCCTTCTGAGCTGACCCAATATACTACATCAAATATTCACAATAAAAACTCACTTTCTTGAAATACAACATCTGATTCCACTTGTTTTAAAAGTTACACTGTAACCTTCCCATTAATCCTTCAAGATTTTGTCATTCTCTTTATCATATCATAGCACCATGGTGGCCAATATCAGTAATAAAAATGTTATTGAAACAAAACACTGTTACACTTTATACCAAATATACCAGATCTTGAAATATTTTCTTTAAGGACTTTAATGTTGTTTCAGGTGTGTAATGTGTTGAGTGCCTCATGCAAGTAGCAGAGGTTCTGTCTGCAAAGAGAAGGGAATGTATCTTTTTATTAACTGATAACTAATTTTTCAGCTTAATTTATCATTAGAGGCTACATGCTGATATTAATAGCCGGGTATTCATAGACTTCGCTAACTTGGCTTTCGACTGGTGGCTTGAATTGAGAGACAGAAGAGAGATGGTGACCCAGATTAATGGCCCTGTTTTATAAATTCAGGGAAGTAGGCTCTGACTTTTTAACGGTGACATTGTCATTAACTCTGGAGACTTGAACAGAAATGGGGCAAATCACTGGCAGATAATTAATTTAGCTCCCTGGAGACGAACTCTGCTGGTATATTTGGAGTTTTTGGAAGAGGAATAGAAAGAAAGAAAGAAAAAGTAAGAAGGTAAGGAGAAAAGTAAGTAGGCAAGACAAACACATAATGCAGTATAAGCCACATTCGGTCGTGTCACACGTCTTCTGGGTGTTGTTGCATTCATATTAAAATGTGGTTAGCTGCTTGTGAAGTTGACCTTATTCTACTGTTGACATCAGAGCATCAGCCAAATGTCTAAAGTGGATGTGCATGAATGTCACCTTGCATCGTGTATTAGCCGGATGTGGCTTTATTGAACGCTTCACTCACATAACAACAGACGCCCAAGAAGAAAACTTCAGAGACGTATTGTAGATAAAAAGTATTTCTGCTGGTTGAGACCTTTTTTTTTTTAAATGTACGCAGGTGAATCGAGGGACTTATTCCAGGAGGAGCCGCCTCAAGCGTTCTGATGGCAGCACCACCTCCACCAGTTTCATCCTCAGACAGGTACTGATATACAAACAAAGGAATAGGATGTAAGATAGAAATCAGTGTCTGTCACTGGTTGTAAACAGTTTGGATTGTCATGGACATTTTAAACTATTTATCAAAGGTTATATATGAGATTTAAAACATTAATATAGCAGCAAACAACTATTAGCTATATAAAGATATAGTGGAGTCGTGGTGTCCTGAGCAGAGAATGATGTCACTGTCCCTCTGCCTGTGTTGCTATCGCAGCCTCTGTGGTTTGTTTACAAAACCTGTCTGGCCATCTGGTCATGTTAGTGTAAAAGTATGTCTCTCCATCTACATCTGAGTAGAGCGACTGAAACTGCTGTATTTCTCACCTACCTCTGTGGATTAAGGATTCATTTCAACCAAACCAGAGTTGATGTTTGTCAGAAGAGTTAAAAGTCTAACTAAGAAATGTCTACTTTTGTCTATGGCGTGTGGCGGTGAGTGATTAAAGTGAGTGTTAAAAAAAAAAAGGTCTATCTCTGTAGGGATCCTTTCCATAGTGTTTTCAGACACGTAGAATACCAATCTGAGCCTGTCAGTGGCAAGAAGTTAGTAAACGTTCTTTGACAGTCAAATTTGTCCCCAAGGATTAGCTAACATTATACTGCAGCCATTGTAGCTCGTTTTGTGGCTATTTTCTCATCTAACTCAGTGAATCAAGGATTTTCCTTTGACCAAACCAGAGTTGGTGATTGTTGGAAAGTCTAACAAAGACGGTGAGTTTCATTTTCTTTCTGTCCAGTTTGTAGTGTGTTTCATGAATATCTGTGGGGTAAAATGACTGGTTTTGTCAATGGAGTCTGGTGGGCCGTAGTGCACATTTTCTTTTGGTCTGTGATGCCGGTGCTCTAGTGCATCACCTAGTGGCAAGTGAATATTGTATAAATAACCTTAGACAGAGGATTTGTTACATTCAAAGGTTCACTTTCAGGGTAACTACATATTGCACATGGAATATTGCATTTTGCATCCCACGGTTTTCTTCTGAAATGGTAACACGGTTCTTCTAAATCCTCAAGAAAAACATCATTCATGACTCTTCTTCACCATCACAGTAATGCTGGGAGACCTGAAAGTGTTTCCACAGTTTGAGGAGAGTGTATGACCTGCTTATAAATATAGTCATAAGAGTAGGATGGTCAGGCCATGTTTCCATAGTAAATTAGACTCTTTCTTATAGTTAACCTTCTGTGCACATTGTTTATGGTTAAATGCACCCTGTAGAGTTCGTGACCACTATGCAGCAATGTTTAGATGATAATTTTTCAGAGATGTTTGTGTCACATCGTCCACCATGACATGTATGAGAACACATGTGCATGACACAACCACCGCACTGACTTGATGCACATCACTGTCGACTGCAGAGGGCAGTGATTCACTGCCAGTAGACGGTAGCAATGTACCAGTTAAAGAGGAGACTGAGCAGGTTTTACAGATTTGTCGTACACAAAGCATGTTTGTCTAATACAAAACAGGCCCAAAGCATACAGAATATGTTGAATTACAGGGCCATTCAAATGTGCATGCATTGCCAGGTTATCTCTCTGTATTCATTTGTAAAAGATGCAGTTTAGATAACCCTTAAAACACCATTCTTATGTCAGCTCCTCACTGGAAAGATCACAGAGCATTTTCATGTGTTGGATTCGAATAAAGTGTTCAGCTGTGGCTTTTTATTATTTCCTTTTCATAATAAATTATGGAAGATATGATAAGATAAGTGTCAGCACAGGTATCAGTAAACAAATGAGATTTTACACTTTACACAATCTGCAATATTTCAACCCTACCTCCTTTTACAATTCTTAGTGTTATATTATTATATTATATTATATTATTGTTATATATAGTTATATTTCAATTCCTCAGCTTAGACGCAGACTTAACCCCCCCTACAGAGCGTAAGTGGCCACTGATGTGACGTACAGTGCTAGATACCAGTGGCGAGGGGAAGGAAGGGAGGCGTCACTTTGTTAAGCTCTCTGCTTTAAGTGTAACGTATAGATGGAGTGTGCAATATTTATGTGCTGTGTAATATAACTTTATTTGTAACTTAATATAGTAGATAGATTTTTTAACTGGTTTTAATGGTCATTTCCAACAGGTTTTACTAGGTATTTGTCCACAGAAGGGTTCCATTAAGTTTTAGTCCTTTTAACAGTTTTATGGGGTACTAATGGTTATTAGTGGTTTTTAGGATGGTCTAGAGCAAGTATACTGTAAGTGGTTTCTGTGGCTGCCTGTTTGATGGTGTTGTAGATTTGCTTGATGTTTGCACTTATTTGTAGGGGTTATTTTCATTATTAAATAATCTGTTGATTATTTTCTCGATTAATGGATAAGTTGTTTGGACCAGAAAATGTCAGAAAAAATTGGTCAAACATGTTGATCACTGTCCACAACCCAAAGATATTCTGTTTACTGTCATAGAGCACTAAAGAAACAAGAAAATATTCAGATTTGAGAATTGAATTTTGACTTTTTTCTTAAAAAATGAATCAAACCGATTCATCAATCAAAATAGTTGGCAACTAATCTGTTAATTGATTAATCGTTGCAGCTCTAATTATTTGGTTTATCATTGCAACCAACTGAATACCGCTCACCTTCTAAGTGTGTAGGAGAAATAACACTGGTTGTGAAAACACAAATCCCTATCTAGAGTCAATGTTTGGTTTGACTGTTCTGGGCTACTGTAGAAACATGGCATGATTATACTAATATACTGAAAACATACCTATAAATATTATATTCCATTTCTGCCAATAGATCCTCCTAAATGTTACAAGCTGCACCTTTAATTAAATAAATGATTATTGTTTGAATGGTTATAGCTAAATAAATGTAATATAATATAAAATGAAATATGAAACAAAATAAAACATTTAGGTGGGGTGCACTGGAGTTAATTTTGACTATTAAGTGGAAATACACTGCCATTTTTAAATACATGTATCCAATGTTTGAATTCATTAGACCTCCTTGTATTATCAGAATCAGACTGAATGTATTTTTCTGAAGAATTAATAAGCAGAGTGAGAATGAGAGGTAACAAGGAAATGGAGGATGCTGCTCCCCCCTTTACTCCTCCATCCCCCTCCCCCCGATCCCCGCTACTTCCCCGCACTAGAAAAAAAAAAAAAAAAATCAAGGAGAGCGCTCATCCAAGCTGAGTGGACAGCCAGCCAGCCAATCAGCTCCTTGCACATTGGCTCTGTCATCAGGCTTGGATATTGAGGAAGGATCCACTGCTCTGCTGCTGCTGCTGCTGCTGCTGCTGCCGCCTCTGCTGCTTGTTGTGTATATGTATATGTGTGCGTCTGTGTGGGTGTGTGTGCGTGTGTGTGTGCGTGGAAGCCTGATGAAATGAAATGCCAGGATTGGGCTACCTCCAGGGAGAGCCTCTCCATCCTATAATGTGAGCCAGCCAGCAGCACTGTGGGATCAGGGAGAAGCTGCATCTATCAAGCGACGGGCCTCCGGAGGACCAGGCGTGATCCAACGGGAGGGGAGATTTTTAAAAAAAAAATTATTCTTCTCTGCTGTGGAGAGAAGCAATTGTCGTCATCCCCCCATCCATCCTTTTTTTTTCTCTGTGGTGCCCCCTCCTTCCTCCTCCGCCTCCACTCTCATTTTTTCCCCCTCATTCTTCTAGAGGCGCTCGTTGGAATATCAAACCTCCATGTATGACAATTTGTACCTGCATGGATTTGAAGACTCGGAGGCGGTGAGTGTTTGGATGCGTGTGTGAATCTTCTTTTGCGCTCTCTTGCTGTGTGTTTATTGATGGAAGTAGCTCAGCTGTGCACATATACACACACACACACACACACACACACACACACACACACACACACACACACTCACACACACATAAGAGGCCTTTGATGGGTTAGCCAACGGTACAGTGTAGCGTGATCGTGGGCTATGCTTGGCTGGAAGGGGGTTGGGTGGGTGGGTGTTAGTGTGTGTGTGTGTGTGTGTGTGTGTGTGGTGGGAGTGCACATTAGGCAGATGGCTTCTGACGTGTGACATTCACACAGTTCTGTATATGTTTGCCTATATCTGTATGTGCGTGTTATGTGTGGTTCTGTATGTGTTCCTTATAAACCTGTAAGAATGGATGTCAGGAAACCACCAGAGCCAGGAGGAGCCATTTAGTGTTCATCACACTCTGTACCTCTCAGAGATGGACCGAGCCGTGATTCAAAGAGGAAGATGGAAAGATGTAAATGACCAGTTTCTCCCCTAAGGCCCCTTACATGGCCACACTCAGATGATGAATTCTCATGTCACATTTTTACATTTAAAAAAAATATAGGCGAGTATTTCTTAGCTGAGCCTGCGACTGCGTGTCGAGGCTCACAGAAACATGCATTGTGATGTCATTAAGTGGATTCTGATGTTGATGAGTCACATGCTGAAGCTACTCCATTGGATAATGGCTCGGATGCTACAGTGCAACCTCAAAGCTTCCACTCAGATACATGAAATGATGTTCAGAGTGACTTTTTACTGTTGGATTGGATGTTTTAGAAATGGAGGTGAAATGGTCTTGAGAAAAATACATTAAATATTATAAGGTAATTGCAAACTTTTTTATCTTTGTATGTGTATGTAATATCACAATCATATATATGACTAAAAGTAGTTCTCCAGCGATTCAGTATTGCATTTCCATAAAGGTTATGGACCCTCAAGAGACATGTTTAAAGAAGGATTGTCGCAGTCAAAGCAGCAGAGGCTGACATGTCCTCACGTTTAGTGCTTAGTAAAGGTTGAACTCATAAAATACTGGATCCTATAATTCCCATAATGCGACTCACTATCATTTTCCATCAGACCCACCCTGCCTGGTAAATCTTTCAAACTCCACATTGCCAGTTTGTAACGCAGGCTCTCTGTTAACTTGCTCAGGCTTAGATAACCCTGATGACATCACTATGACATCACCAGGGGTTCATCTCTGCCCCTTTAATGAAAATGGCCGAAGATGATATGAACAGTCTACAGGAAAAAAAATTCCTGTGAGAGTGCTGTATCTGTTACTCTGTAATCTGTTCATTCTTGGAAATGGTAACCCAGTAAGGTTACATATCCCCTCCAGACATGGATTAAAACAGTGTTTCTCAAACGTTTTACACTGTGTACCACCTCAGACAATATTACCATTATGATTGACGTTAAAATACAGTAACCTAGGCCGACAATAGCTAATTTGGTGGAAAGGGGGTGCTCCCCGTCCACACTTCTCTTCCTAATAGTTTCTGTTTGGAGCCACGGCTGCAGTGTTTTTTTACCTCCACTTACTGTCTTGCCATTACATTTTATCTCTTAACAAATCATGAATGTGACTATGTAGCTGGCTGATTGAAAAACCTCCAAAACTTATTTTAGATTAGATAACAGTGATCTAATATTGTAGTATTTTGATTATTAGCATTATATGTTTTAACATATATCTTTTTATTTAAAAAATACATATTTTTCTTAGAGATTAGACTAGAGGCAGCTTGCGTACCCCCAGTATAAAAAAGTATTATTTCCACATTGAAATTAAAAAGGCTTCTACCTTATTAAAAATTCCAGAATCTATGAATATGCAAATTTTGTTCATTTTTTCAAGACGTCTCCTACTTCACTGTTAAGTCCATTCTCAGTGTATGTGCACTGGTGGCTTTAAGTTTCTACATCACACTGTATAAATTGCATAATGGACCAGGGTTGACTTCCAAATTATTTGTGATGTCACAAAGTATGTTCGTAGGCCCCGCCCCTAAGAAATCTGATTTTCAATGAGCACAGATAAACTTTCCACTTTCAGCAGATGAATGTGAAAACATCCTTCTGGTGTGAAACTCTTCACAGACATCATTCTGCACAGTGAAGATCAAACATCCGGCTGTAGGAACAAGAAGAAAAACAGATATTTGACTCAAGGGGACTTTAATATTTCCTAAAATTAGGAAACCGTTTAAATTCCCCAAATGTGCCACTTTGTGACTGGATGCACACGATCCAGACGAGCAGTGTGCTGAAGTCAGGCCTTGCTACTGCTAGCTTGTAAAAACCAAAAAGTGCTTAGCTGTGATGACTAGCTTGATCGATCTTCTTGAGACTAATGGCCTTCCTTAATTGAATCATCATTAGTGGCTGATTGTTTACATTAACACAGCAGAAGGAAGCACTTCGTCCAGGCATGTCCCAGCAAAAAATTTTGCATTACTGGAATTCTCACTGTGTGGCAGAATGGACTACTGCAAGACAAGCATGTCTCAAGGCACTAAAGTGATAAAAATCCCTGACAGTGTGCAAGAAAATGGACAGCAAGGAAATACTGCCATTTAAATATCCACTGTATGCGCCTCTGTGACCTCAATGCAGAGATGTGTAATTGAATGATAAAAGTACCAGTTATTTTACAGTATTTGTCCAGTATCAAAACACAGATGAGTCCTTATGCTATTCCTGCAGCTGTAATGCTGATCATGCTAGACATCACTGACTTGTTTGTGCTCTTTTTGGTTTGTTAGTTAGTAGCTTGAAAGTAGCTAAACTACTGGGTTTCTATACAGTTGATATCCATTTCATTGTGCATAAAAGCTTATTTCTTTGTTGTTGTTTTTTCGGTGTTAAATGTTACTGCTAATGATTCATACTGCTCTTGAAAGAGAGTGGAAATCATTTTCACTTGTCTCCATGTTTTTTTGGTGTGACTTAGCTTAAAGGGCAGAGGGCACATTTGAAAACTATGGCCTAACTAACAAAATCAGTCAGCCTTCAAAGATATGGTCAAATCCAAAAATTCTACTTCCTGGCTTCAGTCAGTTCAGCCAATCATGGCATACTTACATTGTTGGTGAAATACTGCACATTCTCAAAAAATAAAAAGTCTGTGGTTCGCCGCATGCATCCAAAATCCAAGGTTGTATATTTTTTTTGTTTGTACTGTCACTAACAACACCTGTACCAGCTAAAGTAAAACACAAAAGAAGTGATCGGAGTTTGTGAATGAGAATTAACAGTTTTTCTTTGTTTTGTCTGCAGTTTTGATTGACAATTATGGTGATTGTACTTCATTGTAAAAAGTTCCCAATGAAAAGTCAACAGCAAGGTCTGTGGATTACCGTATGGAAGCCCATTTCTGCCAAGAAAAGAAAAGAAAAAAAACATGAAAATGTAGGCACAATGAAAATAAAAAAATGAGTAAACATTTTGACTAAGTTAGATAGTGAGATACGAAGTAGGCCTGATTTGGAGAGTATTGTGAATTGTATCGAATTGTGAGTTGAGTGTATCGTTACATCAAGTACATACAAGTACATACAAGTCTTAACATGAAAAAAATGAAAATTGTTGCAAAATCCACATAGAAGTTTATGGTCAATTTTAATTGCAGCTCAAAATTGGTCAGTAATTGGATTTTTTCTCCTCTAAAGCTGGTATTGCTGTCAAAAAATCACATATCGGTCGGCTCTAAGTAAAAGGTTTCACTCCGTATCATAATTTTTCTTTACTATCATAATTTGGACATTGTATATCATAATTATTACTTACTATCTCTTAAGTTTGACTTATTACATACAAACTTGACTTACTGTCTCCTAAGTTTGACTTGCTAACTTATAATTTTGACAAAGTATACCATAACTTTAACTTTAACTATCTGATAATTGTGACTTACTGTCTTATAATTTTTTCTTATCATGTTCACTTACTATGAGGTAAGTAAGTACGTTTTTTCATCATTTGTTTTTTTTCCTTTTCATGGCGGAAATGGTCTTCCATATTATCATGACTAACCAGAACATTGATATTGCCACATATTTTAGTCTCTGATTATGTATGAGGTAACGTGTGGAAAATGTGTGCAAGGTGTGGATAGTCTGCAGGGTGTGTGTCAGTGCCACGTTTCATGACCATATGGAACGATTGCATGAGACACATCAAAGAAAAATGTATCCCCTGGCCCGAAAGATGCAGAAATATCCGAATTCATACAAACTTGCTGCTATCCAGAATTGTCTGGAAGTATGAGATGGGCTGTGTGTGGTCATACAAAGTGCTGACAGCACAGGAACGGAAATTCTACTTTGTTTGAGATTCTCCTGGCAGTCTGCTCTTTTCTACATCATTTCACCTGTTCTGTATTCAGAGTGCCAAGCCACCACTCTGGACTTGGCACTCCCAATGCAAGTTGATCTGAACACCAAAACCTGGTCCAATAAAGAAGTTTTTTCTTAAGTGGACCTCATTGTGATTTGCAGTTTTGATCTTTTGGCTGTCAATGGGATGAAGCTACAGCACATCTTTAAGAGCCTATACACTCTTTTTTGTCTTTTCAGAGAGTAATTGTAGGTCATTCGGGTGCATCTGTCCATACTTTTTTTGACTTTAAAGTCCTTGATGTTGGAACAGTGTCTCACTGTGTGGAGAGGTTTTGAGAATTGTTTTTCTCATTATTCCTGACTGCTATCTTAAATGGGTTTTCAGGGAATAAACCCTATTAGGAGCAGAGTGCTATTGTTCATCTGTGTTAGCCATGCCCTCATCACACAGTTACAGTACTGAGACCATTACAGACCATTTCCTGTAGCTCAAATGCAGCTTTGCCTACTGTACTGACTGGGCAGGGTGAATCTGGCTGACAGGAAAGTCTAGACTATTTTTAACTGCCTTTAGCAGGGCTGTAGTACTTGAGTCTGGTCTTTGTCTCAAGATATTTTCCCATTGTTTCAGACTGGTGGTGACCAAATTCTCCCAGTACCCCCCACAAGATCCATAGTCTATATTGCAGATGGCAGAATGTTGCTGGAAAAGACCACAGCCTGAACAATGTGAGTTTGTATCCTAGCTGTACAGTTCCAGTAACTGACTGTGATTTCTGTTTGCAGGGCTCAGCTGATTCATATACTAGCAGACCATCAGACTCAGATGTCTCTCTGGAGGAGGAGCGGGAGGTGCAGGCCCAGGTCCAGAGCCAGAGCCCAAGCCAGAGCCAAGGACCGGGACAGAGCCGCCAGGAGAGGGAGCAGCAGGCCACCATTCAACTGGAAAGAGCCAAGGTAGCCAACCTGTGACACTACTTAGCCAAATTCATCTGCAGCCATGTTTATATACACATACACTGACTAGTATTACTGTTGGCATGTTAATGTTTTTGCAGATTAAAGAGCCCCTCCAGACATGGATTAAGTCATAAAAAAAAACCCTGTTTGGAACAATGATATGTGTCTGATATGTTTGTTTTTCTTGCCAAAATAAAATCAATTTTCATATTAAAATCCTTCAAAAGTCCCTTAACAATCTACTACTACCTCATTATAAATTCCAGAATCTATGAATATGCAAATTCTGTTCACTTCTAAAGTTTTCCTGCTTCCTTGGAGTCTGGAAAATGAATGAGAACTGGCCACTTTAAAATAGAATAATGTTTGGATTCTCTGTTTCTCACTGGGTTTGTGTTTCCATCTTCCAGACTAAACCTGTGGCATTTGCTGTAAGGACCAATGTCAGCTATTGTGGCGCACTGGATGAGGATGTTCCAGTACCAGCCACAGCCATCTCCTTTGACGCCAAGGATTTCCTTCACATAAAAGAGGTACATGTGTACTTTTGATTAAACGTGACATCCACTATATCGAACTGCTCTGTGAATCTATGAAACATGAACTTACTGATTCAGAGATTCTCCCTGCATGTTTGTCGCTTCTTTTTTATGTTGTCCATCCTCAGAAGTTCAACAATGACTGGTGGATCGGTCGGTTAGTGAAAGAGGGCTGTGAGATCGGCTTCATCCCCAGCCCTCTGAAGCTCGAGAACATCCGGCTCCAGCAGGAGCAAAAGAGAGGACGAGTCCAAGGGTAAGTAACAGAAAATCACACTCATCTCACTTCTTGTCTGTCTCATAAACTAAACATCATAAGGTTACACAATAGTTAGTGTAAACACAAAAAAATTTGTTAGAGGGAATCGTAGGTCATTGTTGTACATTATTCTTTAAAATAATTGGGAATGTGGTATACTGACAACTGTACAACAAACTATAAAAGGCACTTAAGCTATGTAAGGACTTAAAAAGGAATTAATTCAATCAAAGTTCAAATCCCTGAAAGGAATGAAATAATGACCCTGGCAAAGATAGATTTTCTTTTCTATGGAAGACACATTTTTACTTTGCTTGCTTGGAGTAACAAGCTAACAACAGGCTCACTGGCTGAACTTTACCCTCTATGGCCGTCCACAGTTGGTCAAAAGTATCATTTAACCAGTCTTTTCATAGCCTTCATTTTAACCTCCATACTGAAGCTTTATGTTCAAACCACCACTGAATGCCACCTTTATCTCACTACATTAAAGGTCCAGTCTGTAGGATGTAGTGGCATCTAGTGGTGTAGTTGCAAATTGCAACTCACTTGTTTCATCCTCTGCATGATGATCCCCTATCTAGATACAGTGTTTGGTTTGTCCATTCTGGGCTACTGTAGAAAGATGGTGGTTCAACATGGCGGCCGCCACTGAAGGTGACCCGCAGTCTCTGTAGATAAAACAGCTCATTCTAAGGTAACAAAAACACAACGATTCTTATTTTCATTTGATTATTGGTCAAACAGAGGTCCTCAGTATTGTTTTCTGAAGGTTTGGGGGATTTTAACTACCTAAAGTGGTGTTTACATTCTACAGTTACACAGAAGTGATGGGGTTTTTCGTTATTGGAAATGTTGATATTCTGATATAAATTTTTTTCGCTTTTTTCAGTTGATCGGTTAACCGAGAAAATAACTGTCCGATTAATTGGAAAGGATGAGCCACAACTAGCTAGTGTTAGCAAAATAGTAAATAACTAGCTAGCTAATCTACACTAATTGTAAGCTAGCTAGTTACATTTGATGGCCAGGAAAATCACTAATTTAGATCAGTTGTTAGTTAGCAAGCATTTTACTAACATTAAGATGTGACTACATTTATATGTCGCTTTTATTTTTGAACAGTCTTTTAAATATAGTTGTCTTTTCAACATAGACGAGCCTAGCACATAACATAACTAACTACAGGAGAAGAGATTGTTATTGGAGCACAGACCAAAAAGGGGAAGGTCAATTCATTCATTTGTCAGCATTTCATTTTTACACATTCTATTGCAGAACAAACACTATGGAGGTTCTATTGTGCTGTCAAAGACACAGCTGATGTCTGTCCATACAACTCCTGAGCAGACCTGGGTTAGACTGATTTAAACAATAAAAGGATTTAATCAGATACAGTAGCATAGATTCTGTCCAGCAACTCCTTAGTAAAAGGCTACTAACCTCTCAGATGTCAATTCCATTTTGACCCAGGTCTGCTCATGACTCATGACTGTTTACTCCATCACTTCTACTCATGCCGACTGTACCAGTGAAACAGTTTCAATAGCTGTAATTAGCGGTCCTATCAACCTCCTAGTTTCCCTCTGTGTGTAATGTGTCTTGAAGGTTCTGTCAGCCAGAATTTGTACAGTAACTCACATGCACTTCCTCAAGCCTTAACGTTGAGTTTAATACTAATCTTACCAGACTGGAGTGCTTTAGCGCTTCACTTACTAGCTTGGCTTCTGTGGCTTTTTGTCACCAAGCCTCACAGACAAGGAGAGACATTTGAACCCCAGTACCAGGACTGCATTTTCACTGTAACCTAAAAATAGTAGCCTTGTGTGAGATATGCTGCCTTCCAGAGATGTTGGAAAAGTCTGAAAATAAAACAATGAATTTGCAGCTGAAAAAGTAAAATGGTAAATGACAAATGGAAAAGAGTAAATGCAAAAGGGAGGGGGGAAACCAACAAGATACTTTACCTTTTACTCTTTTTAAAATTCTTTTCTTTTTTATAGCCTGATTATCCACATTGTTGTGTAAACATATGTGTTTTTACCATATTCTGCACTTGTCATGTTAAAAAAGTATTATTGTTATTATTTTCTCTTAATTTTTCATTTTTTTTAAGTTGATACTGTTTGGTATTTTTTGTTCTTGAGAGCTCAGCTGTTGTCCTCAGTTGTCACTTGCTACACGGGAAGCAAATTTAACGTCATCCAAATGATTTTAATTTTTAGCTTCTGGTCTTCTTATTTTACTAATTAACTTATGGTTTTCTGTAACTGATCAGCTGTAAATTTCAGACTTCCAACTTCTGTATGGAACTGAGCCTCACATTTGGCCTTTTCACTGCATTTTCTCATCCTGTGTAAAGTCCGCCCAGGTGTCAGTCATAAATACACGTGGACCATGCAGGATACCCATTATCAGTCTTTAAAAACCTGACACCTGAAATGAAAGAAAAACGTTGGTAATGTGACCTGGTTTCTAGTTTTTGTTCACCAATGGGCTTAAAAAATGTGATTTAGATGGTGATGGGATAGAAGGACTTTATAATTGCAAACTGGAGGCCTTCACATGTTGTCAGTATTACTGTGGATATAACTGAACATCTTTACTTTTATGGCCATGGACTGCTGACATCAGTGGATTTGCTGCCTGTCCTTCCTGTGTTGACAACCTTACAATTTGTGATGCCAAGTGGAAGATGTAATCACCCAAAAACTAGTAATTACAATCAATTAGAAGTGAACATTTTGCAGCATATAGCTCATATTTACTGACAATCTGGCATGACTTGAAAGCACCATGTTTTCCTCTGCTTTTTTGCGATGTAACACAACACAAACACAAAATTGCAACACCAAATTACTGTTGATCAATATTTTTCTGCTGCATTTTGCAACTTTCCTTTCAGTTACATTTTTTAGTTTTTTTCTGTCATTTTCCACATTAATACCATGGTGTGTTTCTGTCTTTCTTTATCCCCTCTTGTCTTTTCCAGTAAGTCTGGAGGGAACTCTTCTTCCAGTGTAGAGGATGAGGTATCTGCCTCTATCCGACCTCTCATATCCTCGGCAGGTGAGAGCATCGGACAGGGGGAGAGGGCTGTTAATAGCCAGCTGCCAGCTTAGAGCCGAGCTTCCTGAACCGCAACAACATAGAGAGAATAAAATCTAAAGCCTTCCCATGTCTCTGCATAGAGCATAAGTTCACTTCGTAGAGTTGTTTTCCCATGATCCTCCTCTTCCTCCAGTTGAGGACTGCAGGCGCTCTGAGACTGGGGCTTACCACAGTGTGAACCCAACGACAAGACTATGAACCCCCCTGAACTGCACTCATGTGACTTTGTGAATATAACCTTAGGACAATAGAAATATTTTTTTATGTTCATAATGCCAGTTATCATTGATAGGTTTCATTTGTTAAGATTTGTGATGGAAAGTTGCTTATGTGAAGCATGTTTGAATGTTTCTAATATACTATGGCGACGACTCCCCCAGCAGCAGCTACTGACGACACTGTCACTGTCTTCTCTCCCCTCCTACAGGAAAGCAGAAACAGAAAGTGGTAAGTCGGTGACGGTAAAACCCACTCATTACCATCCACTAGACTCTTGTTGCTGCCATCATAAAATGACAGGAACTAGTAGCACTGGCAGGAAGTTACAACCTCAT
This sequence comes from Dicentrarchus labrax, assembly GCF_905237075.1. Taxonomy (NCBI): domain Eukaryota; kingdom Metazoa; phylum Chordata; class Actinopteri; family Moronidae; genus Dicentrarchus; species Dicentrarchus labrax. The sequence continues at coordinate 13,712,846 of NW_026136716.1, forward strand.
ATCACATCCTAGGGCACATAATACTTCAGCCCTACTGAAGTATACAGTGCCAAATCATCACCATTTCTCTGATGCCAAAGTATTGAAGAGCCAACTGCAACTTCCTTTACACATACTCTTGATCTTAGTACTTTTGATAAAGTTTTGGGAAAAGCAGTTTTCAGCAGGTTTTATACAACTTATTTTTTGTAATTATCAAATTAGATGGTGTTTTCAGTGGTTTATGGTGTAGGGGATACCAGACGAAAATGCAATATTAAAGAAGAAGTTGTTGGAAATGTGGGGACATTTTCGTGCTGAGAATTGGAGAAGATCAATACCACTCTCATGTCTGTACAGTAAGTATGTACAGTCAGCTGCTTCTTAGCTTAGCATAAAGAACTTGGTAGCCAGCACTCACTTTTATGTGACTATAGTCACATCTTATGTTTGCTAATGTTAGCAAAACATTAGCTGACTAACAAAGTAGATAAGATAGCTAACGTTAGTTAACTAGTATTTTGCTAACATTAGCTTTCATATGTAACTAGCTAGCTAACTATTGATTTAGATTAGCTAGTTAGTTAGGTAGCATTTTGCTAACATTAGCTAGCTAACTTAAGATGTAACTATATATATATATAAATATATATATAAATAGAGCAACATATCCAGTAATGTTTACAGTTCACAATTAGGTTTTCAGGTATTTATGAGAACCAAATCCATAGCTAGTGTCCAATATGTTTTGGAGCTGACAGATAACCATGTTTAAATGTTAATAACAAAGAAATAGATTTATGTATTACGTTAGTAATACTGTAAAAATGAAATCATACATTTTTTATTTTGTTTGTCAGGCCTGCATCTTTAAATGAATTGGTTTACATAACTGCATACCGTTATCAGTATTATGACCACTTTGGCATGGTACAGTGTCGTGGTGCAACTTCTTATTGTGATACTTGGTCTGGTTTGTGTTAATTGGTTAGACTGTAGTTTTGTGACTATTTTACAGCGTCAGTGTAGCCATCATGTCCATCCATCCATGTAGCAAATGATAAAGCATTTATTAGTTGGTCAAAATGAAATAACATTTTCCTTTAAATGTGTTGAAAATATAATAATAATATATTGATTAAAGACCTATTGTATAACAGTTAAACGGTACATTAATGTGCTACATTGTCAGGAAAATGTAACAATCTTAATTTTACATGAAATACACACAAATTTTGTTTTTATTACATTTTGACAAGTTACATTATTATTTGCTACATGCCTCAACATGGCAACAACCATTTAACACATCTGATTGTAATTCAAGGTCAACTGACTCAGCAGTCCATTACAGCTGTCTGCTGTAATTGTCTTGTTTGTGACGAGCCTACTGCCGCTGATTAAACATGTTTGTGTTAACAGACGGAGCACATCCCCCCGTATGACGTGGTTCCCTCCATGAGGCCTGTAGTGCTGGTGGGACCCTCGCTTAAGGGTTATGAGGTGAGCTGCCAATCCTTATGGTTGGAAAGAAAACCAAAAATAACCTTTTACTTTTGTCACTGATTAATGGCCTTCGTTCAGATGCTATAAATAGCCCTGATGTAGCGTCACTGAATGACACCCAAAAACAGAGATTATTGCATGTGATGTTTGCCAGTGCGAAAAGGACAAGATTACATAAAGGAGATGAGTCTCATACTTCTATCCCAGATTCCCCTAAAAAATAGCTCGCTGTTGGCGCAGCTAATTGTGAGTGTGTCATCGCCCACGTAACATCCAGATTGCAGCCAGACTAACGAGGAGACTGAGAGGTCAGATGAAAATATGTTGTGTAATTGGCAGATTTCGGCTTTTCTGTGAAGAGTAGCTTCACATAACGGTCTCATTGCTTCCATTACAGTTTATAAATGTAGTGTGTACAAAGATTTCACTAAATATAAGGAACAACTAGTACTATAGTTGTCATTATGTACATAGATGATGAGGGGAATGCAAGAGCTATTAATCCTCATTGGAGAAGGTGTAGATAAACTGAAGCAGACAGTTTACATTATGGATTTTTTAATCGTGGGAGATGGAATATAGAATAAAGATGTGGCCTTAAACTCAGTATCAGAAACATATCCCTAATATTTAATGCTTTCAGTATTCAATGCTGCCACAGACAATGCTGAACATTAGCACAATATTATTCAGTCTGATTTTAAAGCTGCATTAATTGATTTTATTGCCACTTGGGCAAAAAGTTTACTATTTACACATACAGCAGACTCTCTGTTTAGCTCAGTTTTTGGTCTCCACCAACTCCCAAGGGAAATATTTGGCTGTCGTTTGGTGATAGGTAGGATACATAGAGGGAGAGTTTACACTAGCATAGTAAAAGTATTGACAGTTTTTGAATGTAAACCGGACCATCTGAGTCAGGGTCTGACTGAGGCTCATACATGTAGGCTATGGCTGAATCTCTCTGGAGAGAGAGCATTCTGGCCCAAACAGGCAGCAGTAAGAGTTAATTATTGACAAACAACTAAACAGATAACTCACAAAATAAGAATTAAACATAAATGTAATTATAAAATCATGAATAACATTTCTAATACAATCGTGTAAAAGAGTTCACCCTGAAAACATAAATTGCAGCTTAAACAACCGAACAACCAAAGAAATAACAAAGACCAAAACAATAACTACTTTTTTACGTCCTTCTCTTCTTCTTCTATGCAGGTAACCGACATGATGCAAAAAGCATTGTTTGACTTCCTCAAGCACAGATTTGATGGCAGGTAAGACGGATGTCATTTGTCCTCTGTAAATCAATATTTTTTACACCCCTACTATAATGTATTTATTCAGCTTGAATATGAAAGTTATGGGGAAAACCATTTTTATTAAACAGCCAATACTTAACAAATGTTGGGAAAAGTTTTGGCCAACCACAAGCCTAGTAGCCTTCTTGGCAGGATGCATCGTTGAGTGTTGATATATTTATAATATGTATACATATATATATATAGTGTGTATATATAATATAATTTTCTCTGCACGTCAATGAGGATCTGATAAATGCATCTAGGTGAATCCGTTTTTGTGTTTAAACATTTTTTGTCCCGTTTTACAGGATATCGATCACACGAGTCACAGCAGATATATCATTAGCCAAGAGGTCTGTTCTCAATAACCCCAGTAAGAGGGCCATCATTGAAAGATCCAACACTCGCTCCAGCTTAGGTAAGAACATAACTGCTTTTTACATCATTTTTACATGTAGAAAAATGCAAGAAAAGATAAATAAATGACAGTTTAGACAGGCCTGTGTAAATTCCTAAAGTATTCTCATCTAAACTACAGTATGTTCAAACATGCATTCACTGATTTTTAATGATGTTTTTAATGCAAGTTGGGGCAGCAGAAATGAGCTGTGAGCATAACACTGACACGCGTTAGACTCTATCAACTCCTAAGAAACAAAGCACAATTCAATTTCTAGAAGTTCTTTGAACTTCACTGGATACCAGTACTAAATCAGCAGGTAAGTTATTGTAAAAATGTCTAAATTTGTATTTGAATTGCATTTTGTCTCACCAGCTGAGGTGCAAAGTGAGATTGAGAGGATCTTTGAGTTGGCCCGCTCCCTGCAGCTGGTGGTGCTAGACGCTGACACCATCAACCACCCAGCCCAGCTCCTCAAGACCTCCCTGGCCCCCATCATCGTTCATGTTAAAGTCTCCTCACCAAAGGTAACAAATGTTGGGAAGACTTAGCCAAACATGAAAGACACATATGAAAGATCAGTTTAACTCTCTGTTACAAGCTCAGTGGCAGGTTTACCTGAAATGTTGTTTTTGACCTGCAAATACTAACAGCTAGTTTTCTTTTAGTTTCTATGTAGTGTTTTGTTAGCCCACACAAACCCCTTTTATTGAGTGGGTTACATGGACTAATTAGACTAATCATAATGTCAAAACTGAACAAAACAAGACTTTAAGTGTGTAATATATTCTCCACAGCTACTGTTCCACACAGTCATTCAGTTGTTGGAGATAAACAGCAAGAACACCTAGACATGTTAAAGGTAACGGTCTCTATGCAAGGTTGATATTTACAATCCACTTGTTGCACAAGCACAATGTTCCCTACAAGCATACCAGCATGAAATACTGTGCTTTAAAGCCACATTTAAAGTAGAGGCATTTTAACTTAGTGTTTGGAGTCAGTAGAGGCTTTAAATCTGCACCAAGTCATCTGCACAGTGGCACCTTTGCATGGAAGAATAGGTCTGCTGCACTTCATCCCTCTGCACTGGGACCACAGCAACGACCAGACCAGGTGTGTGGGTGTGGAGGGTGAATAATCTCACAGAGAGAATCTCCCAGATGCTACCACAGATCGGCAAAGACTTCAAACAGTGATTGAAACAGTGCACTCGTTTAAAGACAGTCACATTCCTAGTCAGGTGACTTTCACACTTGTTTTACACCACACCCTCCTAGCATGTAAAATGCTCGCTTTGCTACAGCTGACCAGGAAAACCTCAGACCTACGATAACAGACACACTTTAATATGCAAACCTGTAAAAAAGGTACAACTGAAACTTATTTTTTCTCTCAAGAACCCTGGTGACATTCACCAATAAAGATGCTAGAACATTAAAGGTACTGTAAGTGAAACTGGCATTTTTCAACTTCCTGTCCGTTCTTGCAGCTAGCAGTCCCCTCCCCCCCTCCCCACTGCTGCCTGCCCTTGAGGAGTCTTTGTGGAGCTCTCTTTCCTGATTGGATAAAGTGGGAACGGGCTACCAGAAAAGTATTCTCTGTTAACTGCAGCAAGGAGAGACTGGGTGACCCATGTTACTGACTGAATACTCTATATTGGTGATGGCTGTCAGATTGTGGAGCTATTTAACGCTTATTTTAACAAAACAATATCACTTACAGCATCTTTAACATGCATAATGTGTAGCATACATTAAGTGGATTAAGTCAGGCTATTTGCCACAACCCTGAATACAGCAATCAATCTGGTCATACATTTATACGTAAGGTTCCCTATTCCTGCCTGATGTGTGTATATATTTATGCTGACAAACCTATGACTAGCATTATTAAATCTGCACACACAATAACATTCTCAGTTGTGTCACAGGGAAAAATGTATCCCGTTGCTCGTTATGAACTTGATTTTCACACTCATCATGTGATGAGGAGGGTACCGGGTGACTTAAACGTGCGCACCTAAGACTACTTTTGGCTCAGTGTAACTGGAGCATCATGTACTTTTCCTACCCCAACCCCCCCGCCCCCCCATCCAGGTTCTGCAGAGGCTTGTCAAATCCAGAGGGAAGTCCCAGAGCAAACACCTGAATGTGCAGCTTGTGGCAGCTGACAAACTGGCCCAGTGTCCTCCAGTAAGTGGCCATCCTCCTGTACTGGCATCTCCTGAGCTCAAATATGATTCAGATATATTTTTATTCTGACTTTTAGGCCTTGAAATGTCTGTAAATGTCTTAAGTATGATTTTGACAGGTCTTAATATTGATTGCACTAATGTTACTTGTATAAAGTTAAATTTTTAAGTTTAGCTTTTTAATGGGTTTTAGGGAAAAATTTTTATTGATCATGCTGTAACAAATACAAAATGAAACAAACATGGACCAAGAAGTAATTTTCCTTCATATCCTTAGTACTTCTTTTGCCAGTATGGTCTTACAAAGGTCTTTAAAAGTATTAAATTTAACCAAATCTACAGAAACTCTGAATAAAGAATAATTAAGTGAAATACATTGTCAACCAATTGGCTGAGAGCTGCTTCTTCTCTCTTACTCTATATTACAATATTACACAATAAATCACAGCGCACTCTGCTGGATAAACTTTGCAATGACACCAATGCATTACCACAAGCATTTTGTTCTGTATTATATACTGGAAAGAAATTTTTATAAATTATATGTTTTCATATTCATATTCATATATATATACACACACACAAATATGATATGTGATATGATGATGTGTGTGATAGGCCGGTATTGGAAGATAATGTAATCTGATATTCGGCCTATTCCTGAATTTTATTGGAGTTTGTTGTCTGAATTTGTTCATACATAATTTGACTTCAGTTAAGTAAAGTTCATGTTGTTTCAGCCAACACAACAGATGTTTATTCAGTCCAACCGATCATCTCCTGCATGTAAATCTTATATTTTGAATTTTCTGTACTCACATTATATATTCAGAATGACTTATTTAAATACAATAGAATACTAATAATATATAATATATGAAGTCTTTACACAGTACATAGTAACACAACAGGACCTCATATACAATGTCACTGTGGAGATCATTTGTGTTTCCATCATGAGCTTCATACCTACTCCCCTCTGACCATCTGCCGCTAACAGGAAATGTTTGACATCATCCTGGACGAGAACCAGCTGGAGGACGCCTGTGAGCATCTCGCCGAATACCTCGAGGCCTACTGGAAAGCGACCCATACCTCGATGGCGACGCCCCTAAACCCCCTGCTGGGACGCAACCTGGGCCCCACCACCCTCACCCCCTACCCCACCACCATCTCTGGACTGCAGGTACACATCCAGTAGTGTCAGGGTCCCTTATGGGAATAATTGACTGATTGTGGGTAGTTATTGAGGAGATCGTGAAGGTAAGAGAGGAACCCAGGAGAACAGGAATCATCTGCTTTTTATTCAAACCCTTCGGGATCTGCCAAACCTCCTGACTCTACAGTATATTTGATCTAAAATGCATATGAGAGGAACAGTGGCTAGACTTCAAGCATTCCCACACCATGTCTAAATTTATGTGTGAGACAAAACCAAGCAAGTAGTTTCTGTTGCCTCTTGAAAACCAAATACATAATTTCTTCTAAAATTTCTGTCAAAAATGAGCCTTTCATTAGTTTGAATGAGCATTTGTGTCAGTTTAAAGACATGGTCTGGTGGCCCTATAAACAAAATAAAACATAATCCTCAAACACACTGCCAGTTGGTGAAACTCGCCATCCTCTCCTCTTTTCTTAGCAAGCATTAAAAGCCAAATATTGTTTTGGCTGCTGGAGATGGGTATAATAGACCATATGTACGTTAGTGTTTAATTACGTGTGAGCACAGTAAGCCTTCCTCTTCTACACATTGCACATTCTACAAAGGATAATGTTACCTTGCAGTCTTTCCGAGCCCTACACATTGACGTCCAGTCCTTTTATTGTCTGTTGGTGTTGTCTCTAGCCTTACCCGTGTCCTTGGTATGTTCATGTGATTAGCAGAGCCAAAGAATGCGACAGAGCAACCACACGGGAGACCATTCCACCCCGAACGAGCGACGTAACCTGATGACATCGGACGAAAATTACCACAACGAGCGGGCGCACAAGGGACGCAATCGCATGTCTTCTGGCTCACAGCATAGCCGAGAGCAGCAGGACCCCTACCAGGACTACCAGGACCCCTATCAGGATGCATACAAGCCACATCGCAATCGCAGTTCACCGGGCAGCTACAGCCATGACTCCCGGCACCGGCTCTGAGCCAAGTTCTATCATCACCAGGGCCCAAACGGCCCAGATTCCACCTGAAATAAACGCTGCAACAGAGCCAAGATGGTCCCAAATTGTACCTTTTTGTTTTGGTTCGCGTTCATTTGTTTTGTCTACCTGGCTATTTTTCTCTTTAAAAGTCCAACAAAATCATGTTCAGGTGTTTGTTTTTAACCAAGCTGCCAGGGCAAACCCCGTCAATCAACAGCGCGAGTAGTCACAAGGTTCAGGATGCCAACATTAACTAATGCTGTAAAATGAATTCCTTAAATTTCTCTTCCTGGGACCTTTTGGGATTGTACTAACACGATGCTTAGCAGACGTGCAAAGCAGACTGTGCTTGTTGCCTGTGTCAGCAAGCTAATTATGGATAGTGGTCAGATGGTGATGGTGTATGGGCTTCTACGTGCCTGGGACATCGCACCAGGTCAGAGGGAAGTCCACTGCACACAGACTGCTGAAGGCTGCTGCCCCCTACCCTGGGCCATGTATAAATCCTCTCACCATTTAGCTTATTGCATGCTGATAGACGACCAACCTCCGCATCCACTTCACTGATATTTTGTACCTAGCATTCTGGATTCTCCAGCGAAGAGGTGTAGATACGGAGGTCCAATTTTCTAAATCACCTGATTGTGTGGATAAGACGGTAGGTGGTGGGTTTGCGTGGGGGTGTGCAGATGATATCTGGCTGCTAGTTTCGAAAACTGGTGCTTCACATTCCCAAACTATTTTGCTATTTGAAAGTCACTTTGAGCAAGGCCAGCTTTTCTGTAGCATAGCTTTAGGATTTCATTTGGGTGAAGACCCTCACCGTCATAAGCGGAGCAGATTCTGATGGTGCTGGGATCAGATCTCAGTTACACTGTAGGAGAAGGCAATACTGCTTCTGTTCTTAACAGCGAGCACTTAGAGAGGTAGAGAAGGCAATAGCTGTGACAGTTTGTCTAGTATAGTGAAATACAATAGCAAAATATGACTTGAGATGCCGTTTGATGTTGCTAAGATGTGGACCAGCATAGAAACCAATGCTATGAGAACCTTTCAAGCAGTTTGGGATGTTCTCGCTGATATTTTTGACCCTGCTAGCGCGAGGAATCAGATTTGGGTACGGTGTGATCGACCTAAAAGAGCATCTGCTGCTGAAACTACAGGTTGCATTAATTAGCATCATAATACAAGTTGTATAGCATTAAAACAAAAGTACAGATGTTGGTTAAGTCTTGCGATTGGTTCACGGCCATCAAATTTTCCTTCCTGTGGTTTTAGGTGATCAAAGCATTAAAAATGTGACATGGCAGGATCGGTTGCATCATGTTCATTCTCTGTGTAGCTGGCATGTTGTCCTGACTGCAGAGCATGTTCCCTCCAAACGTAAAATAGAACCCTACTGTAATCAAGTTGATGTTTGTAGAAGTATAGGGCACCTTTCTCCGAAAAAAAAAAGACAAAAAAGAAAAAAGTAAAAGATGGCCCAAATTACAGATGAATGATTTCTCTGGATCCCTGGGGGTTTTTAACTCAATACACTGAAATGGCTAACGGAAAACTTTAAGTTATGGTTTATGTCATTCTGAAAGTTTTAAGGAGTTTCAGTGGATTGCATGACTCAAAGGTGGAGCCACTATAACGATAACAGCTTCTGTTAATTCTGAATTATGTTATAAGTGCACTCAAACAACAACAGTAAAAAAAAAAAAAAAAAAACCCAGCCCTCACAAAAAGGTTCAGTGGAGATCATAAGTTTACCTAACCCACATGGTGCTTGTATGGAAAGAGATAGCTGCTGTGGTCGATAATGTTTATAAGGCTTGTTATCATTATCATAATATACTGTACATATCTTATTTTTTAAGATGATTTTGACTTAATTCTCTCATCTTCAGATAACAAACAGTTCTAGCCAGACATTTTTTAGCCTGAAAACAAAACAGGCTTTAAATTAATAATGCATTAGGGTAAATATAGAACATTAAATTGAAAAGAACACTTTTTTTGTTCAGCGAACTCAGTCTACATAGTCTAGCCACAAATTCATTCCTCTCATCTTTGACAGAAAGAGGCATCCGAAGAAAGTAAGAACCATTTGTTATCTTGAAATACTGAGATAGTTAAGTTTATCTCTATGAACAGGTATCTGCATATAAGTCTTTATACGAGGGACCAAGACTTAGAGTCTGAGTAGTATTGACCAATGACATTTGAGCGGGCTTTGGTTGCATGCAGGTAAACAGTCCGTGTCCAGAGCTAAGGAAGGGGACGCCTTGGGTGGTCTTGGTCTCGGAAACCAGCGGCTATCGTGCCAATCGGACTGCAGAGGAAGTCTTTGCCTGGATATCCGTTATTCATTTTCTGGCAATCCAAAGGCCCGAAAGGTTGGCAGTGGCCCCCAGAGGCTAAATCGTCACACAATAGCCAATGGGTTCTGAGATTGGTTAAGTTGTTATCTTGATGTGATACAAATATAGTAATTAGGAAAAACCACAAGAAGAGTAATGAGACTTTTTGGCTGCTCGTAGCCTCCGTAGATTTTGACGGTGAGCTCTTTCTGGAATGACTAGGAAACAGACTGAAGTGTGTGATCTGATTCATGTGTTCTCTGGCAGTGTGTCTTTGTTTTGTCTTCGCTACAGTTCAGAAAGTGTTTGTTTACTTTCCTTGGACTACAACAATCCTTTGTTATGCCACAAAATGTCACAATCAAGATTCAAATAATGTTATTTTATTTACCTGTATGGAGGACCAAACCTGACATAAATGAACTGATAAAAGATTAATAATTCAATTAATAATGAGATAAATAATTCAAAGTAATTGGACAAATAAATTATATTTTATAAGTAGAAAAATGTATCTATAAAATGCTAAATGTCTCCATAAGACGAACCAAAAACACACTGCCAGGGAAAAATATCTTTTTCCTGATTTGCTCTCTGATATCAGATATGTACAGTATAATCACATATTTGTCAGAGAAGTTTTCTTTAGCATGTTTAGACAAATGTTGAAGCTGCTTTTGACACTTTGACCCCTTCCTTCCTTTCAGACAAAAACGATGTACAGTAGTGACCGCTGTAGCACCAGATTAGCTTGGTGCTAAACAGTGAATGTACCAGAAAATAAATACAGGCTCAATAGAGGATCCATTCCCTTAAATAGAACGAATATAATACATTTTTTGTCTTAAGATCTATAAAGAGTGCTATCTAAATAGTTAAGATTTGAATACCAAAATTATTAATCAAAAACTGCTTTGAAAAGAAAATAAGTTAGGAGCTGCTGCTTTTTTTAATTCAGTCATAAATAAGTAGAAACTTGTGCCCGGTATGTTAAAGTACGCATTATGGGTTGCAGCACTGTTGGCATTATCTGTATCTGTTCAACCAACTCAATGATCTGTAGCTGTACTTGGAAGGGGGCGGGGCTTAAACGAACGTGGGCGGGCCAGCCTGGAAGATGTTCATTTACGTAAAAACTATAGACTTCAGTTTCTAAAGAAACAGGTCAGCAGGAACGTCTTAAAAGTGCTTCATCTCTTACCGCCACGCTCTCTATCAAATGCTTTATTTGAATCTTAAAGAAGTCGACATCAGCTCTGCCCTACATAGGAGATATTTGACTGTCCAGAAGAATTTTACAGCCTGACACAGTTTCAAAATATCTTTAAGCGACCTAATTTGCAAGACCTTATTAAAGCAACTTTCAAAGGAGAGCATGGTTGAAACGCCACACGCCTCCTCCTTTTTATACCCCGACAACAACCTAAAGCCTGACCTGAAAGCAGCTCTTAATTTATTAAATACAAAACAATGGAAGGTGTTTCTATTAATAGACACTTTGTATAGATCTGGATGAAAGGGGAAACTCATTTTGAGAAACTTGTATAGCACAAAAGAAAAAGCAACTGTTCCTACAATGTGAATCTAGTACTCGGGTACAGATTATTAGATGTTTTTGCCCACATTCCCCATTAATCTCTTTGTTGTACACTGTTTATGGACTGAAACAAGACTGCAAATGAAAAAAAGAAGTGTTAAAGTGTGTAATGCTACTGTTTACAGGCACGCTTATCTGTCTCATTCTGCCCCATAGCATTAATCCCATTGGTTGATTGAACAGGGAGCCATGTTCCATTAAAAATCAAACCAACTAATGTTGAGCTGGGCTGCTTGAGACAATCAGAAGGGATTTCCAGACCAGTGTTCCACCCTCCCTCTCTTTGGGAACGCCCTAAAATGATGAGAGGTTTGCCATTTTGAGTCGTGGAATTAGATCCGAACAAAGCGACGCCACACTCGCTCACACACCTCAAAATAACTGTCCGTCCTGGCTCTCTCTTACTTTTGTCTGACCTTTACCCGCGGCCAAACTTTTGTCTCAAAATGAAGCTCATGACTAATTTTATTTTTCACTGATTAAATCTCAAGGTGACCACAAAATTCTGAACTTCTAGGGAGGGCTTTCTTTGGTAAAATGTAAAACAAAAGAGGAAAAAAAAGAAGCAAAAGAACAAATATTTATTCCAGTAGAGAAGTCATAGATTAATATTTGCTGGCGATTATTTTTATAACAAATAAATGTACATAATGTCTTTGAGAGATGCTATTTGCTGTATACATGTGCTGAAATGAGACAACGACCCATGTGGGACACTTGGAACAACAGCAAGGTCCAGTATACAAAGTTTCAGTAATGTGCAATACAAAACGGCATGCTGTTTTAAAATGAGGAACTTCATGTACTGTACTATGCAACCGCAAACTGTGTACATCGCTTTCATGCTGTGGCTTCTCCAACCACCCTTTTCCAAGCAGCTTCATCTGGACTTTTAAGGGATTTTTGTGTTTCTCTCTTTTTTTTTTCTGTGGAAGATGAAAACCTAAGCGGTTAATGCGGTATTGCATGCATAATATACCATTCTAATTTATAAAAAGGAATTAAAGAAAAATACATGAAATTGGAGGTGATTGTGTTTAAGGCAAAGCTACAAGTGACTTAAAACATTTCTTTTTCAAAATAAAAGAGTCGTTCTAAAGTTGTCTACAGTAGTTTTTTACTGTAACGAAGGTCTCAGAAGCACTCACTCTAACTTTGTTGTAGTTTGTTGATGAATTGATTCTCAATTTGTGACCTCTTGATTTCAGATCATTAAGAAAATGAAGGAAATAGACAAAGGACTTGGCGGCACAACAATAAAAGCACATTTTTAGGCAGTTGCCAAACTGTAAACCTGAACCTGTGTGAAGCCTGGTATCTAGTGGTGAAAAGCCGGTACTGCAGAGAGCAGAGGTTTTGAAAAATAGTGTCAACAGAAATTATAAGTCGACCACATTTTTAACAATTGTTGCAAATTAAAAGCATGCCAAATGAGCTATTAGCACTTCCTGTTCGCAGTATAAACGGGAAGTGCATTTACAGCTATCATGGATTCATTTCATTTAAGAAAACTTGTGATGATTCTCAGTCCTGAAATTATTATGAGCTTTTATATGATTCCTAAACAGATTTGTGGAAGTTTACTCGCAATGTACGTGTGTGTGTGTGTGTGTGTGTGTGTGTGTGTGTGTGTGTGTGTGTGTGTGTGTGTGTGTGTGTGTGTCATGTCTGTTTGTTATGTTATGCAGATTTTACCGAGTTATGCCCGAACTACAATAACTAACTTGCTGTTGCTTTATACACCGGTGTTCCTGTAAATATGTGTATTCTATGGAAGCCCATTTCTGCAAGTAAAATAACAAAAATAAGATGAAAAATATCCCCATGGTCATAATTATGAAATATAAAGTCATAATTGTGACATAATATGTCATAATAATGTAATAATACTAATTCATCTAATAATAAATTTGACTTTGTACCTCATAAATTCACTTTCCCATCCTCCACTGGGGTCAGAATATTCTCATACAGCATCAGTGACTGGTGCTGGTTGAAACTCTGGAGAAACGTGAAGAATTGTTGGACTATGACAAGTAGAGAAGAATCTAATTTAACACAACAAACGGTGTAGTCCAAGTGTCCTCTTTTGTTTCACTTCATCTGGATTTATACTGTGATCAACATTTCCTTATTTTGGTAGGACTATTCTTTCTTTAAATCATACTATTATTATTAGATTAGATTATTTTATAATTGTATAAACTAGCTCTAACTTAAATTCATCAGATAGTATGTATTAATTGTGTTTTTGTTAGTGAACATCAACCCTAAAAGGCATTTATCTGATATTTAGAATTAGTTAAAACTATTGTTTTTAAGAGGAAATCATGAGGCTATAAGATAATATTTATTAAAATTTACAATTTTTGTGGATTTGTCTTTTCAATTTGACCTTTTTTGTTACTACCTGTTCACAACATGTATTGGAACGCTGTAACTTTGCATTATTGCTAAAAACAAGAAACAATAATATATCATATTGAGTATTATAATTTTAAACCGTATAAGCAAGAGAAATCATAAAAACCATAAACACAGCCTGCAGACACGTTTGATAAGAACCTGTAAGACTCATTTCCTGACACAGGATGTGTTCGATTATATCATGCTTGTTGATCTGCCAGAATGGAAGAATAAAAATCATTGATGTGATATGAACACAGTAGTAGACACGTGATGGCTGAGCAAACGGGAGAGTTTGCAAATCAGTAACAGAGCTGCTGAGCTCAGCTGATGTTTGAACTGGAACTTTTATCACACACGGATCCGTTCTGGCTTTCCCCAGCGCTGAACAAGCAGTTTGTAAGTAGAACACAAACAGTCACTGCACCCTGCAAAACAGAAAAAAACCATCCACCTGTAGAGGTCATCGGGTCTTAAGTCATAAGACGGGACTTTTATTTTCAAAAGCAAGCACTACAAATGGGGTTTCCAGTGCTCAGTGCACATGAATCTGCAACCATATATTCAATTGCATTAAAGGTGCAGTAATTAGTGTTTTATTCTGTCGGTTGTCTTCTGCTTAGCTAATTTTAAGATGCTTGTTTCTATTGTTAAAATCTCACTTTATTTCTCTATGTTGGTCTAGTGCCATGATGGGTTAGCAACAGACAGACATCATTTCAAGCTGTAGGTGATTGACAGTTCTGTGACTCAATCAGATATCAGCTGGAAATCTTCTGTACCTTATTAGACAAATGTACGGCTAGTCTTTGCATTCAATTTGGAACAGTGTTCCATACATTGCTGCCCAAAATCTATTTAATCTTTTATCTTGAGGCTTTGAAAATAACTTCAACTTTGTGTCATTTCCTCTCTGGACCAGAAAGTCAATGGAGCACAAGTTTATTATTGCAGAAATATCGGCATCTATAGGCCCACCCTAACATTGTCATGGGGTGTTGTTGTCTTCTTGTGTGTGTCGTGTTTCATTCATTTCATTGGCTTATGGACCATGGACATAACGAAGGACACAAAAGCTAAACATTCATTCTGTGAACTGTACTCTTATGCTGTTTTATACCAGATTCCCACCCTACCTGTGTTATGTAACTTAAAAATAATGACATCACAATAACAAGATAATTCCTTTGTTTAGGTGGCAGGAGTGAAAATTAGTCATCCTCAACAGCTGTTGTGCTATGGTTTCAGCACGATGAAGGCAGTTGATACAAAATATGATGTGGTTCTACAGGATACTTTTTTTTTACTGGACAAATCATGTTTTTCCCAAATAATATCCAGATATTTAGGCACTCTAGTATCATGACTGGGTTGAAAAATAATGCATATAGCTGCTGTAAGTGGGAAGAATCGCCCCTGACCCCCCTAAGCTCTGAATGTTCACAACATCTGGCTCCCCCCCTGTTAAGAAGGCCAAAAGTTAATAAATGTTTACATAATTTTGAACATAAAAAAAGAAAAGAACATAAAGATGGCTGAAATGAATTCATGATTGAATTTATATTTAGTTGGTTTTGCAGTTTATAGAACTTTCTCAAGACAGTACGGAGCTACGATAACTGCACTACAGGTTGAGGATATAGCATATTGCATCACAATTACACTTCCACTGTTGTTTCTGCGATTATTCATAAGCAGGGACAATTCTTTGAAATTACAATGTTCAGTGAGGTGGTGCGTGTTGTATCAGGGCTTCTCCTGACCTTCAAACCTTTTGTCTTTTTTGTCCAATTTTGGAGCAAAGCGCGGGTAACTGCAGTGTTTGAACACTGTAGATTTCCTTTCATTAGTAAGAGCCATCAGTTATCAAAGAGGTACTTTATGAGAACCTCACTGCTGGCCTATAAAAGCACTAAATACCACGTTTAGCACATGATCAGGTGACACTCTGCAGCGGTCGGTAATGAAGTGGAACGAGATCAAAGTGGAATTAAAAGTGGAGAAAGTGCTCTGCCACCCACTGAGATGAATGGACTTTGAAGCAGTCATGTGTGAACCTCGATTAAATCTATCATGTTACAAAACTGCGAAGAGGTGGTACAGTATTCTACGCTTCAACAAAAGCATCCTGTTCCAGCAACTTAAATGCAACTAACATTACTCATTATTTTCAATATGAATTAGTGCTCAGTTGATTAATTGTTTAATGTATTAAATGCTAGAAAATAGCAAAACATGCACATCATAATTTCCCACAGCTCAGAGTGACATCTTTGACCAACAGTCAAAACCAACCAAATAAAGACATTTGATTTACCATGATACAGAACAGAAATCATCACATCTGAGAAACTGCAAACAGTTGTATTTTTGCTTGATAAATGATTTAAATGATTAATTATCGTTTAATGAAAGAGTTAATGATTCATTTTCTCAGTTATGTCATTGTGCCATATTTAAGTCCAATGAGCGATGGTCACCATAAAACCATCACCAATCTAAAAGCAACTAGTTGGTTTTCATTAATAAATGTCTATATATATAAACTATTATTGGATGTTAGTTAAATTGTTTTGTATATTGTTGAACAAAATCATGTAATCGAATAGAATTCAGTAATTATTACAAATTAGCTAAACCATTACAATCATTTATTGCAATTTTGTACAGTTATGTAATCATTTACATTTATAACTGAGAAGTAAATTTGGATTTATGTATGTATTCATTTGTTTACTTAGTTATTTAATGGAATGGGAGCTCTGGCCCTTTAAGAGAGCTGTGGATCCATGAATGAAACGCAGCCATTCATAAAAAACACAAGGGACGGACGTCAGTGCAGCCTTGAACACGATTGGCTCGCCCTTTGACTGACTTTGCGTTCCAGCCAATGGGAGCGCAGCAAAGGGCTCGGTTTAGATACAGCGATCGGAGCTCTTCATTGAGAAAAATCCACAGCCGAGTTTTTATTCGAGGAGCTGCAGGGGATGTAGGGGAGGAAATCTGCGTCCACATCATTTCTCACACTGCCAAGAAACTTCACTTATCACGTGAGTGCTGCATTATTATTCTTTTACCGGAATAAAAGCTAGCGAACACGCGCGGGCTGGTTTTGCTTTGTTTTGTGACATAAACGTCAAGCGGGGACCGTCGGTGTGTCGCTGGCAGAGAAGGGAGCAGATATGGGTTAAGAGGCGAACGCCATTTTCTGAAAATCAAAGGCAACATTGCGTCCATTTCCTCGCATCTGTCAGGTCGGCAGCGCGGTATTTCCGTCTGCAGCAGCTGTCTTTACGGCCTGTTAGCACCGCGAATCTTTCTCTGTGCTCTGTGGCAAATTTCTCAATGGTGAGCTTACCCCCCCCCCGCCACGATCAAGTTTCACTTCATTGAGAAAAACAAGGAGGTCCCACGATACGTGCTGTTCTCTCCTGTGCGTCACGCCAAACTCCATTCACAAATCTTTCCTTTTTGTTGCTGTATTGATTTATTGATTGATTGGTTGCTTTATGACCGCGCTGTGCTGGCCCACACGCCGGGTTGGAAGCACCAACAGGAGGAAGCCGGTTCATTTAATTTCGTGCTGACATCGTTACAGCGAACGAAGCAAACTTCACTCACACTTTTCTGCTGTTATTATCGCGACATTCTGCAAACAAAAGCAGCTGTAGGGAGAGGGGTTGTTTACCTACGGAAGCCCGTTAGATGAGAGAGCTATCTTACAGTTATGAGATGAAGATATGGAACCTTTATCTTATGATATAGTTTGTTCATAATGTCATTTAAATGTAAATTCCGTTTGATGAACTTGGTTGGAATCATTTGAGTGGGGAAGTGAACTCTTTCTGGACCAGGACCAGCATGCTCCCTGTGGTGGTTTTCATAAAATGCCTGTAGTATCTTTTTTCTTTTTTTCTTTTGTGGTTTAAAATTGAATATAAAAATGTTCTCATAATACATGAACGAGTTGCTGGTGAAACACACAGTAAGCTCACCGCAGTGCAGTCAGACTGTACGGCTGCTTTCTGTTTATCTCCTCAAAACTGGCATCACCTACTCCAGTGTCTCTGAAGACTTGTTCCTCCAGCAGCTCGTGTCCGATGTAACTTACAGGAGGTTGCATCACCTAAAGGCTTTTATAGCCACTGTAAACCCTGCTGTGGGGTCATGGAGGTTAGAAAAACACAGACACACCATAAAAGCCATGATATTAATATGAATAGATTAGTAGTATTGGTGGAAGTTAATTAGGCCAATCCATTGGGCATTTAGAACATATTTCCCTGACCACTGCTTTCCCTAATCCCTCCTCTCACCCTTCTTTATTTCAGGGTGAAGACTCCTGCAACATGGACGGCTTTTATGACCAGCAGGTCCCTTTTGTGCTCCCTGAGAGTGTGAGTTTGAAACATTAAAGTCCTCTCCTGTCAAATATCTGTTTTTCTTCTTGTTCCTACAGTGTAATGTTTGATCGTCACTGTGCAGTTTGACACTAGAAGGATGTTTTCACTTTAATTTGCTGAAAGTGGAAAGTCTCCTGTGCTCACTGAACATCTGATTTTTAAGGGGCAGGGCCTACCAGCATAAATTGTGACTTTACAAATAGTTAGGAAGTCAGTCCTGGTCCAGTATCAGCTTGTACAGTGTGATGTAGAAACTTGAAGCCACCAGTACACATCCACTGAGAATGGACTTTACAGTGAAGTAGGAGACATCTTGTGTCCAACAGACAAACTTAGGAAATGAATAGAATTTGCATATTCATTAGTTAATTTTTTTGTGGAAAAAACATATTAGACAAACATTATTGTAATACTATCTGTCTTTACATGAAATTAGGTTTAAAATGTATGTTCACTCAACAGTTTTGTTGTTAAACTTCTAGAAATGCCACACAGAGGATGCTTCGAGATGTCTCAGCGAGCGGAAAAGGAAGTTCATGGACACGGAGCTGGCTCAGGACACAGAAGGTAGGCTCATCATGTCCACATGTAGAAGTGCTGTGAGCGTTTGGTGGTTACCTAAAAAAGGGAAACGTTGGTTTGGTAAGACTGGTGAAAAAGATACATGTAATCCATACATTTGCTGGTTACAAAGTTTGTATGCTGACATCAAAAACTGACTGAAAGTCCATTTGCTGACTTTTTCTAGAGCTTTCAGCTGTATTTTATGGTCTTCCTCCATGGATGGAGCAATTCCATTATAATACTTTATTATTTTTATTGTCTGGACCAACAGATTGTCCTTATGTGATCAGTGTGTGCAATCTGCTGCCTCCTCATTGGCCTCATGTTGATATTTTGAAATTGTAGCATTGACAGATAATATTGTACAGGAATGATTAGGAATAAATCATGTTCACAGGAAACGCTACAATACAGCAAATAAAACAATCTGCACTGTCAAAGTGAGAAAGAATTTGCTAGTTAGAAGAAAAATGTTTAAAAAAGCAACATGGTAATTATATAGAAGTATTGCATGATTTCACTTAAGAAAGCAATAACTATAATTAACTTGTTCAATATTATTACACCTATTTTAATATAACTTCCCAACTGTCTTGCAGAGCTCTTTCAAGATCTGAGCCAGCTCCAGGAAATCTGGATTGCAGAAGGTGAGACCTGCAGGCAAATGTAACAAAACGTCCAACTGTATGATTTTAAAGCCGTGTAGTCAAAGGGAATGTTAATGGGTATTCTGGGAAATGAAGGAAATAACTGATAAACTGTACAAGGAGATAAAAGGGTGAACATTTGATGAGAAGAGTCTTTGATATCCTGTCTTTTCCCCTCTGACAGCTCAGGTTCCTGATGACGAGCAGTTTGTTCCAGATTTCCAGTCCAATAACTGTGAGTAGCTGCTTCTCCTCCAATATTTATAAAGAGAGCTCAGAGCTGCACAACAGGGAGTGGACATTTTGTAGAATAACACGCATTTTTTATTTATGCCTCAACATCCAAATTACATTCTGCTGAATAGCGAAGCACTGAAACAAACCCTGCTCTGACTTGTCAATATGAAAACACCATCAATAACTTCCTCACAAGTACTGCGTGTAGCTGAAATTAGTTCCTGACACATGCAGTATCCTCTTGTCAGTAATACTCAAGTCTTTTTTTTTTTTTTTTTTAAAGTTTACATTTGTGGCCCGTTTTTAAACATTTATGTCTTCAGTAGGAACTAATGTGCTTGGGCCTGAGTGCCTCCGATTTGAATGTAAAGAGCGCTGCAGGAATGAGTCCTAAAACCTGGAAATGAGTTAGCATTTTAGCACTTCCTGTTCCTTCTCCTCAAAGTCAGTGGGTTTTTGGGTAGATGCCTGAAAAAGGATGTGTGGTTTGCACAAGCAAAAGGGGTTTTCACTATTTCTTCTACGACATAAAATACGCCAGTAAATACCCCACCCGTCAACTCTGAAGCTTTTACGTGTTGTAGTTGCTAACTAGTGGCTAAATGAGACTACATGGGTTGTCTGTGACACACGGACAACTTATCTTTACAGCCTTGTTGTCTTTATACTCGCGCTCTTGCAAACTATTCTAACTCTAACTGAAAAAAGTGGTGTGTTCATTTGTGAAGATTATCTTGCTGAGCAAAACGTATGTATCGTAAACCTTTATTTGCCACAGAGCTTATTTTCTACAGTAATTCAAAATCCAAATCCTAACCCTAAAAGAACATTTTTTATAACAGCGTTTCATAGTATTATGCTATTATTCTATTGGATTGTTAACACTGATATATTAACGTGTGACCAGTATTTTGATGCCATTTTATTGGCTGTTTAATCTAAAACAATGTATCATGTTTTATTATCTGATCATGTTTTGTATCTAAAGTCTTAATCTGTAAAGTAACCAGTAACTAAAGCTGTCTGATAAATGTAGCGGAGGAAAAAAAGTACAATATTCCCCCTTTTTATTGGTGTAAAATAGGATAAAATACTCAAGTACCTTTTTAAAATTGTACTTGAGTACAGTGCTTGAGTAAATGTGCTTTGATACTTTCCACCTGGTTACAAGATACACCTGGTTGATCTGAGTGTGAATGGGTACACTCCATGTACTCCAGGGCCAATGCTGTAAATACAATAGTGTTTATATGACCCTCATACAGCAGTGCCAGTTCAATGATAGCAGTCATATGGCACAGGAAATGGTGGGTGCCATAAAAGAACTTCCAGCGGCTCTACCCGTACTACAGTACCTTTTTAAAAACAACGTCACAGATAAGACCTGAGTTGGAGGAACTAGTACGTTTAGTGCTACTGCCAAACACGTACTGCATGTATTTATTGCTGCTTGATCGCTGCCTCAACACAAAGACTCCCGGTTCTGACAATAAATCTTGACAGCGATTGCGTCTGTATGGAAACATTAGCGCTGCGGTGTCGTCACTGCAGATTCCAGGAAGGCTAAGATCAGATAGGAGGCTTTTTTTCTTCTGCTCAAACACAGAGCTCAAATGTGAGCGGCGGCTCTGGAAACCAAAGGCTGACAGAGAGTGTTGCATCTCTAACCCTTTTTTTATTCTCACATTTAGTTGATTTAGTAGTATTTTAAAATGTTAATTATTACAAAGAAACTGTCAGGCTGGTTATTTGTTTCCCATTGATGTCAGGTGTCAATGTGCCTTGTCTTTAGTTATTTTTGTTGGTTAACCAGTACCCTTTGAATGCCATAAATTCACCTATACTGTATTTCGGTCTCAGCAATAAATATCCCAGAGCATCAGCAGGAATGTCTCATTGTCCTTCTACAAAATTCTACACATTGGCTTTAAATTAGCTTCAGAAATTGCAACTTTTACGTAGTCTGAACTCTTCTGTGTGCATGGGACATGTACAATCAAATACAGTGGTATGCAAAGGTTTGGGCACCCCTTAGAAATATCACTGCATCAGTTTGTCACTTGCTGAGCTTTTGAAGCAGCAACTTCATTTTAACACGTTATACCTTATGGAAACAGAAACATCTCAGTAGTGAAATCATTTTTATTGGTCCAACAGAAACATTTTTATGTGCATTTAAACAAAAATAGGCATGTGCATAATTTTGGGCACCCCAAAGAAATAATTCCATCAATATTTAGTAGAGCCTTCTTTTGCTGCAGAAACAGCCTGTAGACCTCCTATAGCCACAGACACCCCTGAAGTCTGGCAGGTGGTATTTTGGAAAAATTCCTCCATACAAAACGCCTCCAGTTCAGTCAGGTTTCTTGGCTTCCGTGCGTAGACAGCCTGCTTCAAATCAATCCATACATTTTCAATGATGTTAAGGTCTGGGGACTGGGATAGCCGTTCCAGAACATTGTACTTCTGCATGAATTCCTTGGTGGATTTGAACAGTGCTTAGGATCATTGTCCTGCTGAAAAATCCAACCCTGGCGTAGCTTCAACTTTGTGACCGACTCTTGAACATTCTTGTCAAGAATCTGCTGATACTGAGAGGAATTCATGTGGCCCTCAACTTCAACAATGTTTCCAGTACCTGTGCTAGCCACACAGCCCCAAAACATGATGGACCCTCCACCAAATTTCACAGTAGGCAACAAGTTCTTCTCATGGAATTCAGTGGTTTTTTTTTTACATGCAAACCTCCTCTTGTTCTGACCAAATAACTCTTCGTCTCATCTGACCACAGTATTTTTTTCCAAGATGCTTCTGGCTTGTCCAGATGTGCTTTTGCATACCTCATACGACTCTTCTTGTGATGAACACTCAGGAAAGGCTTTTTGCGCATCACCCTTCCAATGAGCTTTTCCTGCTGCAAAGTACGCTGGATTGTGGAACGATGAACAACTACACCATCTGCAGCCAGATGTTCTTGTAGTTCACTAGAGGTGGTCTGTGGCTTGTCTGTGACCTTTCTAACATCCTTCTCCTGCGTCTTTCCTGTATTTTTTTCAGCCTACCACATCTTTCCTTCACAAGGACTGTTCTTGTGGCCTTCCATTTCTGCACTACATTTCTGACTGTGGAGACACAGTCCAAACCTTCCAGATAATTTCTTGTACCCTTCTCCTAATTCATAATAATGAATTATCTTAGTTTTTAGGTCAGTGGAGAGTTGTTTAGAGGCCCCCATGTTGCCACACTCAAACAAAGAACCTAGGACAAGCACAGCCAGCAATTACCTATGTTAAACAGCTATGTTTACCTATGTTTTCATGATTGGTTCCACCTGTCTTTGTAATTGAAGGTCTCACAAGCTAATCAAAGCAATTTTGTGCTGCAACCTGTCAGCTATAAATCCCTACAGGTCTTGAAATGAATGCGATTAACAGTCCCATTTTTTACATTTTATTTTATTAGAATAAAAATATGTAATGCTACTCTAACAATTTCGGTCTGGAAAACACTCAAATGTCTACATCTCTGTAAGAAAACAAATACCACTGTATCAGGGCACCCATTTATCGTGTGTGTGTGTGTGTGTGTGTGTGTGTGTACAGTGATGTTTCATGGACTACCTGTCAGCAAAGTGAAGCGAGAGCCCAGTCAATCTAAAGACCTGTCTCCCTGCAGAACACCTCATGCTGACATGTGCCTTTACAGTTACAGGTACAGACACATTATTGTATAATAATATAGTAACAAAAAAAATAAATAGTAAGATTTAGCGTGAAACAAATACACACGTACCTGACAGCTCCTTCCTGTTCTCTTCTCAGTGCCTGTGACAACAAAGCTCTGATGCCAGCCTCCACACAGTGTGGCTCTAGCCATCCTGCTGGACCTCTACCCGTACAGCGGCAGTTACAGCCTCCTGCCCCCCAGCTAGCCAATAACTGCCCCCCAAGCCATATTCCTGCCCCGAGCCCCTCCCACCACCAGAACCTCCCACAGGCCAACCAAAGCCAGCAGTTTGCTCTGCCGCGCCCCCCCATCAGCTGCCCCGGGGCACCTTTCAGCACAGAACAAAGGTGAGTTCTGATTAATACTTCTGAAGATAATATGAAATATCCATAATATGTCACTGAGTCGAGTCGTCAGTTTACTCAGTGATAGAAAATGGGTCCCTTAAGGAAAAATGTTGGGAACCACTGTTTTATACAATGTAAGCTGGAAACAAAGTCAGTTCAGACCCTCAGACCTCCACTTGTGTTCCTTCACACTTCAGGTTTCAGCGGCAGCTGTCAGAGCCCTGCTTGTCTTTCCTCCCTCCGGAGAAAACGGTGAACGCGCCGTACCAATCCTCGAGCCGTGATGGGCGGCCGCTGTACCAGCGCCACCTTTCAGAGCCCCTGGTTCCCCAGGGCCCTCGAGGTTTCAAACAGGAGCTGGTGGACCCACAATACCCAGAGCCCGGGCCACCCGGTCAAGGTCTGGCCCAGCCCCAAACTGCCTTCAACCATGTCACAATCAAACAAGAGCCAAGAGACTTTGGCTTTGACTCAGGTGTGTGTGTGTGTGTGTGTAGGTGTGTGTGTTTTATCTGCTCAATGTCTTTCAACCCAAAAGCTTATGAAGACTTGTGACTTGTCTTCCAGAGGTTCAGACCTGCCAGTCGTCACCATTTGGAAAGTCTCCAGTCTTGTACCAGAATAACAGTGTTGGTGAGTGTGTGTGTGTGTGTGTGTGTGTGTGTGTGTGTGTGTTTGTGTGTTTTAGTGTGTGTTTTAAAATAAGTTTTTGTTGTTTTGCCTGAGCCTGCAGAGTTTACCAATATTTTATTTTTTATGCCACAGGGTTCAGTCATGACAGAGAGCCACATTTGTACTATGACGACACTTGTGTTGTGCCAGAAAGACTGGAAGGTAGGACTAGAGTGAATTTGAGCTTTAAAGGATAGCATTAGTATTTATAACAACTGATAATCTAGGAGGAACAGACCTGATTCTCACTGTGTCCTGTTTGACTGTGTATGCAGGTAAAGTGAAGCAGGAGGGTTTGCCGTACCAGCGCCGCGGCTCCCTGCAGCTCTGGCAGTTCCTGCTCACGCTGTTGGACAACCCGGCCAACGGACACCTGATCGTCTGGACGGGACGCAACATGGAGTTCAAACTAATAGATCCTGAAGAGGTCAGCCATCACCGAATCCCACACAGGGTCCTCATTAAAGGCTTAATGTAGAAAATGGTGAAATATATTTGGTTTAGTGTGCCGTGATTACCTTTCCTTTCCTCCTGTGTTCAGGTGGCTCGGCTGTGGGGGATCCAGAAGAATCGACCGGCAATGAACTACGACAAGCTGAGCCGCTCACTGAGATATTACTATGAGAAGGGCATCATGCAGAAGGTAAAGGCAGGTCATGTTTCACTTCTCTCCTCCAGTGCTCTTATACGTGGTTGCACATTTATTCTACAAGTGTCGGTTAGATTGGAATCTGCTGTTATGGATGTGCCAACTTTTTTTTTTTTTTTTTTAACAAAAACTATGACAAAAATGTACAGTAGAAATAAAGTGATAAATAAAGTACAGGCTCATACAGAAGATTAATAATCTTCATAGGTAGCTATTATTCACACTCATTCTACAGTCGTTGAATGAGTAGTTATGATATTTAGCCTGATGGTGGGGTGAGATCCAGGTTTTGTACAAGGTTTAAAAAGTTTTGAAAATGCTACATTTTAACCGTTCTGTTTTCAAGGTTAGGAATATGCTCCTTGAGAAAAAGCTTGCTTTTCAACATAATCTGGTGTTTCATTGACACAGTCACTCATGTAGACCAAAAACAATTTCATATTTGAAATGATCCTGTCGTCATATCTGTTTGTCTCCTGGCCTGTTCACTCAACATTCACAGCTAGATAAGTCTTCTGTTGATGCATTAAATACTGATACGCAGGTTTAACTGTGCCCCCTTGAATGCCCCCTTGAATGCCCCCTTGAATGCCCCTAGGGTAGATAAAACACGGTAAAGCACCTCTTAGGTGTATTTCCAGTTGACAAAACATTTAAAAGTTTTTTTTAAATTTGCACAGAAGTTGCCAAATGGTCAGCTATAATCGTCCAATGAACATCATTCATTTCTCTCACCTCTGATTGGCTCGTCCTACAGGTGGCTGGGGAAAGGTATGTTTACAAGTTTGTATGCAACCCCGAGGCGCTTTTCTCCATGGCTTTCCCTGACAACCAGAGGCCGAGTCTGAAGGCCGACCCGGACGCCATCTTGCCTCCCAGCGAGGAAGACGGCCTCCCCCTGCCCAGCTACGAGGAGGAGGGTCCGTACCTGGCTGACGGAGGGGAGCAGTGCGTCCGGGGACTGGCTTTCCCCGACGGCTACCCGTACTAGAGTCCACAGCCTGGCAGCTGGAGGAAACATGAGATGTTTAAAACAGCAGGAACCTGAATTACTGAGCAGTGTTCGAAATTTTCAAGCTGTATACCTGCATTATATATGTCGCAGAAAAGATGAATTTATGAGTAAGTAAATGTCTCTTTTGCCAAATATTTAGTTAGCTAAGCTATGATTCAGCCTGAAGCTGATCTGAGAATCTGAGACTGTTAATTTGAACTCACTCCCTCAACAAAAAATGCAATTCTTTGTCCAATACTAGTGTAGTTTGGATTTGGTTTTATTTCAAGAATAACGTTGTTATAAATTGAGAGAGTTTTAATATTTCAAAAATAGTTCAAATAGAATCATAATGTTACAAAAAGTCATAATATTTTGAGATAGTCATAATTTATGAGAAACACAAGTCATAATATTATGAGAATAAAGTTGTGATTTGACACACAAGCTAACGGATAATGTTTTTTAGTGAACTTACATTTTTTCTCATTACATAAACTAAATTTATTCTTGAAATATTACTTTTTTTCTCAATATTTATATTTTATTCTCAAAATCACAGGTTTTTCCCTCTGCCACAGTGACCCTCAGTTGTAATTTAGTAGCATGGCCGTTGCTGTAGTCCTCGCGTACGTAAACTCTGGGATCTGTATTTCAACCAAAAAGTATCTCAAAGCCATGGCACTCCTTCACTAATCTACTTCTAAACACCTTCTAGTGCTTGAAAGGGACACACTTGTATTTTCCAAATGTTATGGTCCGCCTTTAAACATGTATATTAAAATGTCTTTTGTGTACTTTTTCTTGTTTTCAAAGCTAATATTTTTGGCATTATATGGACTTGTAAGTTTTTCCTAAACCGTTTTATGACAAAGGTACTGCTCCTATTTTTGATTCTGTAATACTGCCACTATGATGCTAATAATAAGCATGGACTTTCTTACAAACGGCTCACCAGTTATTGTACTGAGATAGTTTTCTGCATTTTGTATAGTTGATTTGCTTCAATGTGTAGAAAATGTGTATAATTATATATGAATATATTTTTTCAAAAGGCTGCATTTGCTTTACGTCATACCATGAGCTGCTGAGTTTAGCCTGCTAATGTACTGCGTCAGTTTCAGCGTCTCCAAGGTGGAATGACTCATACCCTTAGAAAGTGGATGTAATGGTATATTTTGCGATATGATCACATGGTGTAGAGTGGAGGCTGGAGAAAGATACTGACACTGGTGTGACGTCTCCCCTCAGATACTGTATTTGTGCCTTCTGTTGATCTTTACTGATACAATAAACTATTTTACTCTTTTCTTTCGTCTCATGTGGATCATTTACAAAGTATTTTAGACATCGGACATCATTAATCTGTATACAATTTTTGTCAGCTATTTCGATTCCAAACATCCCAGACATCTTGTCAGTGTACAGATAGCCTAATACAAGTCTTTCACCTAATATAGCATATATCAATGTAAGGGGAAAAAAAATATTTGTGCTATCAACACATTACATATATCAAATTCCAGGAGATATAATAGATCTAAAAACAAAAGTCACTGTTTTGAACAATTTAAGATCATAACAGTATGAACTGAGTTTTGTTTTGGATGAGAGATTCAGGGGCTGATCTATAGAAATATTCATGGGGTGGCAGAAGGAGGGGGGGCATGGAGACTTTAAAGGGTGGCAGAAATATATACTGATTTAATCACAAACAATCACATACGGTATATCAATATCTGCTTGGAAAAACACCCCAAAAAGGAGATATTTGAACTCAAAAACATTTAATTATTGTGGCACAAGCTTTTCTCCATCTAACAGATCATTCAATTAAGATGTTATGTATTAATTTATGTTTTATGGGTTCAAATCAATAAATCAATAATAAGCTTATCAAATCAGTTTATCTGCAATTCTTGTAATTCATGAACCAGCTTTGTGCCTGACTTTTGTAATTATTTGATGGTAACAAATGGTTTGTTCCACATCCTACAATAGTATTCAAAGCTCTGTGTCCACTGAAGAAACAGCAGCGCCCTCTGCTGTTTGTAAAGAGAAGAGAACAAGCTAACAGCACCTGGTATCCCCGGACTGTCTCCCATCCTGGAAAGTGGACCAACTTGAAGACTCCTCCATAGTTCTCACAGAGTGTGTCAACAGCAGTCCTCCTGTAACCATCAAACACAAAATAAATCATCAGAATGTTCAGTTGCATACGTATAATTTATTTTGTTGTTAATGTTTCAGACACCTCCTGAGTCAAGTTTTTAAAACAATAATAAAATACTGAACTAACCTGGGTAACCTAAGTAGCTGTTTGATTGTAAAAAATGAAATTACAGAAATACTGACATTTAATATAAATATAATATAATTTTCTGATAAAAATTCCAACCACTGCAACACATGCTCAAAGATTTAATTCACTCAGAGAGAAAATGTCACTCTGTGTCTTTAAATATCAAAGAAGGAAAAACTGTATTCCAGAAAAATCCATTAAAATGTAAATAATGTTACTGGATAATAAATAATCATGTTCAGTAAAACTACAGCTCCAACTTCAGGAACTGACCATAGAGAATTCATTTTGACATTGGTTGTGACTGGTGACATTAACACAGTTAAGCTTGTATGAAACAAGGAAACACTAAATAACGTATTTGGATTTCTGTTCCTGAAGGTGACATTGGGGTCTGCAATCTGTACAATTATTGGAACAACAGTCAGACTTTGTGGCCAATTGTTTGACATAAAGAAGAGTTTTATATGCTGACAATAGTTGTATCCTATGAACTGCCTCAAGAATAAAGACACACTTTCCACATATGTTCCTGTCAGATACAGTGGTGGAATAATAATCGATAATAATCAATAATAATCAGGCATATGAGGAGAGCATGTGACTTTGCTGTGAACAGAGCAAACAGCCACTGTACCAACCATCAATATATCTGAGTCACCTTATTGCTGCCATTACTGCTTCACAAGAGCAACGTTAGTGTTTGAGCAGTTAGTGCTGTGAATAATAATGACCTTCATCAACCATATCTGAAATCCTACAGTATTTACATCCTCACACAGGAGGAAAAAGACATTGTGTTGTTCAGAGGCTGTTCGCTGAATGCTCATCAATTTCCTCTGACAATAACAGCAAGAAAACAACAACAAATGTTTAAAACGCCCTGTTCCTCCTCACAATAATCTCTGATTGTCTCCTCGGGTCAATCTGGGCCGTTTCTTTGATTCTACGACGTTAGCATAGCTGTTAGCTAGCTAGCAACAGACTCAGCGACCCTGTGTTTGTTTGTTTGTTTGTTTGTTTGTTTGTTTTGTTTGTTTTTTGTTTGTGTGTCCGTTCAGCCTCCGACTGACCTTCTAACTCAAAGAAACTCCAGTGGGATATTGCACAAAAGTAGGATAAAGAAATCCAGGATAAGTGAGCAAGCGCGGCTTGACTTAGCCTGCTCGGCGCATCCTGGCTTAATCGGTTGCACGTTTGTCGAGCCAGGATTAAAAGGTGCGGCTATGTTAAGCCAGGTGTAGATAGTCGGGATAAGTGCGTGTTCACGGCATACTGAAATAGACCTCGCGATCGCTCACAGAATCACCGATGGGAACATGGATAAGAGTCGCGCTTCATATTTCACGGCCGCTGAACAACAGCTCCTGATGGAGTTCTATGAAGAGGTGGAAGATAGAAGAAACAAAGGCAATACCAATGCCATAATTAAAGAAAGAGAGAAAGCCTGGCAGACAATAGCGGACCGGCTTAATGCTTAAGTAGTCCAAAACTGTACAATGAATAAACAGTGCTCCACTCGAACTGTCATCATTAGGCTCCAATTAAAGGACTAAAGGAGTTACTTTAAGTCCACTAATCAACTGTTGTACACTTTGCTTTAAATGTGGCAAGTAGAGGTACATGTTACTCAGGAAATGTAGAATATGATTAAGTGCAAACAATTATCCACAATGTGTGTCATTTAATCTATTTTTATCTATTTTATCTTTCTATCCTTCATAAAGAACAACCTTGTCTGGCCATAAAAGGACCTGGCAGCAAGTTAAAGTTAAATACAAGAACATTTAGCAGGCTGGTAAGTGACTTTAAAGTAGATAACAGTGAACAAATGAGGTGAATAGATTAGGTGTCTGCTGACATGTTAAATGTCTGTATGATTGTAGCAGTTAAAAAAAGCCCATAGAACTGGCACAGGTGGCGGCCCACCAAGCCAGGATATGTACTGCAAAATGGTTCCTTTATTGAGGTTCTCTGCATCCCCAACAGAATAAAGGAAGCTCCCACTTGCAAAACATCTCACTGTAACACAGACCATCTGTGGTACAGTGAGAGCATGGCTTCCTGCCGTCTGGTGCTGTATTTTTGGACCCAGCAGCCTACATAAATATCTTAGTCCATCACCTGAGAATCTGTATCTCTCAATGAGACAGTCATCTCCAACGGCCAATGGGTCTGACCTGTCCCAGAAGACTCTTTCATGACTAAATGCTCGTCTGAGGATTAGGACTTCCTCATCCAGCACATCCTCCAAAAAAGGGCAAGCCATTATGAAGAGGGAACAGCTGTGAATGATATATATTATATATATATATATATATATATATATATTATGGCATGCCGTTTAGGAAATGAAGCTTTGAATATATGGAATGAATTTTTAATATATGGAATGAATCTTGGATAAACTGATAAAAATGAATGAACTGAATGAAATTGAAAACCTAGTTGTATCCTTTTCATCAAAGTGATAGCCTTCTGAATTAGCTGGTTTTACAAAATGGCATCAGTTGAAATATTACAATACTTTCTTAAACTGGAAAACTTTTTTGCTTTTTCTGTCAGGATTTAGCCTGAGGCCTGTTGTAACCGGCCTGCCACCATTAAAAAGGGAGTGAACTTCTTCGTCAGGAGAACGGTATTGGGCACGGGTACTGTGGGAAGGATTGTGGCCCGTACAAGCACTTGCCAATGAGTTAATAATGTCCTCATTGCTCAGTATTGCTGCCACAAGGTTCCTGACTGACTCATTCTCACTTCTACAAGATGGCAGCAGTGCCTTGATGACCAGTCAAGATTCATTCCATATATTCAAAGTTCATTTATATATTCAAAGATTCATTTTATATATTCAAAGATTAATCTCCTAAACGGTATGCCATAATATATATACTATATTGCCCTTGTCAGAGATTTCATTGAAAACACCTTTGCAACTTCATCAGCTGTGTTTTGTAATCTCAATTACTGCAATAAAACACATATTTATGCAGTCTGACGAGCAGTCTTCATTAGCATAGCAATATAACACTTGTCCTGAGTAATAATACTACCATTTGAATTAATATAAAAAGACTGTTGCAATTACAAACAGCCAACAGATTTAAATGAAATAAGAAATTACAATATATATGTAATATTTTAATGCAGGATAATTAAAATGATGCAACATACTTAGAAAGACCATGGACATGCTGTAAAACACATTAATTCCTCACAGGATTGACGGTGGAAATACAGGTGAATCACTAGGATTAATGTTAGCCTGGCTGTTAGCCTGGTCTGGAGCAGGCTAACTGCAGAGAATAAATCACCATAGTAACTTGGCCGGGATAAGTTTAACCTGCTTTCATGCAACCGACTTGAGGCTAAATTAAGCCAGGATAACCAACATATCCCGGCTTAATCCCTTATCCTGGTTTTGTGCAATACCCCTCTGGTGTCTGTGTTGTTTTCCTCCAGTCTCCCTCCTCTTCCTCTCTTCCTCCACACGTCTTCATGGAGCTGGAATGAGCGCGAGCTTTCCGCTCAGGTGGTAACGTTTTCAGCCGCCGCTGATGCGTCATCGCGTCAGTTCGCCGACCGGAGCGAAGTCGCGTCTGAGCAGCCAGGAAGGGAGTCTGTTCATGGCCACACTGACAGCCGCCATGAACAATGTGTCTCTGAATAGAAAATATGTGATCAGTAAGTATCTTTATTGTTTATATGATGTGCAAATATTTATATTCTTTGAGTTTTCACAATTAGTTTTCTGCTATTTCATTAAAATTGTTTAATACAGTCTATGTTCTTTACTCTGGAGATCTCACATTTACTACTTTATATGTGGTCATATGTCTATGTCACAGATTTTGGAGAAAATGGATACATTTTTACAGAGAAAACATTTTATGGTTTCCCCTCTGATGTCTACGGAGCCCCTAAGGTGGAAAAAAAAGTGTGTTTTCCCAACAAACCTTTACGTCCTCTTGCCAAACCTTTCCACAGTACCTGACTGCAAACCAACGGCCTGGCCTCACTGTTTACTGTACAGAAGTACACACCTTATAACTTTGTTCACAGATGCTCGTTGGAAGGCCATGCTGCTCAACATGTATCCCATCCATCTGTACTTTTTTCCACTCAAAACATTTCTTGGGAGAACACAAACATATATATATATCTTTTTTTTCCCATCGTACGATCCCCGAGGGTCTCCATAGAAGTCCTGCAGCTGCCTGCCCTCAACTCTCTGTTGTTTTTGTTGTGTCTGTGCGCCAGCTGGGTGGTGGATTTTGTTCGACTGTTCTGCTTTATTTTTTTCTGCCATCTCTGGCACAGACTGCCATCTAACAACAATGACTGCTGGCATACCATGGGTCCTTGTTGGTGAATCCTCTTGAATCATCAGTGTGCACCGGGGTTTAGCCACCAGATGTTAGCACCCACTCAGCACTGCTAATATAACTATCAACATCCAGCTCACAGCCAGGCACATGCAAATGACACTTCATAGTCCTGTCTTGTATTTATGTATATTTGTTCCAGAATGATTTGTTTTGTAATCACAAGACATGAAATCAATTCTGCTGCGGTTTGTGTGCTTTTATTTGCAGGTGAGTAAATCTCAGAGAAAGGGTTTAAGTTGCAGTCTAGAAGTCCACAGCACGTCTAATGGAGCCTACAGACGGATCAAAGGCCCCCCAATCTGCGTGCCGTCTGTATTCTCCCTTCTCCAGCAGGTACTGGCGTCCCCTGTAGTTTGGATACTCGTAGAAGACCCAAGTACCGTCCTGGATGTGAGTAGAATTAACATCACGGTAGCGCCAGCGGTCCAGCAGGTTGGGCATGTCCTCACTAAACTCAATCATCTGACCACTGAAGTCTGGATGTTCGTAGATGCGGATCCTGTGCCTGCTGGAAGACTTGAACAACAACCAAAATATAAAATCTTAATTAGTGAGCTTTAAAAGGTCTCCAGTCTTTATGCTAATTTGACTCCTGACTCTAGCTTTGTATTTAATGGATGGATGTAAGAGTGTGGTATCAAACATATAGGAAACTTGGCAAACCAGCACAATAAGTGATAGAAACACATGTAATTTAAATAAGAGTAAAAACCAAAATAAATAATAAAATATATATATACATGTCTTTCTGGCTTTGTCACAAAAGCTTTTTTCCAGGACCTACGTGTCTGATGAGGCGACAGGAGCGGATGGTGTCACCGAAGCCATTCCAGCTCTGGTAGTTTGGGTACTCCCCTCTCATGAGGACATACTGGTAGCCCATGTACTGGGGTTTCTCATAAATGACCCAGACCCCGCTCTCCACCCGGATGGAATTACAGCGGATGAAGTGGGAGCTGAGCTCAGGACAGTCGCTGCCACATTCGTAGTGATTACCATGGAAGTTCTTGTCCTCATAGAAGAAGATCTGCAAGCGGGAGTCTCCGTTAGACCCCTACATCGACTAGTAGATGGCTGTATACATTGTTACTAATCCTATCCTTACTACCATTACTACAGTAATAATCTCTCCATCCACAGCAAAACTGTGCATGCAACTAAGGACAGTGAGTAGGTCAAATTTAAACCAGGAAGTCTGTCTGTAATAATGTTAACAATGTGCAACTACTTATGTTTCTAGATTTGCAGATCTCACATGTCTTCATATGAATGCAGAATCTTTAGGCAAGGGACCAAGATTTTGGCATCAAAAGCATTCTGGTTTCCATTTGTAGTCTAAGCATTATTGATCATGTTTGAGCAGGATTGGTTGCATGCAGGCAAACAGTCCGTGTGGAGAGCAAAAGAGGCGGAACGCACTGTGCAATCTCATAATCTATCAGCTATCGTCTGACAATTATTTTGCTTTTTTCTAAAAGGTATTTGCATTCATGTGCAGATATCTGTTTGTAGAGTTTAGCTGAAATGCATCTTTCTTGTCATTTTTGCGCATTAAGTTGCTAATCGGTCTCAATATCTGTTATCTACACTGAAAGCCCAGAAACATGGACTGTTGCCTCCAAACGCTAAATCGTATTCAGGCGATAGCTGTTGGGTTCCAAGAGGCCAAAACTTTGATATTTAAAAAATTTGATATCCAGTGTTGTCCTTTGTTTGGTTCTGTGTCTGCGGTAAATTAAATAGGCAACTGTTTGCAAACACATTTGCAATAATAACTTAATAAGGTGATAATATATCAAATGTAATGTTTTAGCATGTTATGCTGCCCCCAAGTGGCCAAAAAAACCAAATACTGCAGCTTCAAAAGTCTGATGACATGAGTCATTTTTGCACAAACAAGGATGAATTCTGGGTGAGATCAAGCTGACAAATCACAAACCAAAATTTAGAAACATTTGGCCAATAAATTCATGTTGGCCTACTAAAACAAAGGCTTTGTGCAGGAACATTAAATACATTTAGAAAGTAATATGTGACAAGAAAATAAATACAGTAAAACACTGCTTCAAGTCCGTAATTCCAATATTTTTCTAACTCAAATAATGTATATAGCTTTCTGAATGATATATATATGTATTATATAATTTGTAGTATATACACTATTATTTGCAGTTACATGACTGCACATTTCATCTGAACATCATTCCTGAGGGACAATTACAGACCAATCAGACTGTATGAAGTGCATCATGGTATCACTGTGTTACTCACCTTTCCTGTGCGCTCCATAATCACCTTATGTTCCTCCTCACCCAATCAAATTAAAGCCCTTCATTCACACTGCATTACTGATGGCCCACATTCATATAAAGGCTGATGAAATGCAGTGCCAGTAGAATTATTGTCATTCAAATGAGCTCTCCATTAACTTTGGACATTAGCTGATGCTGCAATTGTATTACAGTACATGGTCTTTATATGTGCTGTTTGATTGCTTAGTGTGTTGATGCTGAAATTTTTACTGGATGCTGTTTGACACCAGCTTATTCTCAAATTTCCTCATTATTTTTTGTTGCCCTCCTGTTTTCATTATGTGCCTGTCTGCTGATGCAAAGACTGTCTCAAAAATAACACCTATAAATGTTTTTGTATTATTTCAAAAGCTGTATGTATAGCCAGGTACAGTATGTACATATGAGCAGTGAGAGGAATTTTTGAAAAAGATTTCTTGACATTGGAAACAAATGCACAAGAGTGCAATAGTTAATGAGTATGTGTATTTTTTTATTTTAAATTTCAGTTGTAGTTTGTTTCTGGTTTATAAAACAGCATACCATTCAATTAAATATATGGTTTCAGTGGCTCTCACTGTTAAAACACTGTTCCTGTACTGCTGTTATATTACTTAATTAAAATAATATTATATTATCTGTGACCTGTTTTTAAAGATTACATTATGTCTTTTTGCTTGAATTGGAATTAAACTAAAAGGATGTATATATATATTTTATAAGGAGTTCAGTCTAAACCTGCTCTTTTTGAAAAGTGTCCTGAGATTCTGTTATGAATTGGCGCTATACAAATAAAATTGAATTGAATTGAATATATTTTGAGCTATGCTAAAAACAAAATAGAAAAAAATGTATTTTCAAGTTGACTTTATATTAAGTTTTAACTTTTAATAATTATTAAATTAGCAACAGCATTATTTAAGATCCAAGACAGCATTCTGTAAATAAGCCTATATTTGAGTGACAAAATAAATTGTGTTTATAGGACCAGTGTGTAGGATTTAGTGGCATCTAGCAGTGAAGTTGCAGATTGCAACTAACTGAACACCACTCGCGCCTGTATTAGATGACCTGGGAGTGACAAAGTGCTGTAATGTAGGAGAAACTACAGTGGCTGCGAAACTCGCAAAAAACACAAAAGTTCCTCTCTGCAGCCAGTGTTTGGTTTGTCGGTTCTGGGCTACTGCAGAAAAATGGCGGTTCAACATAGCAGACTCCATGGAAAGTGACCCACAGCATCTAGATAAAAACGACTCATTGTAAGGTAACAAAAACTTAATGATTCATACTTCAGGAGATTATACACTAATAAAAACATACCTATGTTACATTATATATTAGATTATATTCCATTTCTGCCAATAGAAATGTAAATGTTACACTGGACCTTTAACTTGCGTTCCTAATAATGCGACAGGACCAATGCCCAGCTGGCTCTGGTAGTCTGGATACTCTCCTGGGTTCAGCACATACTGGTAGCTCATGTAGTTTGCTCATAGATTACCCAGAATAGTTCACTGGACTCATTGTTGCACTTGTGGAATTGACCCTGGATGTTTAGAAGCACATAGTTTGCACACAATTATATTTATCTCTAATAATACTGTATAGTTTGTGTTGTACTACATTAAATATAATCACTAAATATGTGTTTTCTCTATGTAAAACCTTAATACCATAATTATTTATTAGGTTTGGTGTTCTATAAAGCATTAAAGCAGCAATCTCCAATATTCTCTTCATACAGAACAGGAACAATAAAACTAAGCACATGAGTTGCTTTGTGTGAACTGAATTATTCAATCAGCGGTTCAAATATTTATCTGGGCTTATCACATTGTTCTGAAGCAGTGAATCCTGTTTCCCTAAACAATGCAAATGCAAAGTGCAAAGCATCCAAAAGCCACTGGATGCAGCAAAGCCTGCTGACAAAAACAAGGCCACTGCAGGACATTTGATATGAAACGCTTTGAGCTGAGTCGATTTCACTGATTTGTCCCTCCTCAATGGTTGAAGTTGGAATATATAAACCATTGAAATGAAGTGCAGTCCTGTTTTTTTGGAATAGAAACCATTAGCCATATTTAGCCAGTTATAGCAGTTTCATTATTGCGTAGTCTCAAGATCAAACACATATCTCATCTCATTGAATTATTTGAATTTATTA
Source organism: Dicentrarchus labrax (assembly GCF_905237075.1). Taxonomy (NCBI): domain Eukaryota; kingdom Metazoa; phylum Chordata; class Actinopteri; family Moronidae; genus Dicentrarchus; species Dicentrarchus labrax. The sequence continues at coordinate 13,750,115 of NW_026136716.1, forward strand.
AGTATTTTTTTATTTATTGATTCTTTTGGAAAATAGTCAGTACCAATCTATAACAAATTATATGAATAATGTCTTATTTTATTTTTCTCATATACAGATATCCAATGATGATTTCTGGATAAAATATATGTTGATGTTGTCGAATGTTGATGTAACCATGTGACGAGACAATACAATATACGGTGGCTACAACCTGTCATAATAGCTTTCACTGGGGTCTGTTGTAAATACCTTGTGTCATTAGGTCTAGTATGAACCATATTTACACAAAATCCATAAGACCAGTCAGAGTTTGCTTCTCATTTATTGATGGTGTCAGTTTAGGCATCTGGAAAGGTCTTGAATCACTTTCTGGCCAAGGCTAAAGCCGAGGTAGAGTTAAAACTCTGTGACCCTGCGGAAGGAGCCGACTCCAGGCGAGGACGCCCCCCAGTCACCATGCTGCCGGTACTCGCCCCGCTCTAGAAGGTACTGGTGCCCCTTGTAGTTGGGGAGGTCATAGAACACCCAGGTGCCATCGATCACCACACAGGAGTAAGCCTCACGCAGCTTATAGGTATCATACACTGAAGGACAGTCATCAGAGCACTCCACCATCTGCCCTCTGAAGTCTGGCCTCTCATACAGCTTCAGCTTCCACGCACTGCCATAAACCTACAAACACAAGACACATAATGTAAAAGTAAGCTATCACAACTGCTGGCATTTTTGAAATAAGTTCTGATATGATGCCCAGGTTTTGGTACCAAAATAGAACTTTGTTGATACCGTACTTTGAGATATATAGACAATATAAAAATTTTATAAATAAAAATTTTCTTCAGTGGAATTGAAAAATTGGCAAAATGTCAACGTCCACTTTAGATACTTTATAGTTTTTGATTATCAATGTCATGGACACTGGTTGGTAACCAAAAATTCAAGGTATCAAGGTTCGATTCCAGCCCTATTGGTCTAATGAGATGATCTTTTGCCCTGGGAAACATCAGGTCACAGGCGATAACCCAAAAAAGTTTAAATTCTCAGTTCAAATAGAATTAGTACATTCTGTATCTTTACTTTTAGCTAATTATTTTGCTAACATTTTATCCACCTAAATTTGCTGTTGCCTCATTTTGATCATTTCAATGTAGAAATATAAAATTTGAAATAGGTTCTCATAATTTCTGTATACCGGTAATAATCAAAGTTCTTAAAGCGGTATTATTTTGGTAACCTGGGCAGAAAATCAACAACAGTTAAACACATCGGATTTGTTGTGGCTAATGTGTTAGCAAATTCTGACAGTTTTCACAACCAGCAGACATGGAGCAACAGTAGCCTTCATTTGGAGTCATGTTTCTGAGCCTTCCAATATCCAATATTAATAAGTCCAATATTCACTCTCCTTTTGGCTACGTTTCTGATAAAAAAATATCTGGGTCTTTAGCTGTTAAATGTTACACTGTGGTAAGCAGCTAGTCGCTACCAAGAGCAGATAGTCGCTGTGCCTGTCTGTCTTTGGTTCTGGGTAGGTAGCAGTGTATCTGGACGCTGGGAAGAAGATCGATGAGAATGGAGTGAATTCACCAAAACACTAAATGTATGAGATGTAAAATCAAAACAATGAGCTGAAAGATGCTAAAATGCTCTGTAGAGCTGCGGGGAACTGAATGTTCATTAGTGCAGCATGTAGCCTTTCAGCTTGTATATTCACCTTTAACATCTTCTTGGCAAACTTGCAAAAGCTGCAAATTGCTGCTTGTTTAGTGTTCACAGCTCAGTCCTCCCTTGTTACATTCCCACTTTGCTGTTCACTGCCCAAACATAATTTCAAACACTTTTCTATCCAGAAACATTTGTATGTCTAAATTCCTTTGTTGTATCTGACATAAGTGCCTGCAGACTGAATGAGGACTCTTACATTCTTTACGGCACGGCAGGATTTGACGTTGTCGCTGAAGGCCATCCACTTCTGGCTGTCGGCGTACTCCCCGGGGGTGAGGACGTACTGGAAACCCTTGTAGTTAGGTCTCTCATAGATCACCCACACACCACTCTCCACCCTGATGGAGTTGCAGCGGCTGAAGTACGTGTGCAGGTCGGCACAGTCGCTGCTACAGTTGTAGCAGCGGCCCTGGAAATTCTTCTCCTCGAAAAATGTGATCTGTTGAAAAAGGTAAGAGGAAACTTTATATTACACAATGTGAATTCTTTATTTTGAGCCTGAATATCTTGAACAAATGTCTGTAAAAAGCAAACGGATGTGGTGGGTTTTATCTTACCTTCCCCATCTGGATGCACTGTAAACCTCATCCTTTGCTGCAGCCCCATCAAAGTATTTATCGATAAACAAAATGTGCAGAGTGAGGCAAGTCTTTGATAGCCAAATGAGGTAGATTTACATATCAGCAAAATGGAAGGGTGCTGTTTGATTTGCCTTTGTTCCAGTCTGATGATGACTCATATCAAACACATGCTGGAACAGAGAAGGGTCAGTGTCACACAGCGGTGGAAAGAAAGGATTTGGCAAAATTAGCTCCAGTATTTTTTTTAATGATCTGAATGACGATACAACTGGAATAACATTGAACCACTGTTATTGTTTCTATTTCTCATTGCTTCTTATCCTCAAAGTGATTTGCTGAAAACACTGCCAGAACTTCAGGCAGTTGGTTCTGCTTTAGATACATGTTAATACAGATGTAAACAAATGTAATCTAATCTGTGTGTAATGTATAACTGTCATTTTGACCTAGTGTTGCAAGCACCTAGTCATTTTTTGTAATTTGTATAATTAGGGCCCGAGCACTGACCGTGCTCTGTAAGTGTTATTATTTTAGTGCCAAATTAATAGCATTTTTTGAGGCCACAATATGCTCAAAAACTCATGAAACGCGGTGCTCATGTCAGTCGTGGCAAAACATTACGTATTATCTGGGGGTCCACTCTGAGCATGGCAGAATGGCCCCTCAGGTGCCCATAAATTGTGCCACCCAGGGCCCTTTCACCGATATGCATAAAAATTGGCACACACATAGATCTTATCCTGATGTACAAAAAATCCAGTAGGAGCCATACCCCAAACCCAACCGTAAGTCGGCCATTTTGGATTTAGCGGTCATTCCTGGCGATTTGCACACGTTGTATTTGAATGACTCCTCCTAGGGAATTGATCAGCCCCACTTCACATTTGGATAGTGCCATCTAAAGACATTCATGATTAAAAGTTGTTCAATTTACGACATTCCGTCAAATGGCCTGCCCGTGGTGTGGCGTCGAATTTCAACGACCCGCCATGAAACAGAAAGCTGTCATAACTTCTGCATACATGATCCGATCTCAACGAAACTTCACGTTTGATAAGAGTCCCGCCCTGAACATGTCTATGTCTACCTTCTGTGTCTATGTTTTACTCCGAGCAGGTTGATCAGATCCACCTGAAATTTTGATTGTAGTGAGTTTTTGTTAAAGGGCGTGTCCGCGGCGTGGTGTAAAATTTTGATGTACTGCCAGAACACACGAATTTGAGTGTACATTGTCATTTCAGTCTTGGCGAAGGCTTACGTATTGTCTTGGTCCCGTAGATGGGCGTTGCAAAATGGCTTAGCCACGCCCTCCCCCCAGAGTCAGCCCCAAGACACGTATGGCTGACATGTACGAAAATTGGTACGCATGTGTATCATGATCTGACAAGCAAAAAAGCCTGTTGGACCCATAACCCAAACCCAACAGGAAGTCGGACATTTTGAATTTCATGGTCATTTTCTGCAGTTTTTGGAGTTGTATTTCAACCAACTCCTCCAAGGGGAATTTATCAGATCAACTTCAGAATTGGTCAATACAATTAAAAAATATTGCTGATGAAAATTACAATATAAAAAAAAAATCCATCCACAGTGATTAGGGACAAGTAAGTGTTGTCTAAGGCAGTTCTTCCCAACCAGTGCTGACCGTGGCATAGGCAGTATAGGCAAATGCTAAGGGCGCCGTCCATCTAGAGGGCGCCACAATGGGGGAAGAAAAAAAACAACAAAAGGTGCAACTTTCAATATTTTTATACTAAAACTAGTCGGTGTTATTATTTCTTAGTATGAAAAAAGCCCACATTAATTTAACTGCATAGCAAAGCCTATTAAATAATAATAAGACGCCTGGGTCAAAAAGGTCAAAGGGAAAGAGGAGGCCTTGAAAACTCTCCTGGTGGAACAGAATCAAAATAATATGATGGCTGTTGAATTAAGAGACGGATAAAGCGTCTCTCGTAATGATAAGACGACGACAAGGTCCTACAATCATTCATGTACAGTACAGTGAAAGTAATGCATCTCTTAGGTTTTTCATTTTTATTATTTAATTTTATTCTTGGAATCATTTCTTTTATTATTAGACTGTAACACCCAACTCTTCCGGTTACAGTGGCTGCTGCTGAAAGAAGATTCTCCAAGCTCAAACTCATTAAACCTTACCTGAGATCCACTATGATGCAAGAACTCAGTGGACTTTCTATCATAAGCATCAATCATGTGGTATCAAATCAGTTGTCATGTGATGATGTTGTAGATGACTTTTCTGCAAGAAAGACTAGGAGAGTACAACTGTAGCAGGTGATGTGAGGATGACTAGGTGGTGGTGTAGTTTAATTTATTTTATCACTTGTTTACAGTTTTTATTTTGTAGGTAGTTAAATTTTATACTTTGTGTGGGCTATTTATTGCGATGCAAGGGGGGTGCCACCTAAAATCTTGCCTAGGGTGCCAAATTGGTTAGGGCCGGGCCTGTTCCCAACCTTTTTTCTTAAGGAACCCCTTTTCTGTCCTTAACCCCTGACTCAGTGACATATTTTATGGATATTTCGCATAACTATAACAGTAGAGAAAAACTGATAAACTGTACAATGAATCCAAACAGTGAACACAATAACTGCAGGAAGTTTGTGTAAAACACGCAATTTGCATGAATCTTGACAATATCAGAGTTATATTTTTAGGAACCTTTTATACAATCTTGTCTTTATTATGTATTTTTTTTTTTTTTTTAAATCATACCGACCTAATAGGCTTCTTCTTTGACCAATTCAGTGTTTTCTTCTCATTCTTTTATTAGGTCTTTGGTTGTTTTAACTGCGTACTGTTCTAAGACGAGCATGTTTAGCAGAGCGTGATGACTGTGAAAATAGGTCTGTGTTGACTGTGTTCAGGTCTTAAATTTTAGATCTTACATACCGATCTAAACTTTTAAAAATAACAATTTCATTTACTTTAGTTGTGTTCAGAAAATACCAAATTGCTGAGATATAGGAGTACTGTATATATTTAGTTCTCTTACACCCCTTTAAATCAAGAAGGCCTTGCAATAACTTTATAAGGAGTTCGGTCTAGACCTGCTCCATTTTGAAAAGTGTCCTGAGATAACTTGGCGCTATACAATATAAAATTGAATTGAATTGAATTGAACCCCCCTTAATACTTTGGCCACACCCATGTTGGGAAACACTGCTCTATGGAACTACTGGGAGCAATGGCATGAGTTATGCCTATAGTTTAATGCTAGTTGTGTGCGACGATGTGTGTTGCTCAATAACAACGCCAACAGTTAAAGAGGTTAGTGTAGGATGCAATATATCCTGCGTATATTGAAGAGCAAAGAACGGCACTGAAGGTTTTTCTCGATGAAAAAAGATGTTTTTGCTCTTCTCCTGACTGGCTTTGGCGCAGTCAGTTTATTGAAAAAATTAACCACAACGTGGGGACGAATTATATCTTGCACATTTCAAGTTCTTGATGTAGTAAAACATCGCCTTGACATATATGTGTTTTTTCTCTTTTTTGGCCACTCCGGAGCTCCGTATATAACAACTGCATTACCATGTAAAAAGAAAACGACTTTCACAAAGAATAATTACAAGTTCACTGATGGATTACAATTATCTCAAACCACAAGTCAATTTTCAAAACATGCTGACATGAAATGAAAGTAAGCAGTGCGACACAATTTGAAAAAAGGCAGGAAAAAGAATTGTTGTATTTCAGCTTGCTTTATTTTTCCACCCAGTACATTTAGAGTTTGACTTAACAGGAGTCCATGATGCGCCTGATGGAGCTGAACTTTGGCATGTTGCTAATCCCCATCTCTCTGAGGTTCCTGTATTCTCCTGGCCTGAGGTACAGCATCCGGCCTCTGTAGTTGGGCTGCTCGAACATCAGCCAGTGGCCCTCCATCACGTTGCAGGACTGGCAGTCAGACATGCGGAAACGATCCATCACATTGTCACAGTCGTCCATCAGCTCGTGCATCTGGCCACCGAAGTTCTCCCTCTCATAGATCCTCATTCGGAAGGGTCCCCTGTGCTGTGGATGAAGAAACGTCAGAGACATGACTGTCGACATCTGAACTGAAAATAAAAATTGAACCCAGCCTTTAGATCTACACATTAGCGATGTAGGAAGCCGAGAACGGCTGTGGTTGACTATCTCACCAAATCCTCAGCACAATCACTGCCATCATTGGGATGTGAACAAACATCCAGAGATTCCAGAGAAAATATTCTAAACTCAAGATGCATGTACTAACCTGTTCAGGAAATTGTGGAATTATCACATAAACAAAAAGTTTGGTACTTAGGTTACAAGATCACACCTCCATTTGTTGAAGGCTGTGAGATACAGTTGAATTCTGGCAAGGGAATTTGTCTTTTTGATTGGTGTCATCAATGCAGCAGATTTGTATTATTGCCCAGAATTGCACCAATGAAGGAAGGAAGTCAACTCGTCAACCTACCATGGGGATCATGCGACTGGACCTGATGCAGTCGCTCGTATTCATTCCCATCAGGCGCTGGTTGTCTGGGTATTCGCCCCTCCTTGCCAGCATCTGATGGCCCATGAAGTTGGGCTTCTCGTAGACCATGAAGAGGCCACTCTCCACCCTGCAGGAGTTGCACCTGCTCAGGTGGGAGGTGAGCTCAGGGCAGTCATTGCTGGTCTCATATGAGCGACCCTGGAAGTTCTGGTCCTCATAGAATATGATCTGCAAAAAACAACGTGAAGTCAAACAAATGTCTTTGTCTCAAAGCTCATTTGACTTTTTGATTTTGTCTATTAATTTTTTTTAATGTTATTGTGCCTTAGATGGTTTAAAAGTTCACTTACCCTCCCCGTGGCCATGATTTGTGAGCTAATATCAGTTGTGCAGCTCTGACATCCACCCTTACCCTTTTTATACATTACACAGCGGTAGTATTTCCACATGGCTTGTGCTGAAACCTTTGAGTCATCACTCTATATTGTGGCACAGTCCAGCACTACAGGCAGTTACTGTATGTCAGAATCTGCAATAGTTATTGTGACTGAATATCGGGTTTGATCCTTGCTTCCAGCAACTTCAACTATTTAACTCATATCTCTTCTGTAAAAATCTATGTGGTGGGAATACCAGTTCCGAAGGTGACACTGAACATTTTGGTGACACTAACAGCAGGATATATTGTGGACTCCAAAAAACACTCTTTTGGCCATGTAGTGTTTGAAAATAGTGTTAAAATATGTCATTTGAGGAACGTTTTGCTTGCCTTATGACTTTGTTCCACCCTAACAAAGTGTTTTCCATCCAAGTTATAAATCTTGTTAGAGTCCTGTTCTTGAGTATTTTCATGTACGTTTTCTGTAGTTTTTTTGCTGTAGATTATTTTCTATAAGGATAGGAACTTTCAGGGTCAGTCCTATGAGTGCAGCAGTGACTGCTCTGACATCCACATGCACCTGAACTGCTGCAACTCCTGCAGAGTGTACAATGGGTGCTTCATGGTGTACGACCGCCCAAACTTCATGGGTAACCAGGTCTTCTTGAGGAGAGGGGAATACTCAGATTTTCAGCGCATGGGGAGCATGATGGGCATGATCGGCATGGCGGTGATGAATACCATTCGCTCTTGTCGCATGGTCCCCATGGTAAGACATTTGGTAGTTGCTTGTACCTTTCAGGCTTTATTTTCACTGTAATTCTTAACACAATCTGGTTTCATATTTGTCTACTCCGAAGGAGGATGTCCTGGGTTTGAATTAGCCAGCTAGTTGATGCCTCTCTTCCTGGATCTCATGTGGTTTTCTTGCAGCAGCTCCGATTTCCACCGACAGTCAAAATACATGCATGTTGTGTGAATTGGAAACTAAATGGCCTGTGATAGACTGGTGAATCCTGCTTCCAGAACTGGCTCCAGAGCAAGAAAAGTAGTTTATGAAACCCATGGACTGACATGTCTTTTCTTTCTCCAACAGCACAGGGGACAGTTCAGGATAAGGATCTACAAAAGGGAGAACTTCGAAGATTAGATGCATGAGCTGATTGACGACTGTGAGTCTCTCCAGGATTGTTACTACATGTCTGACTGCCAGTCATGCAACGTGATGGACGGCCACTGGCTGATGTTTGAGCTGCCCAACTACAGAGGCCAGATGCTGTACGTGAAGCCAAGAGAGTACAGGAACCTCAGAGAAATGGGAATGAGCAACGTGACGAGAATCAGCTCCATCAGACGCATCATGTATATACGCTGATTGTCGGTCATTAAAAGATACTGTAGGTCAAAATTAAAAATTATATTTTGAAGTCTCTTTTGCTGTTTTCTCAGTGTAGCTACTGAGAAGGCCCTGTCTACAAAAGGTTTTTGGTTGTAGTTATCAGCCTTTGATGTGTGGATCTGAGGGGGCTTAGCTGAACTGTATGGGGATTGGAGTTCTGTAATGTAGCTCTAGGTGAGACCACGCAGGGGTTTATATACAAACAGAGTCTCTGAGGGGGTTCAATACCGGACAGGTAATATGTTCCCTTTTTTAAAAATTGTTTTCTTTTCATTAGTTTTACAAAAGGAAAACATACAACAAACCAAGCTAATAAGGTGTACATCATGCAGCAAAATATCACAGCAAACTACAACTAAAACAAGACAGAAACAAGGACGGGATTGTCTGTATGTATGTATCACATTATAACTCAGGTTATGTAAAACAGTACCTCAAATTATACATATAAAAAAACATGACATTATATCATTGTAGGAATGGGTGCAAGTCTTCAACATATCACATTGCCGTAACATAAGAGCCCCAGCTTTTTATGCCGATATCTTGCCTATCTATCAGTTTATGAGATTCATGAGAAATTTTAGCTATTTAGGATAGGCACTGGTATATCCCCTCTGGTTTTCCAATGTCGCAGCAGTACCAAACATCCAGTGATAAGTACTGTTCTGCACCATGAGATCTGGTGAGCATTTAGTCCGCTTCCCTTTGGTATCACACCTAATAGACCGAGCACTGGTCCCTGTACCAGTGCAAATGTCATCACTGTATTAATGAATAAGATAATCTTTGACCAAAGGGATGCACCATGCGGCATGAATATAACGTGTAAGAGAGTGCCACAAGTTGTATCTCCAGCATACGTTAGAATCTCTAAGACTTCCAGAAATCCTTATTTGGGAGTAGGGGTGGGTAAAAATATTGATACGGCAATATATCGCGATACTTTGCCGCCCAATATAATATCGATTTTTCAACTCCAAAGATCGATTTTTTTTAAGAATAATGATTCATGTTTAGACGCGTTGTGACTTACGTTACGACTTCCGTACCTCCACTCCGGTAGATGGCGCTGAAGAGCGACTCTGCTGTGCGGCGCATGTATTTCTCTGTTAGAAAGAGTGGCTGAGGTCTTTCCAAAATATCTATCAAAATAACAAAGCCTCCGACAGTTTAAAGCCGACGTTTGGAAGCACTTTGGCTTCCAAGTATAAAAAGATAGTAAGAACAACGAGTTGGATAAAGATAATGCCATTTGTAAGCTTTGTCTCACTGCCGTGAAACATTGTGGGAACACAACAAACTTGCGAGTTCACCTAGCAAGACACCACGCCGAGATATTCGCACAGAAGCAGCCGCCAAAACGGATTGAGCCAAACCAGACTACGCAGGACAACTTCCTACCATCTACCTCACCTCGTGCTCAGCGTATCACAGAGCCGATGGTGCATTTCATATGTAAAGATTTGCGCCCTTATAGCGTGGTAGACAACGTTGGCTTCAGGTGGATGCTACATTGTTTGGAGCCACGTTACAAAATACCGCAACGCGGCTACATGGTGAACACAACTGTGCCCAGGATGTATGAAGAGGTGAAGAAAGTCGTGAAAACATCTCTTAGCGCTGCACAGTGTGTAACACCGCATTTTATTTTCAATATTTATTTCAGTGAATGTCATTGAAATTAATAAAATGGAGAGGCTGTTTTGAATGAAATAGTTTTGACTCAATTTGTCCTCTGATCAATATCATCTGATGTACATATACAGGTACTTTCATCTCTGTTTTTTTCGCAATATCGTGATATCGTGATAGATGGTGATACTATTGTATCGTGACCAAAGTATCGTGATACGTATCGTATCGTGAGGTTCTTTCCAATACTCACCCCTATTTGGGAGTGTATACTTTTTCCCCCTAATTGTTCAAAAGACATACATTGGTTTCTGTCAAATAAATCCCAAATATAAATGATTCCCAATTTTATTTATCCAGCCCAGTCAAAGGTTCTTTTGCATATTTTGAGTGTTGTATTATGCCATAACAACGTTTTATGTGTAAAACTGGGATCTGAGCCTATGATCTTGTATGATATTCTCTATGTCTCCCGTGAAAAGGCCAGACCTGGATTATTGTAGGGATAACTCCATTGGTTTGCTTAATAATTGCATGGACATGGTGAGGGTATTTTGAGGTCTTTCTCGATAGACACCCACATTGGAGCTTGTTCAGCTATCATTAATAGTTTTGATAACTGTTTCAGACAAAAGGCGTATTGATACCAGTCTATATGAGGGAGGCTGAGGCCTCTGTCCTCTATGGCTGCATAGAGCTCTGCCCGATTTGTATCTTTTATTGTTAACTCATAAAAAATTGTGTACAGCTTCATTATATTTCAATAATGCATCATGTGGTAAGCTTAATGGTAGCATATAGCTTAGATAGTTAATTTAAGGACTATTACCATCAATAAGATATTCATTTTTCCCATAAGCGACAGCCCCAGCTTAGTCCAAATTGGTAAAATAAGCTCTATTTGATGAATTAATGGGAGGAGATTGTTGGTCATTATGTTATCTAGCTGTGGAGTGAGCTTAATTCCTAGATACGTAGGACCAGATAGCTGCCATGCAAACTGCCATCCCTGCCTAACACTAGGTGGGCATAGTCTTGATAGGGGCATTGCCTCAGACTTTGACCAGTTTATTTTATATCCCGATATGCCTGAAAATTCAATTCAATTCAATTCAATTCAATTCAATTCAATTCAATTTTATTTGTATAGCGCCAATTCATAACAGAAGTTATCTCAGGACACTTTTCAAATAGAGCAGGTCTAGACTGAACTCTTTAAAACATTATTTACAGAGACCCAATAGTACCACCATGAGCAAGCACTTGGCGACAAGGGCAAGGAAAAACTGCCTGTTAAAAGGCAGAAACCTAGGACAGATCCTCCGGCTCTAGGTGGGTGGTCGTCTGTCTCAACCAGTTGGGGTGAGAGAGAGAGAGAGAGAGAGAGAGAGAGAGAGAGAGAGAGAGAGAGACAGACAGGTGCACAGCAACAACAGGAGTCAATCAAGGTGAGAATGTGTGGCACGGTTGTTGCAGGGCTTCTAGACAGTAGCAAAATATCATTCGCATAAAGGAGTAATTTATATTCCTCACCACCTGCCTTTATGCCAACTATGTAATCATTTTGCCTAATTTCAGTTGCTAATGGTTCAAGTACCAGGGCAAAGATTAAGGGGGGTAAAGGGCAGCCCTGTCTTGTCCCTCTATGAAGCTGGAAAGGGGAGGTGGCCTGCCATTTGTTACCACTGATGCCTTTGGATTATGATATAGTAATTTGACCCATTTAATAAAGGAGGGACCAAGACCAAAACTGTCCAGTGTTTGTAAAAGGTACGACTACTATACCCTATCAAAAGCTTTCTCCTCATCAAGTGAGAAAGCTATAGTAATGTCAGCCTCATTTCCAGCTTGCCACATAACATGAAGCAACCTGCGGAGATTATCAGGTATTTTTAATGAAACCCACCTGATCTAGGTAGTCACAACATTGTTGTGGGTCTGTGCTTTTTTTATGAATCAAAGTGATTCTAGCAGTTTGCATACTGTCTGGAAGACATCCTCTCTCTGCTGCATGCTGAAAAACTCAACATGGTCTTGGGGCAAGTAGATCTAAAAAAAAAAAAGCCTCGTAAAATTCGACTGGGAGGCCGTCCTCCCCTGGTGATTTCCCCATGTAAATTCCCAATGGCCTTTTTAATCTCCTCTACAGTTATGTTCGCTCCAATTGCACACTGTCCCTCATACGACAGAGCTGGACATCTTACACTCAACAAGAAGGTTCTTATATCTAGTTAATCAGGGTTGTCTGATTTATAAAGGTCTTGATAAAATGTGTTAAATATTGCATTAATGTCAGCCTTGTCTGTCTTAGGTCACCTCTATCATTCCACATTGCCGGTACCAGTAGACTCTTCCTCCTACTGTAGTCTGGGGGCTGCTTAATATTTAGTGATGTCAATCTAACCAATTCACCCATAAGACATTACCAAATATATAATTATCCCAATGATTTGAGGTATATATAAGAGGAGGCTGTGGCTCAGAGGTAGAGGTCTACTAATCAGAAGGTTGTTGGTTCGATCCCCGGCTCCTCTGAACCACAAATTGCTCCTGATGCTGTGTCATCGGTGTGTGAATGTGCATGAATGAGTTAGTTTCTGTTTGATGGACTTTGCCATCACTGTGTGACTGTGTGTGAAAGGACGAATGTGGCTGTAGTGTAAAAGGGCGTTGAGTAAGACTCGAAGGAAGACTAGAATGGTGCTATACAAGTATAGATCCATTTACCATTTACCATGTATGGCACCAAAACATACCTAAGCTCCAGCTCTGTTGGAACATTCCCCTGATAGAAAACAGATTTTACATATAACGCAACACTGTTAAACAAAACATGTGCACAACATATCAAAAGAACAACTATGAGCCAGATATCATCCCTTGAAGCTTTGGTGACCCTTAGTGGGGACACCCAGGTTGGGAACCACTGCTCTAAGGAACTACTGGCAGCTATGGCATGAGTTACGCCTGTAGTTTAACGCTAGGTGTGTGCAACAACGTGTGTGAGAGTATATAGGAAGAGCAGAGAACGGCACTGAAGCCTTTTTTCTTGATGGAAAAGATATTTGCGCTCTTCTCCTGAATGGCTTGGGCAAAGCTTTGACTACTTTATATGGTATATTGATCTGATTTGTTGAAGTTCGCTTGTGATACACAGTGATAAACAGATGACTGAGCTAATTATCCGTCAAGGATTTTTTTGAAAGTGCCTGACCTTTTCCAAACAATTTGAAAAATTACTTTCCAGATGGTTCTGTGTAAAAAGACATTTGGGGCAGTCAGTTTATTGACAAATTAACCAAAAAATAGGGATGAATTATATTTTGCATATTTCAAGTTCTCAATGTAGTAAAGTGTTGCCTCGACATATATGTGTTTTTTTTTTTTTTTTTTTGCCACTCCGGGGCTCTGTATGGGACAACTGCATTACCATGTAAAAATAAAATGAAAATCAGAAAAATTTATTAAAAGTTCACTGATGGATGACAATTATTTCAAACTGCAATTCAATTTTCAAAACATGCTCGCATGAAATGAAAGTAAACAGCTGCACAGGGCCAACCAGTGGGAGACTATTTACTTTGAAAAACAGGCAGGAAGAAAATTGTTGTATTTCAGCTTGCTTTATTTTTCCACCCAGTACATTTAGAGTTTGACTTAACAGGAGTCCATGATGCGCCTGATGGAGCTGAACTTTGGCATGTTGCTAATCCCCATCTCTCTGAAGTTCCTGTACTCTCCTGGCCTGAAGTACATCATCCTGCCTCTGTAGTTGGGCTGCTCGAACATCAGCCAGTGGCCCTCCATCACGTTGCAGGACTGGCAGTCAGACATGCGGAAACGATCCATCACATTGTCACAGTCGTCCATCAGCTCGTGCATCTGGCCACCGAAGTTCTCCCTCTCATAGATCCTCATTCGGAAGGGTCCCCTGTGCTGTGGATGAAGAAACGTCAGAGACATGACTGTCGACATCTGAACTGAAAATAAAAATTGAACCCAACCTTTAGATCTACACATTAGCGATGTAGGAAGCCGAGAACGGCTGTGGTTGGCTATCTCACCAAATCCTCAGCACAATCACTGCCATCATTGGCATGTGAACAAACATCCAGAGATTCCAGAGAAAATATTCTAAACTCAAGATGCATGTACTAACCTGTTCAGGAAATTGTGGAGTTATCACATAATCAAAGTTTGGTACTTAGGTTACAAGATCACAACTCCATTTGTTGAAGGCTGTGAGATACAGTTGAATTCTGGCAAGGGAATTATTGAAGTATCTGTAGAGATTCATGTACGCTTTTTGCATTTGTTCAACTTAGTTCAACATGGAGGACAGTGTTCTTTTAGCTCAGTTCATTTACAGAATCTCTCTTTTGCAAGTTAAAAAAATTGCAATGCAAAAGACTTACTAGAAGGTTTTAGTCTTTTTGGTTGGTGTCACCAATGCAGCAGCCTTGTATTAATGCCAAGAATTGCAACAATGAAGGAAGGAAGTTAACCCGTCCACCTACCATGGGGATCATGCGACTGGACCTGATGCAGTCGCTCGTATTCATTCCCATCAGGCGCTGGTTGTCTGGGTATTCGCCCCTCCTCACCAGCATCTGATGGCCCATGAAGTTGGGCTTCTCGTAGACCATGAAGAGGCCACTCTCCACCCTGCAGGAGTTGCACCTGCTCAAGTAGGAGGTGAGCTCAGGGCAGTCATTGCTGGTCTCGTATGAGCGACCCTGAAAGTTCTGGTCCTCATAGAATATGATCTGCAAAAAACAATGTGAAATGAAACAACAAATGTCGTTGTCAAAGCTCGTTTGACTTTTTGATTTTGCCTATTCATTTTCACTTTTTTTATGTTATTGTGCCTTAGATGATTTGAAAGTTCACTTACCCTCCCCATGGCCATGATTTGTGAGCTTATATCAGATGTATAGCTTCAACATCCACCCTTACCCTTTTTATACATTACACAGCGGTAGTATTTCCACATGGCTTGTGCTGAAACCTTTGAGTCATCACTCTATATTGTGGCACAGAGCAGCACTACAGGCAGTTACTGTATGTCAGAATCTGCAATAGTTATTGTGACTGAATATTGGGTTTGATCCTTGCTTCCAGCAACTTCAACTATTTAATTCATATCTCTTCTGTAAAAATCTATGTGGTGGGAATACCAGTTCTGAAGATGACACTGAACTTTATTGTAACACTAATGGCAGGATACATTGTGGACTCCAAAAAACACTCTTTTGGCCACGTAGTGTTTGAAAATAGTGTTGTTGTAGTGTTAAAAAAAACTATATGTGATTTGAGAAATGTTTTGCTTGTCTTATGACCTGACATGACCTCCCAAAACTACATTGAACATACAATAATAACTATTGAGGTGCGCTATAAAAAATGAATGCAGGCCCACGTGAACCTTGTGATGAGTCATGATGTTTCATACAAAGTGTGTAAGGTGGTCTGTGGAGGATTCTATATAAAAGTGAAGCTGGTTCGGCATCATTTGTAAAAACTGAAACCGTCACCATGGGCAGGGTACTATTTATCATATGTTTGTATAATGTTGAAACATCTTGTGCTGTAGAAGTAGTAATAAATTATTTGTTAAGGTTAAGGTTGCAGATACAGCATGATGCAAATTGACATGCAAGGGTTAAAAAGGCATTGCTCCACAGTAACAGTCTTTTCCATCCAAGTAATAAATCTAAAATCCTATTCTTTTGTATATTCTTTAATA
Organism: Dicentrarchus labrax; assembly: GCF_905237075.1. Classification (NCBI taxonomy): domain Eukaryota; kingdom Metazoa; phylum Chordata; class Actinopteri; family Moronidae; genus Dicentrarchus; species Dicentrarchus labrax. The sequence continues at coordinate 13,766,054 of NW_026136716.1, forward strand.
TTTTCATATGTTGTCTGTATGTTTTTTGCTGCAGATTATTTTCTATGAGGACCGGAACTTTCAGGGTCAGTCCTATGAGTGCAGCAGTGACTGCTCTGACATCCACATGCACCTGAACCGCTGCAACTCCTGCAGAGTGGAAGATGGGTGCTTTATGGTGTACAACCGCCCAAACTTCATGGGTAACCAGGTCTTCTTGAGGAGAGGGGAATTCTCGGATTTTCAGCGAATGGGTTGCGTGATGGGCATGATGGGCATGGCGGTGATGGATACCATTCGCTCTTGTCGCATGATCCCCATGGTAAGACATTTGGTAGTTATTTGTACTTATCATGTTTTATTCATTGTAATTTATATAACAATCTGGTTTCATATTTGTCTACTATAGTAGGATATCCTCTTCCTAGATCTCGTGGTATTTTTGCAGCAGCTCCAATTTCTACCCACAGTCAAAAGACACGCACTTTACCAGAATTGGAAACTAAATGGCCTGAGATAGACTGGTGAATCCTGCTTCTAGAACCGACTCTAGAGCAAGAAAGGTAGTCTAGAAAACCCATGGACTGACATCATGTCTTGTCTTCCTCCATCAGCACAGGGGACAGTACAGGATGAGGATCTACGAAAGTGAGAACTTCGAAGGCCAGATGCATGAGCTGATGGACGACTGTGAGTCTCTCCAGGATCGTTACAACATGTCTGACTGCCAGTCCTGCAATGTGATGGACGGCCACTGGCTGATGTTTGAGCTGCCCAACTACAGAGGCCGGATGCTGTACGTGGGGCCAGGAGAGTACAGGAGCCTCAGAGAGCTGGGAATGAACATGACGAGAATCAGCTCCACCAAACGCATAATGGATATATGCTGATTGTCGTTTATTAAAAGATACTGTGGGTCAAAAATAAAAATTTGATTTTGAAGTCTCTTGCTGTTTTCTTAATGTGGAGTGAAATTACAGGCTCTGTAGATTAGCAGTGGTTCAAGTCCCTCTAGAAGTCAGAGGAACACACTGACATTTTGATCTAAATAAAGCCAGTCATCGATTTATCTTGTCTGCCTTGGTATGCTGATGCATTCAGTGAAAATTTAAATTGTAAAGTTCAAATGTATTAGAGCACTATGTGTGCTTTACAAAAAATATTGAGCAAAATCACAACACATAAGTACTTATTAGTTTTCAGGGAGACTATCCCAGAGTCTCTACAAAAAGTTTTTGGTTGTGGTTATTAGCCTTTGATGTGTGGATCTGAGGGGGCTTACCTGAACTTTATCGGCCACATATAAATATAAAAGAGCACGCAGGGATTCATATTCAAACAGAAGAGTCTTGGATGGGATTCGATACTTGACAGGTAATATGTTCCCTTTTTTAACATCTGCATAGGAGTCTGGCCACAGCATTCTGTACCAGTTAAAAGCGGTGAATAGAGGCCTGGTTGATACCAAAATATAGGGAGTTAATAATCTTGTCCTTCTTCCACATTTTACTTTTAAGTTGATTACTATATATTACTACGTGTATATCATGTATGCCTGAAGATCTTGAACAGTCAACTCACCTCCACCTCAATTCTGAATGTTTCGGTGGCTCACTTTTTATTTTTTTGCCAAGGTTGATCCCCCATAAATGTTTCCCACCATTATTGCAGCTGCTCCTTGTTGATTACCAGCTAGTTGAAGTGCAAAATAAAATGAAGAGATTAGACACCATTAAATGATCATACATGAACTCCTTGGTTAAAAGTTGACCACAGTGCTGCTTGTGATTTTGAGTGCATAGTTTTATCATGGAAATACACAGTATAAGTAATAAAAATAATAATAATAATAATAATAATAATGGATATTTATATGTATTTCACCACTGCCAAAAAGAAAATGTAGTGTTGGTAAATAGGATTTGAAGTATTGAGAGCATCACACTAATTTGGCATGCTGGGTTTGTTTCAGACGAACGAAGAATAGCACCACTAAAAATTCAAAACATAGTGGTGGAATTTCATTTTGAAAACAAGAAGTTAAAATCATTCTTCAAGTGTGGTGCATAATGAGCTCTAGAATTGTGGTTAAATTCAAAAAGATTTATCTGCCTGACGTACAATCTGCATGTTATATTATTTGATATTTTGGGTGCAAAGGTGACATTTTTTCCTGAGGGTGGTGGTAGAGGAACACTCATGAAGTGTCCAAAATAGAAAAGTTTCATCCTCTTATGAGCATGAATGTGTTTAGAAAATATATCAAAGTAATATTCCAATTATTCTCCTTTGGGCACCAATGAGATGATGTTTTACAACAAAGTTTTGGACAAACTGCTGCTGGGGCAGGAATGCCAGTGCTCTCAGTTGCACAAAAGGGTTTACACTAATCTTTGTGTGCAAAACTTTAAGGTGAGACTTTACAGGCTAAATGCACTGGTCAATTTTGAGATTTTGGGGTTTTTGCTTCTATAACAGGTCTTCTTTCAGACTACTGGGAAAAAAACACCCAAAATACCCATTTTGTTGTTTATTTTACTATACTTTGCCTATTTGTATATCTAGATCACCAAAAGCTAGCATTAGATAATGCCTCATTTGTATATTTAAACATAAGATTTCAGGAAACTAGCAAGTAATTCACTAGGGAAGTTTAATTGTGATATATATTTCCCTATTTACCTACAGTGTCTTGCAAAATTTATTTCATTTTGTTTAATTCTTATCTTTAGTCCTATCTTTATTCTGAAGGTATATACAGTAATAAAAAGAGATATCTTTTCTGGAAATATATGCAAAATAGCACATTTTTAAGTAGATAATACCAGAATTTCAGAAAATGTGTAAAACAAAAAATAATTGTCTTAATCTAAGTAATCAACGGGGGATATTTCATGGTGATATGAGTTAAAAATGTTTCCCTATTCACCTTTAGTGTGTATTTGTAACATAATTAAACATAATGTTATAGTTGCAAAAGTATATGAGAGAGTGTAGTCAGTGAATTTACTTAGTAATGTCTGTTACCCAAAAATATCCCAAGTAAGGCTGTAGCAGCAAAAATCCTGAATGTATTGAAGTGAGTAAGAGTGCATTTTATTTCTTATAAATTTAACTTTTGATTTGTGAGAGGATTGTGTTATTTCCTATCTCAAAGGTTACATATTTAGTTTTAAAACATTTAAAGCATTTTATTTAACCTAGCATCTGTCTAAATGTCTGTCTGTTGCACACCGTTCTATAAACATAAACATGTCCTATTATAAAATTGAGGGCACAAAAATACAAAAGTAATGCAATAACAAGCTTTGTTATTGTGAAATCTGCACCACTACTGTTTAATCTAGGCGGCTGCAGTGTTCACAGCTTTGATGCATAATACAGTAGGGACTTCCATGCTGATGAGCTGACTCAGTTATTTTGTACAATTGAGGCGCAGATTCTTTTGATGTCACATGATGCATAAAAGGCAGCGCGCCAGTGAGAAGAACAACAGAAATCAAATAGCGTGACCATGAGCGGAAAGGTAATGACGGCTGCAGATCAGTGCACCAGCCAGTGCAGGAGACAGACACTAACATGCATACAAGCTTAATCATGATTTTATACTGTAATATACTGTACCAAAATACTACAGCACAACTACTGCCATGCAATACAGTGTGATTTGCATTAAGGGGGTATCTTATGATAATCACAGAACTCACTTGAACATTTAGCACTGGTTGTTTTCTAATGTTGGACCCAAACACAATCTGTGTCTTTCTCTTTAGATTATCTTCTTCGAGGGGAGAAACTTCCAGGGCCTCTCGTATGAGTGCATCAGTGACTGCTCTGAAATCGCCTCTCACCTGAGCCGCTGCAGCTCCTGCAGGGTGGAGAGCGGGACGTTCATGGTCTACGACCAGCCCAACTACACGGGCCAGCAGTACCTCCTGACCACGGGAGAGTACCCAGAGTATCAGAACACCATCGGCTTCAATGACTGCATCCAGTCCTGCCGTGTTGTCCCTGTGGTAAATATATGCACACTATCACCAACCAAAGAGAGACAATGGCAGTCAGTGATGTAAAGGGATAGTCTCAGGAGAAATATGTTTGGTTGCTGTCTTACCTGGAATCAGATGAGAATGCTGAGATCAATTTCACCTCTGTGCATCCAGTAGTGATATTTCCAGGAGATATCTTGGGGATATTGAACACGCCTTTTCAAGAACCCCAAAGCTTGACATCATCCTAGGTTTTTTATGAGCTTTCAATTGTATTTTAAAATCTTGATATCTCCATGACAACTTGCAAAATCCACTAAGAATATAAACTACTGTTTCCAAGAAGGATGAGAATGACATGAAGCTGTTTTGAAAGCAGAGTTTGCTCCGGTGTTAACAAAACCCTCAGATGTAGGCTACTGCTAGGGTTTTGTTAACACCGGGGCAAACTCTGCATTTTGTAATGTAGATTTTCTGTAGATGAGATGTAGTGGAAATTTAGAGATTGAGCTGATATTTTGCTTCTGATCTGACATAGCAAACAAGCATATTCCTCAACAGAGTTAGCTTTTTTGGCACTTAAGGTGTTAACATCCCAGCAGCTAGGTACTACTTTAAACAGCACCATGACTCCATGACATTGTCAGATCCATGCATATATTTATTTATATTTATTTCCATTTGACATTTTGTTCTTTAACAGCACAAGGGACCCTTTAAGCTGAGGATCTATGAAAAAGACAACTTTGAAGGGCAGATGCATGAACTGACCGAGGACTGCGACTCCATCCAGGATCACTATCACATGTCTGACATGCAGTCCTGCAACGTGATGGAAGGCTACTGGTTGATGTTTGAGCAGCCCAACTACGAGGGCAGGATGTTTTATCTGAGACCAGGAAAGTACAAGAACCTCAGAGAGATCAGCAGTGATGATGTGAGGTTCAATTCAATCAGACGCATCACAGAAACTGTCTAATGATTTATATTAAGATGATAAGTTTTGCAGATGCTTTGTTTTATGAATATTAACAAGTTGTTGTTTTGTTTTTGAGAGGCAAAAAGACGGAGCCTTATTTTTATCCTGAAACTGTGATTTGTGCATTGTTTGCATGTTTTTCCAGTTGTACTGTGCAATCCAGCCACAATGAATTTACCTCTTTAACTGTGTGACGCGCAAAATAAAATGATTTGCTGCATATTGTGTGAATTATTACTGGGCACAATTGCGATAACTCATTGTTTTGCCACATCAGTGGTACTGAGTTTTACAGATAAACATACAGTGGGGTCCAAATATCTGAATCCACTAATAGGAAAGGCTAAAAATACGGTTGTTTTCCTTAAAATTGGCTAAAATGCAAAAGTAGAGGATGATATATGTGCAAGGCAACAAAAACAGAAACTTAAAAATAATGAGAAATAATAATGAAAAATAAAATGCCAACATTTTCCAGTATTTCCTACATTTATGTTAAAGGTCCATTGTGCAACATACATTCATAGAAATGGAACATAATATTCAGGTATGTCTTTATAAGCGTATAACCACCTGAGAATAGAAATCGGGTTTTTGTTACCTTAGAATGAGCCGTAATTATCTAAAGATGGACATCAGCCATGTTTCCTTCACACTGCACAGCCTGTTCTCATTCCCAGGTTGTCAAATACAGACGTGAGTGGTGCTTATTAGCTGCAATATCTATCTGTTATTTGCAACTTCACCACTAGATTCCACTAAATCCTACACACTGGTCATTTAAACCAATTACAAATCAGGCATGTGATACTTTTAAGATGTAATAGGTTACTGAATACAGTTAGAAATGTCAGAAGTAATGTAACTATTCATCAAAGTAATATACCTTATTAAGTTGATTACTTTTCTAACAAATGATGGACAATATATTTGAAAAGCGGCCACCCTCCTTGACGTAGGTGGCTGGTCACGGACGTGGCAGACTCAGGTTGCCGAACTAGAGCAATGCACATTGATTAGATGGGCAGACGAGAGAACCAATCAAAAACACCAAAATTTGAGCACATACTGCACAATGAAAAGATCCTTAAAGAGTCAGCTCTCTGTAAGCTATCCTACCGCTGATGGAGCTGAACAGAAAGATTGGTCCCAACAGCTTTGCTGACCCAAGTTGTCCCAAAATATTCCACAAGAAGGCGTTCCTGAACAGGGAAAAGATGTAAAGAAGCAGAGTAAATGTTATATTCTACAATCCATTACTATGTTACATGTAACTAGGCACTCCCCAACACTGGTGCTGGCAGCCGGCTAATATAGTTCATCCTATTTATTGGTGTTTACCAACCAGTTGATGCTTTAAACATGAACTTGTATCTGAGCAATTTAAACATTTAATACATTTTCTGTCTTGTGCAAAGTGGATAGTCACAATAAATAGTCAAACAAATGGAATGCTAACTAAAAAATATTCCCTGCAGCACAATTGTGTCGCTAGCTGGCCGCTAACAGTTGCTTGTACTGTGAACTGCCTTCTTGTCTGAAACAAGTGAAGACATTTAATAAGGACTTAGTAGTCAATAAGGACTATTAGTATTTATAGGGAATTTTATGACTTTGACAGTAGACAGGAAACAGATGTGAACCTAGGCCACCCCCAAATATTATAAACTTGTACTGTATGTTGACTATAAGTTCAAATTCTTTATATCACACTGTACACTGTACAGCTGATATGTATAGGTCAGTATGTGCATGCATGTAAATATATACCCCTGAGGTGGGGGAGATGAACAGTTTTTGGTTCCTGGGAATCACAGACTGGATCACACTGGCATGGGATGTGCACGGCTTACGACAGAAGAATCTTTATTTTGTTTTACGAGTAGCACAAAAGGAACTAAATCTGAATTCTGTTATAACCCTGAGTTGTAAATAACATTAAAATAACCTTGAATCAGGCAATACTACTTTTAAACAGGAGATGACACCAGTGATTTCCAGATGTACTGCAAAATAAAAACTGGCTTTTTAAATTTATTTACTGTCAGACTGACTTAAATATCTCAATGCATGTGTGTTCAGCTACTGTTTACACTGGATGCTGCCACTGCTCTTTGTTGAGCAGCTCTATACTGTATCAAATCTGTCACATGCAGGCTGAGATAAATTCATTCTAGAGCTCAGTCAATAGTGAATATCACAATATGGGGGAGGGGGAACAAAAACAAAACTGAAAGAACGAGTAAGTAAAACAAGTTGTTGTGCTGCTGTGAACATTGTAACAGTCTGAAGTGTAAATCATATAAAAGCTGCTGCTGTGCACTGAGGCAAGGCAGTGGTTGTGTTTACTGGACAGGACTTCAGGAAGCAGCAACATGTTGAATATTCCCTCCAGCAGAGTGTTAAATTTAAAATGTTGTGCTCCAGTAATTTCAAATGTTGATCTCAAATATAAAGGACCAGCATTGTGGCATCTTTGGGGCATTGCTACATTATGACAGACGTTTCAGTTAGCTTTGCACAGAAACAGTCCAGAAATGTCCTTCAGAGAAACCGAGAGTACTTTTTACTTTTATTCTCTGAATACATTTCAGACCCTGTACTTTTTATCTGTACTTATACTTATATAAATAATCTGTGTACTTTTGCCACCTCTGAGTTTCTACTGTATGCACTGTACCACAATCATCTGCATTAATGACATAAATTGGATTTTGGATTTAGATGTATAATGTGTTTTGTTGTGTTACCATACTGTGGTAAGATAAAGATTGATGTAAATTGGAGATGGCAAAATAAAAAAAAATGTTTTCAGAATGACAAATATTTCCATTGTAGTCAATATGCATGTTTGGAGATTTATTGATTTACATTTAATTTGTTATTATTATTTATAGACTGTATTAGTCCTCTATAAACCAGGGCAAATTGAAAGGGAAGCCTCTGCTCAAAGGAAAACAGCTGATTTGCTTCATTGACCACACAAAACAAAAGGAAATTTTGTTCTGTGAGAAAGAGCTGACGAGCCCGGTCATTGTTCTGAATCACAATGACATGGGTCATCCCTGGGTTATAAAGGCAGCATGGAGCCCACGGCTGCTGCTAGTGTGATGACGGTTAGCCGACACAATGGGCAAGGTAAGGCTGCTTGTTTTGCTGTGTGTCTTTTGTGCTTCTGTATACCTGCTTGGATTAATCAGCCGAAGTCGGGGAACTGGAAGCCCTTTTTCCACCTGGTATAGTATGCACATTTCTCTTCGTTTGAGCTAGCATTATCCACATTTTTGAAAATCGCTCGATTGATCTTTCCAGATCATCTTCTACGAGGACAAGAACTTCCAGGGTCGCTCCTATGAGTGCAGCAGCGAATGCTCTGACTTGCATTCCCACTTCAGCCGCTGCAACTCCATTAGAGTGGACAGCGGTGATTGGATGGTCTATGAGAGACCCAACTACATGGGCTACCAGTACTTCCTGAGGCGGGGCGACTATCCAGACTACCAGCGCTGGATGGGATTCAACGACTGTGTGCGATCCTGCCGTATGATCCCTGCGGTAAGCCTCAGTCGGTTCCAGCAGGCATCACCTTACAATAGGTGTCTTTTGATCATCCTTCACTGCTCTAGAGGTTAATAGATCGCCTTGTCTTTTCTGCAGCACCAAGGCTCTCACAAAATGATGATTTACGAACGCCCAGAGTTTGGAGGCCAGATGATGGAGCTGACCGATGACTGTCCTTCCCTGCACGAACGCTTCCATTGGAACGACATCTACTCCTGCAAAGTGATGGACGGTTACTGGATCTTCTACGAGCATCCCAATTACAGGGGACGACAGTATCTGATGCGCCCCGGTGAATACAGGAGGTTTAATGAGTGGGGAGGCATGAGTTCTAGGGTGGGATCCATCAAACGTATCACTATGTGAGAAAAGCTGATGTCCAGACACTGTTTATGTGAAGTTCTGTCAATAAATCTATCCAATAAACACTTTTGTTAACGGCTTCTTATGTGTTCTTGAGGCTGTTTGAGTTTAAATGTTTGCAGAGTGACAAATTGGATCTCATTGCTTGAGTTTTTAAGTGGAGTAAGCAGCAAGAGTTCAGACAATTGTTCTAAGCTGATACCACGATTTCATGATGCATGATGGCAACACACCGTTTTCATGTTTTAGATACAGAGACACACATCCACACAGTTTAAGCCCAGCATGTTTATTGAGAACAGAGAGAGGAAGAAGATTTGGAAGACTTCTAGTTAAAGTCAGTGATTCGCCTGAGCGAGCCGATCCTTGGACTGGCGCCGCCCCAGTCGCTGTATCTGCGGTATTCGCCGGGTCTCAGATAGTAGGTTCTTCCCTTGTAGTTGGGCTGGTCGTAGAGCAGCCAGTGGCCGTCAACCACATTGCACGAGTTAATGTCAGACATATGGAAGCGGTCCTGGACGTTGGGGCAATCGTCGCTCACCTCGTGCATTTGACCGCCCATGTCTGGACGCTCATGCAGTTTTATTTTGTAGGAACCACGGTGCTGCAGAAAGAACATTTAAAAGTCAATAAGTGTATGTTTTGTCTAACTTTACTGTGCTATACAGTAGCAGTTTGTGATTGTGAGCATAAAAAGTAGCCCTGAATAGTTATGAAGCGTTAATCCTCACCTACTTATCTGCAGTTTAACAAATAGTTACACCAAGAATTTTTTGCAAAAGCAGTATTGACCAGAAGTTTCTTTTAATTCACATACCAAAAGTACCAAATGGGAGGAGTTCAACCAAGCTGAGTCATATGAGTGTGCTAAATCTATTTCATCTTCTACCAGCTCAGAAGGATGCTTTTGCTTTGGGGAAGTTGAGGATTTATGTTCCAAAAAGTTTATCAAACTAGTCTTAGACTGTTAATTTGTCAATGCCATCCACTGTATCATACATTTTCATCTTTTATCCGTTTGTTTAGCTCATGCAAAGTTTATTGTTGCATTTCAGATTTGACTGACTTGGTTTTATATAATGAATTACTTTTCAATTTCATAAAAGGCCATTATTAATGAGTTTTCTTACAGAGTGTGTATGAACTGATACATATTAGTACAACTGATAAATGTACTTTGAACATTGTTTTCAGATAGTCTTGCATGCTCTTTCTCTAGTTAAGCCTTAAAATAAAGGTAGTAGGGTCAAATGTTAAGATTCTGTTTTACTGTTTGACTCGTTTTTTCTGTTATACTGCTTGATAACACTTGAGTTTGATTGCAAGTATTATAGGTGTTCTTTCCCTGACCTGTTGCTTTTATACTGCAGTAAATCAGTGTCCACACGGATCAGTCCTTTTTTCCTAATTGATTGCGTTGATACCTTTTTCATACCATCTCAGGCTTACCATGGGAATCATGCGGCAGGAGCGGATGCAGTCGTTGATTCCAATCAAGCGCTGGTTGTCAGAGTACTCCCCCCTGCGGAGGAAGTACTGGTGGCCCAAATAGTGGGGTCTCTCATACACCATGAAGCAGCCGCTCTCCACCCGGATGGAGTTGCAGCGGTTGAAGTAGGGGTGAAGGTCGGCACAGTCGCTCGTGGACTCATGGTGCCGACCTTGGAAATTTCTGTCCTCGTAGAATATGATCTGCAAATGTTGGTCAAAGCCCTCATTAATTAACAACTCCCACTATATTAAAAAACATTGGGCTTACACATTTTCATTCTGTATTTTCAGTAGCGACACATAATAAACTCACCTTTCCCATTGTTATATCAGTGGGGGACGAACTGGCGCTCAATAGACGCTCGTTGTGCCGCTGTCCTTTTATATTAAGTAGCTGTGTGATGGCACAGCATAAAGTATTGTCATCCAGATTGGTGTTTATAAAACCTACCTGTTTATGTATAGTGACGCACTGGTGATGATGAGTTATTGTTGTCCTCTTTTCACATGTTCATCACTATTGATCAAAACACCACAGGGCGCTAGTGACCCAGGGGTCAATGCTCACAGTATCAGCAAAACAACCGGCGTTATCTGTGTCCTTTTCATTCAGAAAGATTCCATAACCGCCCCTGCCCCCCCACCATCCCACCATGTATGAGGATATTAATTGTACATAAAAACTTAAGGAGCTGCAAATTATTGCTCTATGGGATTCTTTCAGATAAAGAAAAAAACAAAACAATCCCAAAATCATAAATAGACAACCAATTAGGGAACTTGTGTAATAATGCTCATCTGTTTCTCATTCCTCAGACCATTAGTGTGCGCATAGCAAGACCCCCTGCAGTTTGCATATCAGCCCCATGTGGGGGTTGATGATGCCATGATCTACCCACTGCAGAAGGCTTACTCCTCAGTGGACAGACCCAACTCCTCAGTCCACGTCATTTTCTTCGACTTCTCCAGCGCCTTCAACACCATCCAGCCCAGACTGCTGAAGGCCAAACTGGAGAACACGCAGGTGGGTGCTCCCCTCATCACTTGGTTCGATGACTATCTGACGGGCAGACCGCAGTTTGTGAAATTAAAGAACTGTGTGTCTGACCATCTGATTAGTAACATCGAGGCCCCCCAGGGAACTGTACTGTCTCCCTTCCTCTTCACCACCTACACTGCAGACTTTAAGTACTGCACTGAGTCCTGTCATCTGCAAAAATACTCTAATGATACAGCTATGGTGTGGAGGGCAGAGGGGAGGCTGAGTACAGGGACCTAGTTGATCGCTTTGTGAAGTGGTGTGGGGAGAACCACCTGCAGCTGAATGTGGCAAAGACAAAGGAGATGGTGGTGGATTTTAGGAGGAACAAGCCCCTGCCCTCTCCTGTCAGCATCGGCGGGACCGATGTGGATATGATGTCGGCATATAAGTACTTGGATGTCACACTAGACAATAAACTGGACTGGTCCACAAATACAGGCCATTTACAAGAAGGGCCTGAGCCGGCTTTACTTCCTGAGGAGGCTCAGGTTCTTCAATGTCTGCAACAGGATGTTGCAGATGTTCTATCAGTCTGTGGCGAGCACCATCTTCTTTGCTGCGGTGTCCTGGGGTGCGGGCATCAAGGCAGGAAGCCAACAGACTGACTACTATTATATATCATATTTATACAAGCTTCTCATCTTTTTTTCACATTTCTATTTACGTATTTATATTTATATTATTTATTGTATATCTTTCTTGTATAGTCAAGTATCTATTATACATATGCTATAGATCATATCTCGTGTATGTATATATATATGTACATTATATATTTTGTGTGTATATATATTGCATTCTCTCTCTCTCTCTCTCTCTCTCTCTCTCGACCCCTGGTGGCCACGGGGTGCAGAGCAGCTAAATTAGTTTAACTAGTTTAACTAATTTAATCAGGCTGGTTGTGCTTTTGTGCACAGTTATCAATATTTTTTAGTGAACCAATGAAAATAATGTCGTACATGTCAACCACTTTGGATTGGTGGCAAGTGCACCACAGCATATAAGCCATTTTAATTTTGCAACACAGAAAAACCCAAATTTTACATTAAACTACCAAAAACAAATAATTGAATGTAAATAAAATAAAGTAACAAAGTGTTTCTCTGTATGTGCCTTGTATGTGAGCTCTCTGGTGCTGCACGGAATTTATTAAAAACTTTATATAGATGCAGCTTCTGAAAGATGCAGCAACAACATTCAATTAGAGAGGCTTAACAGAGAATTGTCTCCATTTTCTGCACATATACTGCGGGGATTCAGAACCAGAACACAAATCTAAAACTGTAAACCTGTTATTTGAGTGGTACATTTAAACTTTCCTCATCTAGTTGAACGAATTATGATTATTACTATTACTATTATTATTATTAATAATAATAATAATAATAATAATAATAATAATAGTAATAGGTGTGCAGTCAGCATGTTAAGTATACTAATAATTATTAATTAAAGCTTTAATGTACGGAGGCGTAATGCATTCACTTGAAAAAACAATTCTGCTTTTTTTCCAGATTAACAGGATACCTCTTGATGCCAAGGGCCAGCTCTCAGCCCCCCTAAGTCTAACCCAAATCCTGTATCCAGCCTCCAGCAAGGGCTCTATTCTTCACTCTCTGGTACCTATTCGCCGCTGTTCTCCTGTGTGTGTGGACACAGGAGAACAGCTGAGAACAGGCACTAATATTACTCGACATTTTTGTGGTTTATCAATGAAACGTATGGTCTCCCTAAGTAACAGATAAATCTGCATCATACTCCTGTCTCTATGAAAAGCCTGTATCCTCACTGCAGTGCATTATTATAAACTCCACCCGCGTCCAGGTGCAGACATTTTTCAGAATTTTTCAAGCGACTGCGATACGCTTCCGTACGAACATAACTTTTTGTTGGGTATATTTGTTTCAAATGATCATTTTTTCTTGATTGTGTGGGAGAGCAGTAATGGTACATTATATAGAAGCACACAAATGCACGGCAGATGGACCCCACTCCTCAGTTTAATAAATGGTAATAAAGTACAATAAAGCATGGGCCCTAAGTGAGGTGTTTTCAGGGGCCCCCAGAATGTATTGATGTCACAGGAAATTTCGGGGTGCTTGTACAAGATTAGCATCTGTTGCTGTTAATTAAATCAGAAAAAAGGTTTTACACATCATTTGGTAGCCCATTTTAAATTTGATATAGTTTTTGAGGTACATTTTTTGGGTGTATTAGAGGCTAATATTGTGCATTACAGTCCAACATTACACACATCTGAAAGGTTGCTTTCAAATCTTAACACTACCTCTGCTGAAAAATCATTCTAAACAGTATAACGTTCATCCTGCACACAGACAGCTGACACAGAGACACATGGCTGTTTTAAAAACCTCAATCCAATTCACTCTTTTGTCATTCTAATGAGCCGGCATTTGGTGCATTTGCCACCCTGCCAAGGTCTTGATCCCATTCAGATAAAACCCCTGATTCATCAATGCCCACGGCCCAGGCTGGCACATTATTGCCCCCTCACTCTTATTATACCATAGGATTGTTGCATTGTTGCATCAGTGTTAAACTCCACAGGTTTTATAATTTAACTCTAGTCAAAAACCCCTAATGATGTCATATTTTGGCTTGGGGAAGTAGTATTTCTAACAGAAGCCTGCGTTATAAACTGGTCCGTGGTTTGCTTGTGGGGTTGCTTAAGAGATGCTATCAAGTTGTTTTATGGGAAATGTAGTAGTGTTTCTGTAACATGGCCCAGAAACGAAAGATATCTTGGACTATGCTGGTTTGAATTTGACCACCCTCTAAAATTTGTCTCATGTGAGTCCCCCAATCTTTATTGAAATCCAATAGTACAAAGAGTACTCCCTAAAAGAAAATACCTAATTAGATAATGTACATTTCAGATTTTCTTCAAATCAATCAAAACATGCTGTAATTTGAGATTGTTAAACTTTCTTTCCTTTCAGGCATCCACTGGTTAACATTCACTGACATACAATCAATTAATAATGCAGTATTGTTGCATATGAACGCAGAACACAGCCACTACACCAAGGGAAACGTTTATTTCCATTCAAGAACGGGAAACACACTCAACTAAAATAATGGTAAAACATAGCGGGCGATCGGTGGTCATGTGAAATGTGCGGTACTTACTTAGCTCTGTAATACTGCATATCTCTTTCATAAAACAAATTACAAAAATATTTTAGGTTATTTTTAGTGTGACAAAGACAAAATCAGTGGAGTTGAAAATACAAGAAGACAAACAGCAACATCAAAAGCACTCTGAAAAACTCAAATGGATTCCTGCAGATTTTAAAATACATTTCTTTTTTTGGGGTACATTTTACTGAAATTATTAGCACAAATAATTCAAACTGAACAAATATGACAGGGGAATTAAAGCATTAGCATCGAGTAAAAAAATTGTCTAATGTGTAATAAAATCTATATTTAAATGTGATATTATTGATGTTGCTGGTTTAAACATCTGGAAACTGATCATAACCTGTAACTACAGAACATGAGCACAATCTGAACTTTTATAACGTTACTGACCAACTAATTTACACTGACATGAAACACATGAGCTCTGAGAAAATGGTCCTTGTCTAAAAAGTTACTGAATTACAAAACTACTGAGCAAGCATACACAAAAAAAGAAAACAAGATTTAATCAATCTGCAGTCAGGTTCTGAGAGTGCAGTGACAAATTGATCCATCCCAATACATTTTGTGCATTTAAAAAGTAAAAAGACAATTGAGAGAACACTTGAAGGTCAAATCCAGTGGATTTTCTTGTCCGAAATAATGACTAAATCTGGGTGAGCCACTTTAAAAGCAGGGTGCTAGCAAAGCCCTACTACCTTGAGGTGGAGTCGCTCTTAACATTTTCTTTCATTACAAGTCTGTCCCTGCATGTGTAGAAATGCAAACCTGCAGATTTATTATTACTCAAAATATCTTTAATGCTCCTTACGGATTGTTGTCTTAAGCAAACTTCCACATATACAAATATGATTTCTGATATACAAAACTACTACGTAAAAAAGGAGTAATAGACCTTTTTCACTGCAGCCATTTTGACATGAAATAGTAGGTAAATGATACTAATCAAAGTCCTGTTCCATTTAGAGTAGCAGAGCCTTTCCAGTGAGCCAACATGCACAATGACAGCACCATGACTGATCTGAATGGAACAGAACCTTAATTACCATCACTGGTAGGACCTGTATTTACCCTATTATTTCATGTCAAAATGGCTGCTGTGAAAAAGGTCAAAAACTGCTAAATATGTACTTTTACATCCAACAGTAAGTCTGCCTTCTGTAGAATATACTAAATTGTCATGTTGCTGTTAAGTCTGTACTGTTTGAACATAGCTGCCTCTTGCTAGTTCTAAATTATTGAACACAGGCCAGTCTGGTAACAACCCTGTAGACATTTCTCCACATCATCATACTGAAAAACATGCTGAGGACCAGACAGTGGATCAGAGGATCCTGAAAGGTCCCAGCACTGATAAAGCTGAGCAGAGGCAACAAGACGCAGCAGCTCATTCAGAGCATTCCAATACTGTTCGGACTGACTCAGCTCAAGGAGCCTTAAACTACGCTGTAATGTAAATTCAATAGTTCTACTTTTTACATATCCTTCCGAATAAATGATCACTGAGCCGCAAAGGATGTAAAGCACTGCTTCTTCGCACAGTAAGGTGAAGAAAGAGTTGACATGGTAAGATCTTTGATATTCTCAGCTTCATCATGGTGCTTGTGTGCATGTAGCTAGGACATTTCTGTTGCAACAACATAGCAATGCCGTTCACTGACTTTAGCCTAGTTTTAGGTTCAAGTGTTTGAATTGTTTTTGTACATTAAAACAAATCTAATAAAATAAAAAAATCAGACCACAAATTCAAGACCGTTGACCGTATTTAAATATAAGATTTTCTAAATTCATTTTGATATTTGCACAAAGATCCCTGTAGCCATTTCCTGTCACAGATAATACAATCTGACTCTGAAGACCACAGTTTTGTTAATTGTGTGTAAATTGGAATTTTTGGAGATTCAAGATGTATTGTTCAGTCGTCGGCTAGTTACTAAAAAACATAAAAACTAGTTAATGTTTGACTTATTGAAAAACTCACCCTTAAGTTTGTGTTAATTGAGAAGAAATTAAGCGCAGCCACTAAATATTGGAAGGAACAGTATACAGTGTGAGACACTAATGTCAACGTCAATCATCCAATGGTATTAAACCATTTATACAGAAACTAAGTATGCAAAAATATGCACATCGCAAAAGTGTTGCGCTAGTTAAAATGTTTCGTTATTTTCAATTTGGACATTGGAGAAATAATCACCTCCGTTTTCCAGCACTGGCAGAAATTGCACTCAAATACCTCCATGTTCTCCATGTAGCAGCACCGACAGTGAGCTGCTGTTCAGCTGATCTTGGATGAGAAAAGAAATATATTGAGTTGCACAAAGGCAGAGATGCTCATCTTTAGTTTACCCAAAGGGCAAATAAATAACAAAAAAAACCCAACATCAATATCAGCGTCGGCTAACAGCCAAATTGGGATTTCAAACATTACCATCAGTCTAGAATTTCCCCAATCGGTGCATCCTTAACAGAAACAGATCTGAGTGCTGCGCTGGGAGTCTAGTGAGTCCTGAGAGCTTACCTTCGTTGTAGTGAGTTGGTGGGAACAAGTGCAACAGACAAAATGATCATCTCAACGAAGAGGCTACAAAATCACGTCATGAAACATACTGCATTATGTTGTAAGGCACAGGTTAAACAGTTGAGAGATTATGTGAGTTAAATCCACGGAGAAGGAAGAGGAAGGGACTGAACTGCCATGAGTGGTTGCGGTGCAGTGTGTGGGAGTTTTTCCCTCTGTGAAGCTGTCTGTGGGTTTAGTCTACATGAAAGGTTGAGAAGCATGAAGCGCGGAGGTGTCTGGTGGCTCTGTTGCGTCTGGCAGGTAGTGATAGTCCTTGTGGTCCATGTATCGGTGGTACCTCTGCTTCAGATGGACCTGAGAGTGCGGAAACATCGGATTCTGCGGAGAAAAGAAACTCAGTAAAGGTTTGCAGAAATAAGAGGAACACACAAACATTGAAAGAGTTGACAGAAACAGAGAAACAGTGGTCCAGTCCTAAAGACATGAATTCCAAACGCTTTCATTTGGATTCCAACACCCAGCCTTGTATTTCAGTTAACACACTACTGTTCTATTAGTACAAGATTTCCATCATTAACTCTTGATTGTCTTTACAATAGAAGCTAGGCAGACTTGGTGATGCTGTCATTGTAGTGAAAGCTTATTTAATTGATAAATTCACAGTCAAAGCTAAAAACAGCCTTTTACCTTTCCAGGGTTGTGTTGCAGAACAATGGGTGCCATTCCTTCAGCTCTCTGAGGGTACAGTGGGTAAACCTGCTGCCCCATGGGATCTATGAACTGCAGAAGTACAAAAACAGACTAAAGTGAGCTCCAGTTCAGAACACGTTTACTGAACACCCATATAACCAGCAGAATCACAATGAAACAGTGTGGACACATTCAAAAAAGCAGGAAGGAAACAAGTTTAAAAGCTGGAAAATGAAATATAAACATTTTCTAGCTCTTAAAAATCATATCAATTCTATAACATGAGTATATAAATATCCAAGCAGTTAAAAGAGCAAATTACTTGTGGGAGCAGATTCATGATTAAACAAACATGCAGCAATAATATTCCAACTCTTTTCATGGCTGTGGTTGTGTTTGGATTTTTCTTGTTGAGTTTATACCTCCGGTGTGACGTCCTCCATGACAGGCAGAGGAGGCTGGAGGGAGCCTCCGTTGGTGGGCTGGTACAGATATTCTGACTGCTGGGAGTACACGACTGGACTGGAGGGCATCGGCGGCTGAACAACAAAACAGTAACAGCTGAACAACTGGCCAAATTCTCCTGAAATAAAATCCGTAATGGCTTCATTTTGCCTACCTGGACGACATTCCACTGATACTGGTTTGGGACACACTGGGGAGAGGGGGAGGTAACAAGACAGCAGACTTAAATAGTTCAAACCCCTGCTGTACTTGCTACATAGTGAGATGGTGAGAAATGAATGGATTGCTAAAGGGCTGAGCTGACCTGGTAGTGGTGATAGGCTGGTTGCTGGTAGACAGGCTGATGGGATGGAGGAAGCATCACTGGAGGAGCAGGCCGCTGGAGAATAAATAGACACAAATCACACTCTGTAGTGCTCACACTCACACGTCTGTGGTCTGTCAAACATTCTGTCTTTACCAACTGCGCTACCCAATAAATTGCAGTAATTTTTTTTAAAAAAACATTGTGAAGACTGTGAGACCAGTAATGACCTTAATATGCTAGTCACTGCCTATTTGTCTTGTCAATACATTAATATAACCCTATTTACCAGCGGCTCCAATTTAATTTAGAGACACTTTCAGAGTGGGACAACCTGTTATGATGTATTCAGCCTTGAAACATGGATCAAAAGATCTGTTGGGATGCATACCAAGGCAGCAAATGTGTTGGCTTTATCTGGCTAAAGGTTTGGGTCCTTAGTGCAATTATTTTATTTTTTGATCAACTATTTTGATAAAAATTAATTTTCATTTTTCAAGCAAAAATATCAAACATTCTTAAGTAGCAGCAGCTCAGTTGTGACAATTTGCTGTTTTTTCTTTTTCTTAGCATATTGATCATTTTGGAGATACAGAAAAACAAGCTGTTTGAAAACTGCTGTGTTACAAGAAATTGTAACAGGCGTTTTTCCTTTTTATAGAACAATTATTAAAATAATCAACAGAATTGATAATGAAAATCATTAATTGCAGGCCTAGTTAAAATTATTACTAAACAGAGTATAAAATGTAGTTTATCACTAACACTGACGTGACGGTTATATAGTCAACCACTTCAAAAAAGGGACACCAAGCTAGTGTAGCTCTGTCTGATACTTATTTCCATTTCTTTTATTAAGCTAAAAACAAACAAAAAACTCAAACTCTTTCTAGACCAGCTGCCTTGGTACGAGTCTACCAGAATCGGGGCACAAAACTAGCACTAGCCACCAACAAAATTCTGGTGAAATATGCAAATGTTCTTGACCATTCACTAGCCATTTGGCCAGTGCACCCTGGCCACAATATGGCATTCCGGCGCGGTGTTGCAGCTGATTGGATGTTGCCATGTAAGAACTACCGAACAGCAAGGTCAACCAGCATTAATAAATCGTTAGTCTGTGGTAAATGATACGTCACATTAGTGGATCTTTTCACTGAGAAATTCATTTTGGCAAGTTTTTAATACGAATGGTTGGTGTTAACTAATGTAAGACTTGAAATGTCAAGCAGGTTTTTAAATAATCAGCTGTTTAATATTGAAGTCAGTGTTACGTGGGTGTGATATCAGTGAGAACTGACGGGCCAATGGTGGGCAGGAGGTTTCATGTTGGGGCAGTGGAAGTAGGCCACTCCATTGTGGTAGGTGTACGGATAGCCTGTGGACGTGGTGTGGTACAGGCTGCCACAGGACACCGGCAGAGGCATGGCAGAGTCAGTGCAGCCCAAACGGGAGCTCTTATCTGGAGAAGGAAGAACACCACAGTGACCCTGTGCCTATTACTGGGTATTTAAAACCCTTCAGAAACAACATCATCATCATCATCAGTCACCTTTTTGTTCAGTAACAACCGGCCCTGGACTGGTAAAAAGCTACCTTAGCATTTTGAAACTGTGGCAAATTCACTTGAAGCAATTCAGCCGTAAGTCAAAGCACCTTCCATTTTATACTGTTACTTACTTTGTCCTGAAGCTTGCTGCTTGCGGACAGCCTGACCAATGCTGAGCTTCTTGTCTTTGAAACAGATTCCATTAACCTTTAATATAGCAGTTGAGGGAATAGGCGCTACATTAGACAATATAGTCCAGTAGATCAACATTAATAGATGTACCTTAAGTTGAGGTGCAAGATACTTTGAAGGTCTGCTTTACTTACATCATGAAGGATTTTCAGTGCGTCTTCTTGGGTTTCAAATGTAACAAACCCATATCTGTTCAAAGACAGAATAAAGACAACCTATGCTTTAACAGTAAATGATGCTCAAAGTCAAAGGAAAGTCACGACTTCATGCATTATTGTTCAATCACTAACTGTACATCTGTATGACAGGAATGACGCTGTTAACTCACCCCTTTGACATTCCTGAGCGATCTATCACAATCTTCACCTCTTTTACTGCACCATGTTGGGAGAAGACTCGTCTCAGGTCGCTTTCATTGACCTTCACAAAACACACACGCATTTGAATGCCATCACTCCAAAAGAATGTACAGTGGTTTGGTGATCTTCTCCACAATTATTAGTTTCAGTTAGTAGGGTTTTGTACAACCAGGAGGACATTTAAATCCATCCTAACAATGATAGCTATACTGCAGATTTTACACAAAATGTACAGTGAATCATAGAGTGTTCAAAAGAGTCGGCAACAGCACTAAGTGAAAAACTCTGGAGGGAATGGCACTGACTAACTTAAATGAGACAAAGCCAAGAAACAATTGATTGCTGAATAGGGCTGATCATTTATAGCAAAAATCATAATCAAGATTATTTAATAGGTTTACTCATTGACTTTGGAAACTTCTATTTATTGAACTTTTTTCAATAAAAAAAAATAAAAAAAATAAAAAAAAGTGTTTAAATGTGTCTTTGACTGTGAACTTTAGATATAATTCAACTAAAACACAAAATATGTCCAGCGGCATCATGGTCCTCACCATGTCCTTTTATTCAGTGTTATCTGTGTGGTGCATCTGAAGTTTTTTATTTATTAATTTATTTTTACATACACTGCAAGCTGTGATATACTTTGCCTCTCCAACTTATTTGAACGAGGTTCTGGGACTGCCATAGTGTGTCTCTGCCTGCTCACCCAACATAAGTTCACTACATACAGTATGTGTGCGTTTGTTGCATGTGATATTTTCAGTGCTGGTCAAGTAGCATAGGGAGGGTGGGGAGTGGTGGAAGCCTGTGAATCAGAGAAATAAATGTTATTTTCTGTATTTTCACAGCAGTTGCACAGCCACAACCTCGTATAGCCATGGGCTGATCCCTACAATGCGTGATTCGGTGTGAATACGGCCAAAAGCTCTCTGTCATCTTGGCTTGAGCTGAACTAAACATGCCACAGCCTGGTTGAGAGTGGGTTTAGGTGGGGAGGGGCTAAGGCAAACAACTGTAAGGTGTGAAACTGAATGAGGCACAATAATCGCTTTATCTCGATTATCTTGTTTTCATAATAGTTGGAAGCCAAAAATCCACGCCCAGGCCTTCTTATGAACGACACTTGATGTGTTACTTTTACTGCAGAATTAATAGGAAACATTTTAATTAAATGGTAGATTATGTAAATTATGCAATATTTGGATCGCTGAAGTGTGTATGTGTGTGGTCTTGACAGAGAAAAACTAAACAAATTTCTGCTGGGATTTTATGCCTTTATTAGCCAGTAGAGAGTGCCTGATTAGTCAACTAGTTGGTTATACGTTACTCATCTTACTAGTCGACAACAGAAATACTAGTCAGTTAAACTCATTTTTATTAATGTACTACATTGGTTAACGTTGTCTTTATGCAGCCACCAGCTGGGCTGCAGCCCCAGCAAGAGACATCTGTTAGACATTACACTTTTCAAGGGAAGGAGGATGGTGAAACTGGAGTTGAAAAGAAAATACTCGAAAATAGTATGGTAGGTTATGACGACATTGAGTAACTACAAACTGGTGATCACATTATAAAACAGCTGTCACATATACTGAGGAAAATAACAGTAACTTGTGAAGCCTGGCTGTGTGTGTGTGTGTGCGGTTTGTGTATTTAGTCTTTAAATTGTGATCAGTTTTTTTTAGCATTGAATTACTTTTAGACTAGCCGACTAGCCTACATTTACATTTTAATTTAATCAACAGCAAAATGGATTGCCAGGGACATCCCTGGTAGAGAGGTGGCAGGAAGTGGAGATAGGGATGACACAGCACATTAGTAGATATTATTTTTGATTACGAAAATGTTTAGCATCTGCAGACATTGGTATAAAAGCCATTAATGGAGAATTTTGGAATTACAGTTGAGTAACAGTAGGCCTCCTATGAATTATGTTCATTCTCATCTGACCTGACTTTGACTTAATTTGTGTTTTGCTGCTCTCGCACAGACATGCTGCAGACGCATGCAGTGTGGCCAGGACTCCAGATGCATGCCCAAATATGCACTCTGCCAGTGCACGTCTTCAGCTCTCACCTTGTAGTCAATCCCCCCGACAAAAATCCGATTGGGGATAACAGTGCCAAAGCGGTGGGTCAGGCTGTCATCATGGTTTTCTGGAGGTAAAACATCAGGGGTGGAGGAGCTGCTGCTGTTCTGGGATGGACAGCAGGATGTGGACTTGAATAAAAGAAAAATGGCAAGGCATCATGGTCCAGTTCTAAGCCAGTTAGAAACTACACCACCTGTCCTTGTTGGACAGCAAGCAGGATTTAGTGTATGAGGAGCACTAAATCCCATTTTTATGTACACAAAGAGTTTTAAAACTGGAGGACACTCAGCTTTGTTTTTACTTGATACAAGATCAAAAGAAAAATCACCAGAGTAAAGCAGTGAACCACAAACCAACAAAAAAAAAAAAAAAACAGGGGGTGAAACCATTAACAGGTACTTCATAGTATCACTCATTGAAGTCCAACAAACAAGATAATAAACAATAGATTTGAGTCTTTTAAGTCAGGCAAAGTTGATGCACCTGCAGCCAGTAGATGAAATCAACAGTAACTCTTCCAACATGGCCAAAGTTAACAGATTCGTGTACACTGTTTCAACTTAGATGTAAATGGAAAACATCGGTAAACAATGGCATTTAATAAACGAGTATCAACCACCAATAATTAAAAAAAAGAAATTAAAAAAAAATCACTTATGAAAAAATGTGCAGCGTATTTTACTAGAATAAACTAACTTCTGTAGCTTATTTGCAGGCTTTCTCCAACATGAACAATAGCATATGACCCTGAATATTTTCTGTCCAAAAGTCTCCAACTTTACAAAAACAGAATGACTTCTAAACCTCTTTAAAGTTTCCCTCTTCAGTTGGCTAGCTAACCCTAACCCTAACCCTAACCCTAACCCTACGTCCCTGGCTAACGTTATCCAGCAGGTTGAACCTCTTAACTTCACACAGCAAGTTAGCGTTAGCTAACATTTTCATGCTTGGTTACCGTTCATTTGAGTAAACTTGGCTCGGAGCCACCCTGACTTTTGTAACTAAACGTTATTTACGTTGAAATGACTATAACTTAGAGTTAGCTACAATAAGACTTCTATGCTAGCTCCATACTCCGTCCACTCACCGCGTTCTGGTTCTCCACTTCCATAGCGTCCTTCAGCCGGTGGACTTCTGCCTCTAAAAGACGTGTGTTGGCTTTATTCGCTTATTAATCATGGCCTATTAACATCTGGCACATGGGTTAGCTGCTCCGCCTCTCGCGTCACCTCCACCGACAGGTCTGTGGACCGAAACTTCCCCGTGCGCTGCCGTCTCGCGCCCCTAGCCTCCTCGTGTATGACCTCATCGCTCCTTACGTTACGTACGTTTACCGCGTGATTGAGCCGTAACGCGCCGCCACCGGCTCTGGTCCAACCTCACGAGACCTTTCTCTGGTCCACTGGGACACATTGATCAGAAACAGAGACACATAGGCCACATCCCGGAGCTCCGTCCAGAGGAGCTTCATTAGTCAACCTGTGGAAGGATGATACAGGCTCAATGGGGAGTAACGGATTACATGTAACTGAGTAACGTATTCTGCGTATAGAAAGGTAACTGTAGTCTATTACAGTTACAGAAAGAAGATGTGATCAGATTACAGTTACATTAAGTAAACACGGGGATTATTAGCAGGATTACAATTACATTTTTAATATTGTGATACTTGGATTAAGGTAATGACATTAGTAATTGTAAAAAATTAGTAATTGTATCGGATTACATTTTTAAAGTAACCCTCCCAACCCTGGCGTACTAGAACAGCATTTATTGATGTTGGATGGAATTAAACTATTGTGTGTAACAAACATATTCAGAAAACTTTAACTAAAAATGACAAAGTGAATAAAACGATCTGCTGCAGACGGGTTCAGATTTGACCTTATAAGCAGTGTAATTCAAACAAAGCAACACACTAATAAAATGTACATAATATGTGCCCTGCTGATTGTGTGTGTGTGTGTGTGTGTGTGTGTGTGTGAAATTGGACAGACCTGCTGTCTCTTCTGTTAAATCTTAAAGAGTAATTGTTACTATGATAATCCAGATCGTGGCTCCTGAATATATGATCAGTTTCATTATTTTAAATCCAGTTGTTGTTGTTGTTTTTCTGATATTTGAAGACTCCTAAACGCTCCAAGCCTTTGACTATGACTATGACACTTCCCTGAAACCTCTGACTAAATGTTTTTAATTATGTAGTACACCTCTTTTTCTTTTTAGTTTATGTTATTGTCTTGTAAAGTTTTCTCTCTCTTTTTTTGCCTGAATGTTTGTACAGTGTCCGGTTGTTAATAATAATAATAATAATAATAATAATAATAATAATAATAAAGTAGTAGTGGTTTTTACCTGTTATGTGGCAGCAGGTTTTTACCTCTGAAGGTATTTTGTGATACTGTAGATGTCTTCTTTATGCCCGGAACATTACAACGTTACATCACAACCGGAGAGAAACCCAAGTTTAAATCCAATATCTCCACAGCCGGGGCCGCTTCATTCCGCTTCATTCGTCACTGCGCATGCGCGGACAGCACGAAGTCACATAATTAATTAAATGGAGATCACCTGTGTGCAGGCCCTGCGTAAGAATGCATGTCCGCCATGTTTTTATCAGCCTGGGAGCGGAAGACATGTCTGTGTTCACTGTTATAGTTGCACAAATGTACAATAAATATTAAAAGCATGTGAAATACAATAAAGAGCAAAGAATTCAAATGTAAAACTGCTGTGAAAGTAGTTAGAGAGGCTATTTGCAGTACCGGAGACTGACCACACAGGGGCGCAATTTCGCTGCGAATAAAAATGTCTCACAGGGTTTGACCTCCAGTTGTCTGTACGTCATATCAACATGAAAAGTAACATGTTGCAAGTATGTAGGACAAAAATGACATAAGGATAAATAAATACATACAAATATAAAAATAAATAAATATGATTTTTTTTAAATGTATTTCTATATGTATTTATTTATTTGAATGTAATTTTTGTCCTTTATATGGAAGTGCTCTCTGATTAAAAACGTTTTTTCTACATTTAGTTTCCTCTTTTTTATACTTTATACACACATTTAGTGAGGTCAAAGCTTCAGTGTCTGAAGGTTTACCTGCAACTACAAACTGCAACTTTTTTTTACTAATCACAACATATTTAAAAATTAATTTCCTTCCCCATTTTAATCAAGAATGACAAACACTGAATATTGACCACAAATTTCTAAAATGTTTTGTTTCTTGTATCCTTTGGGTAGCCCTTCATTCCCAACCTAAGGAGAGCTCTTATGAGTTGCTGCTCACTGTAAGCTTAATTAGGGATTTAAATAAATACACAGACAGGGAGATTTCACAAAATTCTCCAAAACAGGCAGAACTTGAACACGTCTACTTTTCCACTCTCGATCTTCCAGAAGCCACTTATGATGTTACAGGTCTCCTGGAGCTATAATTTCTCAATGATTGGCAACAAAGCGCTCTGAAACACTGTCATTTGCATCGTATGCCCCCCACCTCTTCCTCCTCCTCCTCCCTCCTCCTCCTCCTCTCTTTAGACCACAATAAAGCAAACGGTACAAAGCCTTACCAAGTGTCTCCAACAAAGAGAAAAGCACCCGATTCATAGCTGGTGATATCGGTAATGAATGAGCAACACATATCAGGGGCAACAGGATTTCAAAGTCTCTCAGGTTTTCCCTGCGGATCATTTTTCAAACATTGTTTCAAATCCCCCTCTCAACCAAAAGCTCATGACGTTTTCAGCATGTAACTCCTCTCGGCCTGTCTCGCACATTTCCCATCATCACAGCCTCCTTTTCTCCAGATTGTTTGTCCTCATCTGAGTAATGTGGGGCACACCATTACATGTCATTCATTTCCAGCTTTTGTTAATTGCTGGGTGAATTTGCCAACGAGGTCTGACTGTGCAAAATGAGAAGGGCATGTTTGATAATTACAGCAATTTACCAGCAAAAAGTCCTTTTATACTCCGCAAAGATCATTTAAGACACTGAATGCTGTCAGGGCAACTTGTCTGGCTGTTTGAGTTTTCAGTGAAAACAAAAGAGTGTGAGGGTTTTATTTGTTGGGTGTTTTAGTTCTGTTCTTTGTATTGACTAGTTTCTAGCTTGATTTCCTGCAATAGTATTTTACTATTATACTGTATTATTATGGTTATTATTATATATCTTTCTTGTGTGATCACACATACAAAGTTCTGCTGTGGTGGTAGGACCATTTTTGCTATGTGTTAAAAGCCTTTCGCTACGCTATTTCATGATAATTTCACAACTGAATTTAGTCCCCTTCCTGTCAAAAATCTGTTTTTCTCCTTGTTCATACAGTGTAATGTTTGAGTGCTGTCTGTGCAGAGTTTGACACTAGAAGGATGTTTTCACATTCATCTGTTGAAAGTGGAAAGTTTCTCTGTGCTCATTGAAAATCTGTATTTTAAGGGGCGGGCCTACAAGCATGAATTGTGACATCACAAATAATTTGGAAGTCAATCCTGGTCAGTATGTAACTTATTCAGTGTGATATAGAAACTTGAAGCCAGCAGCACACATACACTGACAACGGACTTTACAGTGTAGTAGGAGACATCTTGTGTCCAGCATATTCAGAGACTCTGGAATTTTTAAAGCTGCAGTCGGTCATTTTTATAAAAATCTTTTTGCTGACACTTTCAATATATCCTGACAGTAGTGCATGAGACAGATAATCTGTGGAAAAATCTGATTCCTCTGCCTCATTCTAGCGCTCCTGATTTCATTTGCAAGAATCCACCAGGCAAGAGCTAAAGCAACCAGTCAGAGCCAAGGAAGATAGTTGACTGTTAAGTCTTGCTTTGAGACTGTGAGAATAAGACTCAAAATTCAACTATCTTCAAGCCTCCAACCCAAAGTGTCTTTCTATATTTCTTGACTGTGATTGGTTGTTTTGTTCAGGCTCGGTGGATTCTTGCAAATGCCATTAAAAGCACCAGAATGAGGCAAACTGATTTTTTCACAGATTATATGTCTCATGAACCACTATCAGGATATGGTAAAAGTTTCAACAAATAGGCTATAACAAAACATTTTTTTTAAATAAAAATGACCTACTGCAGCTTTAATGAGATAGGCTTTAAGGAGGAGATTACTTTTTAAGGATTTTAAAGTAGAAATGATTGATGATGATGATTCATTTTTTGATGCAACATGTGGTTGGTCATTCAATTCTTCATCTGCCTTGTTTACCTTTAAATGTCGGGATATGAGTAATGTGGCTCTGAAGTGAGCTTTGTGCTGAAGGAAAAGGACCAGAGCAGGGCAGTCTAAAAGAAACTCAAGTGTAAGTCATCAAATCAAATTCTATTTATATATCCCAAAATCACAATTTGCCTCAGGGGGATTTACAATATGTACAACATTTAACACCCTCTGCCCTCTGACCCTTCATTTGGGTAAGGAAAAACTCACAGAGGAGGGATCCCTCTCCCAGGACGGACAGACTTGGAATAGATGTTGCATGTACGACATCTGTGAGATGTTATATGTCTGGTATTCGTTCTGTCAGATGCATGACGGACAACTGAAACATGTGGCTGAATTGGGTGTGGGCAGCTTGTAAGGGATGGGGCTGTTTTATCACATTTGACATATGACAATACCATTACTTCCTTACTGACAGCTGTAAAGTTTGGCATTACAGAAATCTCTTCAACCTAACCCAAGCTTGTACCAGAAATGTGCACTGGGGTTCACAGGTGGCCAGGGGCAGGGGTTTTTCAAAGCCTGAAACTATGGTCTTCCCTTCAGGCAAAGCTTTCGCTCAATTCCTGGATGCCTATTGGATCGTGATTGCTATATTGTTTCCACAGAAACTTAACAATTGAGACAAGGCAACCTAATATTGCTGTTTAACAGAACTTCAGCCTACACAAATACATAAACAGGTATGTCTTAAGGCATTTATTGGTTTCTGACTCTGGGAAAGTACAGGAAAAATTCCCCAAAAGTACTGTATCTCTTTAACCAAATCACACACATTCAGCCTGTTCTATGTGATCTCCTTTTGATAATGTCATATTTTTTCACTTCCATTCACTGAGCCTCCTCTGGAACTGTTTGGAGCCTCCCTGAGGAAGCCCGCCTCCCACTTTGAAAACCTCTGGCACAGGGAAACCCCCCCATCTACCTCATGCGGACAAACACAATCTTCCGTGTTCAAAATTGAGAAGCCAAAAAGGGTTCTCATCCTAAACTTATTAATGTATAGTTGGTGCTACCAGCTCCTCGAGGTTAGGGTTTTGGACTTGAAAAGTCTATATACCATCTGATCTGACCTATCAGCAGGACGTCACCACAACCATTACAGATGACAGCATTAGACATTTGATTGAACTATAAGGTCAAGCATGAGACATTTTATGAGAACAATGTCGTTTTCTTGGACCAGTTGTATCTATGTTTATCTTCTGGCCTCCTGTCACTGCCTCTTGGCCTGGTCATCATTGTAAATTGGTTCTCAATTGACTTCACTGCTTGAATAAAGGTAAAATCTCTTCACAGATATTAAAGTGCAGACAAGCGTATATCCCTAAATGTCCAGTCTTTCTTAAAATCTTCTCACAGAGTAAATAACAGCAGATATGGGAGAAATAGAGGTCAAATATCAGGTCAGACATGCATGTCTCATCGAGAAAAACTGCCATTTTACCTCAGTCTGTCAGACAGTCGTGGAGACAGAGGTTGATGAAAAATGAGCCATAACAGAAGGGTTCGACTCTGGCTCTGTAATTACTCTACAAATCTCTGATTTCCCCTCCTTCATCTCCAGACTATTTATAGCTGCTGCATTCCTCTCAGAGAATAAAATGATCTCTTTGAGACAGTACAATGCCAGAAATAACAGGTTTGGACAAACATTTGCTGAGGCGTGGTGGGCCTGGCTGACCATTACTGAGTTCCACTGTGGTTTACTGTTTTTCCCCTCCGTCCATTTATTCATCTGTTATTCTAAATGGCAGTGGGTTTGCTGGGGGAGGTGTTGGTGGTGGTGGCACATAAGATGTGATGGTTCAACAAAAGAGCTTGTACGACTTGAGATGAAATCACTTTGTAGTCTGGCAGAGCACAGCAAGGTCGGCTGCTTTCTTATACGTGAGGAAGCAGGCAAAAGAAAACACACACACACTCATAAACACACACCTTCATGTCTGCGAATACTTAGGTGACTACAGGGCTCAGACCTCCCTCCGTTTTGTTTATGTTACAATCATAGGGCTTCACTGGCAAATATGACCAACTGAGACATGTGGCTTTGAGTGTGAGTATATGCAGTTGTGTGTGTGCGTGTTTGCATGCAAGTGTGTTTAGGTTATCAGAGAAAGGAAGGCTTTCTTATCGACTGTGTTTCTTGTCAACTTTTGTTTATAAGGACAAAACAAAGATCATATGTAGCCTGCATAGCATCCAGGCTTCACATCCAGCTTATTCCCACCAGTATTCATATCATGCTGCACAGGGAAAATACATTTTAACCTTGCACCATAGAGATGAACCACCCAAAAGTTATGTTACGTTTTTGAGTCCAAAAACCAAACATTCTGTCGGCAGTGAATTGCACGCACACTGTAAATCCTAAATTAACACATCTTTATAAAAGAAGTAAGCTGCTGAACACACAGTACGCCACCTCCGCTGGCTCCGTCTAACTGTCATGGCGATGGCCAAAACGCCAAACTTGAGGCTTCAAAACGGTACTCCACAAACCAATGGGTGACGACACAATAGGTTCACACTTGGTTGAGCCTCATGCAAGAACAAATCTTCTTTTCTTTTTGTTCGTATCCATGATTTCTTCTTGTTTTGTTAGCACCCATTGATTTCTAGGATTCACCAGTGTTTTCTTATGTTTACTCTTCTCTTATGTAAACATTTTATGAGTGATCACAAGCAAGAGGAAACAAGGGCTGCACAATATGATGAAAAATCATACTGCGATTATTTTGACAGGACTGAAATTGCCATCTGACTCATAATTAGTGGGAATGATCATTTTTCCAAATTACATTTTTACTGAAAAAAACAAACATGACATTTTGATGATGTGACATTTGTTGGGGTCTGTACCAAACATGTTTTCTTGCATCTTAGGGAAATGATTTGTAGGCCAGAGCACCTCTGCAGCACTGCAGTACTTCATTATAATGCTGTTTGTCACACATTTGATCTTTATCAAAAAATTGCAGCTTCTTGCAATTTGGACAATATTGCGATTAATTGTACATCCCTAAAAAAGCACATGAGTATCATTTATTAAGATCAGATTCAACGACTGTTGAGAAGAGGTTGAGAACCACTGACCTCTGCTAATAACAAACAACTGGCCATGCCCTTCCAATTTATGATCAAGTGGGAGTCATCCTTCAGCACATTTGGATTTGGTTAAAAACATTTGGTGCATCTGGAGCTGACTTCTCATATTTGCTCTTAACAGAAAATTAGGAGAAATTTAAGAGAAAGGTTGCTGCATGAGCCCCATTCTCTGTATCCTTCCTTTTTTTATTTTTAATCTGCTATGTTCCCAGTGCCAGATAGATGGCAGTGTACAAAGTGGTGATGATATAGGTCTTTTTTTACAGCAAACATTTTGACTTGTCTTAGGCACAGCACAGGTTTTTACTTTAATGATTAAAGTTATGTTATGTATGTTATGTTAGTTAATGATGGCTTTGTTGTAGTTAAGTGTCCTATAAGCCAATTCCATGACCTGAAGCAGCTAAATGGAATTCAGCCATTATTAATTTTATTATTTACACCTGTGCTTTTTCATCCTGTGACATGCAAATGATGCTTTCATTGATCACTGTCCCAGTCCAAATGGAATCTAAGCATATAAAACTAGTAAATTCACAGTGTTCAGTGTTTCCTTCAGGGCTGTTTGAATCTGGGAAAAAAGGCCAGCGGGTATTAAAACATACTCATTATAGTGTTATAGGTGTTATACATAGACAGCCCGAGTATTATTAATTACCACCATAAAAGATACGTGTCCATCACATTGTCTCATATGCACATAACTACAGTATATTGTCCTTTCTCTGGCTTTCTCCAGTGGTTGTTTGCTCTTTTGTGAAAATGCCTCACCACAATGGTGTTGCATTCCACAGCGACACCCGATGATTTCTCTAAATGTAGACATATTATTTAGGGTTTTATATGCTGGGGCCCTGGCTATAGTTAGTGGGTGTGCACACACTGACCTACAATAAAGTAAACACACTCAGCTGGGCTCCGGCCAGTGAACTAAAAGTGAAGCCAAGTGCTGTTCCTTTTACCGACCTTAATTCCTTTAGTGGATGTAGCAGGTACACAATTGTGATTGTCGCTGCGCCTTTGGTACAATTCTGGAAGAGGAACCCACGCCAGGTTCTGTGACATGAATCACGCTTCCCTATTGAAAAGACAGTGTTTTTTTCTTTTTGGTCTTTGGCAGTACCCACAATCCCTAAACTGAAAAACATAGTTTAATGACCACTTCTGATTGTTTCATGGTGACTTTGGGACTTTGATTTTGGAATTTGGATTCACCATTATCATTTATATATGTGTTTTTTATTGTGATAAGCGAAGGGGGTTGGAGGGCCGGAAATGGCCCCCTTTGAGTCTAGATGTCTAACTGGATGTTGCAGACCAAGTGGCAATATTTGATTGTTGGATCATCATGTTGGGTCATAATGGTTCTCTGTTAATCACACCCACAGTGATGTAACAGTGTACTGACACACCTTGGAGTACACTTTTACATCACTTAAGTAGTTTAAGTTAATGGCTGCATGAATTCCAAGGCCTAAATTTCACATAATACTAGAACCTGTGGACTGTTTAAAACAAAACCTTTAACACGCCCTTTTATTCGTAAAGTGTTTTAGATCTGTGGTCAGTGTATTTTTTACATTAAATACTATGTCTGGTATTATATGACGTATTTTGTACTTTAAACTGCAGTAATGGTTATATATATGTCGAGGTGACGCCACTTTCCTTTATATAATCTCTACAGCTCGAATCAGGCCTAAAAGTCATTTGGGATCAAACCAGAGAATTGCCAATTGTAGCTGTACTTATTTACTAGTTTCTGCTCCGTGTGACATTTTGAATAAAACATGGTTCATGGGGGAGAGTGACAAAGACCGAGGGGATGACAAGTCGAGTCATTCTGCGATCATTTCAGATGCGGGTCCATGAATTATTTGGCAGGAAGATAACACTAATTTTGCATTAGATTCACGGCCCAGTGCACCTGCAGATTTTCACCCCCAACACACACACACACACACACGCATTAGTTACCCTGGCCCTCCTGACACCCTGTTGTTTGTGTATTGTGAATGTAGGTCAGAAATGTGTGTATGTGTGTGTTTTTTCTGTCTCTCTTTGTCTGCGTGTTTACTGTATGTGGCAGCGATGGACGCACAGTGTGATATGGAGGTCTCCTGACACAACTACAAATATCTACACACAAATGCACACACTCACATGTGCGCACACACACACACACACACACACACACACACACACGCGTAATCCAGCGGTAGGTCAGTTTAATATTTCATTTGGCTGATGGACGGCGTCTGCTGCTCTGTGAGCCAAACATCATTACAACACACTAAGTGACTTAACTCTAATTAGAGCTGAAAATCACATTAAAGCTGCTCTGTGATACAGAAAGTGGCTCACCTTTTCCCATTGCTGGTTTGGGTTTCGTTTTTGAAAATGCATGTGGCCCTTGCAGCCGCAGTGTTAACAAAATCATTACAAATCGAGTGTCAGAATTTTTTGTGCGATTGCATATGACAAACAAATAGCACAGCAGAAGTTATAGGGAGTGTTGGGCCAATCAAATACGGATGATTCCAGACATAATACACTAACTTTAGTGTATTTTGTGTCAATGATTTTGTTAGACTTTATCATTTTCCTACAGTGTAATGTCATTATTTTGTATTTCATATTATTATTTGAGTTATTCTAACTCAAAAAGTAAATTTTGTAAGTTAAAAAACATTCTTGATTGAATCTACTAGGTATTTTGTTTTCACAGTACCAATAAAAATGATAAAATTAAGTCAGTGTCACTTACAATTAGTAAAGCTACTTAATCAAGAATGTTTTTTTTTACTTAAACTTAGCTAGTTTTACTCAATGTAATCAGTTTAAATTTTTTTTTTTAGTTAAATTAATTTATCTGGTTTTAAAGTGTATACTTCAATCATTTGTACTTGCCTACTAATGCAGTTCATTCATAGTTTGGTACAGGTTATCAGAAATTCCACTTCTGCTTAATGTTTATTCTTAGCAGGAGCCACACTAATAATCATTAATACATTTTTTGTATTATTTGACACTGACGCAAAATAATATCAAATAAAACTAAACCACAGTGATCCTGTGCATCCTGTGTGTTTTTATGTGTGTTTTTGTGTGTGTTTTTATGTGTATAATTTATGAATGATGAGGGAGTAAACAGCTTCCACTTTGGTAACATGCTTTTGCACTTTGAATGCGTGTGTGTGTGCAGCTCTGGTGTGGATGAATTAACAGCCTGTTTATATGTATTCTGTTTCTTTGTTTGCCTGTGTTTTCTACCTCTTTGTTTCTTTTGTCAGTCTGTTGATGGTATTAGAAGAAAAGTCAGTGGTGTGGAATATTACAATATGTGGAGTTTGGAAAGGAGTATGGAGTCCAAAAGTTTTTATTACTGTAGATAACCTTTATTTACATTAAGAAATAAATACTTGAATGAATAAATTGTATAAAATATAATGAATGAAACCAAAAATTGTTTAAGAAATTATTAAAGCTCAACTCATGGTCAAGTTTATTTAGTTTTATTTGAAATTTAAATGCTTTTTGTAGTGCTGTTGATACATATTGCTGAAGCAAATATGTTACCCCACCACAACGACTATTACAACTAACACAAAACAATAACCGCCATTTTACTTCTCATCTGCAACGTCAACAACTGCTATTTTGACAAAGGAAAACAATGGAAAGTGCTTGTGGCATCCCACAGCCGAACAGTGAGCCCTGATAAGCATTTAGGGGAAGATGGAAGTGGAACGGGCAGTGGAAAACACAAAGGTGTTGCAGAGGATATTGCAGCGTTTTGAAGAAACAAGAAAAATCAAGGAACACAATTCTCGCAGCGAAACAAACCACAAAACAATGGAATTCGTTCAAAGCGTTGGATTCAATTTTGGGGCAGTGACTGGCTAGTTTGTCTGAAGACAATGAAAACTTAGTGACTCATTCTGATCTGAAAAGTTTAGTTTATGAAAAGTCTTCCTTCCAAAAACTTCTAAAATCAAATGTATTATTTGACTTTATGTGTCTGAGATTTCTTTCTCATTAAAAGCTACAGTGACTGGATGTGCTGGTTACAAACTGAGTGTCCTGTGCCCTGACAAATATCTGTAAAACACTATAATGTCCTTTTCTTACATATTATATTAAACATATTTTTACGACTTAAATAGATGTTTATCATGTTCTGCCCAACTCAATAACCCAATCTAAAAACAAACAATGCACCACTCCTCTGAATTCAACACTGATTTATCTGTATGTGTGCCATTGTCAAGGCTGTTGCTAGCCTACGGCCAAAATCCAGCCGGAGCTCATCGCGCCAGATGAAGAAGCTGGCCTATTTTTGACGGAAGCCATGACCCACCCATGTCGAGCAGAACAAAGCAGATTGCATTGGCAGGAAGTCAGGAACAGCAACGGCAGAGAGAATCCGGTAAATTTTCAAAATAAAATACTCCGTGCAGAATCCGGATTGAATTTCACACTGCATCAACATCACGTCGCAAATCTGTGTTACCAGGCCTGAATCATGGTACAAGCACCAATATCAGGGAAAAAGGACAAAATACACAAGTCAACAATGTCGGGCAGGCAAGATGCTCTGAAGGCGCTTGGTGGGATTTTAAGATGTGAGGATGACCCAAACCGAATCACAGACATAAAGCTAGTCATAAAGCAATGCCCAGAAGAATTTGCTGTAAAAGTCATGGTGCATGGTGTAGAAAGGCGTGTATGAGTACACTTTGAAGGGTCCCGGTTTGGAGGTTTGAAAATATGGTCACCCTCATAAAGGCCCTCCCTGATTCTTTTGGTAAAGGGTTGTATACAATAACTCAAACTGAAGAAGAGGAGGTTTCTGCCTATTAAACCCAGATTGCTACTTTAGGCATCCTTGTTGGATACATATACTTTTAAAACCCCACCAACAACCCCTCCACCCCCCCATCCATTTCCCTGCACAGCACCATGCTTCACCCATGGCGGGAGTCAGAGATGTCCTTGTTTTCTCCTCCCTTCATCCCCTCATCCCTTGCTGTGTTTGTGCTGAACAGATGCCAGTGCTGGGTAAAGTCCTCTCCAGAGGGGCTGCCAGCAGCATATTGGTTTATAATTAATGAAATTAGGGCCCGCTGTCTGCCGAGGAGGCTTGGGTCCCAGTGTAGGATAGACTGCTGGCTGCCAGGAAGACAGACGACTGGAGAGATCGAAGAGGACAGACAGAGAGAGACAGATGTAGTTGGATCGTTGTCGATCGACTGTAAGGCCATGGTGCTCTACTGAATGCATTCAGGATCTTCATCCTCTTTGTCAGTTTGTCTTGTTTGAAAAGTAGGATCTGGTCTAGTCGGTGACATGTAACCAAAATCGCCTAAATATACTCACAATTAATTGATTCCAGTGGATTCACTTTGCTGGGGTGAATTTGCAGCGTTGAGTGATAGCAAACCGTTTTGACAGTGACCTTCGGGGGACTCGGGGAGCCAGAAAAAATGGCAGAAGCTATCTTAGCTTATTAGCTGTGCTGCACCTTCCATTTTTATTTTAGCTCCTCTGTCTGGCAATAATGATCTACAAAAGGACAAAACAAAGACTGTTATGAGGAACAGGAAAGACCGGTATATGTCTTTTGAATAAATAATGTGAACTATTGTATTGTTAGTGTAGTAACTGACAGTTAGCTACCTGTTAGCTCAGAGCGTTTTATCCCCCCTTTCAATAACTCTTTGCAGTACAAAATGCCAGGAGGCAGTAATTTGCCCATTACTGAGAAAATAGAAAAAAGCCCTCAGAACTATTGATCCTTCTAAGTCCCGCCCCTTTTAGCTCTGTGCTCCAATAACAGTTGAGCAAGCCTTGATCAGAACCTCTGTCAACCTTCTCATTTCCTGTAGTTCGATATGCTATGTGCTAGGCTTGACTATGTTCCACCAAATCCCACACATCTTCAATACGTTGTTTAACCACATACAAACCAGAAAACAGTCAGTTTATTGATGAAAAAATCTCCACTAATCCAGTCATATGCTTTTTGGAAATGCACATATGTTTTTCCTTTTAGCTCGTGATACTTAAGAAGTATACAGCATAACAGTTGTATCAGAAAGAACACACGAATGCCCCATGGACTTCTAAATGAAATCAAATTGTCATGCTATACAAACATAGATGCATATTAAATATTGATACTTAAATTAATAATTTGGTTCATTTTGAATTAAATATTTAACATTGTTTTGTGTAGATTATTTGATATTTATCAGCTGAAGTCCCATAGGACGCTACTGTAAGAATAATGGCCACAGTCACCAGCCTGAACAGAGAAGATGTGAGAATGCTAATAAAGTGCAGTCTCAGTTCAGACGTGGGCCTTTTTCACAGCAGACATTTTGACTTGTCACAGTAAAGCACAGGTGTCACTAATAACATTAACGATGTTCTATTCTGTTCTATTCAAGTGTCCCAGTCACTCACGACAGTGTGACAGCGAGGCAGCATGAATACCAGGACCCTGAAACTGAAGCAGCTAAACGGAACATCATTAATCCTATAATTTACACCTACTGTGACATGTCACAATGTCTCCTGTGAAAAAGGCCCATTATGTTCTCCAGAAATAAAGTTACACAGGTGTAGGATGTGTGTGTGTGTGTGTGTGTGTGTGTGTGTGTGTGTGTGTGTGTGTGTGTGTGCGTGTGTGTGTGCTGGGGGGGTTTTGGAGTTTCTGAAAGAATAATGTATGTTTTTTTTTTTTGGGCCGTGGATGATGGTGCGTTAATGACGTGCACACACTCCTATTCATGCCCACTAACCTTATTTTAGTCACTTGTGTGTTCTCCTTCCCCAGTTAATCCAGTTAGAGATGCTCAATCCAGCAGCAGCCGTTAATGCTCTCTTGCTGTGCCCAATGCAGCCGAACCTTCAATCCACCTGGACATGACATGATACCGTGGCCACACCACGTACACTGAGCATACACTCATTTGACTTTTACCTTGTTTTTTTGTTTTACAAAGTCATGAAACTTGCTATGGATGGCTAAACACACCCTCTGCTGTTTATAATCACCCTGAACCTTGCGAGGCCAATGCTGACATATAATCGACCATTTGGGACTACTTTACATCATGGCATTTATTTATAAAAAAAGAGTGTTAACGCCCTCTAATTTAAGGAGGGCGATCAACCTCCCCCAGCCTCTGCTTTGAGTGGGAGTCTGTGAAATCATGTTGTGTCTCGTCAAGTGTGTTCATTTTAGTCATGTTCATGTTCAGTCCTTCCTGTTTTATTTTGTACTCATCTTTTCCCCCAGAATTCAGACCCTGACTTCCTCCTTGTGGGATTTTCCCGCCTTTGTAATTGTCTGCCCCGCCCCTGATTGTTTTCACCTGTTTTCACTTACACCTAGTATTCAGTTCAATTCAATTCAATTTTATTTGTAGAGCGCCAATTCATAACAGAAGTTATCTCAGGACACTTTTCAAATAGAGCAGGTCTAGACCGAACTCTTTATAACATTGTTTACAGAGACCCAACAGTACCACCATGAGCAAGACCTTGGCGACAAGGGCAAGGAAAAACTGCCTGTTAAAAGGCAGAAACCTAGGACAGATCCTTCGGCTCTAGGTGGGTGGTCGTCGGTCTCGACCAATTGGGGTGAGAGAGAGAGAGCCAGAGAGAGAGACAGAGAGACAGGTGCACAGCAACAACAGTATTGGCAATGGCAATCTAGCAGGACCATGGCAGGAGGCTCCACCAGGATCGAGAAAGCACAAGAACTCCGGGGAAGAAGTGAAGTTAGTAACATGCATTTATGGGACATGAATGAGTGCAGAAAGAGAGAGGAAGAGAGGAGCTCAGTGCACCATGGGAAATCCCCCGATAGTCTAGGCCTATAGCAGCATAACTAAGGGATGGTTCAGGACTCACCTGATCCAGCCCTAACTATAAGCTTTATCAAAGAGGAATGTCTTAAGCCTACTGTTGAATGTGGAGAGGGTGTCTGCCTCCCGAACCACAAATAGTCCTTGTTTCTCTTTGTCACTTCGTCTTGTTCAGTTGGTAAAGAGTATCGTCAAGTGTTCCAGCCCAGTGTTCAGGTTATTTCCTGTTTCAATTGAAGTTTGTGTTGATTTGTTTTGCACTTTTGATATCCTCCTTGAGAGCGCCTTTTGTTTGACAAATAAATTACATTTTTTCTACATCTTTGTCTGTCCCAGAGTCATGCATTTGAGTCCACCAATATTGTGTCAGAGGTTGTGACAAACCACCACGATCATTGTCAAATATATACTGATCGATTCAAGAAGCATCATTCACAGTTAATTTTTTATTCTAGTTTTTGCTAACTCTCTACTCAGTATTTTTCTGTTTTGCCGTGAATATGCTTCTAGTGACTGCAAAAGCTCCAGCCAACTCCCTGTGACCCTGAAACTGATGCAGCTAAACGGAATTGAGCCATCATTTATTTTATTATTTGCACCTGTGGTTTTCCTACTGTGATATGTCAAAATATCTTCTGTTAAAAAGGCCTGTGCAGTGTACCAGATGCCCAAATGCTATAACAGACGCAGGGACAACTCCCAACTGATCATTTCCACCTTTTTGGTTTCTCTCAATATGTGCAGCTACTGATACATATTTCAGTTTACTCCCTTCAAACCAAGAGGCAAGAATGAGTTGTAGCAGGGACAAAGAAAGACATTTGGGGTTTGGTTGACATGCAGAACGTTCAGTAAATGGGCAGACTTCCTCTCTTTTCTGGCTGGATTACATATCTGCTGCACCAGCTCTCTCTTTTCTACAGTTCAGTGCAGAGCTGACTTTGAGGCATCATGCTGATAATGCATCTTGTTTGTCTCAAAACTTCAGTGTTATGACATTTGTGTTCGATCACATTATAAACAGGCAGTGTAGCTGGCTGGCAATGCCGAACCACTAATTGTTGTAATTGTTAGCAGTTGTCTGAGCTGCAAGTACGGAGCTGCCTGCCCTGTGTGTGTATTTGTGTGTATGAACATGCTCATGAACATATCTGCGTATGTGTGTGTGGCTTTATGTGTTTCTGTGGATATAATACACACTATATGTGCATCCGTGTGTGTATGTTCTGTGCGTGTGTGTGATTACTACTCAGAAGACCTCCTCTATCTGTTTACATCCCAGTTAAGCTTCAAACACTCATGATTAGATATCGGAGAGGACAGGAGAGGGAGGAAGGAAGAAGGAAATGATGAAAGTAGGAGAAAAGGAAAAGCAGGAGAGGGTTGAAGAGTCCGGCAATGACACTCCATCTCTCTGTCACCACACCAACCATCATATTGCCAAATGTCTTTTCTATAATAAGGTTGTGTCACAATACAGTATTACTATGGCACAAAACCAACCTACCAAAATATCATTTTAGAGTTAATTGTTGTTTTCTGAAATTAGCCTTTTAAGCAGTGGTTGTTCCAGTGGTGGAATGTAGCGCAAACAGTAAAGAAAATAGAATGAAATATAATAAAATTAATCAAAATAGAATCAAATATAATACAATATATACATTACACACAATAGAATAGAATATAATAAGCAATATTTCTGAAAGTACACAGTTCAGGGATAGACACTAATATTTTTGAGCACTGGCCCCATGAGCTACTAAGCTCCTTAATTTGGAAGCCAAAGTACATTTCTGGTGGCCCAAATGTAAAGAGGCTGGTTGAGGAAACTAGCGGCATGCACTGCAGTACATTGTTAGATATGTCAGTTTCTAGCAACTTAAACTGCAGTCACAGCAAAATTCAGTGAATCCATACTTCAGTAGCCCTGACATATCAGTAGTTAGCCATTGACGAGTACTGTTGTGTTTTCCTAGAATGTTGAACTAAAATATCCAAATCGGTCGTTTTACGCAAACTTCCTGCAGTTATTGTGTTTGCTATTTGTGTTCATTGTACAGAATATCAGTTGTTCTGTACTGTTATTGTTATACATTGAATATAATATGACATATCTATAATATGTCAGTTTGAGTCAGTTTACTGAAAAGGGATCCCTTAAGAAAAAAGGTTGGGAACCACTGCTTTAAAGGGTTGGTTCACCCAAAGTAAAACATTTTCTCACTTATCACTAGTGGCTAATTGATATAATGTATATAGTATAACTTGTGACTACATACATCTACACTTAAAGGGATAGTTTTACATTTTGGGAAATACACTTATTTTCTTTCTTGCTGAAAGTCACCTGAGAAGACTGATACCACTCCCATGTCTGTTAGTTAAATATGAAGCTGGAGCCAGGAGAAAGTTATCTTAGCTTAGCATAAAGAGTGGAAACTGGGGGAGACAGCTAGCTTGGCCCAGTCCAAAGGTTAAAAATCCTTCCTAAAGATCACTAATTAACAGTCTCAGTGAGAGAACCCAGGAAACATTTCAGACTGACTGAGTGGTGTTGATCTTCTCATCTAATTCTGGCCAAGAAAGCAAATATTTCCCAAAATGTCGAACTGTTTCCTTTAAAAAATTCAAACCCCTTTCCAAAATAGATGCCCTGTTATTCTGGGTAATCCACAGAACAAACTGGTATCAGCTTACGTAAGAAGGACAAAAACTATCTGCATGGAAAATGAGAAGGAGAGAATTTGTTGTCTTTATTTTACCCAGTGAAGCTTAAGCTCACAGTCTATTATCCTACGTCTCACTCTCATAGTTTGAATATCTTCAGTTTCTTGTGTTGAACTAAATTATATTGGAGCAGTTTTCCATGAATTGACACCAATGCATAGAGTGGAAAACACTGGTTTGCACCACCTTTCACCGTTCACCAAAGAAAGACTACAACACAGTGACTCAAAGTAAACTTGAAAATGAATCCGGACACACTTCATCCTGTGCGAGGGAGACAAGGAACCAGTCGACAAGCAGGAAAGAGTGCTGAGCTGTGGGCCCGTGGCGGCACTGCGGAGGAACAGCCGGTGTTAATCCAACCCAGTGACGGTTCAGCAGGCTGCAGTGGGAACCAGTGGAGGAGGGAAGGAGCGTGAAATCCCCGACACCTGGTGGCTCTTTCTGCACAAGAGTCTGCAGCTGGTGTCGAGAGCCCACAGCCACCCGGCCAGCTGTGCTTCCTCGATGGCTCCACTGACTTACACTGAGGCTACATGGCCTGCTTAAAGAGTTCAAGAATACACCTGTGCTCCAGTCACTTAAACACTGTCTATGTAATGGATATGATGGAGTTACGTGTAATTATGTGAATCTGTTCATTATGTATAGTAAGATTAGGATAGTTTGGAAGTCAAACCTGTGTGTGATGTAGAAACTTCAAGCCACCAGTACACATGCACAGAGAATGGATTTTTACAGTGAAATAAGAGACATCTTTAGAAATGAACAACATTTGCATATTCATAGATTCTGGAATTTATAATGAGGTAGAAGGAGTAGATGACTTTCTAAAAGATTTTAATGTGGAAATTATACTATCAGACACACATTACTGTTCTAAGCAGATTATTTGTATATATGTCTTAATACTTGTCTGGAGGGGGTCTTTAACATAGCTCAAGGTTATGACTTCACAAACCATTTTGTTTCTGTCAGAGCATACTTAAGGAAATTAAAATAAAATGAACAGAACATTGCTAAAAAAAGTATTTATAATACAAAAGGAAATAGTAAAATACATTATTTTTATCCTGCATGAGTTTAAAATGTGAAAAGTTGTTACCTAACTTGACTTTTTCCACGAGATGGTTTCATCACTGCCTGTGAACTGATTCTGTGTTAGATTTCTTTTGAAAAAGATAGAAATGGTAGACATGGTGTGAAATCCAGGCTGGTGAAGCGAGCTCACTGCGCAATGACACAATTATTTACAGAGCGTGAATTAAGCCTTACATAATCACAGAATGCCTTAATAGCTCATTGAATCTCACTTTTGCTAGTCAGTAGGCCGGTGCTGTGGTCAAAGCTCAGGGATGCATTAAGAGGTACGATGCCACCTCTCATACTGATAGACTGACTGCAATAGTTTTACTACCATTTCATACATAAGATTTCTCGGTGGGGAAGACAGAGTCCTTTTTTCTGGTCAGGTGGTCAAACAGAATTTTTAAATTGGGCGATTCTGCTGATTACATCCAGTGGCTATTGATTAATAATATTGCTATATCTTTACAAGGCAACTAATGCATGGTTAAGTGAATGATAATACATGTCTCACAGATGAGACAGACAGATAGCTGCAGTATGAAGCAGGGTGGTGTTTTCTCTGCCATGTCCAATATTTTCTTTAATGTAAACTGGATTTTGTTACTTTGTTACTACAGACACTGAGAGCAATTTGTTTTTTGTTTGATGCCCAAACAGATATATTTTCCCGTAAGCAGTGGCGTATCCAGGACATTTTTACTGGGGTGGCCAAGATAGAACACAAAGCTAGTGTGGGGTGGCCATGGCATAGCGAAGTTTAATGCGTATACGTACGCAGCCGACCGCGGTTCAAATCCTGGTCCTTTGCTGCATGTCACGTCCCCTCTCTCTCCCATGATTTCCTGTCTCGTAACTGTCAAATAAAGGTGTCTATGCTGGTAAAAAAATATTTTTTTTAAAAAGTCATTTTTGTATTCCATTTCCACCTATCACAGTCCTCAAGTATCTCTGGTTATTTTACATTTCTATTTTTAATCAGTAATTATGTTCAGGATAGGGTACAAATTTTCTAAGAACCATTTCCTTGTAGTGGATTAAAGTCCTCGTCTCTTCACAAGTTAGATTAGAGTAGCAAAATTCAACTGCTCTTAACTCATCCTATA
This sequence comes from Dicentrarchus labrax, assembly GCF_905237075.1. Taxonomy (NCBI): domain Eukaryota; kingdom Metazoa; phylum Chordata; class Actinopteri; family Moronidae; genus Dicentrarchus; species Dicentrarchus labrax. The sequence goes on from NW_026136716.1 coordinate 13,809,953, forward strand.
GAATAACATTTATCAGTCATCAGCTCATCATATGTGTCACCTGTATTGTTACCTGTGTTTGCTTTACTAATTGAGGCGCCATCTTGTGGTTACATAAAAACACAGCAATCCAGGCAACAGAACAAACCAAAATGCTTAAAGATAGTACCTTATTAAAAAGTGTATCTGTAAGCAAAAGATAAACTATGCTTGTAAGGAAAAAAACTGAAATATCTGTTGTTCTTTACATGCTTAGTTTATGTTATTATTTAGCTTAGATATCATTTGTTGGAGATACTGGAATTGGAATTTTTTGGTTTGTTCTTTGCCAGGTCTGTTTTTATTTAACCACAAGATGGCACTTAAATTAGTAAAGCAAACATAGGTAACAATACAGGTTACACAGATGATGGCCTGATTACTGAATAATGTCATTCTATAGGATGCCTTGTGATGTATGAAAATGTTCAAAAAGTGGTTACCCAGACAGTATTCATATCCAAGGCCCTGATGAAGGTATAAATTGAAACGTTGGCTTTGATTCAGCATAAATTAAGAAGTTTATTTAAATCGAACAGTTAAGACTTAGAATCATAAATGGTTAAGATGCTTCTTCATAAATTAACTTATGATAAATATACATAAACAATTGTAACATAAACCAAACAAATCTTAACTCCAAACAAAGTATATACTATAAAGTAATGTTATGTAAACTTTCAAACTCTCATGAAGTAATAGCTATAATTACAAACGTCAAGCAAGATCATTGTCAAATTGGGTTAGAATCAACACCGGCCACCCCAGGCCACCCCCCAGAATCGCCATTTAAGGGATTTAGGGACAGTTTTACATTTTTAACTAAAACAGTCTGTGTTAGTAAAAATGGCCCTAAATCGGTCGATCAGCTGTCATCATTGATTAACAGCTTTCTCTTGTTTCTTGTGTTGACGAACTTGACCAACAACCTATCAGATCTGGGGTGGCCACAGGGGTGGCCAATGAGCTTTCAGGGGTGGCCCTGGCCATCCCAGGCCACCCCCCAGAATCGCCATTGCCCGTAAGGTAGCACAATGTGGAAATGCTATTGCAATTGAATATACTTTATTCAGGGTCAGCAACAGCATAATTATGCGGTAATTATAACTGTTTGATGGGCAGGGGTGAAAAGAATAAAAAGGGCACCAGCACACAGAAAGTTGTGATGCACTAGAGATAAGCAGTAGGTGGTACTAATTCTCCAGTTGGAAGAGGGTGCAACATGATGACGTAAATAGAGTGCCATTCGGAGCTCAAACTGTGAATAAAATGCAGGAAACAGGATCAGATCTGTATGCACCGATCTTGGACGTATTATAGAGCCATGGGAGCGATGAGGAAATTGTTAGAGCTGAAACAGCTCATCAGTCATGTGACTGAAATGTTCGCTACATAAGAACTTATTTGGAAAGTGTTTCCATCTGCCATTAAAAGCATTAACTCTTTTTTGAAAAAGGCAAAAAAAAAAACCCAACAACAAACACCTTAAGAGTGCGTTAAAACTTTTCATGGACATTCAGGACATTTAAGTTGTCTTTTTTTTCTCGAATTTTGCAGTTTCCATTGACCTTTTCTATAGCAATAATTCAAAATGGGCTGACATTGTTAGCCTCGTCCATGGTCACAAGCAGCTGAAAAAAGGTTCGTTCAAAGGGAGTCAACCGGGGGCCCAGGATACTTCCCTGTGGGACTCCAAACGTTAAAGGTTGACCTTGAGACATTTTGCTCAATGGGTTAAATATGAAGCAAAGCATTTCAGTGCTAATGAACACTAACCCATCACTGACAGCTTCTCAAGTAGCAGACTGTGGTTGACAGCATCAAATGCTCTTTGTAGGTCAATTAGAATGATTTCATCATTCCAGCGTCGGTAGGTTGTTAAGTACAGCAGACAAGAATGCTGAATATGATCTCCAGAGAACTTCAGGAGCATAAGATGAAAAGTTCCTCTCATGATACTGAGCTTAACGAAACGTTCATCAGTTGTAGAGACGATTATAGTAAACCACATACATCAGTGAGAGACCCAAAAATAATTCTTTCCAAAGCAGAGACTGAACACTCTAATTTAGCTTTAAATTCATTTGTTTTAAGTTTTTTATATTCACAACAAATATAGCTTTTTACTACTTGAAACAAATGGAACATTAAATTATCAGATTCCAGACTTTTAGAAGTTAAAGCCCTATTAGTCTTTAATTGTTTTTTATTTTGCTCTTAAAGGGATTTGCTTTGAATGTCTTTCTGTGGGCGTAAAAATGTTACTGGCTCAATGTAACGCGATTTAGAGTCGCACATCAAAACCCGCTGCTCTGCCACTAATACAGCAGAGCCGCCATAATTACATGTTTGTTTTTGAAGGAGATGTGATGTGGTTGTTTTCTGACTCGTTTCATCTTTGGGTGTTTGAGGGGTGTTTTCATCATCTCTCTCTCTCTCTCTCTCTCTCTGTGTGTGTGTGTGTGTGTGTGTGTGTGTGTGTGGCATGGACCAAAAGTTGTGTTGTTTAGTGTTACCATGTGTAGCTGATCATAATGTGTGACACCTTTAACACTATGAGCACAATGCAGTACAAACATATTCAGTGTAAGATTGGAGTTGGAATTACTTCTTTTTTTGAAAGAGTAAAAGTATTTTAAGGAAACTGAATCTCATTTATAGACTAGGAGTGAGACAAAAGTTTTCACAGGCTCACACACTCTGCCCCACCCATAGAGATCATCCAAAGATCAAACTGATTGGGGATCAGGCAAATACTGCAACAGATTGGTGCACCTTCTGTGCGATCATTTGTGTTAAAATGACAGTTACACCTGGGATGAGTAAAGCTTATGTGTGTCTTGGAGAAATGGATGCTTTTACACCTGTCAGATTTCACTCAGTGTCAATTGCTTCTTGGATGAATTTACATTTAGTTTTCTTGAGGCCAGATCTACCAAAGACACATGATGTGATTAAGTGAGAATAGGATCTCAGTAATGTTGTTTTTTAAGCCTTTATTCAAATCAGTCACATTCTATTCACTGATCATGCCTTCCTCACCCAGGAGGTAAGCACACTTATTTCCTGGGTGGTGTGCCTGCATGGGCCATCTGACCTCGGCAGCTCATCTTGAATACAGCAACCCAGCTGCATCAACCTACCCAAGTTCTCCCACACTACACCGCTCCCTGCACAGGCTACCAGTGGCTGCTCGAATCCAATTCAAGGTACTTGCCTACCATGCTGCAAATGGCTCAGGTCGATCCAACATCCAGGACAAGGCCAATTATACACCGTTGTCCACTCAGGAGCAGATCTAGGGAAAGAGAGAGACTTTAAGAGGTGGCAGAAACTGATGCAGATTTAATCTAATGAATCAAATATATCAATATTTGCTTGGAAATTCCCCCAAATGGAGATATTTGAACTCAAAACCATTATTGTGGCACATTAGTAAAGCATTGAGTAGAAATATCTAAAGGTGGCATTTGAGATCAATATATTATTATCAAATATCTCTCTCTCTCTCTCTCTCTCTCTCTCTCTCTCTCTCTCTCTCTTTCTCTCTCATTCTCTCTCTAACCCCAACTGGTCGAGGCAGACAGCCACCCACCTAGAGCCGGGGGGTCTGTCCTAGGTTTCTGCCTTTTAAAAAGGAATTTTTCCTTGCTGCCGTCACCAAGTGCTTGCTCATGGTGGGAACTGTTGGGTGTCTATAAATAATTTTATAAGGAGTAAGATCTAGACCTGCTCTATTTGAAAAGTGCCCTGAGATAACTTTTGTTATGAATTGGTGCTATATAAATAAAATTGAATTGAATTGAATCTTCAAATCTTCAGACATTTTTCCAAATGCATGTTTTTTTTCATTGAACTCATGCCTATCATTTAGTCTAAAATGTGGCCATTACAGATCATTAAATGAATGTGTTAATTTTAGTTTTCTGTTTTAACAATGTGCTCTGCTGCTTCCAATCAACTTGTTTCTCCCTCACTACGATGGGCGCCCAACAACCGCTCAAGAAAACCACGACTGTTTGCTGTCCTGGAGCCACAATGGTGTGAACGAGCTCACCATAGACATCAAAACAGCAGATCTCTACACACCTTCCATCGCACACTGAAAACTCATCTAGTGCTAGCACTTGAAACAGTTCAGCATATTTGTTGAAGCTGATGTACTTTTGGATTGGATTTTTTCTGGACAAAGGTCAACAAAGGAGCAACTTTAAGTTTTACAAGTCAAACAATCAGTTTGCTTGAGTTTAACCTAAACCACTTCAGAGTTTGTAGAGTGATGCTTACAAAAGATGTGGTAATAACAAATTTACACTTCCCCTTTCATCTAAATCTTCTAAATCAGTGGTTTAGAAAATGCGGGTTAAATTGTTAAGACTTTGTCAGATGGCTTGTGTGGTTGTCCTGTGCTCTCTGTTGTGTCCAGCAGAACTCTCACATCCCCAGATATCAGCAATGAAGTAAAATGTTGGCCAAAACTACAAAAACTAAATCTAAACCGTAAAATTATGACATTTTCTTTAGTTTTTCTCATCTTTTTGATACTAAAAATGCTTAGGTTTGCCTGAGGTTACAATGCCTTTTCACTGCATACGGTATTGCATTGCACATGCACCCACCCACACACACACACACACAAGTCTCCAAAACATCACACACACAGTGCCACGTGTTGGCTTCGTTGATGACCGTGTGGTGTATTCAATGGCGTGTAAAGTGCTGCCGCTGCGAGTATTAGCCTGTTTATCAGAGTGTGTATTAACGTGCTACAGCGCAAGGGTTGGGGGAACAGAGTGTGTGTGCATGTGTGAGCGTGCTAGCAGGGGATCACAGGTGTGTTTGCGAGCTCCACAGAGAGCCTCCTTCCCCCCGTAACCCCTTTGCCCCCACCCTGAGCATCCTGGGTAATATCAGCCCACTGAGCACCTGCGTCCCTATCACACAACACACACACACGCACATGCACACACACCTCTAATGGCCCCGTATCAGCCTGCCATACGGCTCTAATAGCCAGCTGTGTGAGCAGAAATCCAGTGGAGCGTACCAACACTCACTGATGCAGTTGTAATATTAGATGTGAGTTGACTATGATGAACTCAGAGAAAACACACACACTGAGGGACAGTGTGTGCTTTAGCTGTTAGTCTCTTAGTTTTAGTGACACGAGGCTCATTTATCTTCTAAAGGTGAAGAGTCTGTGTCAGGGGTTCCCTCCAGCATCTCTACGTGCAACTGTTACTTTTCATTATACATTTCACATTTTTAAGTATAGCGAAGGAGGCAGTTGACTGAGGTTCTGACAGCGGCTTGCTCAACTGTTATTGGAGCAGATAGCAAAAAGGGGCGGGGCTTAGGAAGGGTCAACTCTCCAAAAAACATCTTCAAACATCAATTTTTATACACTGGCTGGTTGGCTCATCCCGTCTACTGCAGTCACAAATGTTTTGGGAGGAGTTGGGTTGTACATAGTTTGGGCCTTCAGCTCTATCATAATAATAATAATATTGTACTATCCAAGTTAATTGCTGAGCTTTGGTAACAAACTACATCACTAGAAAGAAGTTGACTAAAGAGCACACCAACGTGCTGGACCTTTAGTGCAAGTGCAAATCAGCAAGTATTCTCTTGAAGCCAAACAGTTTAACAGAGGTTGACAGATGGAGATAAGGACAAGGAGAGGCACATTTGTTTGCATCTGTTGGCAGTTGCTAAATTGTTTCAAATTGTTAGCAGGTGCTCTGGCAAGTAAAGTAGACATGAAGCTGCACAGAGTTAGCACAACTCGTAAATTAATCTGTTTACAATGATTCCCAGAGTGAAGAAGAGAACACAGCAGCATCATGCGATATGTAAATGGTGATCGTATCATTTGTGTTATTTCAGCCCGATAATAATAGGCTGCGATAGGAAAAATGAAATATTGGATTTTAGACTTTTTAAGACTTCTGAGGAGCCTGCGGGAGCCCATCCAGCTTCACCCGGCTGCTTCTCTTACAGCCAGCCAGTGTTTCTTTGTGCTGTTTTTATCTCATCCAGTGCTCAGGAGTTACAATATGTGTAACCCACCCATCTAATTGCATTATATACTTTGTATTTTGCATTTTAAAGCTGCTGTTTTTACATTCATGCGTCTGTGGTTCAGCTGGTACGGACAGCGCTCTTTGTATTTGCATTTGACATCTGTTCTTATAAAGTTTGTGGTTGGGGTCGAGGTATGTGAGGGAGTGGAATGGCAGCTATTTTCATGACTACTTTTACATGATATCATCGCTTTTCTCTTATATCTGTATTTTCAAGCATGATAGTGCTACATGAATGTGTTTGTACTGTATTGTACCCTGGGGCATGCCTTGGATTTCAACCATTAGCAGGTGAATTTAAGTGAATAAACAGAATTCAGACAGCCTTGAATAAAGATAATGCCAGGTGCACTCTATGTTTGCAAGTCAAAATAAATTCAACATGATGACTTTGTTTTGTAGATTTGGCTCCTGGAGACCATTTTCTCATGAAATAGTAGGGTAAACTCCAGTGTCACCAATGATAAGAATTAAGTTTCCGTTCCATTTAGTGTAGCAGACCCTTTCCAGTCAGCCAACAAATAGTCTTCTTTGCTTAGGAATGTTCCAAACTGAGTAAAATGGCCTGAAGTAATTCTGTGGCATCGAAGATAAGAACTGTTCTTATTCTCTAAATGCATGAAAGGCGGTTCAGTGCTTCCTTTATTATCGCCTTTAGCATAAGATACACTGGACTATCCTTTACAGTCCCACAGTTCCTTGTGCCAGCAACATTTACAGCACTGTGCCATTGTAGTTTCACCGCGGCAGACCCATGCAGAAACAACAATATGAATTTCTAGTTAACAAGATCATAACAAAATACTACACAGTACACAGTACATAAATGTTGCTACACAAAATCCCCCCATTGTGCAATGCACAAAAAAAAAAAAAGTATTTTTTACCTAACAAATCTATTAAAAAAACAAACAAAAAAAAATTAAAAAGCCAGGAAACGTTAACACTTATATCCCAAAATATAGTGTTCTGGCCCTTTGCTTAGTTGTTTTTTTTTTTTTTTATGATTATTTTAATGGCTCCACTTTCTAATTTCTGTATTTCAATCCTGTTTGTTTTTGTTTACAACAGTATCCCTGTTGTTGTTACTTCCTATGAGTAAGTGATGGTTAAATGCACCCTTTGTATAAACTAAAAACATCTTTTCTCTGGAGGTGTGATTCTGTTTTGGTCAGGGAACCTTACTTGATCTGCATTGACTTTGTTATTGTACTTATCTTCCATGTGTTATAAATAAAGTTGGTTTTAAAAAAAAGCCTAGTGTAATTGCAGTGGGATTCTCTCAGCGCCACGATTGTCTATTCCTCATCCATAAGTCCTTATGAGTTCTCCTTCACATCTTTCCTTGACCTCTGGAAAACGTAATGAGGAATGTTTAAAAAAAAAAAAAAAAAAAAAAAAAAGAGGACATAGGACGTAATTTTTTTGAATGTTCGACCGCAGCTGGGACCGACTAACAAAGGTAGTCAAAAGGCAAAGAGGGCAAACTCTCACACAGAGGATACTTTTAGAAAAGTTTTATAAGAATTGCATGTCCTGCCCACAACAGAATCAGAACAATGATTAAACATCAAAAGTGGAACAAATCAGAAATTCTTTGTGCTCCATCCAGGACAGAGACGAAACAGACCGTAAATGCAAATAATGTGTTTTCATACCCTGTTCCTTAGTAGCACAAATTACACAAACAGTGTTAAGTGACAGTGGTTGCATCCCACATATGATGACAGATTCCGTTGTTGCAGGTGAATTGTCAACATTTACATCATAATGTACATAAATGTCCACTAGAAAACAGTTTCCCTTCCAGTCTGCTTTAGAAAGTAAATAAAGGATCATACTTTTAAAACATAAACTGTGTAACACTGAGTTCAAACTTCTTCACGCTTGCTTGTCCATTTTTCTATCACATTTACAAAAACCTTTGTAGTCATATCAAAGAAAATAATACCAAACGTGTAATTACAACAATACTCTAGATTTTAGTAAATATAAAGTTAGTAATAAATATCAATGGGAGTGTAGTGTGGAACTGATTTACTGTCAGTCAAGGCCTGGGTTTCACAGAGAACTTAGCTGAACTTATATTTTAAAAAATGTATTCAGAGTCTGGGTGGAGGTGCTAGTGTTATTGGCCTGTGTGTATTTCCCAGGTGAATGCCCTTCTCGTGAGGTACTACTGCCCTATGTCAGTACAGTTCATTCTTGGTCCAAGAAGACCGATATGAGCCAAGTGTTTTAACCTCTGCTCAGACAGAAGATCCTATCTGGCTGCAGCGTACCGATGTGCGTGGACGTAATATTAATATCTGACCAGGAAGATCAGAACTGTGTGGTTGGAGGGGTTCGTTCAGAAGCTTCAGTGAGGCGAGTTTTGTAAGGTTGGCAGTAGACTCCAAACTGTTATACTGTATGTGGGTAGACTGCAACTGACCTCCTAAGTCCCGCCCCTTTTTGCTCTGTGGTCCAATAGGAGTTGAGCCAGCCTCGGTCAGAACCTCGGTAAACGTTCTCCTTTACGCTGCGTTTCAGATTCAGCTAGCAAGCTGATGATTGATGCACATTAGCTCGCTAGTTAGCTACTGTTTTCCTAACATTAGCTTTCAGATGTAACTAGCTTAACTCAAAGGGGCGGGACTTAAAAGGGGGGCTTTTTCTCGCTATTTAACATTGACAACCTCTTCTGTCTGTACGAGACATTCAGTGACAGTAACGTGGACAAGTTGGAAAACCTGCACACAAATATAGTACTAACTAATACTAATATTAACTCTTAATAGATGGTTTTAATAATCTATTAATAGTTCTATGAATCCATTATTAACTTATTAACACAAACTAATGATTGATGTGAATTAGCTAGATCGTTAGCTAGCATTTTGTAACATTTTGCCACAAATTTCAGATGTAACTAGCTAGCTAACAATCGATGTAGATAGCTAGCTAAGGTTCTGACTGAGGCTTGCTTTACTGTTGGAGCACAGAGCCAATAGGGTGGGACTTGGGGTCAATTCCAGTTTTGTTCATCTGAAACCTGCCTTCCCCGACCTTAAAGAAAACCTCCAAACAAATGTTTTTTAATCAAGCACTTTACCTGTAAACATAATAAAGAAAAACTTACATAAATAAACAAGGTAGCTGAAGATTTCTATGGTGGAAACTATTTTTATCTAAACTCAAACCAGCATAATCCACTCCTCCTTTCCATAAATCAGTATCCATTTGTCAAAATACTTCACAACTTTACGGCTAATACTTTAGCTGTGTACTCAGTAATACTTGACAGAACTGTTAAAGAAGTGGATTGTGCCGCCGTCTTTTTACAGTTTTTACAGTCACCTTTAAAGCCTTCATAGGTTTTAAGTGTTTGAGGTGGAGTATCACTAAAAAACCAACTCAAGAATTCAGTTGTGTTTCAGCATAGTGTAGTGATGAGTTAATGCATTCCCATCTTTACCAGGAACAACCAGGTGAAATACTGAAAATTTGAGAGGACATGTTTTCTCTTTGAGTGCTATTAAATATTATCCCAAATAATGTCTACAGGTAGTATCAAACCAAAAATACTCTATCTGAAGGTAGTGCTAATACCTTTGGGTCCCTTTTCAGTCAAACCTTACTTAAATATTTTCCACAGCTGTTCAGATATTAGAGAGCTCTGATCACCAGCTCTGGTAAAGGTGATGAAAATGTGTTTCTTCACAGTTTGATGGTGTCCTTTGCTTCCATCTTTTCCTCAGTTCTCTCTGACTGTTTTCTCTGCTGTTATCTCTGTTGCTCTGCAGAGTGGGGGCTGTCCAGACTGCTGTAGGGGGACAGGGAGGAAGCAGCTGGCCCTGAGGCTTTCCCATCATCCCCTTCTTCCTTCTCCATCTCCACATCTCTTTCTTCTCTTCCATCTCCTCCCTCTGTTCTGAACACCTCCACTGATCCTCTCCCATCCTCACTTGACTCCTCAGATGCAGAAAGACCCTCCTCCCCTCGACTCTCCGCCGTGCCGATGCCTCCCTCGGTAGGACTCAAGCTCTCCCGGTCATCCTCTCCGGGGACGGTCTCTCTGACCTGGCTGTGGTGCTTGACATTGTAGCGCTGGTTCTGGAAGAATTTGACGATGGTGTGCTTGGGTAGATCCAGCTGGGCTGACAGGGTGTGGATGGCCTCCTGGTCAGGGTAGAGCCCCACATCGCCAATGAAGCTCTGCAGGATTCCCAGGGCCTCAAGGGAAATCCGTGTCCGTGATCGGGCCTTCTTTGGTCCTCCCCCTCCAAGGCCAGGGCTCGTCCCAGGCTGGGGCCTGTCTTCTGAGCCACGCAAGATGAGCAATGGGTTGGGCTGTGGGTCTTCATGAATTGGAGATGGAGTGGTCAGAGGGGGCATGGGCTGTCTGTGGAGTGCCTGATCAGACAAGAAAAGGACAGTCAAGAAAATGAAATAATATGTGTCACGACATTTGACCACCAAAATCGAATCAGTTCATCCAAGTGGACGATTAAGCCATTTTGGAAGAAATTATCACAGTAGTAAGCAGTAAAAAAATTAGATCAATGTGCAGACCAACTTCTGTGACATACAAGTGGAATTTAAAGGATCACTGTGTAGGATTTAGTGGCATCTAGTGGCGAAGTTGCAAATTGCAACCATTTGAATACAGTTTAGCCTTCCAAGCCTGTAGGAGAAACTATGGTGACCCTGAAACTACGGAAATTGAGAGAGAGCCAGCGGTTGTTCTGTTCTGGGCTACTGTAGAAACACGGCAGTTCAGTATGGTGGACTCCGTAGAAGAGGACCTGCTCCCTCTGTAGATAAAAATCCATTCTAAAGGTAACAAAAACCGAATGATTCTTATTTTCAGGTGCTTATACACTAATGAAAACATACCAATGAATATGATATTCCATTTCTGTCAATAGATCTTCCTAAATGTTGTTTTGTTACATTAGAATGAACCATTTATATTTAGAGGAAATGCTTTTGCTGCTGTAATACTCATTTTGGTCACAAGAGGCAAACGTACACCACTACACCATGTCTGCATTGTGTTTTCTTCCAGATGAGACACAATATATGTACCTTTTATTTAGAGTGCAAATACAACTTTTTCAATTTGTTTCACAGACCAAAAAAAAAACTTCCTGACAAAACAAAACCTTTTTTCACCTGTTCTTAAGTCATAAACACAGGACAGAAAACTATTTTAAAAAATGGATTACCAGAATTTTCTCACTTCTTAGGGCTTCTATATGTAACTGATTATTATTTGATTATTTTGACTGCTAACACATTATATTTCCCAGCAGTCATCATCCATTGTATTTTATTTTATGTGCATTTGTTCTCCAACTTTTGTATTTTATACATGTTGCACTAATTAAAAAAGTAGGAATCAGTGAAGTAGCAAATATATATTGAACATTTCACCACCTTTTGATGTTCTGTACATTCTACGCATTTAATAAACATTTTAACATTTTAAAACTGTTAAACAGCAAAAGAAAAACTCAAGTGGTTACCCAGTTTAACTGACATTCCTGATGCAACAAAAATGTGTATGGGAAATAATTTACAGTCCCCTTTGAGGGATTTATACACGATTTCTGCAGGTTTCAACTGATTAAGATTAATTAAGACATTTAACACCATTATGAATGCAATTTAAGACCAATTTTATGTCCATACTGGCAAAAAGGTACAAGGGTATGGAACTTTATACAAGTAATGTTAACTTCATTAATTCAATAAAATTTTAAGACATTTTAAAATGACTAAAATTCTGATGATTGGATTTTAGACTCTTTAAGACACCCTCTATGTAGGGGACATGCTGTTTTGTGACCATATAAAAAGCGCAGATAATTAGACAAATATAGCTCTGGGTCAGTGTGTGTAAGCACCAACATATCCACTGCTGCAGATTCAACACACTTTAAGGCTTCAGGACAACAAGCGGATATAGAGGGACTAGAGTGTTAGCCTCATGATGTGTCATTACAATATAGACCTCAAACTCCTCATCACCACTCAGCTCCTCTTTCAGTGCCCTTTGCAGAGTCATGAAGGGAAATGTAGTACAAGCGGAAGTGTCACCAACCGGCTTCCATCTTCCGCCAACATGCACGCTAAACTCCCAAATTCATCACACAAACCTCACTACTAGAGCTTATTAACAGGGTGGAGTGGCCAGCACACCCAAACACAGGAATCCAACACCATAAATCTGTGGTCCATCAAAATTAAAGGACCTAAATAAAGATAATGGCAATTCCTTTTTCCCTGCTTCAATAATTACAGGGTATGTTCTGAATAATATTGAGGTTAGGGCCAGACTGGAGAGCATTTGGGTTTTGGGGAGAGGGTGGGATGGAGGAGTGTTTAGCAGGAAATGTGTGGGTTGGTCATTTACCACTTCTATTTTCAATGACTTCTGGGACACACATATGACAAAGAGGAGGGCTGCTGAGGAGCAGGTGGTGGATCACACAGAGGAAACTTTTCTAAACAGCAATCACATCCTGCTTTTCACATTTTCTCACTCGTAAAAACACTTTGATTTGTATCTTTTGCCTGCTCATGGTTGTACTGTGGTCCAGCGGTTGTACATTTAAAAAAAAAAAAAAAAAAAAAAAATCGGATTTTCACACAGATTTTTCTCTTCATTCAGATGTTCACCAGTTTAAACTAGAATAAGTGCCCCACGGTTGTATGTGTCCACCAGCCAGTCAAGTTGCTGTTAACATCTATGTCTGTCCAGACTAATATAATATATTATATTATAATATAATATTTGTGATTAATACTTGGAAGGAATTATATAAAAAGTTATTTTTTTGGCTAAATTTAGGTACAAATGTTTTTTATTTATTTCTCTATTTCTTTTTTTTTTTTAAGTTATTTTTTTGGCCTTTTCATGCCTTTATTGGACAGAGACAGCTGAAGATAGACAGGAAAGGGGGTAGAGAGAGAGGGGATGACATGCAGCAAAGGGCTGCAGGTCGGATTCAAAGCCGGCCCGCTGCATCAACTCCGTTTATGAGTCGCCAGCTCTACTGACTGAGCTAACCGGGCGCCCAGTACAAATGCTTTTTAAATTATACTTGACCAATTCAGTGTCCGTCCAATCATGAAATATGTTCACAATCTCCCCTTCTGTTCTTGAGTTAAGGTGTTGAATAATGGCAACAATTGTGTTTTCCATGACATTATGATGTCACAGTAAAGTTGACCTTTGACCTTTTGGGTAAAAACATGTTCATCACTTAATCAGGCCAAAAGTGTCACCAATTCAGTGTCTGACCAATTGTGAAATACGTTCATCAATTCTTGAGTTGGCCAAAATGTGTTTTGTGATGTCACAGTGACCTTTGACCACCAAAGTCCAATCAGTTCATCCTTAAGTCCAAGTGGACGTTTGTGCCAAATTTGAAGAAATTCCCTCAAGGCATTCCTGAGATATCACATTGACAAGAATGACAAGAATGGGACGGATGGACGGACAACACAAATACATAATGCCTACAGCTATCACTGGCATGGAGCCATAAAGTCAAGCTTTCTGGTACACTCCAGGAGAGCACGAAATCTCCACTACTGGTTGCATGTTTGTACCTGCTGGTCTGGGATGTGCAGGACGGTGTGGAGTCTCTCGCTGTGCTGCTGCCTCGACTCTTCCTCATAGACCTGGTCTCTGTCCGCCTGCTGTAACCCCAGGAACCTCCTGATGGTGCACAAGTTCTCCCACAGTGTGCGGTTCTCGGGGCTCGGGCTCTCTTTCCACCTGAGCAGCTCACACAGCCAACCCTGCAGGACAGACATGTTTTATTTCTCATTATCCAACAATTTAACTTTTTAGCAAGATGTCCTTCATTTCTGGTGAGTTCTTCTGGATAGAGGATTAAAACAAACACGAGCTGTGTTTTAGAACCTTTCTGTGGCAGATTTTATGGGACAGAAGTTATTTGTTTGCATTGTAATCTAATAAGACACTAAAGACGACTTTTAAGCCCATGTGGGCTGAATGCTTTCATGTGTATGACACAATGTTGGAAGTCACATGATACTAAACTTGACCACTTTAACAAAATGTTAGCCACACGATGACAAAAAGCTTCAATTATAGATTTATGTATTTAACAGGAAATAACAGCCAAATAATGCTGGGAAACACTGCCTGCTGTAGGCCTGAATACTCCCAGATGTGACTGAGTATTAACATGTCTTATGATTTTTGATTGATCATTTTTTTATAACATAAAAGACTAAAATAAGCCCTTAAAGCAGCCTCCAGACAAACTGTGTTTTAAAGAACTCCAAATGTTTGAAAAAAGCTGAATGCATTTGATCATTTTGAAAAAATATTGATTATCACATACTGCAATCATTTTTTGTCATTAACATTAAACGGTATATAAGACAAAGTAACTGTAATACACAGCTGTTTGAAGAGTCTACAGATGTGTGTCATAGTGTGCTCACTAATATCAAGTGCCAAGAGGAAGTGAATGGTAAATTAACTGTAATTATATCGCTCCATTCACACACACTGATGTGCAGCCTTCTGAAGCAATTTGGGGTTCAGTATCTTGCCCAAGGACACTTCGACGGGCAGATGAACCGCTGATCTTCTGATTAGTGGATGACCCGCTTTGTGTCTGAGTTACAGCCGTCACCGGAGGGTGTGGCAAACATGTCTTGAAACTCACCGCATGAATATCCACAACAAAGCTGATGGCAGCTGTTTGAGACATGTCGGTCTTGGGCAAAGTGGTGAATGGATGGACTGTCTGCCATCATTAGGCCAAAGACACTAGAGTGACATCGGTGAGGAAGTTCTTATTGTATTTCTGTTACCGCTGGTTGTTTATTTGTTGTCTGTAAGCAGTGGGTTTTTAAAACGCTGTTTGTGGCAATGTGTTCTTATAAGATCAGCACAGTGTTGCTAGTTAGACTGAACGCTGTATATTTAATTCAGCACATATGTTGGCTCATACAGTTTCACTCCTTTTTAATCACGATGTTTGGATTGAATTTGAAGCACTGACTCGGATCATGATCCTCTGAGCTGTCTGCATTAGGTTAATGCTATGATGCTGCGTACAGGTACACCACATATTCAATTCTAAGATAAAAATACTATTTGTTGTGTTAGAATACAACTGAATTGTTTCCTGAGAAAAAAAAAAAAGCTGAAGAAAGAGAGAGAGTGTGTGTGTGTGTGAGAGAAGATTGGATTATCTCTGCTAGGCTGACCCAGGATCTGCCACCAGCTGTTGTTTATGCGCAGCCTTCAGCCTGGAAATTAATGATAATAATGTGATCATCCCTCCGTCATCTTGTCTATCTTTTCCTCCGTCTTGCATCCTTCTGTTCCTCTGACTCCGCTGTGTCCCCCTTCGTCCCTCGCTCAGTTTCAGTCCATTTACTGCTTTATCATTTCAGACTCTCAGTGTCTCTCATACATGAATACACACTTTCTCTCAACCCTTGTCTGTGATGGTAATAATAAAAAAAAATTAGTGAAGGCATTTCAACTGCTTTTTGAAACCATCGTCTTCCTCTCTCTGTCTCCCCCTCTCTCTCCCTCTAGTGCACCGTCTGCTTTGATCTCGCCTTCGATCACCCGCATTGTTTATCTGAAGATGGAGACATAATGTTTGCCACAGCGGGTAATCAGATACCCCAAACGCCCACACACACAAACACACACACAGCTCATAGCTGTGTGTGTGTGTGTACGTGTACAGGAATGTAACGGGAGGTTCAGGTTTGTAAACTAATTCAACAAAGAGAAAAGTTTTGATGAATACATTCTATTTTTTTCAGGTCCTCTTTTTTGCCCCTCGTCTCTATACAACAATTCAAGGAAACAGAAAATGTTTTATTCAGGGTTTTGAGTATTATAGACGCCATTTTGCGCTGCGTAACGACTATATTCAGTTATACTGGTCTAATAAAATGGAGGGCTGTATCTTTAAGCAATTGGGACCGACCTGACTTTTGTTGGCAGCCACCTTGGCGAACAGAGCCTGGGAGACCTTCGCCCTCTTCATCTCCTGTTGGATCTCTTCATAGATCCCTGACGTGATGTTCAGCGGTGAGTCCAGCTTCAGTGGCAGCTCTGCGTCAGACATGATGCACTTTGTCTGCACAGTGCAGGACACAGAGAATTAAATGAAACTTACAAATAGACATGTTTACATAAAAGATGAGATTAAAAAAGTGGATCATTTATTAGACATTTGCATAAGCAGATGAATTCACTGTCTATTCATCACAACCTCACAAGTGTCAGATTCATATTTCATAGAGGTTTGGTGGATCTTTGCTATAATGTGTTATTAATATTCTTTTAGAACAGTACTCATAGTACATGTCATAGTAAAAATGAACTGCAACATTGCAAAACAGCAACAGCGTATAAGCGGATGGTTTGACTTTCTGTAGCTAAATAAAAAATAAAAAAAGACTTCCATTATCAATGAACTTCACATTACCCCCTGTATGTATTTAGGGTCAGAGTTTATGCAGTTATATGTCAATTTTTCTCTCACAGTACATGGCGGGTATTAGCCTGTATGTGCAATCCTATGAGTGTGTGTGAGTGCGTGTGCGTACCTGTGCGTGTCTGTGTGTGTTGGTGTTGGGCATGAGGTTGGTGGAGTGGTTATGGTTGGTGTTGGTGCTCCTCTCTCTCTCCTCCTGGTAGATGCGGTCTCGCTCGCCCTCTGGCAAGTTGAGGAAGTTCTGCATGGCCTTTAGGTTGACCAGCAGCGACTGGGAGGCCGAGCGAGGATCCTCCTCCTTACGAAGGATCTCTGACAGCAACCCCTGCTTACACACACACACACACACACACACACACACACACACACACACACACACACACACACAGTTACTCACAAGGTTATTGCATCATCTCTGACAAACAGTGAGATCACTGTGTTTCTGTTTACCTGTGTGCGGTTAAAAGCCACGCGGGCGAACACGGCCTGGGAAACGCTGGCCCTCTTCAGCTCATTCCTGACTTGCTGGTAAATGTCGAAGGAGACTTCGCCCCCTGAGCAGTTGAGGCCGGGCTCAGGAACAGCCCCGGAGCCCTTGCAGGTCCGCGAAATGGGCGGGTGGTTGAGAAACTGCTGGTTGACTCCCTGTGGGTGCTGGTGGGCGAGCAGGCGGCTGACTGCTAGCTGCTGGTTGATGAGGTGGGCCATGGCCAGCTGCTGACGCACGAGCTGAGGGGAGAGATGGGGAGACAGGAGCCCGCTGTGGCCCAGGAGAGGCGGAGCCTGGGGACGAAGCGGAGGACTGGGGTGGTGCTGGCTGGCTGGACGAGGAAGACAGTGAGGCTGGGTGGAGGTCTGAGTGTCCCCGAGGCCACTCTTGATGGACAGAGCTCCGGGGCCGCCCAGGCTGCCCAAATGGGTGGGAGAGGGTAAGAGAGAGGGAGGACGCTGGCTGAGGACGCTCATGTCCAAATCCCTCTCCACTGTGTGAGACACAGACACACACACACACACACACACACACACACGTTACTTTACTGTTTACATTTGTTTCCTAACCAAAATCTGAATCCTAAACCTCACACACTAACACTGCACACTAACTAAACTAAACCAAACCTAACCTTAGTACTAAAGCCTAACCTTAGGACCCCACTGGATCTACCAGTCTATCCATTTCTAAACCCAACCCTCCAACATGGCCACCACAAAGTGCATTATGTCACTAGAAAGTCGTCAATAAAAAGAGGAACATACCTTTTATATCGGATTTGTCCTGTACTGACCACATCTTCTCCATGTAGTCACCTGAGGGGAAGATATCAGAGCAGATAGTATAGTCAGTAGTAGTCAAAAACAGTAATTGTAATCACATGTACTGTATAGCTTATGGATATATGTACCATGTGTGTGTATACTGTATTTGTGAACATACTCAAATAAAAAACATTTGAGAAAAAGAGGAAATCACAAGGCTTATTGTGAAGGGGAAATGGTGTTTGTTTATGAGTTTAAGACAGAGGTAATGCAATGTTATTTATAGCAACAAAAAGGGTGTGTAGAAACATGAGGACAGTGCAATAGAAAACCCTTGTAGGATATTGTTTACAGCACATGCTGGTCTAACACAGGGGTCAGCAACCTTTACTATCAAAAGAGCCATTATTGGCCAAGAAAACAAAAAGGCCAAAACAACAACAACAAAAAAAAGAAACAAGCATATCAAGCACAAATCTTTCTTTGCACTATTAAATTCTCAATTTTCCATAGCTAGCCTAGGTAGGGAGACTCAAGACTTCTTGCCACCAGTAATGAGGTTCGGCAAAAAAATAAAGACAAAATGTATGACGCACATTTCAGTTGTTTTAGCATTTGTTTGCCAGTCGGTTTTTACAATTGGAGAATGTAATCACTTAAGACCTACAGCAATGATACATTTAAATGTTAAAAAATGACTTCCTTTTAATTTTTTATCAAAGCCACAGGGAGCCACTGGAGAGGGGCTAAACAGACGCAGGTTGCTATCCCGCTCTAGTGGTTCAGGTGATGACCTCATAACCACAAAGTCTTGGGTTGAGCATGGTACTGAAGACTTATTTTCACTTACTGTCTCCACGTTCTCCAGATAAGATCAAATAAATGAAGAATGTTTCCTCTTTATAACTGCACTGAACGTTTCTGTTCTCCTGGATTTTAACGGCCCCTCTGCTTGTCTCCACGAGATCTGCTTCCTATTAAGCTTCTGCTGGGTTTGGTTGAGAGTCACATTTTAGGTTATTAGGGGAATAAAAGTTGGAGTGAGGTTTGGCAGGGCTTCAGATTTTTACCTTCCCTCTGTGTGTGTGTGTGTGTGTGTGTGTGTGTGTGTGTGTGTTGGGGGGTTGCTGCTGTTTCCCATTAGGAGTTAAGAGCATTTAGTTTTGTCATGTGTATTAAGGGTGACATTAATGCAAACCATGTGTGACAGTTCCTTCCTACTGAGAGCTGTCACTGACAGCGGATTAGACACATACAGGCTGACACATGTGCTCGTACACATACAGGGGGTGGACAGAAGAATGGAAAAACTTCATTAGAAGGGATCACATTTAAAGCAACTACATCACAAAAACAAAAGGCAGCCAGGCAGGTGAGTCATATTAAGTTGAGTTGTGATTAGCAGTCAGTGTCAGTTTGAAGAAAGAGCTCTGACAGTCTCCACCTTTATGACTATTATAAAGCAACATGAGGCAAATAAAGTATAAACAGCTGAACACTTGAGGTGCAGGAGAGTTGGTCACTAAAACTGTAAAAAGTTTTTAACAAGGCGGGAGAATTTAACAAGGAAACACGTGCCAGCAAACTACACCAGCTCAGATAGACACTGACAGAACACCTAATGAACAACATACAGCTACCACCCAAGTGAAGCGACACCTGTGACAGACTGCGTTTATATGCCCTAAAGGAACCAGATTACTGTGAAGAATTGTGTTTATATGCGCCACAATAGTCTGATTACAATAAAACAGCAATAGATTACAACAGAGACATCTATCTGAATACTTTTGGATTACGTCAAAATTTAACATGAAAAGTCCAGATTGTTAGTAGAGCTCTGCTTCTCAAAAAATGTTTTAAAACTGACATATTTTAAAGATGTATTATACAAAATGTATACTAATTATAAATACATGTATTTCAAAAGTAATCTGGGCTGATAGTTACTTATCTTTTGTGATCTCATTACGTAATAATCCCTATTACATATAATCTACCCAACAAAGTATGCACGTGACATGAGCAGTGGTCGCCAATTTATTTAGGGATCACCCAAATTACAAAAACTTATTTTTTCACTTGTCTCCAGTGGTGTCTAGACGTTATGTTACTGAGTTACAGTGTAGTCTGGTTAGTCTTGCTCAAGGGCAAATGCAAAGCATAACTGATTAACTTTGTGCCATAAAATTTTGAATAAAGTCGTTTTCATCCAAGGAAAAGGTGAGAGTGAGGTTAAGAGTTACCTTTGATGCGTTTGTATCTCTTGTACCAGCGTCCAAACTCCTGGCATTTGGAGGTGGAGACGTTGGCATAATAGGAACTGTTTACTATCGCTGAGATCATACTCTGAGAGAGAGAGAGAGAGAGAGAGAGAGAGAGAGAGAGAGAGAGAGAGAGAGAGAGAGAGAGAGAGAGAGAGAGAGAGAATTACATAGACAAACAAGATGTTGTAGCTAACCTCAAAATCGATGACCATTTTCATCATTTTATTATTGACTATTGATGTTTGAGTTTGATAATAATGTCTGCATTATTCATCCCACAGTTCTGACTTTATACTTGAACTGAAAGATTCATCTTAAAACTGTTTATGAAAAGCCTGTGTATGTTCTTGGGAGAGGCAGAGTCTTGAGAGTGGGGGATGAGTTTTTGTTACAGAATATGAGAAATTTATTAAGAATCTTCACCCTCCCTTTCTTTCCCAACATGCACTGTGGTCAGTTCTCCAGAGCAGAAGATGCACACACTCAAAATAAGTAGTGAAAGCTCAACATGGGAAACACTGAGGATTAAAACTCACATGAGTCAGGCTGCAAACACACACACCACCCACACACTTCCCCTAATCACTAATTACATCATGACTAAGTCGTGTGTATAAATCACAAGTCAAAATGACACACTCTCAAGTCTAATGACTGCAGGGTGTGTGTGTGAGCAGGATAATTGAGGTGTGCGTATTTGCATCCTTTCCCATGGGACTGTATCAATACTGTATAATACCGAGTGTGTATGTGTGTACATGCATGCGTGTATACGTAGAGAGAAAATACTTAGCAGTATCTCAGCTATCTGTGTGTTTCTATCATTTACTGTAGAAAAGGAATTTAAAGCAACATCTCCTTACTTGCACATGTTTAATGAGGTTATCATCTATCAGCCAGGATACCAGAAAGTAAACTTTATTTCTCTGAACTGAACAGAACTGAACTAAATTCATTATAAAATAACAACCACACAGCATTTTGAATGCTGATGAGACTAAAGCTAGAATTATGGTTCTGTGGAGATGCACATAAACGTATTTAGACCTGCTCAGAGAATGATAACCATACGAACAGAGAACTGCAAGCAGGCTGAGGGGTTGATCCAATGTCCTGTCCACAAGTTCTCTCTTTTTCTTTCAGAGTTTGGGTGTATATTTCAGCGTATTACTGCCACGAGTGATCTAGCAAAACTGAATTAACTTTCAAGGAACTTAATATTGCTTCACATCTTCATCATCATAGTCCCATCTATTTACCGAGGAGTCCAAATTCTTTTACATTTGCTTGACGGATGTAGCGGTTTGTTTACACTGTTACCAGGCGGAAACTGATTCCTGATATTTTCTTTGTTTGCAATTGTAGAAATATAAAATAAACACACACACACACTTGTTTTTTTGCAGCCTGGAGAAGTGTAATTATTCCAGCTATGAAAAACCCCACGACCATTTTTATCAGCATTTATTATTAGGATTTCTCATTGCATTTGGCATGTCACAAACTAAGCATTTACTTGATAAAAGCAATCATCAGATTATTCAATTAATATTTAAAATAATTGTTAGTCACTCACACACACACACACACACACACACACACACACACACACACACACACACACACACACACACACACACACACACACACACACACACACACACACACACACAACACAAAAAACACACACACACACGTAGCCCACCATTAAGTTTTACATCTAAGTTTGAGCACCTGTGCATTAGATATTCATTGCCTTTCAATGAATATCTGGGTGTTGGGTGTATGAACTGAGGTTACCTGGGAGAGAGGACACTCCTTGGCCAGCGTGCTTTGGTTGGTCTCTCTGAGCAGCTCTTTGAGGGCGTTCCTCACTGTAGCGTGGGTCCACTGCTCTGATGGCAGCTCCTCAAGCCGGGCAAAGCTGCACAGGTGAAAGTCTTTATTATACACTGGATTAACCTTCCATTCTTTAAAGCAGGGTTGTAGGAGGCTGCCACATTGGTCAAATCAACCAACAAACTGCTAGAATCTCTCAGTTATCAAACAGAAACAAGCATTTTGTTGTCACACACGCACACGCACACAGGGCTGACCTGTACAGTAGGATCCGCAGTGTGACCATGTGGTAGACATCAAGCAGCATGTCGGCCACTGTGGCCTCCGGAGCGTCTGTTAGGAAGTGGATGGGCATTGGTTTCCACCGGCCCACTTTAATGATGCCTGGAGAACACAAACAAACACAACAACAAATATACAAGTAAAGCGTATGTTCATTGTCAGTTTAAAAGTCTGGATCTAAAATAACAATATTAGAAATACTTATATACACACACACAGTAGTAATTGTCACGCTCTTGCTTTTTCTTTTTAATATAAAAGGCTAACCTACTTGTTTGTGAGTGTGAGTGTGAGTGTGTGTTGTTTATGTTGGGGAGCTCTCCCGGTCTCAGAGCATCACCCTGGGTTCAACATTCCCCTGGCCTCCTTTACAACCGTGACTGGAAGTGCAAATCTAAACAGGCCTAATCGCGTTAAGATCTGCTAAATCAAACACAGACCCTGGCTGGCCTTGGCCTGCCAGCCTCAGTCATGTGTGTGTGTGTCTTCATTGCATGAGGATGGTGGTGATAGGGGCAAAAGAACAAAGGCTGTTCTCTTGGGACCCTACAGTTGATTAATCAGAGGAGAAATGTAAAATCAGCTCAACATTAAAGAGTGAAGCAGGCTGTGAATGAGAGCGGCGTTTTGATGTTGATGTACTGAATACAGACTGAGCTCATTGTTCTGTCTGACAGCACAATATTTCCCCTCATAACTGGTAACAGGTATTGTGTGTCCTGCAGCCGACTTTGCTTTAGAACTGATTGTTAATACTTTGACATGTCATCAGCTGCTTACTGATATCAATTTGCACACATACTTGAACATTTTAAACTCTTCTTATGCACAAATAAACAGTAACTAGACAGGTATGTTGTCAGTGTAGAATATTGCGGGATTAAACAGGGCTTCATCAAATCTTATTTAACCAAACACACACTTGTCTCTTCACAGAAATGGCCAATATTATGGTTTTAGTTTATCTCAGATATAGCAGTATGTGCTTTCATGTTGGCCACTGAGTAACGCATATGGCTGTACAAAAATGTCAAAGAATTGTTTGAGGTACTTTAGAAAGAGAGTCTCTATAACTTTAAGTACATATGCTGGGGACAATTCTTTAATTACATTTTATATTGAACATAACTGATTGTTAAATTTTTTAACTGTTTTTTAATAAACAAAAGGTTGTTGTAGCCTAAGCTATATAAATCTAGGAGGTTCATCTATTTAGTAGGATCTATTGGTGGAAATGGAATATAATATTCATAGGTATGGTTTCATTAGTGTATAATCACCTGAAAATAGGAATTGTGCTTTGGTTACCTCAGAATGAGCTGTTTTTATATAGACACAGACACACAGACACACAGACACACAGACACACACACACACAGACACACACGGTTGCCTTCCATGGATTGATGTCAAGTAAACTATTGATGAACCTCAGTTGCAAAGTTCCTGGAAAACTCAGGGTGTGTATTTTAAACATGTTTAAAATAATATAGTTGAAACATATCGATTTAATATGTTTCTTAAAATAAGGTTTGGGTTGTTTCTGCAATCCTCTAGTGGTTTGCAAGCCTTCAAAAACGGTCGATTGTTATTTTTAAGTGAGTAATATCAGAGAAAGCTTCCAAAAACATGGCCTTAAGTTAAATTTAGTTAGATTTTTTTGCTTAGCAATTCACCTAAGCCCATGTTAAATCTAGGGCAGTAACCATATACTCTAAATAAGAAATAGCTTCTTTTTAATTAGCCATAATGTGCAAGTTAATTAAAGAAAACCCCCTGTGCCAGTTAAGAGTTTAAAAATACTTGTCCAGCCAAAGTTATGCAAGATGCAATTCAATCGCAGAAGAAAATAGAAGAGTCTCTGTATAATTTTGGTTGTGACCACACTGGGGGAAAAAATGCATGACTCCAGCCAAAAATTATTTATTTGAAAAGAAAAGGCTTATTTCTCAGAACAAAACCTAGCCATTTGGGAGAGGCGAGGGGGGTCGCAGGGCGTCGGCCACTTGGTTAGAGTGCCCTGTGTTTACGGGACACACCAGGAATGTCAAACTGCCCTACTCTGTGTGTGTGAAGGCTGTTGTTTCATGGCTGACTGGATGTTGTCTGCCTCCTTGTTTTGATCTCAAAATGATGAGAAAAATAGTTTTGGTGCTGGTCTTGGACGCACAGATACAGACTTCATGCTGCTTGCCGGGTAAACTGAATCACATCAGGAGATAAATGTTGGAGAAATCAGGCAGGTTTATCTTTAAAATACCTTCTTGGTAAATGCCTTTCCTGTGATCGTATAGTTTTGGGTACTCGTCTGTACCCATGTGGCAAACCCCACCCATCTGGAAACCACTTATGCTTTATCCATTTATGCTGCTGCTGGAAATAATTAATTACTCATCAATTACCAAACAAAGTGGTAAGAAAAGACTGAAACATGAGTTGTTTTCCATTATTGTGTAATCATGGAAACGTTTAGATACCTACGTTCCCCAGATGTGATGTGAAGAGGCAGAGGCTGATGAGGGTCAACAATATTAGTTTGAAGAAAAAATATGTAGTTGTCAATATCTATGACCTGCACAAAAACAGGGATGTGACATCACTGAAGCTTGGGTTTGGGTTCACTGCTCTGCTCTCCCTCATCCTGATGCCCGGAAATCCAAATTTTGTCAAAGTGGAGGACGCCTGGGTGGAGCTGAGCAGGAAACCACCCTGGCTGTCAATCAAGCAAATATGCTTTAAAATACACTTCTCTTTAAGCCTTAATGTCTGCTTAAGGGAACAATGATTCTCAATGTTGCCACCACATAACATTAAATGATGTGTATCTAGATTATGGGACCCAGATTTATTCTGGATTAAAGTTACTGAATTGTGCCATTCACGTTAACACTGTCGGTTCTCTTGGGTTCAGGATCAAGTCCGTTCATAAGGAACTGCAGTGTAGCCATTTTTTGAAATGTATATAAAGTCATATTTGAATTGTTTGGCAGTTTGAAGATATTTGTTGTCATAGGACGTCTTTCCAAACAGGATTTCTTGTATTCGGAACTATAAGTACAGTGCTAGTACGGCTGAGATGTGGGGCTAATGTGTGGATTTTACGCAGGGATAAGCTGAACTTAAACATAAACTGAATCCAGAGGAAGGAATTTCTGAAAAGACAATAAAAGATGCATCATGTCAGCACTAAAGAGCGCCGTTTCCTGCAGATCAGCCCTTCAGTCAAGTGGGGTGTGGTCATCACAGAACGCATTGCACACAGCTTCAGTCATTAGCTGACTAATTTATGTGATTGAGAGAATTAGACAAGTGAGTTTTTAACGATAGTCCACTTGGTTGCAAAGGTTTGAATCAGAAAAGCAGATGAACGTCAGTTTGTTTGAGCTATTTTCACTGAAAGGAAGAGCACCTGAATATGAATCCATTGATTTGAACATGCACCTGCACACACCCAGACTCTACTTACCACTTGCCTGTACAGCTGAGCTGTGAGAGTATCCCAGAGCGACCAGTGCCGTCTCTACCAGCTGTGTGAAGAGGACGTCCTTACGAACCAACACAAACTCAGCGTGACGGTCGCTGTGCCCCTCACAGTCACCGGCTACGCCCACATCTGCACGCTCCACCACACAGTAGACCGGGATCATCAAACCTGGCAGTCAAACACAGACAGTTATAGGAGAACAGGGTTGAGCTCCACTGGGACTAGTCTCTGGTGTGTGCAGACAGGAAGGGGGGTGGGGGTCATGTGGCCCAGGTGGCACCTGGAAGTTGCTTAACGTTTTCCCAGATCCATTATTCTTTGGCTGTTTTTCATCATCTGAATAAGACTTTGCAGACAGGCTTGCCCAATTCAGACAGGCAATTCAAATTTAATTTTAGTTGTATAGCGCCAAATCATAAAAGAAGTTATCTCAGGACACTTTTCAAATATAGCAGGTCTAGACTGAACTCTTGGTGACAGGGGCAAGGAAAAAACTTCTTTTAAGAAACCTCGTGCAGACCCGGGCTCTAGGTGAGCGGCTGTCTATTTAGAATATGTAGGGGGAGAAGGTAAATGCAGGTTCCTTTTTACTCTTAGCTGTTACTCATAAGCAAGGCACAGTGCAAATAACTGGTTTCTTGTGTTTTTTAAAGTTTTTTGAGAATTTGTAAGTTTCTTTTTTATCATCCATGTTTCAGCACTCTGAATAGTATCTGCGTTAGGGATTCCTACAGAAACAAGGCTGACAGCAACAGATTTCTGTCTGTTCAGTGTTGCTGCAGTATAGCTGCTTGGTGGTCTCAGTACAGCGCTCTGGTTGAACTGGGCAGCTGCCAGTGTGAATGTAAGATTGTACAACTGTATTTGTGTTTGCACCACATATTAAAACCACAAGGAATACGACTTGTTTCCAGGGCTCTTAAAGCACTGCTGGACATAATATCTATTTCATTTAGCACTCAGGAGCGATGCCATAACTCCAGCAGTGAGACCGATTCCTGTGCGTTGGTCTAGACTCGTTACTGGGCGAGTACCGAGAGCTCCTCCAAGCCTGGAACCATTCACACCCATCCAGTTCACTGCTCTGTCCCACAGGAACTCCTAATTAACAAGCTATCAATCCTCCTCCTGACGAGGCAGCGACACATCAGCCGGAGCCAAACCGCAGCAGCATCAGGCACGCTATCGGCCAATAAGCCAAGCACTCAGTGGAAGGGTGGAGGGAGGCAACCCAGCCGAATATCTGTGTGTGGGTGTGTGTGTATTACCGTTACAATGTTTGTGTGATGATGCATGATGATGTTTTCAACTGCATGAGAGAATAATGGGCATCTGTGCGTGAGTGTGTTCTGTTTTAGGTATTTTAGAGTGTACATGCAGCTCTGTAAAACTGCACCAATGCAGAATGTGTGTGTGTGTGTGTGTGTGTGTGTGTGTGTCTGTGTGTGTGGCCACCCCACCCACAGACAGACACCCACATCATCCACATGTTCTTGGTACACTTTATTTTTGTGCCCTGTGCTAACACTTTATTCTAACATTTTAGAACATTTTGTGAGGAGTTATAGTTCACGTACTCTGGCCTTAAGCAAGGAGCCTGTGATCTCCTGCATCTGTAGGTTAGATAATTAACAGACTAGTTTGTATTATTTGTCCACCGACCACGTTAAAAAGGCAAAAGAGTTTATAGCTAAACAATGCTAAATATTAAAATGAGGCAAACATATTTTTTAGACAATCTCTCTTTGAAAGATGAAACAAGATATTTGCACGACAAGTGGTGAAAGAAGAAGAGACTTATTTTGAAAGGTACAGGTTAACTCTCCTCCATTAATAGGGTAGGTAGGTAATGTTTTGTGTTTTAACACAAAGTTTGGTGTTTGACTTGCATATAAATGTATTGTTTGGGATGTTACTTGCTGCTCATAGGTACAGAGAGCATTTATGCAGTGGAGACCCTGTGAATGCTTTGTTTCTCTAAAACTGAGGGGAAGTTATGCTGATGCCTTGCAAGAAAGTGCTGACAGAGTTAAATGCAGTCCTTGTCCACTATTGAGCGCAACACAGAGTTAGAGCCACTAGTTGTAGACAGCATCCCAGTGTCACACCAAAGCAGAGGGTACCGTGTCAGTTTTCCTCGCCTAAAAGCGAAAAGTACACATGGGTTTGAGCAGTGGCAAAAACAAGCACTTTTACAGGACGTACTTTAACGGGTACATTTCTCCAGAAGGCTAATGTTACAGAGCAGCCATAGCAGTACGTTTTGTGAATATTTTCTTATCTATTATTGAGGGTATATTTCAACCAAACCAGCATTGGCGATTTTGGCTGGAGAGACTAACAAAGCTGGTTTGGGTGAGTTTTATTTTGTTTCTGTCCAGTTTGAAGTGTGTTTGACAGTAATCTGCTGGGTAAAATGACTGTACCCCCAGCAATTCAGACCAGAATGGTCTGGTAGCATTCCGTATACATAACCTTTCAGCCATAAAAATGACTTAACTCTAGTAATCAAGCATGTGTATCTCTGTATCCAAGTAGTACGTGTGTGTCCTAACACCCCACCTCCAAGTGGTCTCAGCGGTGTGCCATTCTGCCTGGTACGCGGAGCTGCGGGGCTGCCGTTGACTTCCACACGGCTTGACTTGCACGGTGGGGGGCCACTGGAGGCGGGGCTCTCCCCTCTCTCCTCGGGGCTGGTGCTGTCCCGAAGGCTGGGGCTTTCTGTTCCCCCCCCTGCACCTCCGAGCTGCTCCATCCCCCTGAAAACTCCAGGAGGAGCACCCAGCACAGTGTGTGAAGCTGGGAGAAAACACAAGACAATAAAGTATCAGTGTTTTTAGCAGATACTCATTTGCAACACCCAAAAGAAGGGCTTTTATGAAAATAAGAGGTTAGAGACAGGAAGGTTAGAGGGAATACAAAAAGATACATGTGAAAAAAGGCAATTTTCCCCAAAAAACTTCAATTACTACACAGTGCTTATGGATTTTTCTTTTTTTTTCATGAACAAAGTAAGAAATTAGGGCTGCATGTTATGGTAAAAGCATCATATTGAAATTATTTTGACAAATATTGGGATTGTGATATGATTTGTGATTAGTGTGTAAATCATTTTTGTAACACAAATTGAATTTTCCCTGAAAAAAAAAAAAAACAAACAAAAAAACCCCCATGAAATTTGTTGGTGTCTGTACCAAACAAACAATATTTGTAGGCCAGGCATCTCTTCAGAACTGCAGTACTTCATTATAATGCTGTTAATAACGCTGTCTTGTTTTTACTTTTATTCAAGGTTAAGGTTAGAGAGGGGTAAGGATGAGGAGTATGCAGTTACTATATCAGTAACTCTCTGCCAGCACAAAACTAACAAGCTGCTCCTCACACAGTGCAACTACACTCTCTACATTGAGTATATCATGTTTCATACTTTGCCAGTGTTGACGGTGAAGAGCCGTTACCGACCATTTCATCAAAAACTGTAGCTTTGTTCAATTCCTCCCCAGCCAGTACAGTGAATACATTTCTTATTCACATACAGGAGAGGTAGGGGCAACCACAGACAGAGAGTGCGAGGCATCTGGGACAAATCAGAGGTCAACAAGATGCATTCACTCAGACTAAATACTGGCAAGTATATTATTCTCTATTTAGACACATAGGAGTAAACGACACAGTATAATGACAGACGTGAGACTGTAAGGCGAGTATGGAACACTATGACAACACACTCTGTTTACTGGAGGTAAGGATACAACCCAAAGTGTGTAAACTCATATGATGATGACGTAAGAATTTTTAAACACTCATGTTGTACTGTGGATGGTTCTCGTTGTGCTTCAGCTGCATACTTTTCCACCATGATCCCATTATATATTTACTTATGCAAATTACGGTGGTGATGGTAATTATTTACAGGGTTTCTGCCGGTTTCAACAGTTTCAATTTAAGACTTTAAAACCTTCAAGACCTTTATGAATGCAGTTCAATAGCTACTTCACATACATACATACTGGCAAAAAAGGTACAAAGGTTATGAAGGAAAATTAATATTTGTTCTATGCTGGTTTCATCTTATAGTTGTTACAGAAGGAGCAATAATTTGTTTTCCATTTTAAATTACAATTCAGACTGAAAAATTTTACTTTATACAAGTAACGCTAACTTAATTAATCCAATCAATTTTTTAAATCATCAAAACCCCACCGACACTCTTGTATTAACTAGATTTTTCTAAATATTTTGTATTTTTGTGTCAACACACTGGTCATTTTTATGATATAGGTGGTATTAACATAAACTATTTATGTTTAAACATGACAGACATATTATGGTAGTTTAAAAAAAGCTTTTTCCTTCACTAATTAATAATTGTTAATATGTGTGACCAGGTGCTTCAATACAGTAATCAAACAATAAACTTAAACGGAGAACCAGTGGTGTAAGTCTGATGTTCCTGCTACTATGATGACAGCGAAGGAGAACAGAAGTAGAAAGGACATGATTTCAATCCTGACTTTGGTGTATGAGTTGACATAACAACATACAGTGTGAACATACACATGAACGACATGACTGAACACATGAGGAAAGGACAGAGTACACGATAATACGTGGCCGCATATGAAACAGGTCACAATGTGACAGAACACTACATACTACACTACAGAGCAGGAAACGACTGGTCTGTCCTCACACATTAACAGTTAAAACCTTTTGTGTGGATTAAACAAGATATTAATGAGCTTTAGAGATGCTGGTAGATAGATTTAGTTTCCCTTGTATAGAGCCAGTCTAGCAGCTTCCATGCAGGTCTCATGTGGTTAAAACAAAAACACACACAGCCATATGAAACATCACTTTTACATGTTGTGTTTTTACACCTTTTTATATAGTTTCAAAACCATAAAAAGGTTTTGTGTCACTGGTTTACTGCTAGTTTAAAAAGGACTTTTTAAAAGGCAGTGAAGGGTCAAAAATATATATGAACAGTATACCCAAAATCTGCTGCATCATGCACGGCAAAATAAACTCAGTAAACACAGTACATTTGGGAAAAGCTGTCTGCTCTCTGCTTCGTGTTTTTCCCTCACACTGTGTGGTTTCCACTGGTATGACCGTAAAGCCAACAGCGACACATGATTATAATAAAACGCACATGCAAAATTAATAGCTGCTGTTAAAAAAGCCCATCCAACACAAACAAGAAAAAAACAAAACAAAAGTCACAGCATTGTGCGACACTGAGGCCCTACCTCACTTTGCTCAAGAGAAAGAACAAGCTTTGCAATCTGATTTTCTTCACTGTATTTGACTGACTGAAATCAATGTGTTACAGAATTTGCCTCCACACTCACTAAATGCAAGTAGCATTAAATAAGCATCAAATACAGAGAAGATCTTGCATTTACCTTCCAGACTGTCATACAGCTTTCCTGTGGCGCTCCACAGATTTTACACATTTTAGGTCTAGGTGTGTGCTACTTGCGTTCGGCACCATGGCACAGCTTCGCCCCCTCAGTATCCTCTGTTTAAGTCTTAGGTTGTGTATCTATAGAATCAATTATTGGCAGTGATATGTGTGATTATCACTTAGCTGTAAGTTTCAGAACCATGGACAGCTCTGTTCGTTGTGTGTGGGCAACAGGAAGTAAAGCCACAGAGAGAGAGAGCTGCAAGCCGCAAACAGCTGCTTCTACACATCTCCCGCGCAGAAATTCAAAAAATATTTTGCTCTAGTATTTTATGAAAAAAAAAAAAAAAAAAACAGATTTTAAAACAGCCCCCTCAGTCACTTCGGCCTGGCACCGGGCCTGGCACTATTATGCTACATTTGTTGGAAATAAACTCCTGCACAGTCTAACTCACAATAATCCATTTATTTGCAACATTTGGGTGCTAGACCTTCATCAGGCAAAGATTGCTAGCACCAAGACGTTGAAAAGAAATGTATTATCACAAATGTTGCAAATAAATAAATGCAAAGCATTACTATTACATTAAATGTACAATAGCAAAAACAGTATGCATTGATTATTTCTGCCGACAAACAACTGTTCAGGAACCAGTGCCAGGGACTAGACCTCAGGGTGACCCTGGGTAACGGGTGAAGAACTCATTATTGATGCATACTAGCTTGGGCCATTAACAACACTGGAATTCAGTATTTTTCACGATTCCTCATGGCTCGCTGAATGACAGCAGTCCCGACTCCAAGCTTCAAAACATCCCTTTAGAAACGGGTGGCATCAGGGTGCAAAGTTAACCCTCCAAGTGCCAAATGTGACCCTCACTATCCACCGTACCCATCATGACGTCAGCGAATCAAATCATCTATTTGGTGTTTTCTACACAGTGTCATGTTTTTGCCGTAAGAAACATCAGCGTTGCATGTTATTAGACACATTCCCAGTGTTAAGCCACCATAAAGAAAACATGAAGACGAAGAGAAAGGTCATGGATGTCAGCATTTCTGCGAGATCCTGAATAAGATATGAAGCTCAAAAGGTTCAGAAGGGCTCAAAACTTATTTTTTGTCAAATAATGCGCGATGCGGTTTTGTGGCCAGTAAAGAATATAATTGGATGGTAAATGTTCTCAGTTTACCTGCCATTGGCAGATGAGCCTAAAAGTTCATTTTGGTGTTCACTGTGTGTCATGTTTTGCAACAATGTACAATTAAGAAGCCGTTTTATTACTAAAAGACCACCATGTTGATCCTGCTGCTGATCTCTGTCCCTCTGGGTGCAGCTGTCCCTCCCACGCTGCCTTTGTTAATTTACCCATCAATCCTTTATAATAAAACAGATTTAATGATTACTGAGCATTCTCCAGTCCACCAAAACCAAAAAACATCTGAAAAAATCTGCTTCCCCTGCTGGGACTCAATTTCACTCCAGGGAGGAAAATAACTAAATGCTTTATTTTCGTCATTTTCTCAAATCAACACACATCAAACGAAGACCCACTGCCAATGAAACCCTTTTCATATTCATTTTAGCACGACACAGGTCCCACCGGACACCTCAGTCACACACTGTATCCCAACGAGCAACTCAAACAGGAATGCATCATCAGAAAAATGTGTATAATGATTAGATTGCATGTTAACTTTCAAAACAAACTGCTCTCTCGCTCTCTCTTTCACTGTGTGTTTGGTCTCCGTTTAATAAACACATTTTTGGAATATTTGGGGCAATTGATTATAATTAGCCTCCTTCCCTCCTTCATATTTTCTCCTCTAACCAGAGCAATATATAAGTCATTAATGAGGAGACATAAAATGTGGAGGGAAAATAGAGGGTTGTGGTGTTTGACTCACAGAGAGCTGTGCATGTACACACAGTGGAATCAGTAAAACCTGATGTACAGGCCTTTCAGTGCTGTCAAAGTCATTGTTTTTGAGATATCACTATTTTACAAGCTACTAGCTGTTACATTTCGTGGGACCAGAGGGAGGGCAGTTTCCATGGGAACTCAGCGAGACTTTTGACATATGGAAGTGGGCGTGGTTTCAGGTTGTAAAAATGATGACGCTACAGGGACCACGAAACTGAAGCAGCTAAATGGAATTCAGCCTTGGTTGATGTTATTATTTACGTTTACGTGCAGAAAGGGCCAAAACTGTTCTTCTGGTGTGTAAACAACCTCTGAGCTAAAAGTCAACACCAACACAATAAAACTGTTTAACATATGTATTTTCAGAGCTTTGTGTTTATTTTCATGTCAAACAGTAACTGCAAATAGTCATTTACTAGGCTAATAGAAATACAGTCATATAAGATGGGTGGGGGCCACTCACACACATAAAACCACTTCAAGGGTGTACAGCCAGGAGACCACACACTCCCAACACAGACCTCGTTCACTTTACTACACATGGAGGCCAAATGTAGTCACACTCCACAGAAAACCTCCACCGGCTGTAATACTGTAGGGGTTCCATTCAGGCCGGCTCTAATTTAAGTGGTCTCTTGAGGGAGTTCCTCGAGTCTTTAAGGGGGCTTCAGGGGCCTTTAGCAGCATTTTAAGTGTACACTGTAATTAAATGAACTGTGAATTTTCTAAGTAGAGCTACTGAAGGGGAGTATGATGATCTTTGAGAGGGTTCATGGGGTCCTTGAATAGGTTACATCTACAGTAGGACAGGCTGACTTTTACTGTACTTTACTTCAGTAGAAATTCTTGGGGTCTGGTGACACCTAAAAGTCTGCTGGCAGGGTCCAAAGAGGGCTCCAGGAGCCCTTGAAGAGTTTCCAGTGGCTTTTAAAAAAAGGGCCTTAAAAAAAAAAAAAAAAAAAAGGGTCCTTTAGTGGATTTGAGGACATCACAAAAGCATGTACAAAGACAAACAGGTACAATCTCTGCACACGCACAAAGTACACATTCCTACCAGTTGTTTCACACTTTCCCACTGGTTGTCCCACGTTATTTTAAAGGGGAGGAATAAAAAAATGGAGGCAATCTTAAGTTTAATTTCACTGACATGCAACTACCTAACACATCTCCTCCATCGAGACCGTAAACAGAAAAAAACACTCCTATAAGTGCAGTTTATAATCTTTATATAACGATATAAAGAACAGTACGAAGAACAATAATACTGAACTCATCCAGTCACTCACATGTGAAAACCCTGAAGAGAATGTAACAATCCGGGATTCTCTACTAGCGACAAAGCCAAAGACCACATGTTGCAGTCTAGCTAAGAGAAAGCATAAAAACAAAACAAAACCACCACCAACAACAACAACAACAACAACAACAACAACTATAGCTCTCCCTTCATACTTTTTCATGCTAATAATTGTTTTATTATAATCTCCTTGTATAAAAGCCTAGATGAGATAAACAGAAGAGCTGGGCATGAAAAACACTAAACCTCTAATCTTACTCCTAAAAGGTGACCTCTGACCCCAAATTCTGAAAATTTCTACACCACCATCTTTTAGCAGCACCCTCTAGGGAGCGAGAGCTAATGAATGTGACAACCAACCCCTTCCTTCCCCTACATCATATTTGTTAGGATACACACAACGTGTTTTGGTGAGAAACACTGAACGTAAACATAAATTTTGTTTGTTTACGAGCAAACTCCACAGGGGCCCCTTTAAGCTGCTCAACCAGCCTCACGATGAGCTACACAGTCCCTCATCTCTCGCAGCACATTAAATATCAACGTATTCTCATATGCGGGCCATAGGAAAACAGGAAACAGTGCAGACAGTGTTCGCTCTATTTATTTAACAAAGAACACTAATTTCTATTTGTTTCAATTGACAGGAACTTCATCTCAGTTAGGTTTTTCGTCAGGCCTTCAGACACTTTCACATATGAATACGGGTCATTTTTCTAATTTGACTAACATTATTTCAGGAAACTAAACAGTATGTATGTAGAACAGACAATCTCTGTCATGTGTGAGACAACAGCTTTCTCCTCAGTCTCCAATACCAACAGTAGGCGCGCTCTGAGTGAAATGATCAGTTATTGACTTGTATTGCCCGAGGACCTCCACTTTAATTTCTCTTTGAAACTGGATGAGAATCTTTAACAAAAAACACAATTTTTACTGATTCACTCAGAAACTATCGGACAGTGGGAGAGAAGGAAACGTCTCACCCCACAACACAAAAGTTATTTTATTCTGCCTTCAAAATGTAAAATATTTTCCACTGTGATTTATAGTGGAAGTGAATTCCTGCACATAATGAACATTATTTTTGTACATTTGTTTTCCTTTTATTTACTGTACTGAAATTCCTTTTATAATCTTGTTATTCAGACTTTTCTTTTTGTTTACTCTGATAATGTAGAGTACAGTAAAATTAGTACATTTCATGTCATTTTCCTCATTCTAGACTATCATTTATTATAGTTTACATTCTTATATTGTGGTACCACATCATTAGCTATCACTCAAGTCTAATATTTTGTGCCTGAAATGCTCTTATTGTATATATATATATATATATCTATATGAGGCAGCTAGATGGCAATTTTGTTTAAACAGAGATTAACTCCCTTTCTTCTCACATAACTACGTGAAGAATTTCATTCAAATAACGTTAACTCTCCAATAATAATTTGTTCATTATTAATTACTCATTATTAGCAAATTGACTAAATCTTCAGGTCATTCGGGTAAATTCGGCACACGTGTACAAGCAATAACTTACTTCTACTGTTGTTAAGTCCCAACTTTTAGAGCTGTTTCTCCCCGCTGTCTGCGCTCCCCACGGCAGCATTACGGACGTTAGCAGCTCCAGAAGCAAAGGGCTTTTCACCTGACGTGTCACCGCAGGACAAACACAGCTGCAGCTAATAAAATCAGGCTAATAATGGCCCCGTTTGATTCAGGTGTGCCAAATGAACCGCTATTGACAATATATGCCAATGAGCACTGACAAAACCGGCGGAGGGAGACAAAACAGTCGCCTATTGTTAACGCTCAATGGCACAGTAAATCAAACGTTCTCGCTAGGCTACTCATTATTAATTGTATTAGCTGCAGCTGTGTTTAACCAATGATACGTCTGTGAAAGGGTCAGTCTAACTAAAGGATATCTAAACAACTGATGCTTGGTAGCGTGCTAAACTGAAGAGCGAATAATGGCGTTTTTTTTTATTAATTTCTCGAAGTTTTGAATTGAGTTTGGTGTGGCTTGCAGAACTAATTTATAAGCTAGGTTAACTCATTGTTTAAACTTGGCACCACGTCCGCATATTTAGGGACCGTGGTAAAAGTGTAAAAGCAGTGGTTTCAAATTGTTTTGTCTCCTAATAATAAATATATGTGGTCGAAACATAATTATAACAGAGGATTTTTTGAAAGGTAACAAGACTTTTCCAACCTGTCATCCTCCCTGTGCATGCTGGGATTGGCCTCCTCAAACCAGTTAGTGGAGAAATTAGTGACTAGGGAGTGTCTGTATTTAGTTTTTAATAGCTGTTATAAAATAGCTTTGTATTTTTTAGACCACATCATAGTAGTTCCACAG
The DNA here is from genome assembly GCF_905237075.1 of Dicentrarchus labrax. Classification (NCBI taxonomy): domain Eukaryota; kingdom Metazoa; phylum Chordata; class Actinopteri; family Moronidae; genus Dicentrarchus; species Dicentrarchus labrax. The sequence continues at coordinate 13,846,676 of NW_026136716.1, forward strand.
AGATCCAAAAACGACACATGCCATTAAAAGATGATCTGATTGGTCAAAAGCATATTAACTGAATATATAAATATAACAATAGCAAATTCAATAATTAAAATGAATTGTGAAAAAATATAATTGTCTTTTTTCCCTTCAATTTCAAACATTTAAGAAACCTTTACCTCCTGTCTTTTTATATTTTCTAAATCCTAAGCTGCTCACCATTTTCATAAACATGAACATTAAATTTAAGTCATCCTCCTTTAGTGGCTGTGAACACAGATCTGGCAGAAGATTACAGACTTAGATATTGCCATTGCAAAAATGTGAACGCTAATTAGAAAATTAGATTCATTTCACATTATTGGGGACCCCTAGTGCCAATCCAAGGACCGTGTAAGAAGAAATGATGTTACATGTTGTCCGAGAGTTCAAATTAGGTTTCCACCTCATAAGGATTTTTTTAATATGGTTATATGCGCCAAAGTGGTTTACAACTTTATTTGAAAACCACCACAAACATACAAATATCTATATTTTTATTAAACCAAGAGCTACCAAGTCAGCACAGTGAAAGGATCCTTAAAGATTAGAGAAACTGCCTTTCATTTCTGTAAAACTTATAACAAAAAAAAGATCTAGTACTTAGAATAACATTTCATCAAATAAAAAAATCAATAAATGAAAACTTAAAAAAACAATAAAAAGTGTCTCCCTAACATGAATTATCCTAACAGCTTTACTTAAGTGTACCAGATATTAGATAATGCAACAACTTATGTATTTTCACAATCATTAACTGCAGTTTCTAAAAGAAAGCAAATTGAATTCCAATCATATCTCATTAAAAGTGACAGCTCAATGCTGCGAATATATATTCCTGTCAAATAATGATGTTTTTTTATGGTCAAGGTTACATTTGGTTATAGTTATGCAGGTTGTGGAATGAGTTCCACTCACTTTACTGTAATGAAAACCAACTAAATCCACAAAATCTACTGTTATTGAAGCATGACATTTACATTTTCCCATGAAAGAAGTCTTACATTTCCATAAACTGTTTGCATCATTACCTATCATTTTGTTACACATTTTATTACAGTTTGTTTAGTTTTTTATCTGTTTTTTCTAAGTTTTCAGTAAATGCTCACTCACTTTTTAAGAAGTCACCGTGCTTGCTGGGGAATAAACTCCATCCATTGGTGAGAACGAGTGACTCCAGCCTGAGAGAATGTGAATTTTCCCTTTCGCAACAAAAAAACAGCACGCCGGCAGTACGAGCAAAGGATATAAAGACAAGGAGTGATGAGGGCAGACTGCTGCTGCCTGCTGAGTAAAGAGCAGGAAAATGACACATGTAGAGAGAGAGAGAGAGAGAGAGAGGGGAGGGAGGGAGAAAGGGAGGGAGCAGGGAGACGGCGTTTGGGAGGGAAACCTGAAAACAGATTGACATACATGAAAAAAGAGTTACATCTATTACATACATGGAAAAAAAGGTTACATTTATTATTTGATTACTTGTCTTCAAATAATCATCTTTACCATTTAAGCTCTGCTGTTGGAGAGGGTGTACAGTAAAAAGAGCTGCTTCTTTATTCTCCAAAGCCTTACACTAAATGAATAATGTGATCACAGATTTAGAAAGGATAATTAACTTCCCAGATGTCGTGATAGCAGAGTACAGGAGGAGGAGGAGGAGAAGGTATAAAAAGGTGATTTATGTCAGAAGTTCTTCATGGCAACAATGTCACAGTTCTTGAATAACAGTGTACTGTGGTGCTTTCTGACTGGTAGATCCGTAGAGTGTGTGGGGACCACTGAAGAGCCACAAACAACGTTTAAAAAGTTGCAAATGATCAAAATGGGCATAATAGAGAAGCTGATTGTCTGCCCCCTGCTGGTGGGAAACAGTAAAGATTAAAAGGGATAAAAATGAGTTCCAGACAAACCTTCCTTTCCTTAGAAATCCTTCAATCTGTAACTTCAGCTGTATCTGATGGGTGGATTTTAGTGTAAACACCCCTTAAAAGGTCCAATCTACAAGAGTTTCTAGTTATCCCAACACAGCTCAACATGTGTAATTAGTAGCTCAAATTCAAAACAGAGCTTGGTACAATTGTACAAGTAAACTGCAGTTGTTTTCTGCAATGAAAATAAACTAAAAAGTATAATTTCCACATTAAAAGCCTTCATCTGTTCCTTCTACCTCATAAAAAAATCCAGAATCTATGAATATAAAAATGTTCATTTCTAAAGTTATGGACCTCTGGTTATATATCATGAGCTTTTGGATGATTTGGTGCACGTTTGGAAGGTCTTTACTTTCCTGAGAACTGATCTCATATTCTCCGCCTGGTCATCACTTTCATGTTTTGTTAGAGTCTGTCCACATATCAGGGCTGGTGTTCAGAGGCAGTGGTCAGCTTTCCTTGATTTATTCTACATGGAAGAATATCACCTATCATTTACTGCTCAGCTGGCCTGCCTTCCTGTTGCTTCTCCTCTGTGGTTTGTGCGAAAACTGCCAACACTTGTCTGTCCTACATCATCTTAAGTATCTCTGACAGCTCACCACAAGTCACTCACCATGAGCAGGAGGTGTGTGTGCGCATATAGTGTATGTATATATATACATACTGTATAAGAGTGTGTGTGTGTGTGTGTGTGTGTGTGTGTGTGTGTGTGTGTGAGATGGTGGCAATTAAAGAGTGCTTTCATAAGACTCCAGTGAAAACAAGCCAGCCCTTATTACTGTAACAGCAAATATTGATGTTGTGGTCGGAGCTTTATGTTTGCTAACTAAAGCATTTCTGATTTACTCACTTAGCATACAGTGTAGGCTAGAAGGAGGCGCTGGTGGACCCACATGATCAAAAAATGTTTTTGAAGAGTTCCAGATTATTGTTAAATAAGCCAAATTCATATCAGATTGACTTCTTTGGGATCATTTTATTTTTTTTGCTTTATGTGATTTTAATTGTATCTTTATTTTACTGATTCGGTTTAGTTTATTTAGCTGCTGTCTATACTAAGGCTGATGGATTATTTTCATGATCAATTTTCTGCTGATTATTTTACAGATTAATCAATTTGGCAGTCGAGAGAATTGTGAAAAAAAAAAGGGAAAATTCCACATTTTCTAAAGTTTTGTGGCGGACAGTCCAAACACAAAGATATGCAGTTTATATGCAGGTTATCAGAATAGTTGCAGATTAATTGTCTGTCCATTGTCTTCTGCTCTGATCTGTGCCTTATTCTTCATTTGTGCCGTAACGCAAAGTCCATCCCACTCAGCACTGAGATTCTACTTTGCTTTGACAAACCACAGCAAACTGTAGACAACCTAAGAGCTCTTTGTTTTTTTTCACTGTCAAAATGCTGCCCCCCTGTGGTCCCTTAATGGCATGTCGTTAATGGCCAGATCAGTTGTCTCACCTGAAGTATAGACAGTTAGATGACTATTTTTATTCATTTATTCATTCCTGCCTATACTGTCATTGCATTTACATGTTATGTCCAAGACATTCAGACAAATGTTGTTCTATGTCATTTTTATTTATTTCCTCTCTGACTGCCTGAGGAAAGTGTCTTGAAAAATGGGAAATAAACCAGAAAGAGTTTTGAAAGCTACCAGTAGTGTTCTTTAAACTACATGTATCCGTTTTTGTTTTTTGGTCACTTGACAGCAAAACTTCACAGCAAACTGGAAATCTCACACGTATTGACATACTGGGGCATAACTGTCAGACACTCAATGTTTGGCATTGGTACTGAGTGTTTGGTTGGTGACTGATGAAGTGTCTGTTTTTAATGGTGTTGGGTTTGCGGATGGTGTGCTCCCTGGTGGGAACTGTATTGTTCTTCCGTTGTTTGTTTCAGGGTGGTTGTTATTCTTGGGTTTTGCTTTTTAGTTTTTCATATGGAGTTTTTTCCTGTCTACAAACAGTAAGGTTTTGATTTACTGCTGATCTTTTATCTGTGTATCCTATGCATCACTAGTGACCTCCGCCCAGGGACTATAGATAAAAATTTGCTTTTAGCTCTATCTGGTACAATACATGTATGGTGCATTATCACTGCTAAATAAACACTAAATAAACAAATGAAAGATTAGTAACTTCAGCCTTCAAAATAATTTCCCCCCATATTTCCATGTATTAGCATCCTATCCTAACTGGTTATGGTTAGGGCAGTGGTTCTCAAACTGTGGGAGGGCGTGGATTACCAGGGAAAAAACATAGAGTGAAACTAGTTGAATTAATATGACTTATGTGGGGAAAACAAACCATCAAGAGCATGCTGATGCTATCACACTGGCCTTTATTTAACTAAAATTCAAACATTCAACTTCAAGTTTGCTTTCTAAAAAAAAACTGTTGGGCAAACTTTTTTCAGCTTTTGAAGATGGGCATGCCAGAAATAGTTGGGTTGTGTTCTGGTTAAGATAAGGGGATTTAAGGGAAGACATATGTGAAACAACACTGGCATCTGGTGGTAAGATGATAAAATGCACTGCATTGACTTCAACTTGTGAAATCCTAACAGAATCCCCACAGCTGTGTGTTAGTACAGCTGGGAGTGAAACTGAAAAGGGGTTTCCAGGTAAAAAGCTTGGATATAAGGTATAATGCAGCATTGTTGTCCTTAATGAGGAGTATCTGTTGCACTGATTGGATGGCACTGCTGTCATCCAGGCTGCAAACTGTCTTCAGCATTTCAAACAGGTCAGCCTGTGTGTTTAAGTTTAGCTCAGTGCCGCTATTGATGGTCAGGGTGTGTTGGTGCACACAGAGAGCTGACATGGCTGTTTGTGCCACAGTCCTGACTGACCACTACAGTTTAACATTTACACAATCATCAAATAGAGGCCCATAATATTTGTATCTATGTCAGAGTGTGTTTGTGGTGTGTTTACAGTTTGCTGTAAAGAGTTGGTCAGTGGCTGAGGTCTTTATGCAGCGTAATCCCACAGCCTCTTTCTGGAAAACATGACTAGCAATGGAACCACTGAGTCAAATTTTGGAACTCATTCTCACGACAAAGCAATTGTCTCGATTACAGAGGCCTCGGAAGGTATAAAAGAGAGAACGAGGGCACATGTGGGCACACACTCACGTGCATATACATAGTGTTTTACATTACATAAGATACACATATTCAAGGGAAACCACACAGTGGAGCACAGCTAGTCCCAGGATGGGCAGGGTAAGTAGAGGTGAAAGATATGTAGTTACAGTTAAGTAATTGTTTACTTGTATGAGTGAAATGTAAAGGCACAAACTGAGGCTAACCTGTTTCCAGGTTTGATTTACCCATGCAGTAGACTATAGTAGACATTTCCTGTCTTGACTGTAGGATGTTAAACAGATATAGAAGATTATATAATCCAGAAAGTGGTGCTTGAAAAAGTTGAGGTTTGTGTCTGTAGGGTTAGTTTTGGACAGTACAGTCAGCTCTTGGCTTGCATGTTCAATTTCTTTAAGTCTGAACTTTAAGCTTGTAGGCATCTGGTCCGGACTTAGCTGTCCTGCTCTCTTTCTCTTGTGGATCCTCCATCTTAATGAGTAGAGGGTTTTTGCCTCAAAGCTTGTAAAAGTAAGCTCAGAATCATGAAACCGAGCACAAAATAGGGTTTACAAACAGTAACTTGACCTTACTACAAACCCAGTTTACACATATAAATGTAATTTACAGGCTTACAAAACTGACATTTCAGGAACAAAACTCAAAAGTTAAGCACCTTTTTCTGTCATTTAATATTCCTTGATATCAGATTAACTCATGTACCATCCCCCCAGATCATCTTCTACGAGGACAAGAACTTCCAGGGTCGCAGGTATGAGTGCGACAGTGACTGCACCGACTTCCACTCCTACCTGAGTCACTGCAACTCGGCCCGTGTGGAGAGCGGGACCTGGGTGATCTACGAGAGGCCGAACTACATGGGCTACCAGTATGTCCTGACCAGAGGCGAATACCCCGACTACCAGAGCTGGATTGGCCTCAACGACAGAGTCAGCTCCTGCAAGATGATTAATTTCGTAAGCTTTTAAACATACTAGACTTCTATAGAAGTCAGGGGTCATACAGAGGTGGTGATGGCATACAGTTTCACTCACTAATGAATTAGCCAGTTTGGCCTACGTGAAGATGTTATGCTATGCTCCATTTTTACACATTTTCAGGGATATCAAGTGACAACGATTTACCCTCTGGAGGCCAATGTTTCAGAGCTTCTAGTATCTCCAGCCAAGATTTCCACTGCAGTCCGATAAGCAACTTGATACTTGAAAACGACTAGAAAGATGCATTTCAGTTAGAGATGTTCGGATACCAGTTCTTCCTGAAGTTTGAGAATCGGCCGATGCCAAGTACCGATCCATACATTTCCATTAAAATATAGATGGCTATCCTATGACAGAGAAGTAGCAGGGTCCTGTTTCCGGACTAATAAATTGCATGGCATCGGATCAGTGCACAGACACGTGTACTATCAGTATCAGTATCGAAACAACTCTAATTTTGACTAATCTCTATAAAACTATAGAGAATCTCTATAAACAGCTCTCTGCAGATACTTTAAAAAATGAATTAAAAACAAGAAAATCGTCCAACGATAGCCATTTGGATCCACATTGCATTGCAGCCACTGCATTCTGCCTCTTTTGCTCTGCACAGGGATTGGTTACCTGTAACCAGTGCCCGCTGAGAAGTGATTGGTCAATACTATTCGGACTACAAATGGAAACCAGAATGCTTCCAATGCCAAAATTTCAGTCTCTTCCCTAAATACCGATTATAGTTTCTAAAGATTATGTTGCAACGAAACACATCTAAAAAACTGCATCATATATCTCCTTCATTTTGTCCATCATTGAGTCTTTAAATCTCATTTTGAAGTAAAGTAAATATGCCAGTTGCTCTTGTTTAAAATGCTAATTTCTAGAAATTTTATAAAAAAGTGGAAGCTTAGTTGTTAGACTTGTTTAAGGTCTAGTGTGTAACATTTAGGAGGATCTATCAGCAGAAATAAAACATAATATTTATAGGTATGTTTCCATTAGTGTATAATCACCTGAATATAAGAAATGTGTTTTTGTTACCTTAGAATGAGCCGTTTTTATCTGAGGGATACTCTTCTACAGAGTCAGCCATGTTAAACTGTCATGTTTGTGTACAGTAGCCCAGAGCGGACAAAGACAGGTTAGTTTTTCTACATGCTTGGAAGGAAAGCTGTATTCAGTTGTTTGCAATCTGCAACGTCACCGCTAGATACCACTAAATCCTGCACACTAGTCCTTTAAGACAGATATTTTTGATATGACTGACACTACACTTCTCCACTGTGGCATCCACTCATCCATTTCTTCACTTTTTCACCAAACACCCTCTCATCATAGACAAATTCTACATCCATCTCTCAGAAAATCATCTCTCTTCCCATCCATGTTTGTACTACGCCTTCCCAAACCCTTTTTCTCCTCCCTGTTTCCCCTTCTGTCCCCCTTTTCCCTGCGTCTTCCCCCAGGCCAGCGGAGACCCTTACAAGATTCAGCTCTATGTTAAAGGGGACTTTTCCGGTCAGGTGTTTGAAGCGTCAGAAGACTGTCCCTCCGTGCTGGAGAAGTTCCGCTGCAGGGAGGTTCACTCCTGCAGGGTTCTGGGAGGCTTTTGGGTCTTCTATGAGCACCCCAACTACAAGGGTCGCCAGTACCTGTTGGAGAAAGGCGAGTACCGCAAGCCGGTGGACTGGGGCGCCGTTTGCCCCACTGTACAGTCTTTTAGAAGGCTAACTGAGTAGACATGTTCCTTTTTCTCACCTTTTCTTTGGCTGTTGATTGGTTCACGGCTGACACCTGAGCAGGCAGCCATGGCTTCAATAAAACTGACTGATGAGGAATCACTGGGTTTTGTGCCATCACTGAGTGTGAGTGTCTGCCAGTTCTTGCAATGCATAAGGGAGAGTGACATTGAGTCTCGCCTCAAGTCATCCTTTTTCTGGTTAACAGTCTCGGAAAAAGAGATGTCAGGGCTTTTTCATTTCACAGTAAAGATCACAACAGTAGAAAATCGTTGATTGTTTCACTCCATGTTAAACTTTTACACAATGTTGAGTGCTCACAGCAGAGGTGTAAACTCTAGTCACATGAGTCTGACCTGAGCTCTGAAGCTGGTGACTTTAGACTGAACTTGACGAAAAGAAAAGGGCTGGGTGTGACGCCAGTGACTTCTGACCCTACTTGGACTTAAGCCTTTTGGCTCGGAATGACTTGATATCTTCCCAAATCTCAAGCGTTATACCCTTAAAAAACCCTATCCCATATCGAACAGATTCCTTTGAATAATAACACACAATCCGTTGAGGCAGGATGGAGAGGTGCGTTTGGCAGATGAATAATGACTTGAGTTTGTAGCCAAGATTTGAGACTCACTTGAGGCTTAAAAAACAATGAGTTTGAAGTTTCTCATATTATCTTAAAAGTCCACATTGAGAAGTTGTGGCTGCTCTTAAAAGATTAATATGTCAGTTAACTTTCCTGACAGCATTTTTGAAGTGAAGCCCATTTAACATAGTCAGTCGTAATTGTAAGGCTAATTGTTTGCATGTTTGCAAGTACTATAATATTTTAATAAACTATTCTGAAACCATTATTAAAGGGATATACCAGTGGTTTTGCAGGTTTTAGCCAAATAAATCACTTAAACTTTACAGTAGATCCCAACAAACTATGCTACTGTGTCTGAATGTATTATTCATTTATTTATATAATAAAATGCAAAAAGAGTTTATTACTGCAGGATTAAACTTCTTGCTTGTGTATTTCTACCGAATTACCAACATTTAGATGACAAAATACAGGAGGCATTGCGTGTATACAAGGCATTGCGGGTGTATTACGATTTTTTTAAGTGGGCATTGTCCTGCCCTGACATATTGCCCTGACATATTGCCCTGACATATTGCCATACAGTTGTTACTGTAGCTGGCCCGTCTGCTTTTGCGGAGACAGATAGGTTGAATTCTCTGCTGTATGTGGATCGTGTTTTCATAGACGATCTGGCAACAAACTCAGTGTATGATGATTATTCACAATAAAGTTTGAAGGCAATGCAAATTACAGGGGCTTCCCAGTTGGTGGAAAAGGCTAGAAGGATTATCCTGTCAAACAAATCAAAATGAAACTGTAAAACAAACTATTTTATTATCAGATCTGCTTACAATGGTGCTCATGATGATTAAGTTGAGAACAGTTTAAAATCGATGTATTTACATCTGAACTCACATGCCAAACTCTGGGCAAATGTTTGTCATGCAGTAAGTTGTGTGGCATGCTGGTTGCTCCCGCCTGTCGGTCCTGTGCCAGTGTCTGGATCTTCTTCTTCTTCTCTGCTCACACTGAAGGCTGTCCTTCATCGATGAAGCTGAGCTGGGCGGTGTGCTCTCCCCACTCCATGTCCGGCGGGCTCTGGAGGGGCTCTAGGGGGTGTGATGCCATGCTGGAGGGCTGGAGCTGAGGCTGGGAAAGGGAATGGGGATAAGACTGGGATATGAACTGGGATGGAGGCTGTATTTGTGGCTCACTACCAGGTCCTGATAAGTCTACCAAAAGGGGAGTGATGGATGATGGGTGGATTGATGAAGAAAGAGAAGGGATGGAGGAGGAGGAGTAGGGAGGTGGTATGACTGTGTGCTCATGGGGAGAGCTGTTGAGTGACGGGGGAGCTGAGAAGTGAGAGGCTAGGGGTGCGGTACCAGCCTGATGAGGATTCTGGGAGGGTGAATACTGAAGCGGATCAAACTCTCCTTGTAACGCCTTCATCACGCTCAGCTGGGGAGAGGACAGTTCGGGTAGCAGAACTGGTGGAGGATTTTCATCCTCTGAACAGTCCACAGGTGCATGTTGGGTAAGAAGGGGCGGGGCCGGGGAGCAGCTGTGTGATGACACGCTGGGAGGCGGAGTCATAGCACCGGGTATCAGCAGCGTGGAGGTGTTATGAAAGAGGGGTTTGAGAAGACGCGTCATTTCCTGCAGCTCCTGACTGACAGTGGTTACCTGATGGGAGAGGATGGTCATCTGGAGCGAGGGGAGACAGAGAGAAGAGGAGTAACTGCTGATGTGTTTGACACACAGGACTCTTGTTCTCCAGTCTTGGCTTATAAACCTGCATTTACTGCACTTAGATACAGCAGTCTGAGTTCATCCTTACACCTTTAAGTCTTGAGCCAATAAAAAAAGGATTTTATTAATTTAAAATATGGATGTATTTTATCCTTTATATTTAAATAGTTGCATTCAATATTAATGATGCATTACATGCACATAGAATTTAGCATTGTGAAAGCCACTTAGCTAGCATTGTGCTACAGAGTAAAACTCTAGAAAGCTAATCTACATCAATCGTTTGCTAGCTAGTGACATCTGTTAGCTAATGTTAGCCAAACACCAGCTAGCTAGCTAGCTAGCAAGCTATTTTACATCAATCGCTAGCTAGTTAGCCAGTCAGCTAGAATTTTGCTAATATATGTCGCTTTTAACTTTTAATCATCTTCAAAATGTGGTCGTCCTTTTAACGTAGCTGAGCCTAGCACGTAGCATATCGAAGTACAGGAAAGGAGAAAGTTGACGAGACTTCCTCAACTGTTATTGTTCTATTTGAAAAGTGTCCTGAGATAACTTCTGTTATGAATTACATATATACAATATATAAATAAAATTGAATTATTGGAGCACAGAGCAAAAAGGGGGCGGGACTTAAAAGGGTCAGTAAGCCAGTTGGATTTTCTCAACGTCAGCAAAAGCATTAAATACATTTTCTTTTTGTCACTTCGTTACTCTGCAACACATTACTATGACCAACCTTACCTCGTGTTTTAGCTTAGCAATAGTCTGCATGGTGTCACTCTCATCACGGGCCCCTGTGGACATACATAAATACATGAATGCATTAATACACACACCCATGCACTCCAGCAGCTGGTTGATAATTAAGATTCATTCATTCATTTAAAAAATGCATCTTAACCAAAGCTGATATTAGACTTTCATTTTAATGTGACCCGCTCCAGTCTGATATATGTACGTGTGTGTGTCTGTGTGTGTTAACCTGAGGTAGCTGAATCAGGGCTGGGTAGGAAACTCCGAGTTGCACTGGGAGAGAAATCAAACTTATGAGCTGGACCGCTTTGGTTTTCTGTCTCGATCCCATCCACAAACCTGAGGACAGAAGGGAAGACTGAGTCCATAAATTGAATTCTCACACGGAAATTCAAGAGTGACACTTCCCCTCTGACAAAGAACAACATTTGAGTAATCAGATCTACATATTTGCATATCTGCCGTCTCTGTGTGAGACAATAAGACAGAAGCTCCACATGGTGGCAGCAGACTAACAGACATTTTTACCCTGTGACACAATGCCAAGGTACAGATGACATATCCATGTACTGTAGGGCAAACTACAACTAAGCAGCATGCTGTAGCACGCTGTGAGTATGCAGGCAGGTACAAATGGAATTTCCTTGTTTAAGACAACACACAAGATCCCACATATCCCTTGTGACTTTGCATTATTCAAGACAAAAACAAATCACCAAAGCAACAAAATGATTACTCATTCACTGAATCTAACTGCAGTGTATCATATGCAGTCTTCTTCTGTGGCAATCATTGCGAGCTAATAATAACCTTATGATACAAAAACCCTTTAGAGGACCCTGATTAAGGCACTGGCTGATATCTTCGGTAAAAATTCCCTCTCATTCTTATCATTAGTGGGACTAAACAGTTTCTCCTTCAGGTGAAGAAATCAGCAGGGTGGAAAGCTTTCGGAGCATGAAGGTGCTCAGAAAATGTCACAGTATTTCGCCTATTAGCTTATAAATTATCCTTGGCAAAACACATTTTGGTATGAGGGTGATAGTGGAGGGGAAATCATGCAGTCCAGTATGTAAATGTCTCATCCTCTGAGGAGGATAACTTTGGGAGCTAAAACTGACTCATCTCTACACAAGTCTACAAATTCACTTCTTTTCCTGTAATAAAGAGCTGATGTGGAATAAAATAAGTCCCATTTAGAGATTGCCCCAACCCATTAGTGCCTCACTGGTTTTGTTTTCATAATCAAATCACATACTTCACCTCACTATTGCCAATGACTGCACTTTATCTCACCATTTGATATCTGTTTTTCAACTGTTTGTTTATTTTCCTCATCATACATACCTTCTCAATCCCCAATTTATTCAGCTGTTTGACATTTAGCTATAAATGAATGTCCTCATTTATCAGTAAGAGGTTTGTTTCCTCCTTCCTTGCCGAAGATAAAGGTCAATCTACCAATTCCTTGTTATGAGACTAATACATTTAATGATTGGTTTATTTATTTTCTTTCCAATGAAAGTGGTGCCCCTTTCAACAAGAGCAAAGATTTAATTCTCAAAAATAGTTATTTCAGTACATGGCGCGAGACAAAAAGAGTCACCAAAATCATGAGATTCATCCTCTGGGGACAACGAATGTCAACAGACAGGGACGTTTGATGCATCACTCTCTCGCTTACTGACACCTCTCTACAACTCTGTCATAAAAGTTTTAAAAAATGTAAAAAAACAAAAACTCTGAGTCCCCTAAACAAAAACATAATCATTTTTATTTTCAGATCATTTTACACTAATGGAAACATAACTAAATTGACCTTAATAATATATAATAATATATAAAAATAGCCAATCTTCTCGCTGATGGTCCTATTTGTTTATGTAGGTCATACAGAGGCATCAGTATTAAATTGAGACTCTTTCATAACCAGTTAAACACAACTTGTGATGTGTTTAAGAACTTTATAACTACATTTTTGTTGTTGCATCCTTTGTGGGAAACCCTTCTTTTTCTATATAAACTTAAATGACATCAAAATTACCAAAGTTTCCCCATTCCCGTGCAGCCTCCGCCAAAACACTTCAGCTCTTTCAGTTTCTATTATCTGCAAAACACACTGGTCTCAGATTCTCTCCACGAACTCTACAGAGTTCATCAATATGTTAAGTTCAGAATCATGACTTGCATACTGCACCTCCCGGTGAATGGATCACGACAGAGATCGCTTATGGAAATGTGATCCATAGGATGGCAGTCAGCAGGTCAGAGGTTGTACTCAGTAGGGGCAGATGAGGAGAAGCCGCATACTACCTGCATACTAATCATCATTTTGCATCACCATTGACAGGTGGAGTGTTGCGTAATGATTTTACATGTCTCAGGGGCAAAGATTGAGCATACCAATGTGGATTCTTTAAGTGAAAATATGTGATTTTTATTATTTGGGAATTAGATAATTAATATATTTTGCACTTCAGACACAAATAAAGTGGTGAAAAGTTAATATGGTGCAAAAATCTGTAAACAGGTAGTAATTTCAGACAAATGCATACAGTGGTTGGTTTGGTCTAAATAAAGTTATAGAGCCTTAATGTATGGAAGTCCAAGCCAGTCAATATTAAAATAATTTATTTGATTCAATCAAATTGAGATTTCATTTTTGTGTGCACATGATGTATGAAAAACATTTTATTATGTTTAAAAGTGAATATTCCATCAAAATGTGAGAACATTTAAATGAACACAAATGACAAATAATTAGTACTAGTAAGTACTTTAAAGGAAAAATGGAAGTCTCCCAGGCATCCTTGATGAAATCTGCCAAAATAAAAGCACTGAGCAGAATTTAAGATCCTATTGGTTGAAATGCACTAATCACCCATAAAACTAATGATTAAAAAAATAATTAGGAAAATGTTAAAAAGAATAAAATCCCTTTCTTTGTTATTTTATTTAACATTTTGTCTTTTATTATCCTGCTGAGAGTAAAAAGAGGTAATACGTATGATGTATGGGGTGTAGGTATGATGTAATATGTGCTCAAGGCTTCTCATGGGCACATTTATTGTAAATAAACCACAAATTAGACATTTGGTGACTTTTCCTTTACCAATGTAATGATGTTTTTTCCTAATATCTTTTTGGAAAAAGCCACAGTGACACAATTTGTGTGCACCCTCACACAGCTATATCAAAGAAAATTGATTTCTTCAGTCGAGCGTACGCTGCAGCCTCTCCGGGGGACTCCGCGCAAATTAGCCTGTAGATGGTTTGTATTTATGAATAATATCACAAGTCATACAGAATGCAAGTCAAATTCCCACAGCGGGTTTACTATCACTGAATGAACTCCAGCCAAGCTAACACTTAAGTACCCAGTCAATAAATCAATGGATGGCTTTTTACCGGGGGCTGAGGTCCGGCTGCAGGCAGTTGAAGCTCACCACAGGGATCTGCAAGCTGGCGGGTCGGATTTGATCGCTCACTGGTCTCAAGGATCTCGCCGGCAGTAGTGGGGAGCGCAGAGGGGAGCGCAGGGGGGAGCGCAGACCTCGGCCCAGCCTTCCCAGGGGAGGCATCTTGGGGAGAGGGGAGTGTTCACCCTCAGAGCCTGATCCCTCCTCATCCTCCCTGATGGATGGAAGCTTCTTCATGATCCCTCCGTTGCTCTCACAGTCTCCCTGAGGAGTGCAAACGAGCACAGAATACAGGAACAAAGACAGAAACACAGAGAGGAATAGAGAAACACTGATGAACCTGTATTATCCAAAGTAACAGTATTTAAAGGTTCACTGTGTAACATTTAGGAGGATCTATTGGAATAGAATATATATGGAATATAATATTCATAGGTATGTTTTCAATAATGTATAATAACCTGAAAATAAGAATTGTGTTTTTGTTTTGTTAGAATGAGCTGTTTTTATCTACAGAGGAGTCCGCCATGTTTCTACAGTAGCCCAGAATGGACAAACCCAACACTGGCTCTAGACAGTAGCCTTGCTAGCATCAGTTATATATATTTATTGAACGAAGAGCAAAGAATGGCACTGAAAAGATGTTTTCGCTCTTCTCCCGACTGGCTTCAGTAAGAGTTTGACTATGTTTTGGTTTGTTGATCTGATTGGTTAAAGTTTGCCTGTGATAGACCATGATAGACAAATGGTTCATCCAATCACCAAGTATTTTTTTGAAAGGACCTGCCCTTCTCCAAACTACGAGTACTCGGTCAGGTTATCTAGATTTTTTTTCCTCGAGGGTCGCTGCCACTGTAGTTTCTTCTATACACTCGGAAGGCTGAGCTATATTCAGTTGGTTGCAACCAGTGCGTAGGATTTACTGATGTCTAGCAGTTTAGTTGTAGATTGCAACACCCTTGATTCACTCTCCCCTTCAAAGGGGAGAGAAACTATGGTGGCCATTAAATGCACAAGAATTGTAGAGCAAGTGTTTGGTTTGTCCATTCTGGGCTACTGTAGAAACGGTGGCGGCTCAACATGGTCGACTTATTTTTAGGGTTATACACCAATAAAAACAAACCTATGAATATAATATTCAATTTCTGCCAATAGGTCCTCCTAAATGTTACACACTGAACCTTTAAGATTTTAGTTTTTGTTTCTCTCTGGAGCTTTCTCAACATCATCTGCATCTTGTTTTGCAGCTGAGAATACCACCACATTTCCACAAATCAAAGTTTTTTAGAATGCATACAACAGTTTTCACTACAATTGTGTCACTTTCCCAGTGTGAACACAGCTCGACTAAACCTGCTTAGAAATAGTGTGGAGTATGGAACTGGGACACAGTGAGAGAATTACTGAGAGGTCAGGGATGTTGAAGAGGTGAAGTGCTTCACTTCTCTCTTTGACCAGATGGGGGGGCTCCTGAGCCACTGAAAGCAAAACTGAGAGTGAATAGTTGCCATTCACAACAGCTGCAATGATGCTGATACCCATTCAGTTTATCAGCAGCGCTGTAAAGGAGAATTCTCATTCAAAACCAAGCACACGTTGAGCTTTTCTGAAGGTTTTCTATAATTTCAGATGAAAAATATATATGAACTTTGTACATGTTTATGTCTCCTAATTAGTCAAATCTAAACAGATAGTCCTTTCAAATTAAAATTCCTGCAGTCAACATGATGTTTCTTGTGGCTGATGGGTGTCTTTTGGGAACGTTATTAGAGTTATATTTTCCTGCACTGTCTGATTAAAACACTGGCAAACAAATCCAATTTTCTCTTTTCCCTCTTTTCTTCCTCCTTCTCTTCCTCGTTTTCCCCTGTCACCACCACCCTTTCCCTTCTCTCGCCTCTATTTGTTGTCTTCTCCAGTCTGTCTTTGGCTCACGTGCTGGCTGGTATTTTTAGATCACAGAGGTTTAATTTTAGCACAGAGGTTTGCCTGGAGGGAACCGAGCGGAGAAGGGGACTGTTTGGAATTTCAGTGTGTGTCTGTGTGTGAGCAGCACGTGCCACACTTGATATGCAGCATGCCACTATAAGGGTAACAGCCAATTATGTGAATCTAGTGTAAAGAAAGAGAAGTGTGTGTGTTGATTGTGAGAGATGTTGAAATATGCTTGTTATGCATATGAAATGCAGCATGGGCCAGCTTGCATTATGATGTGTGTGTGTGTGTGTGTGTGTGTGTGTGTGTGTGTGTGTGTGTGTGTGTGTGTGTGTGAGAGTGTGTGTGCATTCTGTATCAGCGAGGACAAATATGCTGTCTTATGGTATGTTGGTATGTGGGTATGTGGGATGCTACATGTGTGGAAGCGAGTGAGTGTGTGTGTTGTCTGTGTGTCGGCACGTGAATGCAAATATCAGCGAGGTTCTTCCTCTTCCTTCCCCCTGCAGCTTCCTTTCATCCTGATGTTTTCTCGTCTCGTCTCCATCTGGTTGTTGCTCTATATTTATCCAGCCAGGGATGACCCCGCCCCTCCCCCACCCATCTGACAGTGCTATTTTCAGTCCCGCACCACGTTCGGTGGAGGATGCGCTACTGCTGCGGCTGTACGTGCATAAATATATGTGTGTGTGTGTAAGGTGCTGACAAGAATGTGGGGTTTTATGTGCATCGCAAGCGTGAATCAAAGTTTTTTACTTGTGCTTTTTTAAAGCTGTCAGCGAGTGTCAGCTACAAATCACAATCATTACAGATGACAACCAAAGTTTTCATAGAGATAGTTTCTGCTATACTTGGAAAATGTATACTGCATAGTCCTGGAATTTCTGAACGCACATGGAATGAACTTTTCTGATGATCTAAAATGCACCACAACTCTTTTCAATTCATACATTTTCTGTCCTGCTAATGTTGTTTAGTGTGTGCAGGCCAGAGATCTTTACAACTCCACATCTTTGGGGCAGAAGTCCAAGCTGTTTATGGTCCAGAGTCTGAGTCAAGTCTCTCTGGTTAGTTCTGGGGAATGTACTTTGCTTTGCAATTTGATGTCTCTAATTGAGTTATTTCTGTATAATACAATTTTTTTAATCTACACGAAGGTATCAGTAAGATCACTTTAAAGTATGATACTTGCTGGCCTACTATATCTGTTGTTATCTTGATATGGATAAGTTGCCAACCAAAGCACTTGCTCTGATATGAAGGGATGCAGAATGAGGCTGCACTGCTGGCATAGTGCATTTACTGGATTTGGGCGTGCACACAGCTTGGATGACTGCTCATTTTGGTTGATGTAGCAACATGCATCGTAGATAACAGACTAGTTGTAATGAAGGATGGCAAATGTAGTGAAGTTCAAAATAGAAACTGACTCAAAAACACATCAATGTTTACATGTCACTGTAACGAGTTACTACCCACCCCTGATTACTATAATTTTTGTGTGCACATGATGTATGAAAAACATTTTATTGTGTTTAAAAGTGAATATTCCACCAAAATGTGAGAACATCACATACTCAGTATTTGGGAGTTACATGTCATGCAGCAATACACAACTGACACTGAAAGCAGCACATTTGTCCAATACTACTTCACTGTGTGTTCAGGGAGCTTATTTTAGTTCTTCTATCCAGACAAATCCAGCTAGAAGCACACCCAATTTACATAATATTTTTATATAATAACAGTTTGTGCAACCTGCAAGGAAATTGGATGGAAACATTTGAAAATGGCCGGAGAGGCTTGGCAGCTGTGAAAATAAAATAGCTGCAAAAGTCTTGCTTTACCCCTCCATCCATTAATGAACCGCATTCTTTCATTTACTTGCATTTATCCTCTTTTTTCACTCACTTTAGAGCGATAAGCTCTTCATTATCAGAAAATGAAGTCGACTTCCAGCCATCAGGGGGGATTGGTGGTTATAATCAAGCAAGAATCAGCATGATTCCAGATATATATTGTAAGAACATAGCATATCTATTGTATACGAGACTGTATACAATTGTATAAAACTATACTTATCTATGGGAAGCTGCCATGGTGCTTTAAGAATTGAACATTTGGCAAAAAGAGGGAAGGATTTCTAAACATCATGTATCCCATAGGCCCATCTACTCAAGCCAGGAAAACACAGGTCAACTATTGAAGTATTTTTCATGCTGATATACTGTCTCGTCCCTTGATACAGTACCCTGGATCTCTGCTCTAATTAACAAGTTTACTCACAGTGAAAATGTGACTTAGTTATTTCCATTATGCTGGTTATTCATGTGTACGCTACAGCTGAGATCCATCTGTAAATCCCTGGCATCTGAATCGTCCATGTTTAGCTCATGTCTTTATCTGTTGGCTGCATCTCAAGCAGAAGCCGTGCCTTCCTCCTCACTCCCAGTCCAGATGGCTAATCCTTTTCAAGTGCAAAGCCATCACTCTGGCATTGGGTAAAATGTTGGGTGGAGGAGGTCACTGCACAGCTGAGACTAATCTAAAAAACAGAAGGAGTCTTCTTGTGGATCTTACCCAGAATTCTCTTTAAGGCATTTAGAAAATGATACGATTCACCTCCAAAGCATGTATAATATGTAATAATAATAATAATATGGTGATATTAATAATGATAATAATACATTTACAAATGAAAACACACAGAAAGCTGTACTCTTTTACACTAACAGTTTACAGAGGCTCATTACAAAGGAATATTACATGGAAGTTAAAAAAAAGTACACATGAAACCATTTTTTCCCAAAGATGGTATTTCTTGTGTTAATTTTTGGTTGTAATGAGTTATTTGAAGCTATAAAAAGGGGGTTTCACATTATGATTGACAGCTGAGCCCTGCTTGCGAATGAGTCAGTTGGACATATGGGCGGGATCTTGATACCACAGCGCCAACCCTGACTCTGGCTATGAATGGCAAAAGAGGACAGCATATATGTGATATTTTGTCTTCATTTTTGTACAGTTGGAGGAAGTGGAGATGCGACGTCCATGTTTTATTTGCCTCATAAACGCCTCATTCTCAGGTAATGAAAACACAAAATCATCCAAATGCAACTGCAGGAATAAAGGCTCTAACAAGGTCTTATTTGCTTACAGTAATTGTGAGTGGTTTGTTGCAACCTTTTTCTCTATATTTGTGTGCTAATTAGATGGTTGTAGGGAGGTGGCTGCGTTTCCAAGCATATACCATACAGATTCTGGGTTGGAAGGGAGTTGTTGCTTCAAGTGAAGGAGATGAAGATGTAACGCGACAGGTGGTTTGGTAGGGCATCAGCAGAAATAGAGGTTGGAGGGAATAAAGTGGGAGCTGGAGAGCAAATATACCAGTCGATCTACATTCCCTCACCTACAGTATGGTGATGAGTTTTGGGTAGAATGAGAGATAAAAGCAGCCAAAATGAGCTTTCTTTCAGTCCAGGCTAATACTTAAAGAGTAGAGCTCAGACATCAATATGTTCCTTCTTATTAAAAAGAGCATATTGAGGTTGTTTGAGCATCTAATCAGGATGCCTCAGAGCATGTGCAACTGGGAGAAGATCCCTGAGCGGACCCAGAATATGCTGGAGATATTACATAATCCCATCTGGCCTGGGAACATCTTGGAGCTGGAGGAGGAGGAGCTGGACGGCGTGGCTGGGAATAAGGATGTCTGGGGTATTTTGTTAAGCCTGCTGTCACTATAACCCAGAGCCAGAGGCAGGAAATGGATGGATGGACAATGCAGCACCTTATACATATTTATTCATCTGTAACGCTTACCTTATTGAGGACTTTTAAGAAATGACAAAAGCAACAATGTAAAGTGGAGAGAAAAACATCAGCCACTATTGTACCTCAGTGTTGTGCCCTTCCCGCAGGTTGTACGTCAGATCATGCTGGATCTCGGTGATGAACTTCTGGGCGTAGTCGGGGTAGAGACAGAGCACCTCACGGAGTCCTTTGAGGCTGATGTATTGCAGGTCACAGTAGGTCAAGGCCTTCACACAGGCGTTGGTCTTAATCACTTCCTCCTGGGTCAGACAGTCAGAGCCAATCAGATCGCCCCGACCTGGAAAGTGAAGATACAGGTGGAGCTGTAGTTGAGGCTGTGAGTAAAGACTGTGTCTGAGGCCACTCAGAACACTTTTCATTAAACATGAAAGGGATGAAGCACTTCTGTCTAGCTTGCTGTCTGTGGTGGTCTTTACCCACAGTGTACTCTTGATCCAGATTGTCATACTTGGTTTAACATCCCTTACCCTTTACCTGAGTGCAATATTTTCTATATTGGTACAACACAGAGTGCATTATCATGATTGACTCTCAAAAGAAACCAAACCAAGTATTGTCATCTATTTTCTAAACTTCTTTTAGCTGAAGCAGCTACTGTCTTTGGTTGATGAGTAGCTTTAACTGTTAGTGTGCTGTTTTTATGGTTACTTGCAGTATATTTACTAAAGTACAGTACTTGTGTACAATTTTGAGGTACTTGTACTTGACTTTTTTCACTTTATACTTCTACTGCACTACAATTCATAGGGAAATATCTATTTTAGGGGGGGAATCACACAATAAGTTTAAGACACTGCAGTGTCAAAAATAAAAGCAGTGGTTTGCAACCCTTCTGACTCGTGAAAAAATAATTTAGCTGCCCCTTAATAATAATAATGGAATTAGATTCCACAAAAGAGACGTGTCCCCTCTAAAGCTTTCACATGGTTTCATTTAAATAACTGTTTGAATCACTAAGTGATCCATAATTCTGCAATAATGCAAAGAATCAGTCTAAAGTAAGTAAATTAGAATTAAAAGAACATTGTTTTTTCTTCTCTCCGTTCCCATTAGCCTACTGTCTTTCAGAGGCTGTAGTAGACTACGTTAAAGTGAAGATACGGTTATCATATGAAACTAGCAGACCTAAGGCATCCTTTTTTCATGTCATACTAACTTGTTGAGGAGAGGGCTAAATAATGCTTCAAAACTACATTTTGGCAAGGAAAAAACTGAGGTGCATCTGAAATAAATCTTTTAGGTTCTAGGTTACCAGATTTCAGATGATGTATACCACTTCTATGTGGCATATACTGCTGACCTACTATCCTCTCCCTTAAGATCCCCTGCCCCCCCCTAAAAAAGACAAACTGGGTCTATGGCAGGGAGGGGTGGAGTGGGAGAGGTTAATTATCAGTTGACCCCTCAGATTTATGCTGTGACCCTTTGGAGGGACTATTTTATGGTAGTGTTATAGTACACACCATGGGACACAGATGGGCTGTTGTATATTACAAGAGAAGGTCAGTATTATTGTTTTCTCTATATTTCTGCTTCCTCTCTCTACCTCGCTGCCTTCTCCAGAGCTGTAAATCCAAAGTGGCAATGCCAAAACAATTTGAGTGTGTCTGTATCTGTGTATTTTGGTGTGTGTGTGAGAGAAAGAGAGGAACAGAGAGCAGGCAGGAAAGATTGTAAAAAGAAATATCCCCAAGGATGTGCATGTACATACACAGCTCATGCAACATGCTAATGAGTTTTTAACCCTCTTCCCTCTATAGGCAGCGTGCATTCGCTTCATTATTTACAGCAGTTAGATCATTAATATGAAAAACAGTGTTGCCAATTTGCTGCCTCTGCTTTATATGGACCTGAACTGATTCCAGTGCTGTTTGTGTTTCTCTATTCTGTTTCATCCGTGTTATGCAGAATCGAAAGGCGTGCCAGTGTATGTGTTGTAGGACAAGGCTCTGGAGGGGCTCTTATTCTGGAGGAAGGACACTGAGGCAAGTTTCTGGCTCTAGCTGCATCAGCTCACCTATTGGAGACATGTCATATATTGTTAATTCTGCATTGTATAAATGCAGTTTTGTGGACTTTTTCCGTTGTTGCATGGACTTTTCCTGTTTGTTCATCATGTCCGATTTATGATGGTTTGCTGGTGTGATGTAAAAGGTGTAAACACAGGTAATTATTGGAATTATTATATCATTTGAATTATTTTCACAGTCTTTTTAGCTCCTTGTTTTGGTTTTGTGCCCCACAACTCTCCTCAACCTTCCGCTGCCTGAGGTTGATTAAGCGAGAAAGCTTGGGTAAACCCATTATATACTACCTGTTCAACTCCAAACAGCAGACAAACAACAATAGCAACCAGCTGGTGAACATAGTGGAGCATTTAGCAGTTAAAGGAGTTGGTGGAAAACTAAAACAGAGCATAAGACTGAGTAAATATTGGATTTCATCAGGAGGGCAGAAACACAATTTCAAATAAATGCTAATGTTGCTCTATGTCTGCTGCATGTGTAAATAGTAACTTATTACCCATAACAACTGTATAAGGTGATCACATGTGCTCCTACATGGCAAAATGGATTTCCTGTGGGGCTTCTGAGTGCTCCCCAAAATATCCAATCATTCCCTAGGTCACACTTCATCTTTCAACTGTCAATTGTTTTCCCACATGGCCAATTTAATATGGAGATAATCACTAGGCTGCTCATGTTCATTATGTTCTTCTCCATAAAAGCTGGCTGGCTGGCTATTTAATGCTGGATATCTAATAACTTTCTCAGTGGTAAAAGCCCCTTCTCATCTAATGCTCACAAGGCTGACTCCAAAATAGACCAAAGAGGACAAGTCTTGTATCCTTCAGCTGCTCTGCTGCTTACTCTGGCTGCCAGTTGATTTTCCAACTGATTTTAAGATACAATCATGTTCGGTCACATAACTCTATGTTATACACATCTACTCTCACGTTTTTGGAACTGCTTCACCTAAGAAATTTCCTTGGCAGGAACCTCTTCCAGTTTGTAAGGTCCTGTTTTGTGGCCACCGTATTTTCTCCTTTGCACTTGGAAACGGAAAGGTGAAGCAAGGGAGTTGTGATCTGCAGCTATATCCCTAGATGCCATTAAATCCTACACACTGGACCTTTAAAAATCTTTTCATAAGTTAACTGGATGGATTTTAAGAGATGCCCCAAAATGCACATGGCACTGAGAGAGATATCTGGCACTCAACACAATGGTGACCCCTTACTTTGGGAATGGCTATGACGTAGCTTGATTTGTATACGTGTATATGCTCTCTTCTTCTTGCTGGAAGTAGATGCCGTTTTTTGAGTCACTTTGCAGCCGAAATCTAGGAGGGCTTCTATGATTTGGAGTCCAAGACAGAGAAGCCCTTCAAGATTCAGGTAGCAAAACGACTCACTCAGACTGCATACCCAGAAGGAGGCTTGACCCAAAGCCCCAAACTCACAAATGTTAGTCCCTTAGGAGTGCAGCCCAGCGATGTATTTACCTGCTTCTTCAACCTGGTTCTTAGCAGGTCTCTCGAAAGCACGAATGAATAAGTTAGGATGGAAAATGGATGGATAGATGGAGCTAGCCCTCCTGTTGTACCCCATTGTAGGAATGGGTGCTGTCCATGGTACTGAACCTTAATGACATGTGCTGTGATATGGGGTGTGTATTATTATACATTATATTATTTAATATGTCAATGTATCAGCATATTATTTTCACTTATTGTTTATATTACAGCTAATTGCTGATTTCTGGGCCTTTGTTTAAAATATTTCAATATTTACAATCAAAATGTAAATGTGGTGAAATATATTGATACGTACTTTAATGTGTTAATGAGCCAGTACGCAATTATCTGTTTTTGTTCAACCAACTAAATGATCTGTATTTGTATCTATTCTCGGAATGGGCGTGGCTTTAACCAGAGGGGATGGGACCAACCAGAAGTTGTTCATTTAAGCCTGAAAATGATATGGGTTGATCGGCTTGCTTTATTTATTAGAAAACTATTAATAGAACATCTTCGAAATTGAACTTCAAAGTAATGTTTGGTCTCAATAGTAAGAGAACTATTTACAAAACAAGTTTTTTTTGTAGAAATTACTATATTTATTGTTCGTAAAAAGTACATTATCCGTACCGTATACCTATTTTTATTTACCCAGAATGGCCAGCACAGTGTTGTCCTTCAGTACTTCCATGGAGCCTGAGCATACAAAGTAGATAGCCTGGAGGGCGTCGCCCTGGCGGATAAGGAACTCTCCCGGAGCGGAGAAGGAGGTCTTGATGATGAGGGAGAGGGAGCGCAGACACCCCCTGCTGGCCGATTCAAAGAGCGGCAGCTCTAGCAGCTCTTTGTTCAGGTGCATGGCGATGTCAGCCCTCAGCTCGTCTGGGAAGTCCTTCAGCAGCTGTGCAGGGAATGAGAAAGAAAACCTTGATCTCTGCATTGAAACAGAGCCACACAAAGCTCAATTTGGTTTCTATGACTGCAAACAATGGATGAATCCATATCTTTCTCTTTGCTTTAGCAGCTTATTTCCTTTGTGTGTCATCATTTGAATGTTACTGTGTGGGAAGGTGGAGCTAACAGGCAAAATAAAACCTTTCACCTTCCCACATAGTCACAAACAACTGATACATGCATGACCAGCAAACAGTTTCTGGATGAAATTTATTTTAATTTTGTAGGGTCCCAATGTATGAGATGAAAAGCAAAAATCTCTGCATGGGAAAGATGTGGGTTATTACCTTAGAGTATTAGCGCCTGTCCACCATCATGTTATCTCTTTAAAAAGGATTATCTAGATTTGAAGCCATGGTAAAACACACCAAGAGTGACTTTAGTGTCTATGAGGTTATTAATCCATGAAATGAAGATAGCTGCCCCAGCGTGATGGAACCCAAAACAAAACCCAAATCCTCTCAATGACTTTGAGTCGCTACTTTGGAGGGCAAGTAACCGGATTTGCACTTTCAATTTTAGAAGTCCAGTTGATCTCATTGTAACTGACAATCTAAGCCACAGAGGTCATATACCCAGCTTGGAAAGTTAACGGAACAGTCCGATATTGTCAGAAATATGATTGTTTGCTCTCTAGAGTTACATAACATTGATATTCTACACTTAGTTTGATGGTCAAAGATGTGTTTAGCCTATTAGCACAAAGGCTAGAAGTGCTTTCTAAGAACAGTGCTTCACATTCACATAGTTCATTATGATCACATTGTCTTGTGGCAACAACCTTTAATCAGTTAAAAGACCAGTGTGTAGGATTTAGTGACATCCAGTGGTTAAATTGCAGATTGCAACCAACTGAAAACCCCTGACTCAACCAAGAATGTAGGACAAACTACGATGACAAAAAGCCAAAAGACCCAATCTAGAGCCATTGTTTGGTTTGTCCGTTCTAGACTATTACAAACAAACATGGTGGTTTTATTCCGTAGAAGAGGAGCCACTCCCTCTGTCGATATAAATGGCTAATTTTAGGGGAACGATAATCCAAAACAATATATATCCTACTAAATGATACACACTGGACCTTTATCAGTCATTCTTCCTACCTCACTGACGTCGATACCGTTGTTGACAGACCAGGTTGTCTGAAAACATTCCATCATGCGTTGCTCAAGGGCCTTTGGGAGCCTGTGCACTCGGATGAAGTCCTTCAGGTCTTTGGTGCGGGTATGGTAGAGGGAGCGGCGGGAGTACATCCTCTGGATGATGGCGGTCACGTTACCAAACACCACAGCATGCATTAGTGCTACGGATGAGACAGACAAAGAGACAAAAACACCAGAAAAGCTTATCTCAGTACAGGATTTCACCATATTTTTTATAAAAAGGGCCGTTTAGGGTTATGTCAGTTTCTGAAATTAATAATTCACAAAGCTAGCGATGTGGCTCTAATGGCAATGTCGGTCAGCTGGTCAGCCAATCCACCATTGTGGTCCAGATTATCTCAACAAAGGTTATAAAGTTTCTAATTATCCACTGAAATATCTCATCATCTACTACATTAATTGGCACAAATTGTAAATTTGTCTAAAACTTTGGTTTATGACCAAATACCCAAAAACTATATGACAATCTCATCCTCAACTGTACATTGTGTTAAGTGCTAATTAGCAAATATAAAGGGCCTTGTTATTTAGCACTGCATACTCATTAGCATGGGTGTACCGGTAGCTTTTGCCCACCTCCAATCAGCATGGTGCATATGGAGAAAATCTTCTCAGAGTCTGTGTTGGCTGAAACGTTGCCAAAGCCCACACTGGTCAGACTGCTCAGAGCAAAGTACAGTGATGTCACATAGGAGCTCCTGACAGATGGACCACCGCTCAGTGTTGTCCCCGAGCCGTTCGGTGTCCTCGCTCTGGTCCTGCTGCCATTCCATTGGCCTGAACCCAGCAAACCCGCTCCATTTAGCGCCTCCAACCCTGTGCTGTTCCACTGGCTGAAGTTGGTCAGGCTGGCTGTCATGGTGCCTTGAGGCGAATCAGAGACTCCCAGCAGGGAGGTCAGCGGTGCCAGGAAGTATGGCGTTCCCAAGCGTTTGGCTAGTTCATGGAGCCAGCCTGGTGTGGGCAGAGGGTTTGTAGGGTTAATAAGAATGCATCCATGCTTGTTAGATTACCTTTACTGGAAGGCTTCATTAGCAGTGGTAAGAAGGCTGAAAGGGCAGACTAATTATTTCAGAGCTGGTGTTTGTGCATTTGGGAGGAGACACTGCACGCTAGCTAACTTTTTAGATAATGTCAGCTTAGTGCAAAGACTTTATAAATCTGTCTACTACTCTGTGTTTTGGCATATTTTCTTTAAATGCTTCTTTTCTCTATGTATTCTTCATTGAAGATTCGGCACCCACAAACCCAGCACATCCAATGTTTATTGGTCCCAATGAAATAGTGCTGTTCTAAAATTTGACTTTGGCACACCGACTAAGTAGACCCTAAATAACTAATACATCTCAAGTTTTGCCAGGTGAAGTAAGGAAGGCAAGACCAACATGGCAGAAAGACAAAACAGTAAGTGGAGTAAGAAAAGAAAGTTTAAATATTAATTTACATTCATGAGGACCTAATTTCTCTTGAAATCAGGGTAATAATAACAGAATAAATTTGTCACATTAAGAGTACATTTCCAGATTTCATCAATGTGGAGGACACTGACAGTTTCTAAGTAATTTTATCAATAATTTTAAATTATATCAAGTTAGTATTCAAGGTAAATAAATCAATTCTATAATGTTTATGATATAGAGCATTGGTTCTCAAACTATGGTACTTGTATCACTGGTGTGAAACATTGGGAGGAGAAGCGTGGACCCCAAACTGCTCCCGATGCTGTGCATGAATGAGGTAGATGGACTTTGCCATCACTGTGTGAATGTGTGTGCAACGTGAATGTGACATGTAGTGTGCTTTGAGTGGTCAGAAGACTAGAAAGGCGCTATACAAGTACAGGTCCATTTACCATCCATTACTATAAACCTGCCTCCTCCAAGTGCAGTCACTCTGTGGTATACATGTAAAAAGATTCTTTACTTTATTCTTTACTCTTTACTCATTTTTATGTGGGAAGAGGGTGGAAAGAAATCAGGTCTTCTTTATTATTAGAAGTGCTTATATACAATAGCAGTCTGTCCAGCTGTTAATTTTGTGAATACAAACAGCTGTTAATTTTGGTCCGGAGCGACAAATATGAATAACTACCCACCAGATGAATTTGGGATATTTGATATTCATGCTATCTAGAGGATACAGAGGATGATTTCTAATGACTTTTATGAGCCCCTGACCCTCCATCTAGCGCCACCATTGGGTCAAAACCACTTTGGTCCAAATCTAAGAATGGACCTGAGATTTACTGAGCACATTCATGCTCCCTAGGCGATGTACCCTCTTGATTTTGGACACTTGCAGTTTTTCATAAGCACCACCTTCAGAACAACATTTTAATTTGTGGACTGAGATGGACATTGCAACCTCTAGCATCTCTGTTGTTATGCTGTCATTTTCAGTTTCTATCTGAGGAATAAAGGAACTGGAGTTGACTTGTATTGTGTAATGGTAAATGGATGACATATAGGGCTTTTCACGCTGAGCAGGACAAAGCGCTTTCAAAAGCCTCTCACTGACACAGGCACACACACTCATTAAACAAGAACGATAGAGCGTTGCCCCGCTCATTGGAAGCAATTTAGCATCCAGTGTTTTGCTCAATTACCAACCCAACGATTGATGGGCGACCCGCTCATCCACCTGAGCCATAGCTTAGGCAGCCCATGTACATCTGGGTCCACTGAGGTCTTTCTGTATGTTTTCCCACTATTCTTACCCTTTATCCCTAGTTGTCTCATTCCATGTTGCTGAATTAAATCACTTGAACAGGATAACCACCGTCACCACATGCACCTCACAGTATTGTTGTTGTTTGGCACCGGTGGGCGCAGTAGGAGTGGAGGAAGAGCACCATAATTAGAAGTGTTTTCTCAGGAAAAGGACACAGTGAGTGTATACAAACATGTATTCATACTCTGCTCTGGATCTGCGGAAATAATACAGATGATCGTTGTTGTCTCCATCTTTGGTGTTAAGCACTGACTGTTGTAGTATTATGAAGGGCATCTCCAGGAGGTCACATGTCAAACACTGTTGGCTAGGACTGGGACTTGAATTTTCTGTAAATAAATGTTTGGTTTGTATAAGCTCTGCTCATCATCATCATAATCACGCTTCATGCTGCTAGCTATGATTTTTCATTCTAGCGGCATGGCTGCATGGATGGCAATGTCAGTTTATCAGTCGGGCTAATGGTCAGTCAATCAAAAACTAATGGGTGGACTGCCATTATTTGGCATCCATGGTGCCCAGAGGATGACTGTTCATCTAGTGAAATTTGCAACAGATGTTCAAGGTCCCAACAGGATTCATTCTAATGACTTTGGGGATCTCCTCACTTTTCAACTAGTGCCATCAACAGATGTACTTTGTGTTAAGTGCTAATTAGCAAATGTTTGCATGGTAATAGGCTGAACTAAGATGGTGAACATGGTAAATATACACCAGCTAAAGCAGCATGTTAGCATTTTCACTGTGAGTATGTTAGCATGCTGCTTTTAGCATGTGGCGCAAGGCACAGCTGTTTCTAAGTATAGCCTCACAGATCTGCGAGGGCAGCTGTAGAATCTGCCTGAACAGCCAATGTGGTCTATTGTATCACTACAGAATAGTTAACCTGGAAATTGTGTTGAGTTACATAATTTTGCTTTGTATCAAAATTGCAAGAATTTCAGCTAATTAGTGCTTGTGGGATTACACTTCATGGAATCATGTGACTGTAACAATTAGTATAGTATAAAGCATGCTTTCTCGACTGGTGGGTTGCAACCAACCCAAAAGTGGGTCGCAGAAACTTTCTGAATGGAGTGTGAATAAAATAAATATATTTCAAATGCTTAGTTATCTGACTTTTATATTTGCAGAAAATATTTCACAATTGTGGAAGTGAAAACAGCCCGTTTTGTAGGCCCTACTTCATTTGTGTGTAAACAGTTATGCTTTTATGATGTTCATTTCATTCATATTAATAATGAAAGTAATGTGCTCTGATTGCAGGGATAAAAATATGTGTATATTTTAAGGTTAAAAAATATTGTTTAATATTTGAAAAATAAATTGGCTTTTTTAAATTCTATAAAAGTAGGTCGAGACCTAATGAGCATTGAAAAATGCCGGTCCCAAAGTGATAACAGATGAGAACCACTGGTACAAAGTTAAAGTATACAGGGCCCTCATGTATTGACAGTTACCACTATCTTTACCCAACCTTGACTGAGTTGGAATTACGAGTATTGTGACAAAAAGCACATAGATACATGGTTTTTCACAGGCAAACATGACACCAAAAAAAGCAATGCTCTGTCCTACCTCACTCACTGGGTAGGGTTGGGTGGTTCTGACCAATGGGTCATAGTGCAAAAATGCCAGTCTTTAATAATACTGCCTCTACTCTTTCCATCTAATGAAACCATTATAATCCTTCCATCAAGTTGCAACACACAGATAGATACCTATATCCCAGGAGGCAGGGCTATTGCTTTCGATCTCGCTACGTCCAATGAAGTACCAGACGCAGGCCATCCAGTGGGCCAGCAGGGCGAACGTGGACATGAGCAGTGTGAGGACCACGGCGCTGTACTGGGAGTAACGATCCAGCTTCTGTAGGAGGCGCAGGAGGCGGAGGAGACGCACCGTCTTCAGCAGGTGAACCCCAAAGTTCTGGGAGAGAGGAGTCATGGATTAGAAGGTATAAACACATCTGACACAAGATATAAAAAGTGTAGCTCATTAGGATGGGATTAGTTTCTCCTGGATAGATACAGTAGACTATATGTGACATAAATTAGAACTAACTGTTTAATCTTAAAAGTTTCCCATCTGGAGCCAAAGGAAGGTTTGTAATTAGAAATTACCCATGCACACTGAGAATTTTAAACAGTCATCTTGATAGTGAGCTATGCTACTGCTGATTGTCTGAGGCTTGTAGCTCAGACGGGATTAAAAATACTCCAGGACAGCAAATTAAGTTCAATTTCAGTTGTGGCTTTAACCAGAGAAGCCATTCAGAGAAAATCGCTGCCATTATCGACCTCCAAAGGGAAGAATTCCTGTGGTCCTGAGGTAAAAATGGCCTCATCTAACATCGGCCCTTTATTGATTAACTCCTAACTGCAGTTGCAATTCCCTGGTCTTATCAGCCCCCAATAAATGTTAACACAGTTGTTGATGATTTACAACCCACATACAATTTAATTCTCTAGATACCTGGATATGGATCCATTCAGGGAATTTAATTCTGGTGTATTAAATCTCATGCCGTACCCCGGTACTAATCACAGACACAAATGCATACACTTTCCCAAGCACATTCAATAGCCCTGATTAAAATTTGTCCAGAATGACACTGTGTTATTTACCGCAAGGAAGGGTTCTGTTTCTTGTTAACCCCACTTCACCAACACCCAGCTCTACCTGAAGCCCATACGGCAACATAAAACGTTTTCTTCTAACAACTTCCTCCTAGAATCTTTCTGAAATACATTATGAACTTACATATAGATCATACAGTTATTATCTTGAGCCAATATAGAGAGATGAAGTGACCAGAACTCTTCTCTCTTCTCTTCCCGGAAAGAAAACCTGACCAAAATCACTAACAGTGACTAAAAGCCCAGCTTTGTAACGTACCTTACTCACCAGTATATCAGGTGGTTCACTCAATAATCTATAACAGCAAAAACAAGACTGTTTTTGTTTTTTTATGTTGTAGTTTTTATTACCCTTTTACAAATTACGTCCCCCACAGTTCCAACAAGAGCTGGTTAAACATCACTAGCTCAACAGAAGAGGTGTGTTGAGTGGAGAGTAATGAAAATGGACAGGCGTTACTATTTTTTAGATAAAAGAAATAACAGCAACAAAATGAGTTTTTTAAGAAAGCGTGGGTGGATATGACACACAGGAAGGGGCCACAGGTCGGATTCAAACCAATGGCCACTACAGCAAGGACCTGGTACATGGGATGCCAGTTCTACCAGGTGAGCTATAGGGCAACAATATTGAGTCGCAGAAGCTTGTGGAACAATCCCTAGCCTGAAGGTGACTTCAGGATAACCAAGGAGAGAGTAATCAGAAAGAAATCAGAACTGAATTTGTGGAGCTCTAACACAAAGGCACATGTCTGTTCCTCTACAGCAGCAACCTTTTTGGTCTGCAATCCCTGAAAATAAAGCAATATGTACTTGAGACCCCATACTGTGGATATGAGTTGTGAGCAGCTCAACCGAAAACTAATTTTTCCTCCCTTGATTGAAGGAATTTTACAAATGTATTTGGTATTTCATAAAAAAAAAAAGTAGTCACAAATTATTTAACATTTTCCTTGTTCTTATTCCAATGTAATCATGTTCAGGTTCCTCTGCTCTGCAGCACAGCGATTCAGTATCCACTGTACTGAATGTGTTAAACAGCTAGTAGGCTGTGCACTCAACATCATCCGGCTAATCCACTTGCCTCCACCTATAATTTGTCGTCAGCGCACTCATTTATCGTCTTAATTACCAGTTACCTAATAATGAGTTTCTTGTTGAAGCTCAGACTCTCTTTTCCTTCACTCGAAGCCACTATCGCAAATACTGAAAATTTTAAAGAAAATATAGAACAAAAAGTTTTAAGTTGTTTTTTTCTTTTTCAGATAAAAAGAATGTAATGATAGCTCTTTGTTTCCTTTGCCACATCTTTGTAGTAAATGTGCGTGTGCTGTGCCTCGGTGTTCCCTGTACATTTGCAGGGTCTTTCATCGTCTTATTAAATTCATGGTGAGTGAGAGTTGACCAGCAGGAGAGTGCTATTGATTAAAGAATGACATCTATTACCACTGGCAAGGCCCATAGAGCCTCTGCCTATACATCACACATACACATAAACACACATAAATCCCACCTAAAGACACACAAAAGAGCCAGAACAGTCAAACGCACCGTATGATTTATATGCACTTTCCCAACACTCATATATACACAAATGTGCACACATTATATAACAATGTGTATATGGCTGTGTACTGTATGTGTGCACGGTGTTAGCGTGTGTGTGTGTGTGTGTGAGTGTGTGTGAGTGTGTAAGACCCACCACACTGATATTGAAGGCGTAGAGCAGGTCAAAGGGCAAGGCGGCGATCAGATCCACAAACAGCCAGGATGTGACGTAGTGGATGCAGATGGAGCGGGGGTCGTACACCACCTGACCAGACGTGCTCACGTAGGTGGTTCGGAAGTTCAGCACGATATCTGACACACAACACACAACTTAACATGCCAGTGCTGCTTGGAAACACTCCACCATCAGTTAAATTGTGCTTTCAAATCTGAACTCTAGACACCACTTAGACCTGTCATCAACATGCATCACTGTCAGTCTGGCAGTATTGGAACACTTTTATTTTCAACCTAAAGGACCAGTGTGTAGGAATTAGAGGCATCTTGCAGTGAAATTGATTAGAACTGTTGAAAAAACTACGGTGGCTGCAAAACTTGTGATCAATGTTAAAGGCTCTATCTACAACCAGTGTTTGGTTTATCCCTTTTGGGCTACTGTAGAAACATGGTGGTTCAACATGGTGGACTCTGTAAAAGAGGACCCACTCCCTCTGTGAATAAAAACTGCTCATTCTAAGGTAACGAAAACATAATAATTCTCTTTTTCAGGTGATTATACACTAATGAAAACATAGCTATGAATATTATATTCCATTTCTGACAATAAATCCTCCTAAATGTTACACACTGAAACTCTAAACCAATAGCTTTCTTGTTGAGAGCTAGGTGAGAAGATTGATACTACTCTCACATTTGTTCAGTACATATATGGCTAAGCCAGCAGCCATTTAGCTTAGCTTAGCACAAAGACTTAAAACAGTTAGCCTTCTCTTACTTTACCATTTACTGCCTATAAAGTGATTAGTTAGTAGGGAAAATAACTTCTGTCTGCGTTGCTTTTAAATGTCTGTTTCAATTCCTCGCATTAATGCACAAATCTGTGATGTTGGATCCTAAACCGGAAAATCAAGGGGGCAAGCTCGGATGCACAGCTTTTGTATTACCCTATTTTCAGGTAAGCCTATTTAAATTTCAGTAATTGCGTTATTTAATTTAATTAGTTACATTACTAGTTACTGCCAAAAGTAGTGCTATAACAGTGATAACAACTTGAAATGACAGAACAAGGCTTTCCCCCTGCTTCCAGTTTTTATGGTAAGCTAAGCTAACATGACGTGGCTTCAAATTTACCATTTCAACATAAAAGTGGTATTGATCTTTTCATCTAACTCTCCGCAACTCTCTTCCCAAAAAGCATGTTGTAGCTGATGCATGCATTGGTTTTGGTCTGAGATGCTGGTGCTCTGGTGCTACATCTGGTGGTTTGGAATGTCGTATATAGCACCTTTAAAATACAAGTTTTAACACCATAATGGAATAGTTCTCCTTTAAATGTCTCGCATTCAAAGGTATTCACACTGATGATGAACAATCAGTTATTATCTGAGGTATAAACCAAATGATCTGCATTGCTGACTGATGTCCTACCAGTCACATTGGCTAGAATACAGTGCATCATGTTTCATAAATTCATCACGTTTGTTTGTATGTAAGGTACCAATGCAACTGCAAACAGAGGTTTGTTGTAAAGCTATTTTCAGCAGAGCACTGAAGGTCTCTGTAACAGTGAGGGCTAGCCTAGAGATGGCCAGCACTGACAGTAAGAAAATATTTCCTTTAACAAGCCTTCCTCGAGTGGGATCAGTGGACGGCAGGTTGAGATACAGCAGAGAGCAAGTGCAGATTGTTCAGGAGGTTCAATTAGCATCCAGCTCTTGTGTGTCAGGAGGAGTTGGAGTGCACACTGTGGTGCAGTGAAATGGGCAAATTAAGAGAGAAGGAGTGGTGGTTTCAGACGTACTTGATTGGATTATGTACACCAGACTGAGTTGCCCCTTGAACTGATATTAGAAGAAAGTGGAAAAATATATTAATGGATAGGAGCCAAGACTTAAAGAATAAGTCTCGTGATATTCCATATTTTTCTTATTGTCATTAAATGCCATGAAACACCCAAACCTACAGTGAATTTGTTCGGCTAGTATTGTGTGTGTATCAAAGCCAGACATAGAGTATATATATATATATATATCCTCCATTGTTATCCAAAAACGTCAATGAGCCACACTGTTGCACTGGGTGACATGTTCTTCCATTACCATAAGTCTGAAGCTGAAAATAGTCCCCAACAAAAGCACAATTTACTTCTGTCTGAGCAACATCTGCCAAGAACTGAAGTCCCTGGCTGTTTTAAGAAATTATTAAGCCTTTTTTTTTTAAATGAAACTATACATTTGAGACCCCTCTTTAAAAAGTTACATCTTAACAATAAAGAGACCTACATTAAACCTCATACCAAAGCAAAAAACCCATGAAAGAAAGCAGCCTTACCGATGATAAACAGTATCTCCACCAAGATGTCGCTGACGCAGGGAGGGTTACGTGCTGCTGAGCCGCCGTCCTCTCGCATCTCCACAGCATTGAAGCAGACGTTGTAGGGGACGGTGACGGCTACGTAAAAGGTGGCCAGCAAGATCAGCCAGTCCCAACCGGCCTTGAACGCACCGTAGTGAAGGAGGATGAAACGGGACTTCTGGACGTCTGCCACCTTGTACTCTGGGACAGGGTTCGCATTGGCTCCAAGAACACTCTTTATGTGGAAACCCACACACAAACACAAATAATAAAGACATATTAGCCATATTAGTGTTAGATATTTCTTACTTGATTCTCATTATATCTATGGGGAGCTCTTTCTCTTAAAGTATCAGCAGCCAGCATAAATATTTTATCATTATTAGCACTGCTACTGCTAATAGTGTAGTATTATTCAAGGTTTCAGTTGAATCAGTTGAGTCTTGCATGGTTTGAATTTTACATAATTCAGTGGCTAATTAAAATAAAATGGTCAAATTTGGAATCATAAGCAGAAAATATTGTTTAAATGATTTATATAAAGTATGAGTCACATCGAACTCCATACAATAATTCATCTTATACCAAATAAATATATAAACTACATGTGGAACAATACAGTGTCCCTGGTGGTTTAACTGAGCATTAAGTCAACAGCTGATGCAACAGGATGAAACCTTTCAAACATTATATCTGATCAGCCGACCTCACAATGAATTCCAATGACTAACGAGAGCTCTGATGCAAATGTCTTCCCTCTGAGGTCCTGAGTCATTAAGATCACACTGCAAGGACAGTTTTTGCACGTTTTGTCACATCCCAGTTGCTTGAATTTACAAGTTTTCATCTTATTAACTTAGAAATTAATGCAAATCTAGTTGCAAACCGAGCCACTGAAAGCAGTACTGGACAAGCAAATTGCCCCTTTAGCAGCAACTGCAAGTCTGTAAGATTAATATGCTGATACTGTATAATCCTCTCCTTCAAAAGTGAATCTAAAGTATTGCTAGTGCCTCCAAGAGGCTGCAATGTTCATTATATCCCAGTACTGCTAGTGTGTTGGACAGAACAAACAATATACTGCTGTATAGGGTTGAGCAAGTACTCTAAAAAACTTGGAAATAGTAAATATCAGTCCATATTAATTTCAGGTTTAAATGAATAACTCCTGGTTATTCCCGCCCGTGTTTGGTTGAAGCCACGCCCATTCTGACTATGGATAAATAATGGTATACTCGCTCATCCCGACTACTGTAATACTTTTGCTATTCTTAGAACCTGGTTGAAAATCGTGCTAGAGAAAAAGCCATGGGGTCATCACAATCAAGTGGTTCATCATCTGGGGAGCATGAATGTGCTGCTGATTGGATTCTGAGATCTCTTGTGACCTCTGGTGTATATTTTGGCCTGATGGCGGCACTAGTGCAAACTTTTAGTGCAAAAATATAACTTTTAGTATTATGCTTTAAAAATGGGTCAAATCCTAAGTAGAACAGAAGGTACTGAAGACAAAATGTCTCACATTGTTGATCTTCAGCTTGCTCTTGGTTTTGTCCTGTTTCTGTAGGTGTCCAGACAGCTGGTAGAGGACGGCCCGACTGCGGCGTCGCTCCATGTTGAAGCCTGGAGGGCGGCTGATCGGGCGGATCTCGAGCCCAGTTTCCTCATCTGAGAACAACGACACAAAAGGACATGCACACAGGTGCCATTGTACGAATCTGTGGAAAACAAACTTGGATCTAGAAAGGATAGATGAGGACAACCATTTTTTAACATTAGTTCCACACAACAGGGTCCATAGAACTGCCGGTCTTGGGTTACGCAAAACATTTATAATGAGACACTTCAAGGCAAAATCAGTTCATTTTAATGAAATCGTTGCAGCATAATTGCAGGTAATTCTTCTATGGAGTTCGCCATGCTTCTACAGTGGCCCAGAATGAACAAACCAAACACTGGCTCTAGATAGGGCCTTTCACATTTTCACAAGTTTCATGGCCACCGTAGTTTCTCCTACGCACTTGGTTGAGTCAAGGGGTTTCAGTTGGTTGCAACTTCACCACTAGATTCCACTAAATCCTACACATTGGTCCTTTAATGCTACTACACATCAAGCTCTACAATCACTTTTGTGCTTTTGATTATATTTTCACTTTTAATATTGATACACATTTGATTTAGATTTTTATGTTGTTGCTCTACAACAGCTAAAATTATCTAAAATTGTTTCTAAAAGCTAAATTTATAGGTTATCAAAGCATACTGAACCATACTGTTTATTTACTTTCATAGACTGCTCCTGTGAGTCATGTTAGCACACTGAATGTGTTATGAGCTGTAGAATTCATAATGAATCCCTCAACCCAACAGATAATTTGAAATCCATTGGCAAAATGTTCTGCTGAAGGCAGACATTCACAGCTAAAACCCTCAAATCAACACTGATTTAAAAACAAGCATGTGATGATGATGTACCCTTCCATAATTTATGTGTCCATTAGACAGGCATTTAGCTCTTAGATTTGTTTGACCTTACCAGAAAAGCATAGCAAAAAAACCTGAATATCTAGGAGCTGCCTTTATGACTTCACTCCCAGTCAGTGATAGCAGGTGTTTCACCATTTCCTGTTGTATAATGTGTTGAATGTGGGGAAGCTTGTATTTTCTTGCCTCGTCCCTGAAAATGTCACCAGATTTAATTCCTTTTCATAAAACGTCAGTATTACCAAGGAGGTCAGCTGGTGATTGGTCATTTTTAAAGGACGACCACAGCAAGTACATTGGTAATGTAGTATTATTATTCAAGATGTTGTATATTCTTTGTCTTATGACATGTTAGTGGTTAAAATGGATGATCCAAACTTGATATACACTTGCTTTGGCACATTAGTATATCTGCATTGTAATCTATTAATAATTTATCATTAATTTGGACAAGGGATGCACTGCTTTGTTAAAAAAAAGAAGAATAGGTTATTTACTGAGTGACCCAAACCACCTCTGTAATATCACCGTTCAATTCTTCTTATTAGTGCCCCAGCTGCCAAGACTCTATTGGATCATTTCATGTGAATTATAGTGGTATTGGACAATGCTTCACTTTCTCTTTCTTTTTCATGCCTTCTCTCACCAGTGTCAGATTCATTGCCATGGTCCAGATCCTTATTTTCTGTGATGTCCTTATGTGAGACCAGGAACAGAACCACCTCGCTCTTCTCGTTCTTTATGGGCACGATGTCCAGCAGACACCAGAACTTGGAGCCTGTCCAAAGAATACAGATTTGAATATTCTAGCCAGAGAAATCTCTTCTTGCACAGTTTTTTGTATACCGTATAGTGTTTCACTATCACTTCAGTGTCTATAAATAGTCTCATTATATCTCACATCCTTTCTACGCTAACTCTAAGCACCAAGTAGAGAAGAGCCATATTTACCTATTATTTACCATTTAACTACTATCATAAATACTGTTGTTGGGGTGTTTTTGATAATTATTAAATTAATTTAGATAACCATTTGTTAGCTAGTCAGTCTGCGTAGCACCAACGTTAGCCTAATTTTCACAGCTTAGCTCAGTGGTTTTCCAAAAAAACAAAAAAACATTTTTAACAATCATACAGACATAAAAGGATTTTTTTTTTTTTGTGACAAATTCAGTGTTTTCTTGTCCACTTGGCCATTTTTTTCTATTACACAATTTACCTACATTAGTTATATTCAAGGAAATGTATTGTGTGTTCATTACTATGAACAAAATATAGGCCTACTGTGAATATGTTTTACGTTTTCTAGCACCCCCTAAAATCAAGAAGGCCTTGAAGCTTTGGCGACCCATAGTGGTGGTCCCGATCCTCAGGTTGGGAACCACTGGCTTAGCTAATGTTAGGTCGTTATGGCTCTTTTTCGACACTTGGTGTTTGGAAAGAGGAAAGGGTGTGAAAAGAGTGAAAACTAATGGAGTTAGCGACAAGTAGAAAGTAGGTTTGACTATAACATATTTCTGTCTGACACTGCCAGTATTACTGACAATATCCTCCGGCCTTACCACTCTTCTTGTACAGAATAATCTCAGTCTTGAACTCCCGACGTTCATCCAGAGCTTTCTGCATCTGCGAGGTGAGGCGGTCGCTGGTCTCGCTGCCGTACAGGAAGTGACACATGCAGCTCTTCTGCATCAGCTCGCCACGGGCGAAGCCGGTCAGCTCACAGAAGCCATCAGAGCAGTAGACTATGGGATAGAGGGACTGGACCTGGGCGTTCCCCAAGACGAAGTTGCTGTCTGAATTGAGTAAGGACAGGAAGGCAACAGGGACAAGGCACAGGAAGGGAAACATGAACAGATAAGCATGTTTTAGAAATATGGTGAGAAAGGACAGTATTCCTGTTAGTAAAGGCCGTTAACATCATATAATATTATAGTGTCTCTGAAACAAAATGTGATTAGAAATAACGCAGTAGTACAAATGCTATGCACTTTGTCTGACTATCACTATAATCAAACGTATGCAATTTTATAAATATTTGTTATGTTAATAATAAAAATATCCTGTAAATGTGCATAAATGCAGGGAATGGAATCCATGTTCTAATGTGAATGCAGAGCTGCAGTGCTGCCAGTTGCCTGATACAGCTGCAACTCCCATGAGACATACATAGGTTCCCTTATAGCCTCATGGGAGGTGTGGTTGTTAAATGCTAACAAAATACTTACAATAAAAAAAATAAAAAAAACGCCAGCAGGATGATCATGTTGCAGATGTGAGCTGTGCCAAACAGTTTTGTTACACGTCAAGTCATATTCACACTATGCTTTACTCAACCACAGACTCATCACCTACAATTTAACTGACACGTCATGTTGATTCAAAGAAAACATAATTAAAATTTTATGCACGGCTCTCTTTTTTTCAGTGTTCATTCTCACTTAACATTTGCCTCGGAAAGGTTTTTTGGAGTAAATCAGCTCACTTTGAAGAGCTCTCCTCAGGGAGAATTTAACACGCCGGCTGCCTTTCTGTGATATTCGCTTCATCTTCTTTTCTTCATCTCCCGCCATTGTTCTCTTCAAATGATCTTTTCTTCTTCTTTGTTCATCCCATGCGTCTTTACTGCCTCTCTCTGCCTCTGTGCCCTCTGCAATATTCTCATCTTTAGCAGTGGTTTTTAGCAGACATACAATTTTTGGCTACACAAATATATAATAATCAGGCAGTAGGACACTTTGCACAGGAAGTCACTCAATTATGGATCTAAGTATTTTGGATCTTAACAATAATAGAATAAGTTTCAGTTTTGGCCCTCTGAGGGAAAAAAGTTTAGGGCCCCCTGATGTTGACCAATGAAATTACTTGTTGTCAGAAGGATAATTGCAATCTGTATGCGTGGATGCGTACAAATCTGAGATTTCTCCCTAGCTTTAATGAGCAATTAAACAACAACATATGTTGCAGGACAGAATTTGTATTATTGTGATTCATAACTTGCCGTGAAGCTTCAGAGGAAACGTGTGACTTCCCATGAGCCTCCTGCCCTGAAAGGCAGTTTGTACTTCTTGTCGGAGTGGTGCTTCGATGAGGTTTGGCAAGAGCGTTTACATTGGACATGCTTTATTAATGCATGAATTATTAAATTAAGTTGTCCGCAGTTCATCTTCATGCAATCTCACATTCTCTGTCTCTCCTCATTCATCTCTTGCTCTCTCACTCTCTGTCCATTTCATTCAATCATTTGCTCTGCTCTCTCTTTCTATATTGCTCCCATTCTTCAAATTGAGTGCTCCAGTCTTCCAGATTCATTTATGTATGAACTTTAATGATCTCAGTGGAATGAATGCTTTCCCCGTGTGAGTCACCTACTCATAATTAATTATTCAAGAACTATTCAAGATTGTTCGCATAACTCAGTCCATCAAACCTTTTGTCAGAGCTCCTGTTATCACAACAACATACAGTATGCTTACATGCATGTTTTATATATGTATTATTTATATATTTTTATACATTTAATATTTCATTTCAACAGTTTGAAATATTGTTGGTAAACATGTCAATCTCTCCTTCTATTTTAATTTATTATATACATGTACTTACTTAGACTGCTCTATTATTGCACCAGCGCAGGTTGTTTTTACCTCTTCTGCACAGTCCAACTTCTGCACAGAAATCATTTATTCATAAGTTTAACATCATCTTATAGTTGGAAAATAATACACACTACACACTATACATTATTTAGTTATTATAAGAAAGAATATAGTTTTTTATGCAACAGTCAGCTGGAAACAATACAGTCACAATATAGTTGGTCCTGAAAGCTTGGCGACATAGTGATTACTTGTGCTCTCGGCCTCTATCCAAACAATAAGGTAAGAAAACAAATTCAAGAGTATTGCAAAAGTATTGGCTTGCAACCAACTGAATACCACTCGCGTTCGAAGCTTGTAGGAGAAACTACGGTGGCTGTGAAACTTACTAGACTATCTAGAGCTAGAGCTTTCTGGGTATGTGAAGTGAAGCCAGCGAAATGCAACAGTGTCTTAAACATGCATTCTGTGTAATGGCCAGCAGAGGGCAGCTACATTGGCTGCAAAAAAGACCAATAGTATTGAGTCTTATGAAGAAATTAGCCAACTTTTCACTTGATTTATTAGCTCAGTAAACAGTTTCCTAATGAGTGTAAGATCTCAGTCACTAGTTTCAGTCTTCTTCCATACATTATGATGTTCATTTAGTAAATGACGGTCCCATTTAGAGTAAAATAGGTGACAAAGCAGGGTATGCTTTTACCTTTTGATTGACAGGTCATTCTCAGTGAGTCCGTCCAGCTCAACGCACTAAACTCAGATCAAACTCATTTCTTATTTCTTGCTTAAAATCTGTTCACAAACATATTTTGGTGTCGCCATTGTTTCCTCGCAGTATGTCACCGTGGCTGGCTCCGAAAAACCGACATGGTGACAGCCATCATGCCGAACTTGGGGGTTCAAAACGGTACTCCAATGGGTGACATAGGTTTGCACTTGATAAAAACATCTCATTCTAAGGTAACAAAAACACAACGACTCTTACTTTCAGGTGATTATACACTAATGAAACCATACCTACAAATGATATAGTCTATTTCTACCAATAGATCCTCAACCATAAGAACAACAAACTTGAGATGCAACAAGTGTGAGGCCATGTTACTCACACTGCCAGATTTGTAGAGACAGCAGCAACAGTGTGTCGTCCCCTCTGTTGTCAGTTTCAACAGGTATGTTATATAAATGCAGAAATGGCTGTAATAGCATCTGATCGCTCAAGCTGCTCTGTGAGGCAGCAGAGGAGGGAGGCGGTCCACGTGTTTTTTTTAACATAAGAGTGATGGAGCCGGCGATATTGAAGTGTGACAGAATATAATAGGATTTGATGAATTGCTTCTCCAAGAAAAAATAGGCATGTACTTCTGAGATGATTAACTGGTAGAATAGAGGAATATATTAATATTTAAGAGAAGTGAGCCCATTGTGCATAAAAACAAGGGTAGTGCTTTCATGTGAGGCAAAAATTGTAGCTTTCACTGGGACTCTTACATTAAAGCTTTCAGTAGAATGTCAAAGAAAAAGAAACTACCTCTGGATTTTCTTAGACACAATGAACCAGTCCGGTCACCCATATGTCATTGTTGAAGATGTTATTTCAAATTCATGGGCATTAATATGCTGCTACAGCCTCCACTTGTTTGTGAAGGTTTTCCACAACATATTGGCTGCAGGGATTTTCTCCCATTCAGCAACAAGATTGTGTTGGGAAAATCATTTCCTCATGGATTTGGCTTTGTGCACAGGGGGATTGTCAAATTGAAACGGGAGGTGGCTAGCTTGTTTCACTTCAATATTCAGCCTGACATTGTGTTCCATGTTAGAGGATTTCTCCTGTAGGAAGGGGTTTCTTTTGTTTAGTCCTTCCCTAACCAGTCAGTGACATCTGTTTACAGATGTCATTTTTTGCCAACACACAAGCTGCAGATGACTTTAAGGTAACCTAGGGCTGTCCCGAATACCATTTTTTGGACTTTTGAAGCTTCTCTCTAGTGCTCCTCTTTCCTCCTTAGACACATGCACACAGCAACACCACTCTCTTTCTCTGCATCTCACACTGCGACTCTCCCCGCCTCTGTCTGTTTCTTTTCCCAGGAGGATTTTTTTCACCCCACGTTTTGGATTTTTCACCCGCAATTCGTTTTCTCAACAGCCGGTGAGCGTCATGAGGAGGAGGCTTGTTATTTATCAAAAATGATTGAAACCAACGTGGCACCAAATGCATGACCTGGTCCGTGGTGTCCACATCATCTAACATAATACCAAAACATCTTAGCAAAATGCTAAAATGGGTTGCCAGCCTAAGTAAAGTCTATGTGGGAAACACACTACGGGATCAAGTTTCAATCTGGCTTGAAAAGAATCCCATTTGAATACTGATTTGGACATCAATTACCATGGCAACGGTCAAAGCTTCGAAAAGCCCTTGGGCTAGCATTAAGGTAACCTGTGAAGTTTTCTTGTGAAAAAAATTAAGTTATGTCTCAAATTCATTGGGTCTTATCAAAACACAATGCTAAATGTGTTAAATGCATTTCTTCTGAATATTGTTTTGTGATATTGATTTTTAGGTCAACTTACAGCAACCTGTAGTGCTGTGTCAGTCTCATCTACGTATATTACGTTTATTTTTCTATTTTTAAATATACATTTTTCAAAGATCTGGATATGTGGTTGTTAAGTTAAACGCCCAGCCTCTAAAGCTCTAAATTGCTTGTGGAGCCTGGGAGGAACTAAGGCTGGCTGAATGAAGCCTGGTTACTGAAAACAGCCAAATATGACGGCCCCCACTTGTCACTCAAAGCGGTTTTACGCTCGTAATTATGCATAACTTTAAGCCTTAATATAATTTAAATGGGTAAGTTATTTTAAAATTCACCTCTACAGTCATGAATGGGAAAATAAGCTATAGAGACTGAAACCATTATTTGTACTAGGCTGTAGAATGATGTTTATTTCTGCTGTAAAGTTAGGCATTTAAATATGGGGCCTCACTTCTGGAGCCAGTCTCAAGTGGCCGTTAGAGGAACTGCAGTTTTTGTTACTTCCGTGTTGGCTTCATTTCCAGCCACTGAGGTTGCTGCTTTATTAGTTACACTGTAACTACAAACTGTAGTGTGTAATGTTCAGATGACTGCAGCACAGAACTGCATCATCTCTGAGTAGTGTTGCACTTTAAATATCATGAAAATATGAGGCATGCAGCACAAAGAGCCTCTAACAAGGTCTAAATTACCTGGATATGCTT
The DNA here is from genome assembly GCF_905237075.1 of Dicentrarchus labrax. Lineage (NCBI taxonomy): Eukaryota > Metazoa > Chordata > Actinopteri > Moronidae > Dicentrarchus > Dicentrarchus labrax. The sequence goes on from NW_026136716.1 coordinate 13,891,141, forward strand.
CTACAATATGTGCATTATATTCGTTATAGTTCTCAGCCCCAAACTCTCAAGCACATATACCCCCAAAGACGTGATCTGGTTTCAGAGAAACTGTTCCTGTCTTCATCATTTTCCTTCTAATCTTGCCTTATGCCGATATCCTATTTTTCCTTTGTTGTATTCATTTTCTGCACATTCCCCAGGCAGGCCTGTCATATCCACACTACAATCCAGGTGTAATAATGCGCGAACCGAACCACTCAGACTCAGCCCCCGAGCAGCTTAGGGAACCCCGATAAACCCTGGCACTGATAACACTGACAGCAACAGCACGCCACAATACATTCACCACCACGCACAATGTAAGCCAAACACACACATATTCCACATGTTTGTTTGTAGCACTTTTTAAGGACACTGCGTTGACTTGTATTTAATCCCCAAATTGGACAATAACTGATACATGCCGCATAATACTCTTAATGGAAAACTGTGCACACATCAAGATTCTCAGCTGTAAAGCTTTTAACATTCCCCTAGGGTTTGGTGTTTAAAATTGCATGAAAATAGATTTGTCAGATTACACTGACAGAATATAGAAAACAGCTTTTAAAATGATTATTGCAATTGACTACATAAATGCATAACAATATGAATTTCTTTTTATCCATTTAATTTCCTCTGGTCCTGAAAGCGAACCAGACTTCAGTGACTCCAATGAAGGCACAAACCATTTTATGGTTCTTGCTCTGTGCAAATGCATGAAAGCTCTTGGGATGCAATGATGGCCTGCTGGCTGGTCGCCACTTTATTCCAAACTAAAATAGCCCTACAACTATTTTTTTTACAAGCATTCATGGCCCCAAGAGAAAGAATCCTGACTTTTGTGATCATTTTACTTTTCCTCTTGCTCTCACAAATACTAGAGATATTGGACATACATGCAGGTTACTGTGGCAGATCTAGTGCAGTACAGGGATTAATTATACAAAGTCAAAGTGATGTACCAAGGCTTACAGACATGTGGCAAAACCGGGAAGGCAGTCTAACAGGCAAACAAATCCAAATGGGGCACAAATCCAGAGTCCACAACACAAATCAGTCCAAATCAAGTCCAAAAACAAGAATAGTAAGTCAAAAAAACATTGGGAAACACACTCTCTGGAACACTTTACTTACATACAAATGAACTGGAACTGAGATAAAGGAACACACAGACTAAATATACCCGTTAGGGGAGGATAACTAGACACGGGTAAAACTAATCAGGGTGGGGCAGACAATCAAAATTGGCAGGAAAACAACCAACGACAGGAAATGAAGTTACAAAAGACACATGAGAAATGACTCTTTCAACATAAAGCAGGAAATAACTAAACCAAAACTCAAAACCATGACACTCGCAAGGAGTTTTATAGTTTTGAGTGAAACGTTTCCACTACTTGTGAATGGATTGCACATGTTTCCCTCAGGATAGATTCATTGTCCAATAACTGTTAGGACTTTTATTACCAAATACCGGCAAAAGTTCTAATTAGTCCTAATTAGCAAATGTTAGCATTAAAAGCTAAATAATATGGAGAACATGGTAAGCATATCTTCTAAACATCACCATGTCAACATTGTCGTCATGAGCATGTTAGCATGTTGATGTGAGCATTTAGCTCAAAACATGTCAGTTCATAGCCTCACAGAGCTTCTAGCGTGGCTGTAGACTTTCGGTATTGTTGATTAGTTACTACTTTAAAGGACCAATGTGTAACATTTAGGAGGATCTATTGGGAGAAATGGAATATAATGTCCATAGGTGTGTTTTCGTTTACGTTTCGTATCACCTGAAAATAAGAATTCGTTGCGTTTTTGTTACCTTAAAATTAGCTGTTTTATGTTTTCCATGTTTCTACTGTAGCCCAGGACCGACAAAGCAAACACTGGCTGTAAATAGGGTCTTTCACTTTTTTGGCGGGTTTTGCAGCCACCGTAGTTTGTCCTACACAGTTGTAAGATGAGCAGCATTCAGTTGGTTGCAATCTGCAACTTTACCACTAGATGCCAGTAAATCCTACACACTGGTCCTTTAATGTTCCTTACAAGGCCTGAGTTGGTGTGCTATCAGGCGGCAGTGCAGATTAATTTTTTGCATATATAATATTTTAGTTATTTAACACTAGTCATCTACCATTCATTTGTAATATCACATCAAGTGACAATGCTTGAGAAATAAATGACACTTGAAAGTATGAGTCCATGCCAAAGAAATGAAAGAGAGAGCTGGCAAACAATAAGGAGATGAACACTGGCAGCTAGATGTTTCCAGCGTGCAGGATTATTTGTTAAACCAGCCCTCTGATGTTTCCGAAACTGTAACTGAAAACACATTTTCACTCTGCATCAGCTTCAAAACTTTATAGGCCACAGCTTTTTGACAAAAACACATAAATCTGTCACTCACTTTTAGAATTGCTTTTTTTTTACAAGAGCAAGAAGATGTGTCCAAACCCAATCAAAACTGCTGTATGACCTCCAGGAAGTAACATTAATGTGTGTTCTTGTGGGTATTTGCATACCATAAATCTCAGACTGAAAAGTAGTTGTCCTTTCTGATAATGAATAATGATTAAGGATTTAACTCATATATTAAGTAAGGAAATTGGTTGCTGCAATGTGAGTTCACATGCAGAAAATAAATGCACAAAAACACATTATTATACAAGGTGGTGATATGTTTGTATTTGTCAAAGATAGATATATTTTAGACAGACAAAATGAGCAATTTGAGTCAATTATTTAACCATAAATAAACCTTAGTTGCAGTCATAGCTAAATATTACCACTATGTTTTAGTAATATATGTGCTTAAAGGGAAAAAACTAAAATCAAAGCATCGCACAAAACATCTCCATTGCAAACACCTAGTTTGTAGTCCAACATTTCTAAGAACTAGACTTTTTTTGTCAGCGAAAACACACACAGAACAAATAGTCTCCCATGAGGAGAAGGAGGAGGAGGAGGAGGAGGAGGAGGAGGAGTCATCAATTAGTACAGATGAGGAGATGGCTTCATAATCTGGGCACCATGAATGTCTGTATAAAATTTAATGGCAATCCTTCTAATAGTTATATTTCAGTCTAACTAAATTGAAATCTGAAACCTTTGTTCTTATAAATATTTATATAGTGTATTGAAATATTTCTGGGTTAATAAAATGGGCTTTTACTGAGGCTTTCTGCTCCAATGTAAGAAAAAAACTAGAGAGAATCCCCTGGAGCCTCCCTGGTTATCATGCTGCATTAATGTTGTATGGAGAAGATGGAAGATCCCAATTTCAGACCTGAAAATACTATTCTGTTGAGCAGGTTTTCAGCACATGAGAACTCTTGAGAATTGTCAGACACAATGGACGTGTCCTGTATTCTGGTGTGTACAGAGTGACAAATAAAGCCAACACAAAGTTTGGAGCTCACAATGGTTTGGTCACACTGAGATGCTTTAAATCATTAATCTTAATTGCTAGGCAGCTGGACTCGCTAGATTATGAAATCACAAGATCATGTGAGAATCCATCTTCAGGCTTCAAGCTTGCACTGTCCACCACAGTGGGTTGGACTGACCGGCGTCACATGCGGAACTACTGGCAGCCATGGCATGAGATGTGGGTTTGGTTTAACTCGACAATGGCGTCTGCTAAAGAGCTTTGGGTAGATGCTGCGTACATCAGTTATATCTAAACTGGAGAGTATTTCTTCATTCTTCATTCATCTTCTCCCAACTGACTTAAGTGAGAGTTTGACTATGTTGGTTTGTTGATCTGACTGGTAGCATTTCGCCCTTGATAGACACTGATAGACAGATGGTTCATCCAATAGTTTGCCGAGCACTTTTTGAAAGGGCCTGCCCTTTTCCAAACAGTTTCCAAAGATGACTTCCCAGATGGTTCTGTGTAACAAACCACCGGGTTGCTCAGGTTATTAAACTAATAGTGTGATGATTTAAAATGGCATAACAAATCTTTCCCAGTTCCAGTGCGTTTTGGCCTCAAAAAGTCCTGTTTTCTGTTTTGTTCTCTAAATTTTCCAACTCCTCTACCCCTAGACGTGCACACTCTTTCTTGGCAGCACCCCATAGGCAGCTATGTAGAGTTGTACAGTTATTTGGTTGGAGAAGCTCCTCATTAAAATCCCCCTACTGTGTTTTTACCATGGGCCTACCACTGGTTAGGGGCAAGAGAGTAATCATGAACAAATGGCTCAACATGAGCATCATTTCAGTCTTCATTTTCTCACACAAGGTTGTCCAAGTAGAAGAGGAAGCGCTGATCACATGTCATCACTCACCTCTTTATACCAGCACATTTTCCATTCATTCTCTGTTAGTTATTAAATTATGATAATACTTCAAACTAGTAGACAAATAAGCATATGGTAGTACTTTAACTAATGAACAAATAATGAACAATGTATCTATTAATGATTCATTAAGGTTCATTAGGACATTTTTTAACTTTAAACTGCTTTGATCGATTTCCTTTTGATGCAAGAAACATGGATGTGTAGGAACATATAATCAGATTAGATCAGTTTAAATTAATCTTTTCCTTGTATATAAAAAAATCTGTGTATATTCTGTAAAAATCAGCACAAAAAAGAAGAAAGAACACCGGCAGCTATTAAGTCTTATTTTTAAAGCACCAAAGCTAATGAAACTATATATATATAATATGAGTACAGCGTGTGGGGGCCGCTGCTCTAGGCCATGGGATCCTTGTCTAACCATGTTTACTTGACAACAGTTTTGCTAAAAATGTTATAGTATGCATGCTAGGCCAGCAGGTGGCGGTGTAACTTTGCAACTCAGCACCAAAACAGAACACCACAATTTCTGAAGGGATGACGTGGGGTTGTTACTCTGGAGTATAAAGCATCAAAGTGTATCTATTTGGTGGAAAACGCAATAGCAATGCTTGAAGTTAGGCTGTGTCATCGCCGTTTTCACAGGAAATACATTTACACGGCGACGGTAAGGGCAGCATTTCCAAAAGTGAAGACTGGAACTGGAATCCGGTTTTACCATTTTATACAAAAACTGTTTGCGTTTTGCAAGAATCCACCAGACCTGAATGAAAAAAACCAATCAGAGCTGAGAAAGACAGCTGAGTCTCATTCCCAGGTCGTCAAATATTGATGCTGGGAATGAGATTCAACAATCAACTATCTTCAAAGTCATCAGCCCAAAGCATCTTTCTATTTTTCTTGGTTGGTTGTTTTTGTTCAGGTCCGGTGTATTCTTGCAAATGCCATTAGGAACACTAGGAGCAGCCAGAAAAAACTGATTTCACAGATTATTTGTCTCATGTACGACTGTCAGGATATAGTAAAATATGACAAAAAGTTATTTTTTTTATAAAAATTGCCTACTGCAGCTTTAAGAGAGCATAGGCTTTCATGAAAAAAAGTTTCAGAATTTTAAAATTGATATATTTTAAAGATGTAATCAAAATGTATTCATAATCCTTAACAATGTAACTATAATCTATTTACAATTACGATTATAGTTAGTTATTTTTTTAAATCAGAACAAGTAGTCCCAGTTACATGTAATCTCTGACTACCCCACACTGTGCCTGAGCTGTGACGACTATTTTTAGATTCTCTGGGGCACTCTCAGGTATAAGGTTAGCGAAAGGAGAAAAAACTCCTCAAGTCTTAATGAAGTGACCGAAATCCCTGCTCAACCACAAGAGTCCTGTGTCTAATGGCTCTCCTTCAGCCAGCCCGTACAGTGGGGCTGCTGCAAGAAGTCATCAGATACGTGGATCTGCGATCTGTTCTACTCTCAGATTAGAGTAGAACTGATCACTGCTGACACAAAATGAAAATGTCTAATTGAATTATTGCTATCTCATTAAACTTTGCCTTCAGGCGACATACAGTAAACATCAAATACCCACAGAAGAATGTCATCAGATGACTGCACAGCACCTTCTAAATATAGCACCTTGAAGCATGAATGCTACTGTCAGCTACACAAATTATATATATTTTTTTATGTATTGTCATTTAGAGCTCTGTTTCAGAAAATAGACATCCCTCTCTGATTCCCTGTACAGTATATACTTCATCCACACATTCGCTCTGTTGCCCAGTCCTGCCTGTTAGTTTGCACCTTCAGGGCTGTTATGTAACAGTGTTAAAATATAATAACTGCTGTTTGCATATTGACTGACAGTGATTTCTGTATGGATTTACATGGGTTGAGTCCATTTTTAAAAAGTGGTTCCAGTGCTACATTTGCTTTATGAATGGATCTATGTTGTCCTTATCTGATGTAATGGGTTGAAATATTTTACTACTAAAACACAACTGACATCATGAGGGAATTAAGGTGAGTCCTGCTTTATTACCTGATCTTGAAAATGCCCTCTGTTTCTAAAACTAATTTGAGGACTTGCAGATTCCCAAATGTTTAATCACATCACAACACAGAAAATGAAGGTAGCATATAGTCTACACATTGCACAGACAGAGCAGGGGCTGATCTAGAAAATTATTAATGGGGTGGCCAGAGGATGGCATGGAGACTGTAAGGGGAAATATATACTGATTTACACCATGTTTACAGAATGGTTTTTAGTTCAAATTTTGTATCTTTCATTCATATGAAAGTGCCATTTTGGGGGCCGATTCCACAGTGCACTCTTTTGAAAACGCCACCGTTATTGTGACAGTGTAAACTGCCAAAACCGCTCCCACTGCGGAATGACACGGTCCCACTTTTTCCACAATTACTGTACGGGTTAGATACATCCGCCAGAAACCAAATTTTAGATAAGGCATAATAAAGTCAACACAGTTTACAGTTACACTGCCCCCTACTGGCCTGACATGCATGTTGCATCATTAGTGAGGTATGACTGAATCTACAGTAAAGGCTGTGGCATATTTAATCCACAATTAAATCGCAACCTTTTACATTGACTGACAGTTCTCAGCTGAAAGTTGGCATCTGAAACCACTGCCCTTGAATACTAATTAATACAGTGACTCATAGCATTAATTAACACTATACATTAACAGAGAATTAGTACATTACAGTACCTTGCATTATCACCATAGATACAGTAAAGAAACCACAAATATAACCACATTTCCAAAAGAAAATTGGATATAGTGTAAAAGAGATGGTATATACCCTGTGTTATCGCTCATAATATTGAAAATAATAAAAGCTTTTGCACAGTTTGACATTGAGGTAGGTTCAAATATTTTGTTCAGGGGGACATTATCACTTACTTTCATGTCAAAATAATTAAATCTAATAAATGCCTTGTTTGACCACATCATCTGCATGCTTGTGCGTACAGTGACAGAAGAATGTGATTTATTTTTGCATCAGTCTCTGCAAGGACCAGCAGACTATGGTTAATTCATCTTTAAACTGGGTGCTCTGGTAGGCGGTTCATGCATTCGTAATATGTTAAACATTAGTCTGTGCTTCCATTCATCATAATTCATTCATCAGTCAAAGTATCAGCATGCTTATGGCCTGTTTGTGTCTTCAAGTGTCTTCAAGCCTCCTTAAGTACTTTGGAATTCAGAGTTCAAGCAGGGTTCTGTTTTAGCCAAATAAACGGATCTGAATGAGTGAACTATATCTGAGTGAATAAACTGCTCCATGGCGCACCATGAAATGATGGGATTAGCGCCCATTCACAGATAAGTAAGGTACTCACGGGTTCCATCGAAACGAGTGGCGATGGTGTCCAAGAAGGTGTTTTGTGGCGCGATCAGACCCCGCATCACCGGCATCCGAGAGCGGGTCGAGCCGCGTCTCTCCCGCCGCTCCGATCCACCTTGGCTCTCGCCGGCGGTGGACACGAAGCCCGGCAGGAACCTGGACGTGGTCCCCGGCGCTCCTCCTAACCCATGGAGGAGGGCGCCGAGCCGAGACACCCGGGACTCCACGGTCCAAAAGTGTAACGCCGACCACCGAGCAGGTGATCCCGGCTGAAGAGGAGGAGAGCGGAGCCGCTGGAGGCTGGAGGGGAGAGGACGGAGGGATGGAGGGATGGAGGGACCACGGCGAGGATGGTTACATTTACGCACGGGTGTGCTGCGATGCAATCCCTCTCTCCTCCTCCCTTTCCCTCTCTCTTTCTCTGTTCCTCTCTTACACAAACACTTTTCTCTCTCTTTCCATTCGCTCTTTCTTTTTTTTCAGCCTCCTCTTCCAGTGCACCAACCTCTCTCTATCTCTTTGAAATTCTATCAGTCTCTCTCCATCCTTTGATGCTCTGATGAATGCCTGTTTTAAGCGGGTAAATGAAAGGGTTATATTGTCTTTATTTTGCGTGTTACTTTAAATATCCAGCACTTTCTGTCGGGTTTCACACTCGAACCTTCAAAATTGCAAGACTAATACACCTCTCTTTGTGATTAATATCATATTTCTACATATATTACACATATTCCACTAGTGAAATATCCAAAAACCTCATGTGCATATATGAATGTTTCACATGTGCAACACGTTCTACATGGGTGCTTTTTGTGTGTGTGTGTGTGTGTGTGTGATGCATTGCACACTATATGCAGACTGATGTTGTGCAGGGCCGAGAGTATGAACTGGAGAAAATGATTAAAGACCCTGCTCGGGTCGAGTTTGCATGTTCTCTCCGTGTCTGTGTGGATTTCCTCTGGTTGCTCCAGTTTTCTCCCACAATCCATGCAGGTTAGATTAATTGGCAACTCTTAATTCCCTATAGGTTCCCTGAATGTTACAGCCTCATTACAGACTGGAGACCAATCCAATCCAATCCAACCAATTTGAGCTTGTAAGGCAAGTATCGATATGGATGGATGGATGGATGGATGGACAGGAGTTCCTGTTTGTTTGTGGCAGCTTGCATAGGTTTATACCTTCGATTTCTAGCAACTTATATATAATCCCTAAAATGATTCCTCGCCACTTCTGTAAATAGTAAACTTATTTTATTTTTTTTGGAGGGATTTTTGCCTTTTTTGAGAGGGACAGCTGAAGATAAGACAGGAAATGTGTGAGAGAAAGAGATGAATCCATCCAAATAACGTTTCAAAGTTGGGCAACATTTTGGCGAGGAGAAAACTGGCATGGCCATTTTCAAAGGGATCCATTGACCTTTGACATCAAGATATCTGAATGAAAATGGGTTCTAAGTCTTTCCTTTGCAGGCATGCAGTTTGGGGGCAAAAACCATGCCGTTTTTTTTGCATGTGGTATGAACGTGTTATTTTTACCTAGTGAGGACTCTAAGTGCTTATAACTAACTTCCTTAAACAAAAAAGGAAAGAAAAATGTTCACTAACTTCTAAAAACAAGAACAGTCCTCATTCTCACAGGTTAATACAAGATTAACAGTCTAACTACAGCAACAAGGCATCTTAGCAAGCCACAAAACATCAGCTTCCCTAAGGCTGATCAATGTTTTATAGTTTCAGTTCCCAGGTTGGTTTTTTTTGGAGAGCTACAGAGCTGGATGCCGCTCCAAATCAGGTTCTTCATCAGGGAGGAGGTAGGAAAGATGAAGAGAGGCCACGCCTCTCCAGCTGGAGCCAGTCCAGCACTGGAGACCGCACATCTTATTTACACAGATGAAACACTACAAGAGATGTTATTCACAAGGGGTGTGAGTCGGCTGCAGCCTTATCACTGAGCCCATCAAACCCCCAGGACTCACTCAAGCACAAAACTTGAAACAAAACTGGACTGAACTTCTGAACATATTTGTTTCCATACTGAAAGTCCTGAGGTACTTTTTCTGATTGTAGACATATTCACATTCAGGATTCCCAACGGCCTTGTTATTCCCAACGGTGGTAAGCAGGCATACCTCTGCTTCCCCACACTTCAAAGGGAAACATTGTACTTTGTACTCCTCAGCATGCATATTACAGCTGCATATGCACATCAAGACTTTACACAGAAAACATGATCAGCTTATAAAATAAGATGCATTGTTACAGATCCAACTACTCAAACTGAGCATCACAGGAAACTGTCACATTAAATGCACACAGTTATGCTGTTTTGACTCAAAAACATTACAGTATTGTAACACAATCTGAATTAATGTGTTAAATTTGACAGAATTTGACACCAAACTGTGGTGGCACCTGGGGTGGCCAGGCATTTTTAAGGGGTGTGCCACCCAGCTAGATCCGCCCCTGCTGCTTCTAGCAAAACAGGCTCAATGTAGGCAGAACTGAACGCCCACAGCTAGCCACTAAGCTAAGTTAAGCCGTCCACACCTGCCAGTGGGAAGTGGTCCTCATTAAACAGCAGAACGGTGTCAATCAAAAGAGAGGGTGTGAGGTGGAGGAAGGAGGATTGGGGTGGTGGTAGTGATAATGGTGCAGTGGCAGGGGGGAGACAACTAGCAGGTTATGTTATTAAAAGAATAAACTATGACCACATTGTACGTTATGTTGGTCCTAACAATTCGCACTGAAGTGCAGGCCACGAGTGGTATTTGTAGGGAAATAGTGCCCTCTACAGGACATAAAGCTCAAGTGAAGCCACATCAAAAGGGTTATGAGGGGCAATGGTAATTGAAAATGTCCCTTATCAACAACATGTAAACATTAAACATTCCTTAGAAAATGTATTTAAAGCCTCCTAACACTAAAAAAATCAGTTTTTCTTCTCTACCAAATTTGATTTATTTGGATACTGTAATTAGGTAGAAGGAGAAGATTTTTATTTTAATGTAGAAATTCGACTTTTTTTGTGGAAGAACATATATAGAAAAGTAGTGTTAAATTATGAAATTACACAATGCTATTTGCTTCAATCCAGCAATACCAGCCTCATCTAAATAAACATTATATTTGGCCACATACACCTCAGATACAGATACATTTTAAGCTTCTGGTTTTACAATGACACGTAGGAAAATGATTATAAAGCTTTCACAAACTGTACTATTCATCCATTTATTTGAGTTTCATTATATTTTTTACACCATCCTCATAACATGACCTTTTTTGCTGTCTCCATTTGAAAGTATGCTTTTATTACACTGCTCTTATGCATTCATTTGTAAACCAAACCAACCAGAGTTCAAATACATGTACTGTAGGTGCTTCATCACTGTTACACACAATGAGAAGGTAATATGATTTGGTCTAACCATTTAGGATGCACATCCACTATTCTATCAGGCAAGTGGATGGAAAGTCACCTCGCAGACTGTGAAGCAATCAAAAAGTAAGCACTCTGCTGAAAACTATATTTGTTAAAGGCACTCAACAGTCTATGTTTAATTTAAAGGTAACTTTGCATAGACATCAAGGCTCAGTGCACTTTAAGTGGATGTCTGGACTGCACAAACTGGTGTAAAATCAGCTGTAACGGTTTTTCCCACCCTCAAGTCAGAACTCTGGCCTTTTCTGTGATCTAACTGGGTTAAGAAAGATCTGATGGTTTGCAATGAAGTTTGATATTCAAGAACCCCAGAGGATGAATCCTAATAAATTTGGTTAAGAGATCCAAATATGGACGGCCTGAATAAAGTCTGGTTTCTGAAAACACCTGCCTGTGATGGCACCAACCTGTCACAGAGGTCATGCCCTTAATTATGCATAACTTTAAGCCATAATATAATTGAAATGGGTGAGTTATATGAGAATTCACCTCCCTTACAGTTAGAATAGCTATAGAGACCATTTTTTGCACCATACTGTGAAAATGTACATTTCTGCTGTAAATTTGAGTTATTTACTCTCTACACTCTCTACACTCATAAAAACATGCAAATTGAGCACAATGCAAAGACTTCGTTAATACACAAACCGTCCACACACAGCCAGGCTCCACAAAGTTACTGGTATTTACCTCAGTGTCCTGTTACACACATGTGGGGGCAGTTTGTTACATTGTCGGCATTTACATTTCAGTGAACACATTGGGATACTACTGAAATTGGCAACATTCTGCTGGACAACGCCACGAATGATCAGAAAGAAAATGAAGACAGTGTTTGTGTTATTAGACGAAGAGAGAGAGAGAGAGAGAGAGAGAGAGAGAGAGAGAGAGAGAGTTCATAAAGGGCAACTCCCTCACTTCACCCTCACCTTCCAGGCCTGAAGGAGAAACTATGGTGGACACGAGAAACGTGAACGCCCCTTTTTAGAGCCAGTGTTTGGTTTGTCTGTTTGACTAGCATGGTCTGTAGATAAAAACAGCTCATTCTAAGGTAACGAAAACTATACTATAAACTATTCTATATTCAGGTGATTCTTTCATACACTAATGAAAAAATACCAATGAATATTATATTCCATTTCTGCCAATAGAGCTCTCTAAATGTTAAACACTGGGCCTTTAGGTTGTTCATGGCCATATCTTTTATGCCCATGCACACAGACTCACATACACCTGAGCTATCTCGACTATGTTAAAAGGTTTAATTTGCCCAGGCTTTGAGACAGCCATATTAAAGCACTAAAGGATTTCATTTTTCACACATTTCTCTGTAGTTCCAAAGAAAACTATTCACAATAAGGTTATTCACACACACATACACACACTGTGAGCAACACAAACTAAAGAGACTGCTACATCAAAACTAGTCTCTAAAATTGTCTACATGTCAAAAATGGTCTACTACAACAATTGACACCTCTAGAAGTATGTGAGAAAATATCTGAAAATGTGATTGTATTTCACTCCATAATCATGTATGTGAACCTTGTGATCACATGTTTTGAAGCTTCTTCTGTACCTGGTCTTCTCTTCTCTTGGTCTTTTTGTGACGGCCCTAGGGATGGCCTTATTCTGTTCCTCTTGCTTGGATTGTTTGCTCTTTGTTTCAGGAAGGGGTGGAGCTGAGATTACTCTCTGATGTAGCTCACCTGAGCAGGCTGGGCCCAGGAGGCTATACATCAGACCTGGAAGGCTTTCTCACTCTCTTCCCTTGGCCTGCTGACTGAACTACTGGTTTTTGTTTGTGTTCTGGGTTTTACATTCATACATCTACACCTCACCCTTCACTCAAACAGACATTGCAGCATACTGATTTACTGATAGACATATTAAACTGTATTTATTATTTTGTTATTTACTTAATTAAATTCTGTTAACTCCCAGACTGTGTGGTCTCCCTCTTTGTCACACTCTTTTGAGCCAGGTTGCGACAAAATGGGGGCTTGTCTTCTTTTGTTTGGTAAGTTGTTTAATGTTCAGTAGAAATTTATTTGTAGTTTGCTGGTAGGTTAGTATTTTGTTAGTATTTTTGTCATCTCTGTTCTCCCATTTATCTGCTTAAGTTAATGATTGGGGCTGGCTGCAGAAGAGGGTAGAGAGTGAATTTGTTTAGTTTAGTATGGCAAGTAGCGTTAGAGCTGCTAACAACCAGTTTTGGGAGGCTGCATAGTCTAATTTTGGTTACTGGTTGAGAAATAGCGGAGTTTGTCTGTGTATACAGAGTTTGGTTAAGGTTTCTGCATAGTTTGTTGCTTTGTTCTGGTCAGTAGTGCAGGTGTTAGGGCTAGAGCTTTAGTGATGTTTGGTGTACTGCTGGAGACAGTTTTGGAAATTGAGCCGTGGTGACAGAGTTGATTGTTTGGGATGCGCATGGGAAAATTGGAGCTTTCTCTGGTAGGATGAAGGAACGTTTCTCCTTTGGGATTCGTTCGTAAAATCATTGTAGTGAAAATGGTTAGAGCAGTTGTCTCGGGGGCACATCCCTAGGCTCGAGGGGGTTGCTGTTTTTGTAGTGGCTTTCCTTGGTCTGGTGGTTTCTAGTGCATAAATACCCACTGTAAGTAACTGCATGAAGACCAGGGTTGAGATTAAGTTTTTGGATAGGCAGTTATTGGGAAAGCTCTAATTGTATGGCATCGCAGTAATCAAAACTGTACTGGTATGGCTACTTTTGCTAGTTTTGTTCAGTCTCCGTCTGAAGAGCTATTGAATCATTGTGCAAAAGAGCAACTTTTGAAGCTAGTTGAGCATTATGAGGTTGACATTGGAAAGAAACAGTTAAAGAAGGAAATTAAAGAGTCGTTGAGGGCTGCTTTAATGGAAAATGGTGTTCTGCCGGTTACTTTGAAAAAGTCAAGTGTCTCTGAGGCTGTGGTTTCCTCAGGACTAACCTTTGAACAGCAAAAAGAGTTGTTGTTGTTGCAAATGTAGAGGGATAAAATAGGCATGGAAAAGGAAAAACTACAACAGTCTTTGGAAAAGGATAAACTTGAGTTACAGTACTTCCGGTTAAAACTAATTGGGGAGGGTAAGATGTCAGGTAATGCTGACACGGAGTCTGGTTTATCTGGACGTCAAAGTTCGAGAATGTTTGATGTGGTGGGTAACTTGCGTTTAGTGCCGAAATTTGATGAACGAGAGCCAGACACTTTTTTTCTCCCTTTTTGAACGTGTCGCGAATGCTAGAGGTTGGTCTCATGCTGACCGTGTAGTAATGTTGCAATCGGTACTGACTGGGAAGGCCCAAGAAGCTTATTCAGCGCTCAGTGCAGCTGACAGCCAAGTATATTCTACTGTTAAAGAGGCCATTTTAAAGGCTTATGAGTTGGTACCAGAGGCCTATAGACAGAGGTTTAGGTCTTGGAGAAAGTCTGATAAACAGTCACATGTTGAGTTTGCAAGGGATTTAACTAAACATTTCAACAGGTGGTGTTCAGCAACGGAGGTCACTACTTTTAAAGATCTGGGTGATCTCATGGTGCTAGAGCAGTTTAAAGATTGTATTCCATCTGAGGTTGCTACTCATATTGCGGAGCGTGGTGTAGAAACTGCCTCTGAAGCTGCTGTTTTGGCAGATGAATATGTGTTGGCACATAAAAGAGAATTTGGAACAAATGGGGTTTCAGATAATGATGAAGCTAATCGTCATTCAGCAAAATTTTCTTGGCCTGAGTCTTCAAAGATAAAACATGGTCCACATTCAGTAGGTTTTGGTAAAATTTGCAATTATTGCCATGAGAGGGGACACTGGAAAGCAGAGTGTCCTGTGCTCAAAAGCAGGGTAAATCGCAAAGGTTATCATGTTAAACCAGTCGCTCTCAGTGTTCCAGTTAAACAAGCTCCAGTTGACACAGGTGTTTGGACTTGAACCAGAATCTGAGAAATACTCAGGTTTTGAAGCTTTCGTGTCAGATGGGTTTGTCTCTCACTGTTAGCGATGTTAAAGTGCCTGTGAAAATTCTACGAGACACAGGAGCAAAGAATTCATTTATTCTATCTTCTGTGCTTCCCTTTTCTCAAGACACAGATACGGGTGAATGTGTGGTGGGTTTAACCCCTTTGTATGTTCCTGTGCACAAAGCCCGTCTGTCCTGTGGTCTTGTGGATGATGTCCATGTGGCAGTTTGGCCCGCCTTGCCTATTGATGGGATAGATGTGGTTTTGGGGAATGATCTGGCTGGAAATCAGGTTTGGGCTGATGGCTTGCCACCTGTCAAACTTACATCTTTGATAAAGGCAGAAAACTGTGATGTCTTTAGCGCTTGTGCTGTGACAAGGGCAAGGGTGTGATTTAAAAAATGACTTTCATCTACCTGATTCTCTTTCTGTCTCAACAGGAAATTATCAGTGAACAGCGAGCTGATGTTGCTTTGAGTGAGCTGTTTGACCAGGTGCAGACTAGCGAGGACGCTAAAAGTGCAGCCGTTGGGTATTTCCTGCAGAATGAGGTATTGGTTCGTAAGTGGGTGCCTCAGGGTTTGGATTGTGTGGGTCATCCTGTTGTTCAAATAGTGGTACCAACTAAGTATCGAAATCAAGTGTTGAAGTGTTCTCATGACCAGACGGGGCATTTGGGGGTTAGGAAAACATATGGTCACGTGTTGCGTTACTTCTTTTGGCCTCGTCTTAAGCGTGATGTGGCAGCTTACATTAAGACGTGTCATACATGTCAAGTCACTGGTAAACCAAATCAGTCGATAAAGCCTGCCCCACTTTGCCAAATCCCTGTGGTGAACCATCCATTTGAACATCTAATCATTGATTAGATCATTGATTAGATGTTGATTTAGATGTTCAAGCTTCATGTGGATGCAAGCCCTGTTGGAGCAGGTGCTGTACTCCTTCAAGCAGACAACCAAGAACCCAAATCAGAGGCTCATGCGGTGGGCTTTGTTCTTGCAGCCTTACAACTTCGATATTCGCCATATTAAGGGGAAAGATAATGCCGATGCTTTGTCTCGTGCACCTTTTATAAGTTTTCATAACTTAACATGTCTTTTACATTGTCCTCTGCAGCTCTGTTTCCCTTCCTCTTAAATTGCTCCTAGGCGACAAGGTTGCTGAGGTTGGAGATGAGTCTGGAGAGGGGAGGAGTATCAATTTGTGTAGAAGGTGTGTTCTGTAATAACTTTACATAAAGTGAAGCATATTTGATCTAACATATACTGAAGTTGTCCAGTTTGCTTACGAAATGAATGCACATTGTTAGGTTCAGGGTAGGAACCCTGTCTTATGGGGGGGGTCACCTGAGCAGGCTGGGCCCAGGAGGCTATACATCAGACCTGGAAGGCTTTCTCACTCTCTTCCCTTGGCCTGCTGACTGAACTACTGGTTTTTGTTTGTGTTCTGGGTTTTACATTCATACATCTACACCTCACCCTTCACTCACACAGACATTGCAGACATACTGATTTACTGATAGACATATTAAACTGTATTTATTATTTTGTTATTTACTTAATTAAATTCTGTTAACTCCCAGACTGTGTGGTCTCCCTCTTTGTCACTCTTTTGAGCCAGGTTGTGACAGTCTTTTCTTTTAATTGACAAGGGAGCTATGAGTTCTGCAAAAGTTACAACATAGGTTTAAATCGGGGCTGCCCTCAGGTGGAGCCCACCAGGCTGAAGTTGTCCTGCCTTTTGGTTCAGTTTGGCCTGCAGATGTTTCTAGGAAAAAGCATTAAAAATGAATTAAAACAATTATAATATACATATGCAGTTAATGCTGTTTTATTTCTTGTGGGGTAAAAATGCTTGTAAATATGTGCAAAGAAGTCAGGATCCTAGTAACAATTTGCATCTTAATAATACAACATGAAAGGTGTTTTTGGGTCATGGCCCACCAGGTTTTAGTTTTTGCTCTCCAAGGCAAAAAAATAGGCAACCCAGGTTTAAATAAATATGTTGAGAGTGGAAGTTGACCCTTGACCTTGGGAACAGGAGCTGACACAATAGTCTTGCACAAGGTTAATTAGTAGATAACTAATGCACAGATGTTCGTTCAGAGCTGAGTGTTTGTTTTTTTTGCAGATTGTATGAACTGTTCCTTTAATAATGATTGTGCTGTTTGTGAATACCACCAACAGATGTCAGTGCAGGATTAGTCACAGCTTCAGCTCCAGGGTGATGTAATGCAATGAAGTCTGAATGAAAACCAACAGCATTTCCCCACAGGTTTACAGCTGTTAATGCAAGAGCTACATTTTCCTTTAATACTGCAGCCTGTTTCTCTGAGCTTCTGACCAACGACTTCAGTATTATTGCTTGGCTGAAACAGAGAAAAGAACAGAATACGGAAAACAACTAAACTGTGATGAGGGACCACACGTACATGGCTTCACAACTAAGATCCAATGTTTAATGGAAGCCAGTGTCAGGTCAGAATAGAGTAACCTTTCTGTTCATAATATATGGAGTGTCAAATTCCCTTTGTGGGGTGGGTTATCCCTATGTTATTTTAATGGGGAAAAATAAAAAAATGGAGGCCATCTTGAAAATGAATTCAAAAAGTTCAACAACCTTACACATCTGCATGAGAGAACAAAACAGGACAAATCATTCCTATACATTGTATCCTTATATAACAACATAAATCACACATGTTCTGAAGAGAATGTGACAAGCATCCCCAATTGGTAGGTACAGCCTAGCTACGCAATAAACTATAGCTCTCCCTTTATACTTCTAATGGTAACAATAACTTTATTGTAAACCCATTGTGTAAAAGCCTAGAAGAAATAAAATGAAAGGGATAAGCTGGATATTTAAATTTAGACATGAAAAACACTAAAACTCCTCTCACCTTGTCTTACTCCTGAAATTACCCTGTAGTTGACCTCTGACCCCAATTCAGAAAATTTCTGTGCCAACAGTTTTTAATGCCGCCCTGTAGGGAGTGAGATCTAATGAATGTGACAACCAACCCCGTTCTCCCTTATTAATAATAAATCCTACAGCATTTCAAAAATTATAATTTATTAAGTGCTTACATGGTTAAACCAGGATTCAAACATTTTAAGACTGCAAGGACGCACTTAAAATGTAGAATAATAACACTAACAACAAATGAAAACAACATTAATAATACAAAAAGATAAAGAATAACGGGAATAAAACAGAGTGCTAGCATTAATAAAAGGCTGAATAACGTCACATTAGCTTACAACATTCAACTCTATTTATCTGTTTGTGTAGTAAACAAGAATTTTCAACGTCATAGCGCAAATATGAGTCGTCATGCAGCTTGAGAGGCTGCTGGTCTCCGGGCTGAAAGCATGACACAGTGCGGGCTGGTGTTTATCAACATGTCCGCCGTCATCTGTCCTCAATGAAACATATCATCAGCCGCACGCGCTGCCATAGAAAGCTGCATTAAAGCGTAAACCAAGTGAAGCTGGGCGCGCGCCATAGGCTGAGCATCTGGCGGGCGTCTCCGCCTCCCTCACGCTCCTCACTCCGAGCGCTCGCGCCCGTTGCGGATGCGTGCGACGGGACGGTCTCGCGCACCCCGCTGTCTCTTCTCCCCTGTCTTTCTCCCTCAGCTGGAACCGAAAATTAACTACAAACACAGCTATGGGAGGATTTAACGCTTAGCGGCCCCTGCTCCATTTTATTTAAATTTTAAGCGTCGAGTTTATTCCCCGCGAAAATGGCGACGGGGACAGGCTGGCAGCCTCCGTACAACACCTCGACTAGCAGCACCAAATATACCCCCTCGCCAACGTCCAGCATGTTTTACGACGGGAGTTTGACGCTGGAATACACTCAAGACCTGCATTTGAAGATGAGCAAGAAGATAGCACAACTGACCAAGGTCTGTCGGTGTGAATGAATGACGGAGGATGTAGTGACCAAGTCTTTTAGAGCAGGTTGGATGTAGACGGAGTGTACTGTAGTAGAGGAGGGCTGTGTTGGAGCTGGTGTATGGTGGGACGTAAACATGCCGATGAGGAGGGACGTGGTAGTATTTTCTGGTGTTTTATACATGTACTTTGGTGCAGCTCTGGCGCTTGTAGTTGTGTTGTGTTTAATGAGATTTTACTGCCCTGCAACCTCGCAGGGTTCATAGGTCATTATTAAATAGGTTTATTTCTGTTGCTAATATGTAGTGGTAGTTATTTATCAATCCTTTTTGAGCAAGACTTGCCTAGAAAGAGTTTGTGTTCTCCTGCGATCTCACTCCTCTGTGCAGGCTGGTAGTAGCCCATACTGTACTCTGCCTGGAAGAAAACTGTGACCAGACTGTAATTCATACACTGATGAGCTGAGAGCTTTCCAGATGCTCAGAGGAATATGTTGCTGTAAAAGTACCCTCAGCCACGCCACAGTTCAACCTGTGAATGTTTCTCTGCCATCACAGGGCTGCCACTGCCACTGAAGGGCTTAGGGAAGTTATGTAATCTTGGAGGGGATGCAGGGTTTTCGCCAGAGCTGCTTCTTTGTATCCACCTGAAACCATGAGGATCTTGGGATACGGCGTTGTTCTGTAGTAGAAAATTTAAGGTGGCAGCTGCGTTTGCTGCATCTATAGGCTTTTGGCTTAGTGGAAGGCTGGACACAATGTAAATAAAACAGTTTGCTCGATCATGCTGTAAAAGGGGGAGACACAAACAGAGAGTAGAGGACAGAAGATTTTACATAACAGGCATGGTGATACTATCCCAGTACAGATTTAGACAGTGTGTACAGTTGGATAAGCTGTACAAATAACACACAGCTAGATTGGAAATGTGGATATGCAGGATTATAATGCAACTGATTCAGTGGTTGATTAAAATTATTTGCGGTGGTGCAAAGATCGGCGAGGCGATGGCAGTGGATTTAAGGTCCACGGGATGTGTTTCGACCAGGTTCACTGGGACTTTGCTGCGTGGAGTAGTCTGTATGTTCTCCTCGTCTTTACATGGATTCCCTGCTCCTCAGAGCAAAGAAAGGCAGGTTACGTGGACCCCAGATTGACTCGATTGTATTGGTGTTTGTGTGTGTCAGCCCTTTGATAGACAACCTGACAACCCGTCTGGGGCGTTTCTTGCCCAGTGCATGCTGGGAAAGACTCCAGCCCCCCAGCCCCCCAGGGTACCCATGAGCCTGAACAGAAAACGCAGAAATTGTATGTTTTGATGATTGGAAGCCAAAATCATTGATCCAAGTGAACGCCACCACTAAAATTACAAAGACAGGATTGGGAACAGCTACATATGTTTTCTATTGTAAAAAAAATGACTGACTGGGTCTTTAAACATATTGTCATTTCTGTGTTTGTCGCTGGTCTCATATCTGTAATTTGCATGCAGCTCAGTCTATTAAGGTGCTCTCAGTAATAATAATCAATGCAAACATGACCCCTGAGGTCAGAGACAGAGACGAGGACGGCGAGGACGGCTGTCACTCTCCATGTGACCATGGCAACCACAGGAACCAAACAGAGGATCACGATGCAAGAGTTACTGGTGTCTTTTTTTCCTGAATAATTATTATGTTTATGACAATAGTTAGTGAAACTAACTGCGTCATGTTGCAATGTGAGTAGAATGGGTGGTACAGCTCGTCAGTAGGATCTGTTAAAGCGATTAATGGATCGTTAGAGGAATAAAGTGCAGCTGTTTCCATAATAGATTCAACATTTCATGCAAATGCAGTAGAAAGGTAAACATGCTGTGGCACAAGCGCCCCGAGTGTGGGCTGTTTCTGTGTTATATCACTGCAAACTGAATATCTTTGAGGTTTGAACTCTTATATGTTAATCATTTGCACTGATAATGAAAATAGCTCTTAGTAGGTGGTTCTCAGTCCTTGGGGGGGGTTCCATGTAGGGCTGCACAGTTAATGGAAATATTATTGAAATATATTATTGTTACAGACTCCAACAAATGTCACATCATCACTTTTTTTTCAGTGAAAATGAAAACTGTTGATCCAAAAAGGATCATTCCCACTAATTGTACTATTTCAAAACTGGAGATAAATGTGTCAATACTAGACCTACTGGTGGGGGAATGGGGAATATTTTAATTTCCCTATTATTTAATTGACTAAAAGTTCATCAATTTGGGGGTCCTTGACACCAAAAATGTTGAGAACCACTGCTCCAGAAAATAGCTTTCTCAAGTTATTTCATTGTATTTTACTGCATCTTTGCTGTTGTCTTCTCCAGCCTACTTTAAAAGCTAAGAGCACTTCCCTGTGTAGTGTGTCCAGATGTCGTTGCTTTTTAAATATTGAACATGTTATGGCAGATTTATGCCTTTGTGTTTTGCTCGTGTGTGGGTATCTGCAGGCTCACCGCTATCTGCTTACTAGTCACTCTCAGTTTGGCGCGTGTGGAAACATTGCCATTTCAAATGAGTGAATCAGATACCGCCGCATCGCTATTCATGTGTTTGTGTTGTTCTGCTTAGGCGAGATAATTCTTGCATGAATCAAATCCGTGTTCTCTGTGAAGCTTTCAGTATGGTTGACAGCTTTAACCGTGTGTTGACGGTGAAGTGTGTGAGCGCTTGTTGTAACTTTGCAGGTACTGCAGGCGCTGCGTTGTTTCCTTCAGTAGTTGTCATGCAGCTGTGCTTGGAGGCAGAGCAGGTAGAAAGTAGGACATTCTGTAGTCATTGAACACGTGAGAAACCTTCCATGTTTTGGACATTTTACAAAAGAGGCATCCAGAGTGACTTCCCATATTACCTTGTGACATCAGTAAAGAGATAAAGTGAACTAAAACCCCCTAAAATGTTGAAATGGGTGATGGACAGAAACCCCCAGAAAAAGTTCTGTCACATGGCTTCATTTTTCATTTCAGACAAAAGGTTGCAAAGGCAGCCAACAGTAGGTCATGCTACTGCTATTATATTCATTAATCTGTCAAATTATTTATTACACAACTGTAAAATGAGTCAAACTCTTTTAGCAGGAAGAAGTATAGATCACTTATCACAGGGTCTAATTGACAACAACAATAACAGTATTGAACAACTGATAAACTGTACAATGAACTTACATAGTGAACACAATATCTGTAGGATGTTGGTGTAAAACAAGCAATTTGGGTACATTTTCTGTGACTATTGCAACAGAGATATTTTGAGTAACTTTTTATACAATTCTTTTCCTGTATTAGGTATTTTTTTTAACAAACATACATACTTAATGGACCTCATTTTTGAGAAGTTCATTATTTTCTTCTCCTTGATGTTTGGCTTTTGTTCTGTTCTTTTGCTCTTTGGTTGTTTTTAACTGCGTACTTTATTAATGCAGGACAAAGCTGTTCTGCAGAGACTGAAGGCTCTGTGAAAATAGCTTGTGTTTTCTTCAATAATAATCTTAACTTTAAAAATAACAATTTAATTTAGTTTTTTACAGAAATGGCCCAAATGTTGAGATACAGGCCTACGGTATATATTTTTAAAGTTTACACCACTTAAAATCAAGAAGACCTCGTAATAAATGCAATCATGAATTAATAAAGAATAAAGATTTGTCGCCCCAAATGTCCCTCCAAAATACGATTAAACCTTTTATGAATATTAATGCAAAAATAACTTTATCTTTATTACAGTTCTAATAAACCAGAATCTTCCCTTAATGTGTAAACCAAGGCCTGAGAAATATCTCTCATTATATAGATAATGAAGAGGGCAAAGTAGGGCTGCACGATATGGTGGGATTAGTCTGGCATTGATCATTTTTGCGACACAAATTGAATTTTCACTGAAAAACTATTCAAATACTGGTGATGTGAATGTTTTCTCACATCTGGAGAACAGGATGTGTAGGCCAGTACTTATAACAAACATTCTAATGCTGTTCTGTCACACATTTTAACTTTATCAAAAGAGTGCATTTTTGCATATTGCAGTTGGTCATATTGCAATTTTGATTTAGTCTTCGATAGTCAATTCATACTGAAATGTATCCTTTGTAAGAGATACAGTGGTTTGGTTTCCTAAATGCTTTTGATAGATTTGAGAAACTACATCCAGCTTTTATACAGGATATTGTTTTTATAGAGCTAACTGGATCAAAAGATGTTTGCATTACTGGGTCTTCCTTCATACCCTGCTCTCTTCCGAATATCACAGAAACCACCATTTGTATTTTCTCTGTCAGAGACACTCAGTGTGTCCTTGTTCTCGCTGGCTGTGTGTGTGTGACTGGGGTTGTGATGTGGTAACGCTCAGGGAGAAAAGTGTGTGTCCTTGTAGCGTCGGAGCAGCACAACGAAAGAAGGAACAGCTGCAAAGTGCATTTACACCGCGACTGGTAGGACAAAGTGAATGCGCTGTGTGCTGCAGCTAATTGGTAACAGAGACTGTGTCGCTACTTCATGGTGCGTCTGGTGAAGGAAAACAGTGGGCTAAAAGCTCAAACATGGAGGGATCCCGTTAAGACTACAGCACCTCCGAGAATAAGACTTTCATAAATCCTTTAATTAGTGAATATGATGGTAATCCTCTGGAAATGATGAGAGCGGAGCAACAGGGCTGCAGTTGTTCTCCTGCACACATTAGTGACCTTTATTCTGTCGTTCAGTTAATAGTGATCGACTGTACAGAACGTCCTTTAGCCTCACAAACGTCCCTCCTGGATGCCCTATTGTCATTTTTGCCACCATTCATCATGGACTCAGCCTAGAGCAGCACTGTTAGATATGATTGATATATTATATTGATAAACGCACTCAGACTGTAAATCGGGCTTGATAATTGGCCTTTTGATGGAAATTGTCCACTTCTGTAACGGTAGATGTTGGGCAGTTTGATTGATTACACATGTAGCCTCGATCAATGTTACACGGCTTGAGGGAAAAAAAATGTTGAAAATTGATTTTGATGATACATTTTAATGAGATTCTTCAGGGATGTGGCATAATGGTCTAAAGGAAGTACATGTCAGGAGATTACTGGGGAGGTTTTTGTTTTTCAGCGACTATCCGACTAATGAAAAGTGGGTCGACTGAGACTCTTCTCAGCGACTAACGGTTAAGATTTATATTATATTATATATTTATATTAGGGGGATGCCCTAAAAGTATCTGTTAACAAATATTTGTTATCGGTATCTGTATTGGCCCTGCAAAAACAACAGCAGTCGATCCCTAGCTGAGTCGAGCGATTGATAAAAATGTTAGTAAAATTAGGTGGTGGAGTGAAAAAAGCAGCATATTTATGATGGATGGATGCCTTTAGTTCTCAGTTACTGAGAATGATCATCAGCTTGTCAGGCTACATCTGTCTGGTTGACAGATGCTAATTAAGTCTGTTAAAACAGATCCAGCGTATTGGAAGCAGCACATTTCACAGCATGTTTTACACATTGAAATCAGTCAGGTGTTTAAGCCCAGTTGGGCTGGAACTCACAACCAAACATCAACAAAAACAGCCCTTCTACGAATATTAAAGCCAAATATTCTTAAATATAATCACATTTCCTTGGAGTGAGCAAAACAATCTGCCTATAGGATAAGCCAGTTTTGCTTGGCTAGAATTCCTCTGCTGGCATACTTTGCAAACCATTGTTGTAACTTGTTACTGGTAAAATCTAACCCAATATTAGCTGTAATATCTTATCAAGACAAAGTTAGATATATATTTTCTCAAAAGGAGATTACTTTTATAAAGCAAAACAGACTTTACAAGATTCTTTTTCTTTTTAGACAAAAAATAAGACCCAGAAACAAGTTTTTTTTCCTTTGTTGAGTTTCATTTTATCATTTTCATTATTGATTCATCATTTTCTCCATTAATTGATGAGTAGTTTGGTTCATAAAATGTCAGAACATTTTGAAAAATGTTGTTTCCCATAGCCCAGATCCTCAAATGTCTGATTTTGTCGACAACTCAATCATGAAAATATTCCCATTTGAGAAGCTGAAATCAGAGAATTTAGATTTTCTTTTTTTAGTTGGCAATTAATTTAATAGTTGACAATGAATCAACTAATCGTTGCAGCTCTGAAACAATGTGCAGATAGTTATGGATTTTATTGTCAGAAAAAAACAAATGGTTGCAAGTTTTTGAAGACTTCTTCCAGAAAATGATCGTTGTCAGGGTGGAAAGGCCTCTGAAGTATTTAAACCACAGGACATTAAAACATCCATCAAACCCCAGGAGTATAATAGTATAGTATAATAGTGCTGTCCACTGTGCCATTTTTAGGCCTTTGAAGCTTCAGTAAGAATGACCTGTGAATGTCCAATGGAGCCCATGTGTGGAAAGAACAGATCATTGTTCGGAGAATTCACAGCGAGCGAGTGGGCATGTTGATGACGTTGCAAGGAGTTGATCTGATTTGAGGTATAGTGGAAAAATTGCGCCCACAGCAAGTATAATTTGTCAAGATTTTGATCCTAAATTGAAGTTTATGAACTTGGGAAGTTTTCTATGTACAAGTGAGGAGGTGATATTCACCATACAGTGCTGGAAGCAGTACGGTGGGTGATATATACCGTATATACGGTATCATGCCCCAGAATCTTTGTTTCAGGATACCATTTTTCATACTTCTTTATGCAATTGTAGTACCTTTTTAATATTTGCATTTACATACTACAATATTTCTATTGCATCACAGGCAGGAGACCTCAGATGGCACCTCATCTCCCTGTCCTGCTTTAGTTTAGAATCCAGTGTTTCCTGTTCCTTATTTTGAGGGGCAGACAATAGGCAAGCTGAGCCTTCTGCCATGGTGACAGGCTCAGGATTTTGCTAGACAGCCATGCCATGTGAGGATATTCATGTTCTATCCGATAATGAAAATTAAAGCATTTCCTTAAATGGTTGCGACTGGCGGTGTGAAGCGGACTTTTGGAGCAAATAGAAGCGGTACGTAGGCTTACTTTCATATATTCCCAGTACAACAAGTACAAGGCTTTAATGCTTCAATCAGTGTCTGTAGAGGGATGATAAGTCAGTCCCTCCGATGAGAATCTCTCATATAAAAATCATCAAGGAAAGCCAAGGGGCTTTACTGATCTCTGAGCACTAAGAGACCCGGGTTTAATCCTGAACTTACCTCGCTAACCCAAATCCTGCTTCGTGCAGGTTCCAAGCCTACAGCCTTAATTAATCAACAGATATGTTTTCATCGCTGCTTGTTGCTGAATTGCAACAGAAGCATTGTACAACAGTGGGAATAATCGCACTGTGAAGGATTATTTATGGAAAGGAAGCTTTAGTGTCGGACTGGAGACACAAATAGTAATGCGAGGTATCCTTATTCCTGGGAGATGGAGAGACAAAGAAGGAAGCGAGAGGAGGGAAGAAGATGAAGAACAAAAAGGAGGGGTGGAGGGGGGTAAAAGGATGAAAGCAGAGGGAAAGGAGAGAGAGATGAAAGCAGCAGGAACACCAGCGTCATTAAAATAATCATGTATAATTGAAGGAACATTTCCATGGCTGGCTTGCTGCTGGGAATCAAAGCCTCGCGCTCGAGGAGAACAGGAGGGTAACATCTACCTTACTCTGACTGCTTTCACTGCCAGCCCAAACACTGGCATACTGCTGAGAACAGCAATAAACACACTTCAGATGAGGTCTGACAACATGTCGTACGGACTAGCTCGCATGAAGCATTCTGAGTACCGATAGACCAATTGATCAGGCTGATTATCTGGCATTTTGAGATATCAGCCAATGCCTGCGCTCGCAAGGCTGATAAAAAGAAAATGTCTGCAGGCCCCCCTGTCATTGCAGCTGCTGTGGAGCGATGTAGCACTCCCCTTTGTGACTTTTGAGAAGGTGGTGAAAAAGTTAGTTTGGAGCTATAACTCTCATACATTCTGCTGTTCCTCACTCTCCATCATCTTTTCTAAATGTTAGCACGTTTCTCCAGAATGACAGCAAATCTAATATAAAACCGTTACTGGGTAGTGATAAATATATATTATGTTATAAAGAATAATGCAGTTCAGTGACACCTCTTCTGACTACTGTGCCCTTGCTCTCCCTTAAATACCTGTTCTGAAATCTACAGCATAACCCAATGTATTCCTCTAGTTCATTAGAAATGAAATAAAAAACCATGCATGTATATAAGGTTGTAATGTGCATAGCATGAATTATACATGACTTTTCTTTATTTTTATATTAAACATCGGCTTCGGCCATCAAGTCTGAAGTTTGGGCAGAAAGGGCACAATTAATATAAAATATTATATATTATATAATAGTAATAATATGACTTTTTAAAAGAGTAATGAGTAATCAGTTACATTTTTGAGTAACTAGCCCAACACTGTGGGCCATTGAAAAACCTGTATCAGACGACCACTACTAATAAAACCTATATGTCGAGATTTATGTGGAATTGCTCTCCCATCATGCATTGCACCTCAGGCCTATCACAGCTTCAGTTACTGATTGGACTCACTTGAAAATGGGAATTACATATCATGCTGGAGGTGGGCGATGGAGTTAAAGATGATATTGTGTACCCTACTACTTTATGACAGAATGGCGGCTGTGAAAAAGGTCATGAACATAAGCAGATTAATGCAAGTGGTTTACCCAGCGGCTAGTTATCCAAACCTGAAATGTCCAGGGAGAAAAAGAGTACGTTGCCCTTGAGGACATTTCCTAAGTCGGTCAAACAGATGTCAGTGCACTTTGTATAATGGTCCTATTAAATATTGTTATCTGGAGTTGAGGTACCGATGCATTACAGCAGTGGCTTTAGTATTTTCTGCCAAATCAAGAACCTCAGTGGTGCTTTCAATAAAACAGAACACTCCCTGCTGTGATAATTACTTGGATGCTGATTCAAGTGGTGTTTAAAAGTCGGAAAGTTATAATTACATGACTGTGTCATTATGCCCTATGGAGGATAATTACCACGTAATTGTCCATTACACACTGTGTGTTTGTATGTAAACCTTTCAACTCACCTGTAAGTGGAACAAAATGTGGCGTCTCTAGCTCTGAAGCCAGCGGGGCTGTAATTCAGCTGACCACGACTGAATATTAGCTGCTCACTGGGGGCTTCAATTTGCTGAAGCTTAAGGTTTTTAAAGCTCCTGCATATCATTTACCTCCAGCGCATATAAAACCTACTCAAATGTCTGTGAGAAAGCGCAAGCATGACTGACGAGATGCTATTCACTTAGGCTGGTTTGTGGAGAGCGCCACAGCCAGCAGAGGACTTTCAGGTGACGGTATTTGAAGACCGTATGGGATTTTTGTGTTTACTGATGAGTGAGAAAAAACAAAATATCAATACACGTATCTCCTTCGCAGCATATTTATTTTCTAAGCTTTTGGCAGAGCTGTGCTGTGATCAAGGCCTTTGTGGCAGAAAGCTTAGACCTTCATCAGAGCTGCTTCAGTCACATGCTTGGCTGTGAAATCACAGCTTTCTCTTCGTGTTCCCATCTTCTGTCTCACGACTTGTTGTGTGTGGTGATGTCTTGGCTCAGTTGTCTTTACATATGCTACAACCCTGGCTCAGTTTGTCACATTTAACTAATTTGTTCATTTCACAAGACGCCTAGCTTTTCTTGGCTTTCTTTACGAAACACCAATTGGTAAAGAGAAATTGTAGACAAGTAGTTTAGACACAAAACACTCAGTCAGTGGACAGTGTCTTTAATCAGAGTGTGTCTTTACTGATGTCATTGGTATTGATTTGGCTGCACTCTGAATGCAGAACTGAGCTTTACTCTTCACTGTAGAACTATCGATCTGATATTGAAACAGTTAATAACAGCTTTCTATCCCACCCTCATTCTGTCGTCTGATTCTCTTCCCGTCTCTAGGTAATTTATGCTCTCAACACCAAGAACGACGAACATGAGGAAGAAATCGAGTCTCTGAAAGAAGCCCACGAGGACGAGGTACGTACGGACACAACAGAGCACCAAACACATGATTATGCGAGGCACAGTAGCATGCGGATAAGGTAGAGAACTTGAGTGTTTTAGTGACATTCTGCTGAGGTCTTTGTCGCCTGTTTGACAGTGTGCTGCAGTGGGAGGAGAGGGGCAGCAGGCAGTCCTGTGTCACACTGAAATTTTGGTGTCAAGACTTTAGACCGCCCCCCACCTGCAGGGAGCAGGTCAATGCTGCACTGTGCATGCTGCACCCATGTTTCTGTCATATATTGGGGGAGGGCACTCCCACATGCTGCAGAGCTCTCCATAACCCAGTTAATTCATGCTGCTTGTCTCTTTCACATCGGAATTGTACATGAGAAATACAGTGTCATTATGATCATTTATAATTCATGCCTTAACAGCATCTGTTATCTACAGCTAACAGTTTAAAGGTGTGAAGCCCTGCCCTTTCAGCTGATTAACTCACTTTACTGGATGCCGATGCCTGCCAAAAGACCCAACATAACTAGCAAATATAAAAAAATATATAAAAATATATTTAGATATTTTGTTTTGTGATATTGTATTGATCCTCAATTTTTGCAACATTTTGTGTTTCAACCCCTAACTGCTAGACAGCAGTGTTGTAAATGCAAACTGATGGCTATGATGTTGGATCTTACTGGGACTGTGATAAATACAAAGGCAAATTCCACTGTTCTAGTTGTATAAAAAAAGTCAACTTTTTCTCACTGAGATTTTGTGACTATGGTGTTGTGTTCTCTATTACAGTTTTCCTGAAATTAGATTAAAAACAATCGCAATGTTTCGCCTTGCTTACTATATCGCATTATATCGAATCGTAACCCTCGTATCGTAATACATATCGTATCCCATTGTCGGATTCTTGCCTATAAACCTATAATCAGCCCTATACTCCAATACTCCTTTGCATAGATTCTCTAAGTTTTAGGATCATTTACTGGAGGGATGAACGTGGTTCTTCCAAATGATATTGCCTCATTTGATGTTTAGATGGTGGCGGAGAGCACCGTCTAACATATCGCTCAAAAACTCTTACAGATATACAGCTGTTTCCTTTAATTTGTGTATTAGCAAGAATGTGGGGATATGATACGTATCACATAAAGGGGTTACCGTTCATTATATTGTTAAACTGTAAGGAAGGCGATAAACTTTTTTAGAATTTTTTTATTCAAAAATCAAAGCACACTTCATCATTTTAACATACACATCGATACATCGTTTTTAAGAATTGATGCAATAACACAAAACAAAATATTGCACTAAGTTTAGATGGTGAAAACAAAAAACATACCTCATTTTCAAAGCTCTCTAATTAATACGTTATACTGTATAGTTAATTTGTACAAAAACACGACCAATCACTTTGGACAGAGCCAGGCTAGAGAGGAGGGAAACAGCTTTCTTCTTTAAATGCTAAGCTAAGCTAACCGGCTGCTGGCTGTGGCTTTATACTCTATGGACAGACATTGGAGTGGTATCGATCTTCTAATATAACTGCAACAAAGAGAATACACACGTCTCCTAAAATATCCAACAGTGCCTTTAAAACTGGCAGCAGCCGCTCGTCCAGGTTGTCCACTTCATGACCATACTCTTCCCTCCTGCCACCATCACTTTGATTGGTCATAACTGGTGACCAGCCAACAACACACCCACTAACCAATTCTGTATAACCAATCAGTTTGTGTTTAAAGTGCCTTTAATTTATTATACAGTATTTTTCCTGGACTGGTTTCACAGTCTGGCTGTAGATCAAAAATCCTGATCTCCACTCACAGGCAGAGTTTATTTAAGGACAAGACCTAAGCTGATATGAAGCTGCTTTATATGTTGTTAATTTTGTTCATCTTGCTTTCAGAGAGCAGCTTAGGTCTACTGTGGTCTAAGGTGTTAATTGAATTAGAGTTGCTTTCAAGTGTTGCATTTTCTCCCTTGCCAAGAAACATTTCTTGGAGGCAGCAGCTTTGTGCCGGCTCCCACTGTATTTCTACATTTCCTCCTTTCCATCTTATTTCCACCTACTCACCCACATCCCCCCACATGCTTTAAATCAGCGTTTTCTGTTTCACATTATGTCGTCAAACTGGCTGTATACATACAATTGTGAGTTGAATTCTTGTGTTAAAGGGTCAGTTTGTGGTTTTTTTTTAAAGTGTGATTGCGTTATACATAACGTAGTAGATGGTGGTCAGGACACCCCCCGTTTTGAGAAGCAGAGCAATGCACTGCTGTGGACAGGGGCTGTAGAAAAACCTATTTTACCCACATAAAAAGGCCCACCTCAATATCAGTTTAACTAAACTTAAATTATTAGAATATTTTCACAGCTTTACATCGCCGTCAGACAGCCCTTTTTGATGGGGAACTGAAGCAGTTTTAACACTCTCTTTCAAGCCAGCAGACTCCTTTGACAAAAACAGTAATTTCACCTTGCAGAACAACGGATTTGCTGGTCTACAGCTGCCGAGATCTGTAGCAATTAATGTTAATTCTCAGAACTAAATGTAATAAGACCAAAACAAAGTCACACAATAACACCAACAAACTAACTCCCATGTACTGCAAGGTAAAATGACTGTTTTTGTCAAAGAAGTCTGGTGGCTTTGAAGAGAGAATAGATGGATATAACAGTTTGAGTTTCCTGTTGGAAAGGGCCGTCTGACAGCAAGGTAAAGCTGTGAAATTATGCTAAATATCGCATATACTTAAAATGATATTGACTTTGTTAAGGTGGGCATTTTTTAGGTGGATAAAATACATTTTGTTGCAGCCCAGTCCGCAGCAATGCATTGCTTAGCTTCCATGCTGGTACTCCTGTCTGCTTCTACAAACCGGGCGCGACTATGGATAAGTACTTAAAAAATCAGAACGAACTAAAAAAAAAACTTAAAATTGCTTCTGCAGCTTTCAAGATGTTTACTGTTTTTTTCCATTTTTCTCTTTTTCCTTCTCAGGTCCAACACATTGTGACAGAAACCAGAGACAAGATCATGCAGTACAAGAGTAAGATGGTGGACGAGGCAGACCTGAGGCGGCGGCTGGCCAGTCTGGAAGAATCTGTCGAACTCCACGAACACATGAAGAGACAGGTCATTCACCGCTGCCGGGCACCAATGGGGCTTCATTCAGTTTGCTTGTGTTCAGTGTGGCTTAGTATGTTTGCAGAGCTTCACACATGCATAAATCCCAGAGGCATTCTCTTTCTTACGTCACTATTTCATGTCATGTTGTGCATGCAGCAGCCTTTAATGAATTGAATTAAATCTGAATGGAGCTGCAATGAATCTAATAATCTTGTGATATGATATAGCAGTAATTATATGAGATTGCAGCTGTCCATTAGTGTGAGGTACTGCAGTTGAAATAGAAATAATAATGTAATGCAGCTGTTGTAATGTTTCTCACTCTCAGGCTTTAGCAGAGTTTGAGATGTACAGACAGAGAATGGAGGATTCCCAGCTCTGCACTGAGGCCCAACACACGCAGAGAGTGGTTTCTATGAGCAGAGAGGTAAGGCTTTACACACACGCACAGAGACTCAGGACAATAACAACATGGCCAGTTAAAAAACTGTTATCCTGTTTTTGTACCAATTGAATTTAATTGTGATTCCCTGGTTTATATATTTTTTCATAAAATATTGTCTACTAAACTCAAATTTGAGTTGTATATTAACCATTGTGAGAGTGATTCACTCTGAAATGACTGTTGTAGACTTGTTAGATATGCTTGCTTTCTCTGTGTCACCTTTTTCCAGATTTTTGGCCATGAACTGTAGTAGAATGGTAGCGATACGTTGTGGCGATCATAAACACAACACACAAAACTATTAGGCTGCCACTGGAGCATCTCACAGCGCTTTAGCAAATGCTATTCTGCCCTTGTACAGAAAAGAGTCACATACGTTTAGGTAGCAGTAAAAACAAAGGCAAAATTTGACATGACAGTAGTCGCATAAACTAATATTTTGTATTACTGTATTACTGTCACTTAAAAGCATTAAATGCAAACTGCCATTAAAGCACATAAAAAAAGCTAGCCTTTAAGATCTATGTGCTATGAGTAAATCACCATAGCAGCTTCCACCCTTTGGAGTACACAACATGACGACCTACATGTGTTACATCTCAACAAACAATCCACAGGTGGCCCACGATGGAGAGGCACTCAGCACTATATGACAAAACTTCAACGTTGTGGTGTTTTCATTACCTTAGAATGAGCTGTTTTTATTTACAGAGGGAGCAGGTCCTCTACGCAGTCTGCCATGTTCAACTGCCATTTTTCTACAATAAAGAAAGTAATAGAAGTAGAACAGACAAACCAAACACTGGCTCTAGATAGGGCTGGTTGTGTTTTTCACGTGTTTCGCAGCCACCGTAGTTTCTCCTTTGAGTTTGGAAGGGGTGGGTGAAGCAAGGAAGTTGCAAACTGGAACTACACTGCTAGATTTCACAAAATCCTACACACTGGTCCTATAAAATTATTACCTGTGTGCCTTGATACATAAAGTGGATAAATTCAACCTTTTTTCCACCTGTTTTTAAGAAAATTAAAAATGATCAATAACATTATAGCATATTTTAGATGTGATGGCTATACAGTAATCCAATTGGCAGAAATTATATAAAGTTATAATAAAACCATATACATATAAAAAGATGCAGGATAACCAAATATCAATCCAGTATGATAACTTGCATCATATTCTCATCATGTCATGTATCATATCATACCATCATGTGACCCAGTATCATATTTGTCTGCTTTTGCTTTGTCTGATGGCAGTGGGCATAAATGAACACCTGAAGTGTGTTTAGATGTGATGAGCAGTTCATCATCTGTTCATCTATGTTGGGATAGGTGTACGTCAGCGTTGCTCTTGTCCCGCGTCCTCCTCTCCGCCACCGCCCTCACACTGTCCACCTTCAGCTCGACCAAAGAGACGCCTTCCGTAGCGACCCGAATGAGTCTGCTGACATCACATCACATGACATCACGTTACATTTTTGTATATTTTTTCGACCTCATGTCTGTCAGGTCTTCTGATGTAACAGCAAACAAGTTTCAACACGCCGGGGTGTAGAGAAGCTGCAAGCATTGAGAGAAATAACACGAGGACACTGACAGCATAACATTTAGCACTTTCTCAATTATTACAGAGGGATATTTTAGAGATGCTGTGAGCGTTTAGCTTGGCGCAGGTAGAGACTGAGTTGGCAGTGACACATGAACGGTTCAAACGGAATAGAACATCTTTCGTGGTCTCAATAGGTGGAGGAGATGCGTCGGGATTTTGAGGAGAAGCTGCGGGCATTCAGCCAGGCTCAGGCCCAGTTTGAGGCGGATAAGCGCCGAGCGCTGGAGGAGCTGAGGGCCACCCACCGCCAGGAGGTGGAGGAACTCCTCAACAACCAGCAGAACCAGAGTGCCACCTCCAACGAAGACCAGGAGAAACTGGCCGAACTCCATAGACAAGAGGTGGGCTAAAGAGACAGAGAGGAAGGAAGATAGATGGGGGTTTTGTGGAGAGTTTATACAGCAAGTTACTTGATGGGGTAATTGCTGTTTTGGTGGCTTATAAGGTGTTTGTGGCATTCATTTCTTTTCAAAAATAGGGTTATTTAGTTGGTGCAGTTGGCTGATGAGTATAATATAAACCGGCAGTGGTAATAATCGAGCCATGGACCTTTTGTTGCATGTCATTCCCTTGTTTTATTCCCATTTTTTTCCTTTCCTCTCAACAGTTAACTATCCAATATAACAGATTTCCTAAAGACTAATCTTTTAAAAAGCAGATAAGATGGTAAATATGAACAGTGTGAAGATTTATGAATGTATTTTAGCAACTAACATTAAAATCTTAGGGAAAAAAACAAAGACTTGTTCTTCATTTATCCACCTCTCTGTGCAGGTGGAGGCACTGATGGAGAGGGTGGAGGAGCTTACGAAGGATAAGGTCCGTCTGGTGGAGGAGTTTGAGGCCAAGCTGGGCAAAGCTCAGGAGTATTACGAGAGGGAGCTGGAGGCCATGAGGAGAACACACCAGCTCACCACTGAGAACCTGCTGGCCTGGAAAAGGACAGAGGTAAAACGATGACACAGACGCACAGAACAAGCAAATGTCAAATGGCTGTTTAAAGGAATACTGCACTGTTTCACGTCACAACCTTAACTTCATTAGTTCCATTACAGGACTGATGATCGGTACAAAGCCACCAGGTTATATCTTTATTCTTGATACAAGGCAGCATAATGTTTTTTTTCCAGCCCTTTTTAACGTCTTTAATGTCACAATTCTCTGCCCATGTGAAGGTTGAGCTTCGTAAGGAGTTCCAGGCTCAGGAGGCAGCGCTGCAGCGCTCGCTCTCCAAGCTGAGGAGCGAGCTTCAGAAAGCACAGGAGGAGGCCAGAGAGAACCGAGACAAGACCAACAGACTACAGACATCGCTGGCCAACGCCGAGGGAACTATCAAGGTGTGTGTGTGTGTGTGTGTGTGTGTGTGTGTGTGTGTGTGTGTGTGTGTGTGTGTGTGTGTGTGTGTGTGTGTGTGTGTGTGTGTGTGTGTGTGTGTTTGATGGACACATAGATCTTCTTTTAAGGCAAACCAAGGACAAACACTCCCAATGAATATTTAAAGACCAAAATAATCATAATGTCATGAAAATAGTGCTAACCCATGGTGAATACTGCTGATCATATGATCATTTCTTCTTGAATTTACAGTGTTCCCAACAAAGCACAAATAGTATGAGTGTCTTCATTTGGTTCAATTTGGGTAGGAAAGTGGGCTAAATTGGATGAAAAAACAGTTGCAGAAAACCAAGACAAAAGTAAAAGCCTCAGGGCGAAAACGTTTTTCAAGAATCTTAGAGTGGTGGGAAATCTAATGTAATGTGAGGCAAATCTATAGAGTTTGAATAACTGGATAGGTTTATGTGACTCTAGGCTGCAGTGGGGGAGATGTGGTTGGCTTTAAAAATACTGTGGTATAATTGTGGGGACATCTGTGTGTTTGTGTGCGTGCTGCAGAACCTGCACAAGCAGCTGGAAGAAGCCATCCAGGACGGAGAGATCTGGGTGATGCAGCTGAAAGACACCGAGTACGAACTAGAGGGCAGCAGGGAACGAGTTCAACAGCAGGCAACTGAAATCCTTCATAAAGCCAGTAAGATGTGCTTCCTGTCATTATATACAGTACTGTGTGAAAATTTCATGTGATGATTATCTTGGCCAAAGTAATTGCGTTAATCAAGAACTTAATACTATATTTAAAACATACTGGAATTACGTTACCTTACATTTGTTTAGGTTTGGGTTTTGGAATGAAAGATGTGCCCCACGTGTGAAGGAACACTAAAAAGACTAAAAGTCAGGTTTATAAATCCCTACTGTACATACATATGGTTCCATTCTGTTAGTCTCAGTCATTGTGAAACTGGGTACAAAGGCAAGAGTAGTTCAAGTAGTTAATAGCACTTAATCTACCTAACTGTATCAATACTTCCGTCTGCTTCACCAGACTTTAGAAAAAGCGCAATTTCATGGATTGTGCCAGCCAACAACGTCAAAGCAGCCATCATTATGTTCAACCATTAACTGCTGTGGCTATTTATAGTTCATATATAACACATTTATTTGTCACATGTACCTGCAGACCATCCTCAGCAGCGATCAATCACCATCATCAATGGTTAGGTTTATGGCGCTCATATGGATGCAGTATCCTTGAGCAAGATACTGATCCCCAAATTGCTCCCGATGCTGTGAATCGGTGTGTGAATGTGTATGAATGAGTTAGTTTCTGTTCGATGGACTCGCTGAGTGAATGTGTGTGAAAGGGTGAATGTGGCACGTAGTGTAAAAGCGCTTTGAGTGGTCGGAAGACTAGAAAGGCGCTATACAAGTACATTTACCATTTACCAAGTATGCACGAGGTGTGCACATTCTCTCTGTTCAGTCTACAGGTATCTCACACTGTAGGACAGCTCTGTAGACACATTGCCCTTCACATTTTGACACCTTTTCCATGAATAATAATCAGAATAAGAGCCCCATGAACAAAATCCTCATGTAAACTGTCTAAACTTTTGAAGTATTTTTAGCTCTGGATTAAACCTTTAATAACCAATTTGACATGTAAACTCTCTTTTGACTTTCCCTGTTTTGAACATTTCTTTTTCTGCCCACTTATTTCAGTCAGAAGTTCTATGAGCAGCATGTCTTTCTCACGGGAACCTTCGAATAGCTGATACGTTTGGGGAGATGAACAGAAAGCATGCCTCCTGTTCACCCACTCCAGTTGCAGTATATGTTGATGAAGCTGTTGCCTCAGCAGTAAGGCAATAGTAATGTCAAATCCATCTTAAAGGTTGCCTGTGGAGATTTGTATTCAGGGTGTTGAACAGGTAGGACTTGTTCTGATTGCTGACTGTGGTCCCTCTTTGACTGAATCAGTGATTTTGATTCGACTGTTCCCAGGTCAGATTGGCTCCTTGCAGGCCACCCATATGGCCCACGAGGCCACCGTCAGGAACCTGGACCAGGAGCAGAACCGGCTGAAGGAGAAGATCAACAGGCTGGAGGAGGAGAGGGAGGCCCTGCTCAACCAGAGCCAGGCCGCCAACGAACAGCACAAACAACAAGTGCTCAAACTTGAACAGGTACTGGTAACTCCTGAATCCCAGTCCCAGTCTGAGGGGGGAAACAGGTCAGGAGTCATATACTGTGTTTTTCTCCTCATTTTCCTCTCCTCAGTCTCTGCGTGAGGAGCACCAGGGTTACGAGAAGGAGCTCTCCAGGCTTAGAGCACACTATGAGGAGGAGATGCTTCGCTTCAAGGAGGCGCAGGTCAGAGCGCTGGAGGAGTTGGAGGAGAAACACCAGACCATGAGTGAGGAGGCCCAGCAGGAGAAGGAGGAGGAGAAGAAACTCCTCATGGCGGTAAGTCCATTGTGAGGACTTAGCCATTAGCTCATGTTTTACACTTCTCTTAATGACTCAGGCTGGTTTCCATCATTGGCTTATAAAAGCCCCAGTTATAGTTTGTAATAACATCTATTAGTAAAAGATATCACCAAAGTTTAGAAGTATTGTAAAAATTGGGATTATACATTAAAAAAAATACATTTAAAAATGAAGAACAATACTACCATGCAAAATGCTTTAACTGGGTGGAAATTATTATTTTGTCTTTAAAGTAGAAAACAACAACAACATCACAGTGCAGTGCAAGTTCTGCCTTCCAGCTACCTATAAGCTACTGTGTATATTTGCTTTTTTTCTGTAAAAATACAGATACTTGGATTAGGTTACTGAATACATTTCTAACAGGTAATTAATAATGGTATCGGATTCATTTTTCAAGTAAGCCTCCCAACCCTGCTCATTCCATGATTGCAAAGGAGAATAGGTAAGAAAAAAAATCACCTTCCCGCCTCTCACAATGAATCACCAGCATAAACAGAGATGGTCTGCCAATAATTTGAAAGTCATTTTGCTGGGAGATATGTGCGCACATCAATGCACACATATACTAATTCATCACAGCTGACTAGACATCACATAAGGTTCATATGATCCAGTAATTTGACCTCTGTGCATTTTCTTAAACTAAATAAAGCTTGGACAGTCATTTCCCAAAAGCAAGATTAGTTATGAGAACTATTTTTTTTACCTGTTTTCATTTCTGTGGTTTACATATTGGTTTAAATAAGTGCTGTAGAAGTGACAGTTATTTGTTCTTGAAGAATGAAAGCCTGTGACGGCTGTGTTTCTCTGTCATACCATATGGCTGAATCTACCATTTACATACTGCTGTCTGAGTGCATCAAACCCGCTGTCACTGTCACTCAGATAAATCACAAGCTCAGCGAGAGCTGCTCTCTTGTGGTTGGACTATTTTAAGATATGTGGACACAAGTGAACATGGACCAAGGAAAACTTTTTTACTGTTTGTTAGCCCTGTTGAAAAAGTAGACTTATTGCTTATATATGGACCCCTTGGTGATAAAATGTGGGGAAAGGCCTCAATTGAAATTACCAACTTTCATATAAAAACAGTAATTGCATGCACAGCTCCCAGTCTTGAGTGTTGCTCTCTTCTATCTCTCTTTTCAGCGCAGCAACATCAGCAATTAAATTTCCTCCTCAGAGCAAATGACCTCAGTCGTTTAAGAAATATGTATCTCCAAGAAATGAGCAGCTCGCTCAACCGGCTGCACACATTTAATTAGGTCAACATTAAGACTAAGACATGAAAATATCACTTTTTCCGTGTTTCTTTTTGCGGCTCACATTCTGTCATCTGGTGCTTTTCTTTCTTTCTTCCTCCTTTTTTCCCTCTGAATTCAAAGGAGCTGCATTAAAGGAATATAAATGTGCTTGTTGCCAATGGAGCAACAACATCAGATCAAATTAAACAGGTCAAATTAATTTACCCTACTTTATTTACCAAAACAGCATTAAATTACCAACAACAAATAGTTGTAAACAACTGGGAGTTTTCTTACTATTTATTTTCATACCAAAAGGTGTGGGCTAATGTGCATCCAGCTGTGATCAGTCAACAGTAATCACTTAATATCACTTAGGAACCAGAATGAAGGGAAACTTAAATCAAAATTCAGTTACAAAATACCACTGCAGTGATGGATTTTAGCCTCCAGCTATTTAGTCTCGCACTTCTGTAAAGCTGGGTGTCTGGCGAGAGACAGATAAAAACAGAATTGTCAAAATCATTGCAGCAGAAGCGTAGATAGCCTGACTGTTTAGTCCCTATTATGGGTCAAGTTCCAAAAACTCTGTATCCTACACTTCCCATGGTGCAACTTGGTGTATCTTATTATAGGAGACCCTTCCATTCTGCTAATTTTCAGACACCTCAGCCCTGTAGGGTAACAAGTCTCCAAGCCCAAGCTAGGATCACCCTGATTACATCACTATGACATCATCAGGGTTATTTTATCCGACTTGACAACAACCGTTTTCATAGGCTGAGTTATTTGGATTTATTTCTCTAGGGGAGGTGGAGTGATTTTAACATTACCTCCACATCCCATAATAATCACAGCCACAATTACCGATTATTTCTGTGCAGACTCACTGTTCCTTCTGTAATTTAAATCCCGTCCGGAGCGTCGTCCTTGTATTTATAAGTGGAGTTTTTGATGCACGGGAGGAGCTGTTTCTCCTTTTATTTCATTTTTATCAGCTCATTGTGAAATTCAGTTTTTTAATATTTTATTCCCCACCAACCCCTGTAATGTTGACCACCTCTGAATAGGGCTTAATTCAATAGCGTGTACAGGATGTAGTTCTCTGTGTGCATTCTGAACACCTATAAGAGCCTACTTCAGCATTTTTTTATTCTGATTATTATTTAATCCAAGGCTGCTTTCATACCTAACCTGTATGGTTCAAATGAACTCTGGTGTTCTGCGAGGCTATTATAGTTCCGTTAAACTAAAACTAGGTGTGACAAAACATTTTAGTTAACTGAAATAAAAATAAAAAACGATATTGTAAAATAACTAGAATAAAATGATATACAGGAAATGTCTTAAGTTTTAAGTTTTCCACTCTGGAAAAAACCTGAAACTAAATGGAACTGAAAACAAAAAATATATCTGGAAATGTATTAAAATGAGCAAATATCCTGGAAATAATTGATTTTGTCCTGGAATATTTTAATAGTATTTTAGCCCCTTTCTTAGATCGGCTACATATACCTGGGTGTATACTTTTTTTGAAACTTTAAAGTTAACACTCGGTCTACCGGTAAATCATATGACTGTTTGTAAGCACCTTCCTGTATTGTCAAGAGAAACTCCTGGAAATTGATTTGTGAAAGAGAGTGGGAACCCTGTAAATGCAAAAACCCAGGAAACAGCTTTTTAACTGCAAAAAATACAAATAAAATAACCTAACATAATATCTTTTCATATCATTTCTTTATTTTTCTCACCAAATTATGACAAGTAGTATCAATAAGAGTATCGATGAGTATCAGCATAGAAAGGCAGTACCAAGGTTGATATTGGTATCAATAAAGTCCTAACAATACCCATCCCTACTGATGATGCAAGATGACATCACAACTCTTGGTTTTTAACAAGTCTGTGTGAAACCAAACAGACAGTGGCAGTCCTTATCTGATTGGTCAGCCATATTGTTATTTTTCCATGGAATGGCCAAAGAGGAGCGTTTGTTTTTGTCACAGCACATTACATCCAATTTATTACACTTGTTTGAATCCACCTGCATTCAGCGGACATTAAGAATCCCATTCGTACTGGAGCTTGTTGACCAGTCAAAGTTATTTAGCCGAGAGGGATGAAGGCTGCAGGATATAGAGTAACACTTTGTCCCAGAAAGTGCAGATAATTCCTTTAACAATATAGCTTTTCACCAAAAATGATTACACACTTTTTGAGTTTAAAATAATTTTGAACTCAGTGCTCTCTCTGTCTCTTCCCATATTTCCCCTCTTTCATAACATTTCTCCACCCCCCCCCCCCCCCCACCCACACCCCACTCTTGAGCTCATAGTTCCAATGCCGTTTGAAGCTGACTGCTAATTGGTTGATTTTCATTGACATTAAATCCTGCCTCCCAGCCAAGTGAGAGCGGCGTGTGAGCGTGTTGGGGTGTGTTTAAAGATTCCCTGAAAGAAAGAGCGATGGAGAGGGAGAAATGATGAAAAAGGAAATATTATGTAAGCCAGAGCTGTGCTGTGCCTCATCATCTTTAGATTAACGTCTGTTTTCATTTGGAGCGAAATTAGAGAGGATGCAGGGACATGGAGAGTGAGACGGAGATGGAGAGGTGGATATGTAAGAAGACACAGCTGGTCATTTTTAAAACAGCATGTTCCATCTTCGTGTTCATCTTTTTTACTTTTAACTTTTGTATCTGTCAGCAAGA
The DNA here is from genome assembly GCF_905237075.1 of Dicentrarchus labrax. Taxonomy (NCBI): domain Eukaryota; kingdom Metazoa; phylum Chordata; class Actinopteri; family Moronidae; genus Dicentrarchus; species Dicentrarchus labrax. The sequence goes on from NW_026136716.1 coordinate 13,933,128, forward strand.
TAGTAATGAGTTTCTAAGTCAATTAAATGACTATTTCTACAAATTGCTTGTGCTGTATTAATTTATAATTCACCACAGTCTACTTAAGGCCAGATGAGATGGCAGTAAAAATCATATCTTTAATCTCCCTTCAGCTGAGCTCTCTACTGTGGATATACAGTAGATCATTTCTCCAGAGGGGGCTAACTATGAGCCTGTTTACACCTGTTATTAATATGTGTCATGGGTACGTCAGTTAACACATAGCATTAGAATGCATCTCCACACAGTCATCGGATCTATGTAAATAAACACAGACATCATTCCCGTTTGCAAGGATCAAATGTGTTGTTGTTTTTAACCCATGGCTTCACATTAGTGGCTAATTTTACAAGGAGTCCTAAATTATTAGAATTTGTTGTAGAAAGCATTTCACAAAGTTTATGAACTTTCACAAAACTGAACAACTCACAAAATGACTGACACCGATGATCTTTTTACAAGGAAAGAAATGAAATATATTGGGTTTAATGCAGAATTTACAAGGAGACGTGAAGAATTTGTTTATTATAGGACCAATGTGTAGGATTTAGTGGCATCTAGTGGTGAAGTTGCAGATTGCAACTACTGCATGCATCTGTATTTGACAACCTGGTAATGAGATTCAGCTGTGAAGTATGTAGGAAAAACTATGATGGCTGAGAAACTCAGAAGGCTCTATCTACAGCCAGTGTTTGGTTTGTCCATTCTGGACTACTGTAGAAACATGGCAGTTCAATATGGTGGCGTCCATGGAAGGCATCTAAGGTAACAAAAACACAGATTCCTATATTTAGGTTATTATACTCTACTACTATTAATGAAAACATACTTATGAATATTATGTATTACATTCCCACTCTGCCATAGGATCCTCCTCTTAAATGTTACACTGGACCTTTAGGTTTCTCCTCATTCAACAACTCTCAAAATATTTTGGGGGATATGCCGTTACTCGTTTAGCCCAGCTGTCATTCACACTTAATGGTATCCACTGTTTTAACCCACAGGGGATACAACAGTTCAAGCAGAATTTGTAAGGAGGATGTAAACTCTTAATACAATTTAAATCCTAGTTTTGTATGCCATTTTGGACAGTTTGGGTAGCGTAGATTGACAAGTGATTTCCATGTTTTTACAGATGAATAAATTGAACCTATAACCTTGGAAAGGGCTGGGAGTTGGCTCTGCTGTAATTGGGTCAAAGAAAGAGGATGTGGATTACTGGTTGGCCCCCATGTGGATAAGATCAGATGGGTTGTTGCTTTGTAGTCCGCTCACGTCATATGGGATGGAAGGTAGTTCACAGGAAGATTCTCATTGTTACAACATGCATGTTTCATACCATCAGACAACTGATGCAGAGGCAGAGCAGGTTGTTCCTCAATCGGAAGGTTGTGGGTTCGATCCCCGGCTCCTGGTGCCACATGTCGAAGTATCCTTGAGCAAGATACTGAACCCCGAATTGCTCCCGATGCCGTGCTTCGGTGTGTGAGTGTGTATGAATGTTAGTTTCTGTTCGATGGACTTTGCCATCACTGAGTGAATGTGTGTGAAAGGGTGAATGTGGCACATAGTGTAAAAGCGCTTTGAGTGGTCGGAAGACTAGAAAGGCGCTATACAAGTACAGGTCCAGTTACCATTTACCATTTAGACATAGTGAATAATGATGTAGAACCTGAACCAGTATTTAGTCATCTAGGAGTGTGTGTATATATACAACTTTATATGCTGATATTAATATACATGTATTGTGATATAGCAAACCTTCTGGAAATACAATCAAGAAACTTTATGCAGATATTATTAAAATAATGACTTTTTCTTATTCCTTTTGTAACATTTTCTAGATGGTCCTTTAGATACGATGGATGATGTAAAGCAGTTCTTACAAATTATCTCGCTGAAACTCGCTCTGCTTCCTCCGTTTCATGTGTCTCCTGTTCCTGCCTGAACCCACCATGTTTTCATCCCCAGAGTCAGAGTCTTGGTCGGAGCCACTGCAAATCAGCTAGCCTCCGTTGGCCTTGTAGGCTGTGACCTCGAGTCCCGTTGCACACTCGCCCCGCTTTGGTTCTGTCATACATTCCGGCTGCTATGTTAGTAGTATTTAAACTCTCCCTGTCCTTGTAGCTTATAGGACAGCTAAGTAGCTGGAAGCTAGTAGCTAGTAAAGTTAGCATATGCAACAGTGCACCAGTGCATCAACTAAGACAATTGTCACCAACTAACGGTTAAGTCTAAATTAAATCTATTAGGGGGCAGCCCTAGATCAAATACTGCCAGAAATGGACAGCTACTGTGTGAGCAGTATGGTAACCCCCTCTATAATAACTGATCAATGGCCATGGACTCATATTTAGCAACCCTACTAACAGTGATCTAATATTGCATGATGGTCAGAGTTGGCCATGTGAGAATTATTGTGCATTTACTAAATTAGCATTACTTTAGCACTGAAGAATGAACTCAGTTTGACCTCCAGAAAGCCATCTCTGAGGATCCGATAGTGCTCTTTATCCAGCAGTACAGTACTAAACAACTACTGCATCAGAAAGAAAGCACAATGATGCTTTGTATTTCATAAAACATATCCACTATCGATATCAGTGCTAGGAATTAATAGCTAAGAGAAACCAAGAAGTAGACGACAAAGAGACCATTCATAAGAAAACTTCAGAGTGGTCCGAAAAGGATTTGGTGCTGTGGTTTGAGGGATTATAGAAACTGGTTGGTTTGATGAGATGGCCTTTTAAGTTTAAATGACAACTCACGTGTCCCTCCTTCATTCAGTAGCCTTGCGTCACACTCAACAACTGCCACGACTCAACATTATGGCACAAATGGGATTTACAGTGGCTTCTTAACTCCCCTCCTCTTTTAGAGATTATACTTTTTTCAGTAAGAATGCTGCAGAAACGAGAAAAAAGCTGATAGCCCTTCATAGTAAAAATATACAGTGATACATTGGCTTTTCAAGTATCAAAATTGTGTTGTTTTTTGTTGGGATTTGTATTCAAAAATGTTAAAAATAAATCTCTGGTTTCATGGTTGGTCCAAACACCAGTGAGTTTCCTCATTTTCTGATCTTTTTTTCTTTTTACCAATCTTTTCATCCTCTTTCATTTCTCATTCTCTCTTTATCTGCCCTCTCTTCTCCAGAAAATGAGTCAGGAGTTTGAGATTAAGCGGCTGTCATTGGAGGAGCAACGAGACCGCCTTCAGCAGCAACTTGACAACTTGAAAGAGGAGCTCTCGGCCAAGCTCAATATGGCCAATCAAGAGGTACGAAACATCAATTCAACTCCACTTAACATTCCTAAAATGTAACCAAATTATTCTCCTGATAATGCAATAACTCTCTGCCTGCTGATCTCCTTAGGTGTCCCACCTCCAGGAGTTGGTGAGGGAGGGGGAGCAGAACCTGGGTTCAGCTCAGACGCAGATCACCTGTCTGAGGGAAACGCAGGAGAAACTCCGGATAGAACTAGACGCAACTAGATCCCGAGTCCGAGAGACCAGCAACCTGCTTACCGACCTACAGGTGAGGAAAATACTGAAGATACAACAAAGGGGATTTAGAGTTTAGTGGAACCTCATTCCAGGTTTAATTTTTTCTTAATAATTTCCAGTTGCAAAATCAGAATAAGAGGGCGCAAGAAGATGGTGTAATTAGCGTGAAGAACAAAACAGAAAACAGGATGGAAATATGACATTTTTATAAGTTTCATGTATTGATGTGAAGAAGGTTTCAGTGGAGCGATATGAGAAATATTAACAAAAAAAGTTACAGGAAGGGTCACTGGCCAGAACCTAGCACGGCAGGCATCATTTCTATTGTAGCTCTTATGTGTTAATGTCAAATAAGTATGGTGGTTGATTTACTTCATCCAACCATCTCCCCTGTCTTTGCTCCAGAGCTAAGCAGTCACACCACTCCACATACTCATTCGGGGAAGGCCTGCAAAGACGAGTACAAGTTCTGAGTACAGAAATAGCAGTATAATGTCGTCTTTTTTCTTGAAAAACTTTGAACATTTTACCTACCTTAGTTGGTATGACATATCCCTGTGGCAATCCAAGGGAGAAAAGCAAAAGGTTTTATGCTCTGCTGACTACAACTCTGTTTTCTGTGAGTTGAAGTGCGTAATTCATGGAATATAACGATAAACCAAACAACAGTGTTACAGGAGTACTTTTTTAAATGCAAAAGAATGAGGCCAAAGCTGAGAAAACTTTAGGTGTGATGTTGTAGTTCCCCGACAGTATGACGAGCATACTGCAGGGGTCCAGCTGGTCGCTGTTGACCTTGGTTATGAGTCGTCACCATCTGCTGTTTCATGTTTGTTTGACTGTATTTTTCTTTTGCTGTTGGCTTTTTTGCTGATCTGCTTGACCTCGTTCACCTCCATTTTATATCATGAAGAGTCAAGGACTAAGTTTAAATACAATCAGAGTCTGAGAACGTAGAAACCTGCTGAGTCACTCACATCCAAAGACACTAAGACCTGTACGGGCTAAATGTGGATTTGTGGAGTTTAAATGAAGAGAAGACAGCTGGGCTCTGAGTGAGCTATTGGCAGCTATATACAGTGAGACTTTTCTGTTGAGTCACAGAAGATGCCCGTCTCTGATTCATCTGATTCTGCACACTGTCACCTGTACTCACTTTATTTCATTTAGACCTCTCAGTCAGTAGACGTTCATCGGGTAAGATTCAATTGAACTGAAATGAGTACGTTATTAAATTAAGTATAAGTGACAGTTTGCAGGGGTTTCTGGTTCTTTTTCATTTCTCAGTTTTGAGTTTTTGGTTTTTTGCAGTGTGTAAGAAGAAGTTCATACCTGATGGACCTGACTGTGTTGCACATGTAATAAATCAGAAATCCTATAACCAGATAGAACCCGATCGATATTCAAGTTAAATATTCTTTAACATGCCGCCACAGTATTGTAAACCAGAGGTCAGTCTGATGAGGATAAACTTTGCAGTGACACTAATGTATAACCACAAGCGTTTTGTTTCCTGCATTATATACTGGAAAATACAGTTTTCATATTGACTCATATTAGATAACATATACACCGATACCAATACAATAGCGATATGTCTGCAATAGGCCAATATTGGCTCTTTTGCCTGTATCCACAGTGAAAATGGTCTCAGTATTATAGGCAGTGCCTGAATTGGACCAAAAAAGGTGCCAGTCCCCTTATTCAACACAACCCTAACCACAACATAACCCTAACTTTGAGAGCATTTGAATTAGAAAGTACAGTTCTTGTCAGGGTTAAGGGTGCAATCTTAAGTCTGTCTCGATTAGACTTGATAACTGTTACCTGTTTTACAGGTAGTCACAAGTCACTTGACGAATCAGTTGTTCAGTCTTCAGCCAGTCAACCTGTCAGCCAGTAATTAGCTTTATCACCTGCAGTAGGAGGTCAAAGTGAGTCAGTAAGTCAGTCAGTCACACAGTCGGATGTCAACTGGTCAGCCAGTCAAACAAACTTCAATTGCTGGTTTTTGAAATTAGCTCCTCTGAAGTTTCAGCAAAGCAAGAGTGAGATAAAGAGGAAGGAAGGAGAGATGGGAGAGTGGAAGAAGATTTTGAATGCAGGAAATGAGATTTAACTGAGGAATAAGTGCAGTACTGAAGGCCAGCTGTGAGATAATGATGATGAGGCTGTTATGAGTTGAGTGGTCCTGTGTTTAAAAAGAGCCCTGCTGGTATGAGCGGCGGGAAGAGTGTGTGTGTGTGTGTGTGTGTGTGTGTGTGTCAGAGAATATGGTCTATGTGTGTGTAAGAGAGGGAGGGAGAGAAACTGGTTGTTATTATTAATAATATTATTCATATTAAAAATAATAATTCTAATATCTAGGCACTTGTTGGAAGTTGAATCATTGCAGCATCAAAATATGACACAACAAAACAGGTTGAAATGTAAATAAAATTAAGCAAATGAATTGAACTTAACCCAGTCAGCAACAACAATGCGCTCAAAGAGGAAGTTAGAATATGAATGAGTGAAAAAGTCACAGCTGGTGGAAAGTCGCACATAAAATCAGTGAATAAAATCAGCCCAATAAAAGAGAGAAAGGGGGTGATAAAAGAGGACATAGAGGCTGAATGAGGAGTGATAATTAGATGAAATTGCAGAGTGGTGCTCTTTGCTTTCCCACCACAGCCTGGCTTCTATAAAAAGAAAGGATTTGGACTGTTTAAAAAAGCCAAGCCTAACACAGGATTGTATCTTGTATTCACGCTGAGCTCATTGCAGGAAAGACACAAGTGCTGAGCCGGCCGAGCTCTGAATTCAGACCAGCTATTGTTTCGAAGGACATGAACCCTTGAGCAGCTTATCGCTTTTATGTATATAAGTGGACAGTAAAAAGAACTCAAAAAGTTCAGTTAAACTTTTGTCAATTTATAAAATGAAATTGTAAAAAATATAAAGGGATTTTTTTCCCACAAATAGATAATAATAATAATAATGATAATAATAATCCAGCACTGATTGTTAGAAAAATGTGTATTTAAAAATGTGCACCAGCGTGTAGGATATAGTGCCATCCAGCAGCAGCCGCAAATTGCGACTAACTGAATACTGCTCGCCTTCCAAGTATATAGGAGAAACTATGGTAGATGTTAAACTTGTACAAAAATCTAAAAGGTCCTATCTAGAGCTAGTGTTTGGTTTGTCTGTTCTGGGCTACTGTAGAAACATGGTCATTCGGCCCGCTCCCTCTGTAGATAAAAACAGCTATTTCTGCCAAAGGATCCTCCTAAATGGACCTTTTAAGTAAGTTAGTTAGTTAACCTTTATACTTACTAACTTACTACCATTTGACTTATAATAATCAGCATTTCTACTGGGGCTATGTATTGCTAAAAATCTGGTTATACGTATCACAATACAGGGGTTATAATTCAGTATATTATGAGCAAGTCTATATATTTGGTGTTACAGAAAACTTTCATATGCAACCATAACAGTGGGATCTGCATTTGAATTCATCACAGTCCCTGTAACATCCAGCATCATAGCAGTGTACGTTTACACTGCTATCTAGCTGTTGGGGGTTTAAACACAAAATGGGACACCACAAAACAAAATATCACGATAGTGATAGTGTGAAGTGTATTGATATTTTCTTACAACCCTACATATACTTAACATTGATGTATTTGTATTTTTTTTCACCACTAGCATTAAGAAAGGCATGGTTGAACTGCTGGGTGAGTGTGTCTGAATGGCTGTAGGCTCTGACATATCATTGGATGAACATGCCAATCCAAACTGAAGGCTCAAACTACTGCAAGTGAGGCAGTTTTATGTGTCACACAGTCTGCAGATTTTCTGTCTTCAAAAATATCATTTGTTGTTTACATGACTCAATCAGGATACATGTCACAGTACAATGAAATTATTCAAATTATTATCATCAAATTGCAGGGCTCAGTTACAGTGACTCATCTCCACTGAGTGCCTCTTCTGTTTTGTCTCAAATGCTGATGAGACCATTAGTCACCTTATCTGAGAAATCCAGCTCAGCGTGGCCCAAACTATAAATATCCAAACCCCAGATAACACTGTATTAAAAAATGAAAAATGGCTACAGAGAGTCAGCAACAGTCAGAGGCAGCAGATTATACTGTATCTTGCTTTCAATTGGCAGATGTTTGTTAAAACATATTCATATCACCATATTATTAATATGTACTGTGGAAACCTTTTCTGGAATATCACTAAAGAATCTGATACTGATACTGAGAATATGCAGATGTGAATCTCCCTACATCCCTACCAGACACTACAGTGATGACAAATACCACAGGGTTTCTTTTTTTTTTTTTCTGCATATTTACATTCACTGAAATGGAAAATGTCTTCTTGAACATAATTTCTGTGATCCTAAACAGTCAAGTCTGGATTTAACCACTCAAGCAAAACTTTACCTCAGAGCTGAAGAGAAGAGCTTTTAGGCCTTTTAATGAAGTCATGAGCAGATAAACCCCGGAGCCTCTTCAGCAGCTGGAAACAGCTGACCTGGTGAAGTTAGTTTCTGCCTCGGAACCAGCACATTATAAATGCCCTGTAGCCATGGCATTATAAATAGATGTGGAGGTGGGCATCATGAGTCATCCAGCGTTCAGCTATTGAAATGCTGCATCTGGGATAGCAAATTGAGGTTTTATGAAAATGTTCATATGTGTAGTAGTTTTACAGTTTTTGTTATTGATTAGGATTTAGGACTCTGCAAAAGACTTTATAACATAACCATCACTTTATTTGACCATATATACATTTTAGGCTCATACACTATTACCCTTTTTGGACTTTGAGTCCTTAGTTTTTGAAGTGGGTTTGTATGTATGTATGTATGTATGTATGTATGCTCACCTCTTCCATCACTGTTGTACATTAGTGATTAATGACTTTCATGTTCTTTTCCCATTCTTTATCATTATTTTTGAAAATAAATTGCTTTCAAATTGTAACTCATCTGGTCTTCCATCTTTGTCACAGCCTAAGTGCCAGGATTTGAATCCAAGAACTCTCGCACCCACTTCAAAAAAAACAAACTACCCCTTTAAACTGAAGTATAAAATAGTTATTTACACTCTTATCCCAACATACAGACTTAATTATCTCATGATTTCAAGCCATTAAATGGTGATTGTGACTGCACCAGTGAGTAAGGACAGCCATTATCCTGAGATACTCTAATGACACATTTAGGTCCTCATAACAAAAACACTGTGTGTAGTATGTTGAGACAACGTAAGAATAAAATCTTGGGATAACAGCATAAAAATAAAAAAAGAGATCAGCTATTATCTTGAAACTTAACTTGAAAAAAATTTATGTGAAAACAATGAATATTTTGGCCTGATGAGAAGTATTATCTGTAACAACTCAGTAAAAAACAAGATGTGGACTTGAATGCATAACTGAAAAGCTGGCAATCATTGAGAATGAATAATCATTTAAATACGTGAACAACGGCGCATATTTTCAGACGGTCTCACCTTGAAGACATTCATAGTGTTGTGCTCAGTTGTTCGCATGAAAAGCGACAGAAATACTTGTGTGAAGAATAAAAAAACAAAAGAGAGAAAAGTTCAAACCCTGACTCCCATCTCACCTCCACAAGTTTGGCCAATTATTGTGTGAGGTGTGTGTGAATGTGTGAAGTGTTGGTTTCAGAAAGTTACAGTAATGAGCAGATTGAACTCAGTATTGCAGCTAAAAAATGTGCGCCTTTTTGTGTTCATAGGAGGAGATCGAGACCCAGAGACAGCAGCACGAGGCCAGAGTGATGTCCATCAGAACAGAAGAGAAACAGAAGATGGACAAGATGGCGGATGACTTGGACCAGAAATGGAGAGATGCACTGCGGTAAAGGAAAAAAAGGAAGCTCTCTCCTCATATGTCTCAGACCCTGTGCTTTTGCTCTTTCCATTTGTTTTCTCATTCATCACTGTCATCTCTCGCCCCCTCCGCTTCACAATCACTCTTGTTATTAGCATCACAAGTCAACATGTTTTGACAAAGCAGGCATAGATATTAATAGGAACGGAGAGGAAATTAACAATATCCACACCAAGTTTATAGATACATACTTACAGGTAACCTTTAGCAGGACAAAATGAAGCACAATGCACACACTGACACAAATGCAATCAAATGTCACACTCTGCCTGTCTCTCTGTAGGGAAGAGGTGCGTCTTTTGAAGGAGGAGTTGACTGAAGAGTATGAAGCAGACAAACAGGCGACGTTGACTCAGATCTCCCAGCAGAAAGAACTGGAGATGATGGCGACAAGAGAGGGTTGGCAGAGGAAGGTGGAAGACCTGCTGGAACAGGTAAAACATAATACACATACACAGTTTGGGTGGGGCTTTTGCAAATATCATTAGGAGCTGTAGTTTGACCACGAAACTTTCATTTAAACCGCTGTGGTTGAAAGCGATTTCTATCTATTCCCTGGCTTTGATAGAAATAGGGGCACCCTAAACCTGACCTTTACCGCCCCCATCCACCCACTTTGGGAACCACTTTGATTGACAGCTCCACTCGATGTAGACAGCCTGGATTAAGAATAGTGTCTGTCCGAGGAGAGATCTATCTCACACGCACACTCTCACAGGCTTTGCTGCCTCAAACTGTGTCTGTGAATGTGATTAACACTGATGCCATAAACAACCACTTCACCTTTACAATTTACATAATTCCCACAACAACAATAAATCGGGCCTGAAAAGACTAAAGGATTTAACTTCTCATCCCGTTTACCAATTTCAGAGCGATGCAGAATGAAAAGAACAGCTTCTGTTTTTTTAATTAGGTTTTCCCAAAGCCATATCTCTCAGCCAAGTGATCCTCATACACATATGTGCTGTACATACACATACACACAGAAGAAGATCTGATGCTTTAAAAATAATAGGCTTCTCCTTCTAGCTACATTGCTAAAGAATTTTTGTAATGGGAGTGAAAAGTGGAAATGAGCAGAGCTGCTCAGGTCAGAATTAAAGCTCTGTAGCAAGAGAGAGAACCATTTGATGCTGGGCTGAAAGCTCAGACACTTGTCTACTTATACTCTTGTAGCCTACCGTGCTGAGCATACTGCCTCTGGGTAATTCCGAGCTCAGCTAAGTAACAACTGAAACCTCAAAGAGGCTCGTCCTGATTTCGCCAAGACACCAGTGACCTCAGATAAACAGTTTCTGACGAGTCAGAGCCAGCGACCACTGTTGCCAGTTTGCCAACTTGCCAACGCTCTGAACCCACCACCCCCCAATCCATGGCAAAAGCAGCTCATGGTAAAACGCTACGCTGTAAAAGGAACAATCTGACTTTGTAGGAAATCCTCTTGTTTGTCTTTTAAACACAAAGTCACACAAGGGAAACGTTGTTAGTTTTAGGCCCAATTTTTGCTATTTTTATTAAAATATTTAAGTTTACTGCAATGAAATGACACCAAGGAAAGAATCAAGGGAATGTATTCATCATTATACCATGGAAAATTGTATAATGAAATAAAGCTTGTAGTTCCGTCATGCTACACATAAAAAAAACTTTAATTCATAGAATAACATAGAAAAGACTAAAATAAACCAATAAATACAGTTATTCACACACATATATACACCTAGGAAATAATTCTGCAGTGCTTTTGCTTCTGGGGGAATGTAAACAGTAGTAACAACACAGTGATGATAATATGGTTTCACATAAAAAGAAACTGTCCATCCATTTTGACTGCGCTTGAGCACCAATCATCATCGATATAAACACAGAGTCCGTCTCTTCTCTCCTGGTCCAGTCAATTTGAACAATTTTGGCTCAGCCCTTAAAGATCAAACCCAATTCAGCAGAAATACAAATTAAAAAATTGTGATGATGTGACTAGGGTGTGGGATAGTGATAAATCTGCAGTTATATAAATTATATCAATCGATTGGGTCTACAAAATGTCAGATTTTTTTTATCCATCAACTAATTGATTAACGGACTAATGCTTTCAGTTTTACGCGTGACAATAACATTTGGAAGACAGTGAGGACAAGGTAAATTGATCTAATCATTAAAACATAATTTTAGTGAGCCTTATCTAAATCTGCTACATTGGTTTTGGTATCTGTGTAAATATGAGTTTGTACAAAATGTTGCTTGTGTCTGAAAATAAACATCAAACAATGTCACAGACCAAATACCTAAGGAGCTTACACTCTGTGTGCGTATGTACGTGTGTGTTTGAGTGTGCGTCTGTGATGCCTCCGTGTGTTTTGTCTCATCAAAGGGCTTCGCTGCATTGTGTTTTTTTCTTTTCTTTTTTTGGTTTTAGCTACATGAGAACACAGCCCTCTGAAGTTCATGTATATGAGTGTGTGTGCTGTAGAGAGCGTCACCAAATTAATTATTGTGCATGTATGCGCCGTTAAGTATACTATTATTGCTATTCTTGCATACATACTATTCATCTTCATGTTATTATAAATTATCGAGATAATTCAGTTACAGCCAGCTGTATGTTCTAAGAAAGCCAAAGTCTGTTTTTTTAATGAAATTAACTGGGAAAAATAAATGAACAGAGTCAGAACTGTTGTTTATTGTTGTGTTAAAAATAGAGACCATGATATGCTGAAAGAATACCACTGATCTTAAGGTAGTATTCAACAAAATAGGGAATACACTTACCCATTTTTTGGGTAAGAAATAGTCCTCCCCCAAACCTTGTCATTTTTACACTTTTTTTTTTTGATCGGATTAAACAAACAAAATAACACATGTTAATTAGTGATCTTAAGGTGTGCAGTCTTTGTACTAAACTAAGCTAACCAGCTGTTAGCTGCAGCTTCACTTTGAACAGACAGACTTGAGAGTGGTGATCGACCGTCTCATCTAACTCTGGGCGCAAAGATAAATAAACAGTATTTTCCAAAAAGCCTAACTATTCCTTTGAAGGCAACAAGACATCAGCTGGAAAAACATATGTTATATTTATGTAAAAATTTATTCAAACTCCAAGGATAATAATAATAATAATAATAATAATAATAATAATAATAATAATGTTTGGCTTTCTGTCTAAAGCTGTGCCTATAATAACCATTAATAATTCCTAAAAGAGTTAAGATGTTTTAACACCTTGACTATGTGCAAGATTAGTCAATTAATCCAATGGTGGACTGACAGAAAAATGATCAGCACCAATTCTGAAAATTGAGTAAAACAAGGAAATAGAAGATTTTGGCAAATTGCGATTGGCATGGATCAAACAGAAAATCATCAAATCAATATGAACATTTTTATTTATATAATCCATAAACAGCACTTGCATTTATATATACCTTTTTATTTAAACTCTAACCTCATTGAGGGCTCATTTACAATGATGTTAAGTAACATTTTAAAATGACAAAAAATATACAAGATATAAAAAAAAATAGATAAGTCATCTATTCAAATAGCGCGGTATTTGTATTTGGAAACCCTCTCTGCGTTGAATCCTTGTACAGTTGAAATACAAAAGTTTTACTAACAGTATCACTTACAACATGAACTTAGTTTTCTGTGAATACATCACAAGTTTAAGATTAATGAGTGCAGTTTGAAGAATATTAAAAGAATGTGGTAGGTTCTCCACAGTAAGCTGGATGGAATCTGCAATGCAATACAATATTTTATTATCTGCATGTAATTATATATAGCAGTTAGTTAAAAGTGAAATATTGTAAAAAAAAAAAAAAAAAAAAAAGTGGACCTAAAATTGAACCCTGTGGAACACCCTTCATTATCGGTTAAAACTCTGAACGACTAACACCCAACCAGGTAATTTACTCTACTGTATGAATTTATCCCTAATGACAAGATGTTCTTGATTCTATGTCAGTTTGCCACAAACACATTGTTATTTATTACGTTATTTTCAAACCAAAATCTTTTAAATTATATTCACCCTATAAAGCAAATTCACACTTTGTACCTCAGTACTGGTAGGCATTCCTGTACATAATATAAATATTTACAGATTTACATGTGGGCATGCATACACAGCATGTTGAAACAGGCAGACAGCAGCCATTCTGCTAGTTTAGGCTGATGTGGAGACAAATGGAAACAGGTATAACTACAGTGATCTGCACTGTATTGACCTACTTACAGCTCTACTGAAACACCAGCAGAGATGAGACTCGACTACGACGCAGGGAGACACTCGTGCTCCCCTCAGATAAAACACGTCACTTTACATTTTCAAGAGTCAAGCAGCTTGTACTGTTCACGAATGATCCATGATTGAAACTAACAGCTGTCAAAGTGACAACAGAAAGTGTCTTGTATGATGGAGTTATCAACTATATTAAAAAAATGTGTAGCTGCTTCGTGATGCAGTAGCTTCCCAAATAGCCTCAACCACAAAGAGAACCAGGCTCTTATTTCCAAACAGGCCTATATTAGAGACACTATTTATTCCTAATCTTCCTTGTTTTTTATATTCTATCACATTTTTGTAAACATATCCCCAGTTTTTTGGTATTTAACAACACTTCCTCCATGTTTCTTTACTAATTCAGGTAACCACATATTTCCACAACAGAATCATCTCATAGCCACCACTATGGTGCTCTGAGCTTTTTGTTTTTAATTTAAACACTACTTTCATTCACTAATTAATCCCATTCGCAGCTGCTTTGCTGTTATTTTGTACAGTGTTAAGCGACTGTCCATGAAACTCAACATTTCCTGCACAGTTCTTTCACATTAAAAGGCTTCAAGCAGTTGAAATGGGATTATCCCTTGCTTTCCTGGTGGGCTTTTGATGTGAAAGTGCTGAGTTTCACTGACAGTAGCTTAACACAAATTGGGAAAAGTATATACGATTTGTATTGATTGTCTTTTATTTGGACTTATTGTCTAATTTTTAAGTCTTACAAAATTCTATTTATTGTTTTGTTTTTTGTTTTTACTTTTTGTTTTAATCCTGCTCTGTGAAGCACTTTGGGCTGCATGAAAGGTGCTATATAAACTGAGTTTAGTTGAGTTAAAAATGAGAGCTTGCTGTTTGATGCATTTCATGCTGTGGAAATGTACATTACTGTATCCTGAATTCGCCATGTTACGTCACCCCAAATTGAAATGACAAACTTTATTAATGCCAGTGGGAAATGGCAGAATTCACTACAAACAGCAACGAAAGAAGCAGAAAATAATAAAACCCAATAGAAATAGAGTCCCTCCAAACTTTTTCCTTCTTCAGAATTGACTTTGACATTTCTGTATGTGTGTCTCTCTTCTACTGTGATTTAAGGGTCAGTGTTGAGGTAATGACTCCAAGAAATGTTTGTTCATCAAAATTAATCCATTTATGAACATTAAAAAACCTTTGAGGTAAAGAAGCCAAACGTCAAACATGCCTGATTTAAAAATAGTACTATGGTGTCTGTCTGTAGGTCAAACCAGCCACCAGCCTTGCGCACCTGATTAAGTGGCAGGGAAATGATTTACTGGATATTAAACTCCCTAACTGAGCCAAGTGTCTCTGTTGTTTTGTGTGTGTGGCTGGATGTGCCGTCTTTATCTATAATGACTTCTTTTTCATTAAGATATTTTCATTACAAGGTTCTAGCCCCAGGCTGCTGTTTGTGTGTGTCGCTGTGTGCGCATGAGAGTGTGTTTAATTAAAGACATCAAGGGTTAGACACATGCACTGCAGGTTGTTTAAGGTATTTCCACCTTTTTAATCGTGTATGCCCAGTTATTTCTCTGTCAGTGTAAAAATGATTCATTGTAGCAGACAGATGCACACACACAGGAAGGGAGGAGGAGGATATACTGTATAGGTCATCTGTCTGTCTTTTTAAATCCATATCCAGGGTAAAACCCCACAACCTTCATCCCAGCCCTGCTCCTCATCCTCTCATTTTATATCCATCTTACCTTGCAGTCACTAATGTAGTACTCCGACGGCGCTAAATCCCGCCGGGGATTTAACTGCTGGAGCTTGAGGAAGAGTGGCGTGTGGAGGACCGGAGCCGTCATGCTGAGAGAGTTCACTTAGGCCCCTAATAGTTCCAGTATCTCCTCAAAACAAAACTGTTTTGTGTGCTCTGATGGGGCTTACGCTATTTTGCTTTTTGTTATTTGGCTGCGTGTGCTGACACTCACCGCCTGACAGGCTGTCGGCTCACTGAGACGAGCTGCTCTCAGCACTCACAGTGTTTGGCTCATATACATATGTCGATAACACCACCAGTGAGTAGCTGTCAAAAAATCTCGACTGAAGTAAAAACAATATGTAAAGAAACATTTTCATGTGAGGATTAAAGAAGGAAAGACAGACGCAAGAGGAAACACAGAGATGTTTTTAATGTTGACCTAATTACACATGCAGTAAATTAAACATGTTTTTTCCTAGAGATTCATGTTTCTAAAACGACTAAAGCCATTTCCTCAAAAGAAGAAATTGAGTGTGAAGTTGCTGCACACAAACAAAGCCAGTGAGAGATAGAGAACACGTCGTCACTGCTGCTCACTGTATAATTACTGTTTTTATGTCGAGGGTGTGGGCAAACTGACCTGTCGATGTCTGTTGTCTGTCAGCAAGCCTGGTACTTATATAACTGCTCTGCTCTTCAGCATGAACCAGTAATTTTATCTGCTGCTCTTTGTTTTTTCTCCCTCTCTCTCTGGTCAGATCTCTCTGTTGAAGCAGTCCCTGGAGCTGCAGTTGTCTCAGTCCCAGTCAGCTCTGCAGCAGCTGCAGTCTCAGTTCAACCAGGAGAGGGAGCTGCTGACCCAACAGCTGAAAGGTAAGCCGGCCTATGCCCCTGTCCTCCCAAGGGGGAACTGCAGCCAGAACAGGCCGATTGTTGACAACAATTAGTAGCTTAAAGTCACATTCCTCGGGGCACATGGTAGCTCACCTTGTAGAGCGCGCGCCCCATGTAGGTTCAGTCCTTACCGCAGTAGCCTGGGTTCCATGCCAACCTGCGCAACCTGCGGCCCTTTGCTGTGTGTCACCCATCTAACTCTCACACCCCCTCTTTCCTGTCTATCCTCATCTGTCTTATCTAAAATGAAATGAAATAACAAAGCATTATGTAATTACTCTACAAAATGTAATACATTTTCACTTCGTTATGTAATTACACGCATTTTTTAATAATTTATAAACTATTGTGGTTGGTATTATGAACTGCATTTTAAATAAGCTGAAGCTTTTTGATGGTCTTTTTGAGGAGCCCTGTCAAAAGACCATTGCAGGGGGCCCACTGGTAGCTCACCTGGTAGAGCTCGCTCCCCCTGTCCTAATGCTGAGTTGGTTGTTTTTTCGTGGATTCTTGCAATGCCATTAGGAGCACTAGGAGGAACCAGAGGAACCTGATTTTTTTCACAGATTATCTCTCATGTACTACAAAGTGAAAGTTTCAGAAAAATGACAAAAAGTTAATTTTAATAAAGGTTACCTACTGCAGCTTTAAGCAGAAACAGCCACAGTGAGCTGTTAGATGAAGAGCACTGGTCGACACACGCTTATTGGGGTTTATTCGCAAACAAGCACATCTCCAACACGTCAGCAAGGGAATCAGCTCCTATTACAGCACTGTGCTGTTGTTTGGAAAACCATTCATGACTTGCACACAGCATGAGATCAGGTTGTGGTTGCTTATGCTCAGCATGATGGGAATAGACCAGTTCTTTCTTTAAAAATCTGATGCAATGAAACAGAAATTCAGGATGGGCTGAAACAAAAATGCTCCACTTGCGTTTTGGTATTTTTGTGTTCAGGGGAGACTATGGATATTGATATTTTCTACTTAATTAAGAAAATTAAATAAAATGATCTGCTTGGTATCTGGTCACACGTCGTCCAGCAGTTTGTCTAAGCCCCTGTGAGGCTGGAACAGACTGCCATGTTATCTGTCTCGTTAAACAGAGTGTACATTCTCTCTCTGTGTGTGTGTGTGTGTGTGTGTGTGTGTGTGTGTGTGTGTGTGTGTGTGTGTGTGTGTGTGTTTGCAGAGATGCAGAGAGAACATCAGAGGAGAGAGCATCGATTACAGGAGGCTCACTGCTGTGCCCTGAGCACCATGGAGGAGGCCAGACAACACCAGATAAGGGTGGGATTAACACACACACACACACACACACAAACCAAGCACGTGTGCATAAAGTCTTCATTATGTGGCTTCAGATTTGTTATGTTTACTGCAGTCACAGTCGCCTTCACAAATTTGACCGACATCAGTTTTTCTTCTGAATATTGTAGGAAGAAATAAGAGCAGGATTGTAACTTTTGAAGTATCCCCACAGCAGTACATTACAATACTCTGTCTTGTACCTCTTCCATTTGTACTTTTCCCTTTACTGCATGTAATTTAGAGATGCCAGTTACCCCTCGCCCTGCAGTCTGCTGTAAAAGCTCACTGACTCTATTGTCCAAGGAGGTTGAGGACAGGACACCACAGTTTTGACGGTCTCACCAAAACAGCAACAAGGCCACAATCCCACACTGGCTTCCCACTGGTGAACACTGCCAATTAAGGAAAGCGAGAGATAATTTAGCAAAATATGACTTTATAACCTTTTTTACATGTTGAAAATGAAACAAAAACTAAGAAAAAGGTCACACTTAAAAACAAAAATGGTCCAGTGTTTAACATTTAGAAGGATCTATTGGCAGAAATAAGGGCGGTGAAGTTGCACATTGCAACTAACACACTGGTCCTTTAAGGTTACAGTAGTTAGTGGGAACAGTAACATGAATGTTACTTTGAGTTGGCTGTCAGTAGTAGGGCTGCAACTAATGATTACTCTGTTGATCATTTTCTCGCTTAATCAATTGGGCCAACTAATCAATTGCTTTTCTAATTGTTGCAGCTCTAATCAGTAGATCAATAGTATTTTAATGAAAAGTGAGTAATACCAGCTTCTGAACGCAGCTCATGGCACCTTTTAAGCTAACCTTACCATAGACAACTACAATACATGCAACCATTGTAACTGCACATCAAAGCAGCTGTTGCCTCAGTGTGCTTAGGACACATAATAATTAAAAACGCAAAATGACACTAAAATGAGATTAAAATAGATTTTTGTAAAATTGACTTAAAATCAGAAGCCGAACTCAACATAGTGTTGCGAGCTGGATGCACCGTTGCTTGGGATTAAACTGGCGTCCCTGCAGCGATGCACGAGTGCGGTTTCCTCTGAGCTGAGACACTTTAGTTCCAGCACCTTAACTTTGGGCAGAGTCAGTTGAAAATGTGCTCATTATGTGCCTGTTGTGACACTGTGCACCTGTGAAAATGCGCTTTACAGTACAAAGCAGTGCCGCTGCTGTACCTATTTTTACTGTGTTCTCATCTGCTTGTTTTGTGTAGCAGTCTGATCAGCAAAAGTCTTTAAAACAGTGTTTCTGGTGCAAGATGAGCTGCTCAGTATGAGGACTGTAAAATGGAAGATTGTCTCTGACATGGAACTTGATTAGTTGTCCTGGGATTCTCTACTGCGCGACATTATCCTGACGTTTTTTCCTCCCGAGAGGAAATTATACCTTCATACGGTTTGAAGAGTGCAGGAGTCAGTGTTCCAATTTAGTCTACAGCACACTAATTATTTCTTTGTTTGTGTGTGTAGGAAAGAAGTAAGCCACAGTAATAATTGTGAGCCTTTGAGTGATGGTCTACAAAACAAAACACAAATAGACCAAACAGTATAAGAAAAAGTTTTAGTTCTAATATGGTTGGTTTTATTTGAATCATCCACAGATAATTGGAGGTAAAAGATTCATAAAGCTATCAAATCAGCTCACAATGTTCCATTGTTGTGAAACAATTCATTAGGTTCATTTACTTTAATTTCACTCATTTCCTCGTTAAATGATATCGGAAATGAGCCAGCGTGGTAAGAGCTTATTTTAAGCTCTCATAGAATTACATTGCAGGCAGAAACATTTGAACAAAATGATTGTTGCAGCGTGTGTATGAAGGGACGTCGGCTACCTTTCAATGTTGTGTCACTTCCTCCTGGATGAGGTCATAGATCACATAATGCACCTAAATAGAAATGAGACTGTTCAGTAGGTGTGATTTCCTGCCCACAAAACAAAATAAGGGTGGTCAAAGGTCAAAGGTCACTGTGACGTCACAAACAGTGTTTTTGGTCATAATTCAAGAACTGATGACAGTATTTCACAATAGTCATAACTTCCAATTAACCAAAACTACTGCCACTGTACACATACATTATCATATATATGAGTCTGGACAGACGTGGATGTAAACTACAACTTGACTGGTTGGCGTAGTTGTAATGAACTTTGGAAGACAAACTTCACAAGCAGAAAGCAAAATATTGTTCCATTGTTTTCATACTTATTTCTTAGTTTTCTGAAACCTTGGTGGAGCTGTGTCACCAAAATCTGCTATTTGTTGGAATGTTTTGTAGCTGTAAGCAGTTCCTCTATGTCTTTCATGCAGTGCATTGTGGGACAATTGGTGTCCATCAACTGTGTTGTTGATGCACACTCAATAAACAAGAGGATTTAGCCTGCATACTTACTGTTTTGAGTGTAATTAATTTTTTTGAATTATAGTTTTTGGTCACAGCTACAGTGTTCATTTTTGCTCATTGTTTTTCTTCTGGGTTTAATTTCCCAACAACATGGCTCCATAAATGCAATGCTTTTTTTTCAGCCAGCTCTCAAGCGGCTCAAATATTTTATGTCAAAGCATCCTGTGGGTTCTGAAATGCAACACTACTCACAACTGTGTCACCACTTGTAAAAACATACATTTGATGGATTAAATCACCTCTCCTCCCTTCCCATCCTCCTCTCTCCCCTCCTCCCTCTCTTCTCTGCCCTGTGCCAGGCTCTGGAGGAGCGTCTGAAGCAGGAGCAGAGGGAGGAGGTTCACGCTCTGAAGGAGGCCCACAGGAGGACTTTAGACATCCTGAGGCAGCAGTCGGACCAGGAGCTGCAGACACTGCGCTTTGAACTGGAGGATGAGGGGAAAGCAAAGCTGGGTGAATGATAACACACATGAAAAACAAACCATTTTCATTATGTTTCCATCCACAAGGACAACCTCTCTCCTTGCGACATGATTTTCAAATTACATCAATGACTTTTCTACCCTCAGCGAAGATGTTTCTACCCACGGTGATACTGTTTGTACCTGCTGTGATGCTTATGGGCATCTTCATTCTCCATCTCCTGACTATTAAAGAATGGAAGGAAACACAGCCACCCATGAGCAAAGAGGCGATGCATCCCTCTGCAAGACATTTGAGTTCACGGGTTGAATTTTAAAAGAGCTGTTAAGGAAATCAGCATTTAAGAAGAGTAATAAGCAATAGCTAATAACACTGGGACTTAGAATGACTTTTACACACTACTTTTCGCAACAGTTTCTGTGTTAGAGTGTAAAGATGTTATAAAAGGTTCCCTGGATTTCTTTGCACTGATAATCCTAGAAGCGACTGTGATCTGTGAACAAGTACAAGTAGTCAAATATCTGACATAAAGACACAGCCTGCAACAGAAGATAATTGCCTTTGATATTTAGCTGAGCATGAGATAAAATCTCTCAAAATTAGGAGGTTTTAAAGTGAAGTCAGATGATAAGGAAAAGGATTAACAAGGAGAAAAGAGGAGATACACTGTAAATTATTTATGATCTGCCCTCAGTGATGGCACTTGTACACACAATCATATTTATTCTCGCTTCTCTTTAACTCCGGTGTCTCTCTCTGGCAGCTTCTCTCCGTGCGGAACTGAACCATCTCCACGCTACAGCCATAGAGCATCTGAAGCAGATCCACCTTAAAGAAAACACTGCCACCAAGCGAGAGCTAGAGAAAGCTATGGAGCACAGCCACCAGCAGGTCACTGTGATGAAAAAAGTTTTCTTCTTTGTTCTTTTCTTGTGTTTGCATGTGACCCAGTTAACTTCCTCCGACTGACTCATTCGTCTATTTGTTCTTCTCTGTTCATATATTGCGTCTAGGAACAAGAGCTCCTGGGTCGTATCTCAGACCTGCAAGCAGAGTTGTGTTCCCGTAGCAACCGCATCACCGATCTGGACCATGAGATCCACTCTCTGAATGAGACCATCGACACTCTGACCAGAGAGCTGGAGCTGAAGGGCAAAGAGGTGCTGCGGGTCCGCAGTGAAGCTAATCATCAGATAAGGTACGTATCACCAGCACAGTTCAGTAGAGAGAGGAAGCCAAACATCAATTTCACAATAAGACACTGCCCTTGAATACTAATTCTCTAAACGTTTTCATCTGGAGATAGTTACAACATAGTCAAAATGGAAATACCCTGACTCTCTGTCCCATGGGTCAAGTCCCAAAAATCATATGGTTCCCATGATGCTATAGTATGTATTTCTAACTCACAAATTGACCATGACTAGTAACTATTTCCATGGTCCTAAATTTCAACCAAAAAAACATTAACTCCATTGATATTACAGCTAGACAATAAATTGCTCAGGCCCATATACTGGCCAATATCAACTTATTGCAGGTACAGTATAGATAGATAGATAGATAGATAGATAGATAGATAGATAGATAGATGTATCTGTAGATGTGTTGGCCGATAAATAACAAGAAACTGAAATGCAGAAATGCCAAACTAAGTTATGAGAGTCCGACCAATATAGGATTTTTGAGACCGATACCAATTTTAGAATAAACACTCACAGATGAGTTGGCCAGTATTGTACATTTTTTAGCTGGAATTGAACCTTTTCTATGTGGATTGTGAACCAATTCTAAAATGAAAAATAACTGGAATAAAGAATATTTAAGTTTATTTATTTATTTATTTATATATAAGTTAAATAACATGTTTCTTTAACATATTTTACATTTACATACATATACATTGTCAACCAATTCCAGTTGACATTGCCTCGAGCTGCTTCTTCTCTCTTACTCTGCAGCTGGCCACAGTATGGTAAATCACAGCACACTCTGCTGGATAAACTTTGCAGTAACACCCATCCTATTGTATTATATACAGGAAAAAACGGATTTCACGTCACCGCATATCAGATAACATATATGCTAATACCGATACGATACCGATGTGTGTGCAACAGGCCAGTTTCGGCCGACTGATATATTGGTCGGGCTCTAGAGGTTTTTTGCATACAGTGTCATCATAACTCAGTTAGCATTCAGAGAGCACTGACAAAATGTAACACTCAGTATGTATGTGAGTGTGTCTCATCCTCAGGAGTGTGTATGTGAGGGTCATTATTGGTCATGCAGGCTTTAGCAGCCTGTGCTATTAACCCTGCCTGCAGTAATTCTGGTCCTGCTCATCTGCAAGCAAGGATTAACATTGTTTTTCCTGTAGGAAAACACCCTCTTTTCGTTACTTCCTTCCTCTTCAATTGCAGACAGATAAATTAGACAGATAAAGTAGCCCTGGCTTTTTAGCATTACAAGAGACCCTTCATTCCCTCCTCCAGCTGAGTTAAGTTTGCAGCTGCACATCTTGTCGTCTTCCTCTATAATTTAGTAAAAATGCGATGTCTGTCTCATGTTTCCGTACCCGGAAATTAAGTGTATGTGAGCAGTATCCATGATGGGGAACATTTGCAGTAAAAGCCCCTAATGGCACATAAGTGATGATTAATGTGTAAACTCATGCTATTGTGAAGCACTTAAGGAAAAATGAATCCAGCACACATTAGTTCAGGTTATCTTATGTCATCTTTACATGTGACTTTCTGTAGTGTTGGTTTATTTACGAGTTTTGTCTGCCTCTGGCTCAGGGCCCATGAACAAGACCTTTCAAAGAGACATGAGAGGGACCTGGGGGAGATGAGTGTAGTCCATCACAGAGAAACACAAATCATGCTGGCTGACTTCAACAAGGCCCAGGAGGTCCTCAAAGACAAGATCTCTGCTCTACAAATATTGTAAGTCACAGAAATGTGCCTCTTGTGTCGTTCCAACTGTTTCAGCATGTTTAACACAGTCTCATAGTTCTTTTTCTAATCGCTTTCTCCTCTGTAACACACTTTGTAATAAATGTTACATACCTACCTTTCTACTTTGTTTATCAATGTGATGTCTGTGTGTCCAGGTTGGAGGGGACAGAGGAGAAGCTAAGAAACAGAGAAAGCCGACCAGAAGACCTGCACATTATCGCAGAGCTCAGAGAGATGGTCACCGAGAGAGAAGCTCTGGTCAAAAAGCTGGTGGTGAGTAGAGTGGGTGGCATCTGATGTGGGAGGTGAGATCTTAGGATGGTTGGTATTGTAAGAATATCTGAAACAAAGCTTCCACAGGAGGAAAACAGCATCACAAGCCTCCACAGAAACTTCTTATAGCACAATTTTCTCAAACAATCAAATCAGATTTCTTGGATTTTTTTAATTTTTTTAAAGTATTTTTGGGGGCTATTATTGCCTTTATGATAGTGACAGCTGAAGACAGATATTGCTGGCTGACATCACAACTGTTGCTAACAGATTTTATCATCTGGAGCTGACACTGTAATTCCAGTAGAAAAATGATTAGAGCGCTGCATATTTTCACCAAAACTGCTAAATATTAAGTGTAAAAGTTCCTTCTTGACCTTGGAGATAGTAGTTTGGCAAAATAAACTGAACAAACTGCATCTTTGGGTCTTTATCAGTTAAAAGCCCTGTAAAAAGCTAGTGGGGTTAAGATGATTTTGTAAAACTAAATACACTGAGTTTGATAATCAAAAGACTTTGGGTGGATTTTGGGTGGAGTATCACTTTAACGTGGTCTTTTTTTTTTTATAGGACGACAAGAAGTTCTACCAGTTGGAGTTGGTCAACAGAGAGACAGGGTTCAACAAGGTCTTCAATTCCAGTGCCAACGTTGGTGTAATCAACCCTCTTATCAAGGTGAGTGCCTGAAAGCCCTTGTTAGTATGAGTGCTGTGGATGTCGAGGATCACTTGGGTGTTTATGACATCATCAGCCCCTCGATTGCTCCTCAGACAGCTGGAATCACAAAGTTCCCCACATGACGGACGGTGTTCTCAGTGTAATGAATTTACATGTACAGTATGTGACCGTTTATTATGCTCAACACAGTGTGAATGCTCTTTGAATGCTCACCAGTGTTTCACCCCAAAAACACCACACTTGTAGTTCGACAATGCATCCATTGGAAAATCCAAAACAGCTGTACACATTCACAGAGAGTCTGATCCAAACATAAGTTGACATCAATGAAAAAAGTGAGCACAACCTCACTGAAGCACACACACATATACACACTAGGCCTGTCACGTTAATTATGTTATCGACTTAGCGTAAAATATAAACCATCTGTATAGCCTGTCACAATATCAACGTATAGTATGATATGTGGACATGCTGTCCAATAAGAATATTTTAGCCAACAGGATACCAGAATAAACCCTTCCAGCATATGACCTTTAAGCCTTTTATTTATTTAGGCTATTTTAATATTTTATTCAGATTCCATTGTCTGAATATTCTAAAGAATCAATATTTCATTGCTCTTTGAAAGGGTGTACTTGCATTATTATGCTTATCATGTCAGTGGCATAAAATGGCCTTGAAATGACAATAATATTGTTTATCACAATGATTTCTGGGACAATATGTCATCCAACAAAATTACTTATTGTGCTTTTAATAGCAGCAAGGCAGCCACTGCATGCAGTTTGGCACAGTTATCCCCCTTTATATACAGTTGCGAAATAATTTATCGATCATTATTAAAGGTAATAAAGGTATCTGTCATAATAATGTATCTACATCAGCAAAGCTCCAACCTTTGACCAGTGAGGGACGAGGACAACTGAATCATGCTGTATTGTCATCGTTCAACTCAAACTTTAGTTCTGTATGTCAAATTATTTTCATGTTATTCAATCGTCTTCTGGTATTTGTTATTATTACCTTCCATTCAGCCTAGTGTTTGAACACTATAAATCATCAGAGCACAAAATCATCCCATTCTACCTGAAAACCTGCTGCCTGAACATTACGCACGGCCTCCCATCAAGTGTGTCGTAAAGACTGATCTCTGTGTACAAAGCTGCTCATCATCCTTCTTACGTGTACACAGCTGGCAGACCTACTGTTTGAAAGAAGGAGGCATTCAGAAACAATAATGCTTGATTTCAGCATCATAACATCAGTTTCCTCCTCCACATGCGGGCTGTTCGTGTTAGATAACATACGCATCCTTGATTCTCTCACTTACACTTCAAAGCCCCCATGTGCATGATTAGAATACTTCTGACTTAGGCAGCTCCTAGTGGTAGTACTCTGTGATAGACAGCAATACACCTCTCTTTGCAAATCAGATCCACTTTTTAGACCACCACTATTTCAACAAAATTCATCCAGTCTCTAACTTTTATTGTTATTATCATTTTAATCGGGTTATCAGGGTTCCCTGGAACTTTAGAGACTAGTTTTCCAGGAATGGAATTGATTAAAATGACCAAATATCCTGATATCCTGGAAATAATCTCTGTCGGTAGGATGAGCTGTATGACACTTCAAAGTGGGTTTACCAGATGCAAAGTGTAACTGGCATGCAGTGATCTTTTCAGCATATTCTCAGATATTCTCATTTCTACATGCATACAGCATCACATTTCTTGTTGTTGTGGTTGACAAATACATGCACAGTCGTGTTCATTGCATGTGCAACCCGGGTTATGCAATTGGCTGCACGATGACCCTAAACAGCAATTGTCCAATCATAGCTTAGCAACTGTAACTAGGAATGGCAGGTCTGTCAAGCTTTGGATTTCTCTACATGTTATTTAATATATGAAGAGTTCGGATGCTGGTTTCTCTGCTTTTAGCTTTTCCAAACGCAATGTGTAAGGACTGGATTAAACAGTGTGGGTTTTTTTGTTGTTGTAATTGTTAGCATGCCCAGCCAAACTCCTTACCCGAGATAGTGTTACATTTAACAAACACATTGGTTAGTCCTCGTCCTCAGATCTCTTATAAAATGAACATATGAACAACAAAATAAATGCAGCTCTGTAGTACTTGGGGCCCTGGAGATGAACAAATAAACAGGCTTCACTGGCAACAAATGTATCGTCCCAGGTAGGGCAATGGAACGGCATATAGAGAATCCAGTCAATTTTCAAAATAAAACATCCTGTGCAGCCTACTTACCCATGGTAGAAGCAAAAAAAGCAAGGAAAAATGACCAATAAAAGCTTCTGAAACACTGCCGGTGGGGTATGAAGCCGTGTGGAGGATGGAACAAAACACGTCACAGAGCCATGCCCTGTGGAACCAAGTGGTCACACCGCAGAGCCCTGCTGTGTGCAAGCTGTTTATTTGTTCATTATCTCATTACTTGCTCACTTTTAGCTCAGCACTTGCCCTCGTTTGGTTTGTATGGTTTGTGGTTTTACATGTTCAACACAAAAGACAAACAGGATATCTGGCTTTGGAGTAGATGTTTTTATTAATGCAATCACAGTGGAAAGGCCAGAGTAACTGGCTTTGTCAGCTCCTGCATTCTTAAATGTAATTTCAAGTAAAGGGCTTTTTGCCTTCTGGTCACCTCTGACTGTCTGTACCACATATCGGTGGTGACAGCTGCGTATGCTCTCAGTACACAGCTGATGTAGAGATGATTTGCTCCAAACTAACACAGAATCATCTTCCCCAACCCTGCCTTTCTATGTGTGTCTGTAGTCAAAAACAGGCAGCCAATCAGATCACCGCTTCACCAGCTTTCCTAGCCAGTCAGCTCTCCGATTCGTCAGCCCTCCCACCATGAGTCATGAAGGAGAGGAAGAGGAGGGACGGGAGGTGGAGGAGGTAGGACCAGGAGGCCGCTTTGTGCCTCCTCACTCCCCCCTCCAGAGGTCCCTCCCCAGACTTAGGAAAGCCCTGCCACTGTTCAGCCCTCTTTCTCTTCCCCCTCAGCATACTCCTCCTCCTTCTCCTCCTCCTCCTTCTCCTCATCCTCCACATCATCCCATGCCAAGCCTTGCTCTTCCTCATGCTCCTCATCCTCAGGAAGCCCTGGTGCAGCATCAGGGTCTACAAAGCTTTAGGAGGTGAGAACTCACTGACTTACTGCCACTGCTGCCCTCACTTCACTTTCACTCCCATAATTCAGGGAGGGAAATACGTGATGTGTGCTGCCCCCACTGTTTGTATCTCTCACCTCACTTCTTGGTTTCCCTCCCTTCTATCCTCACCCCTTTCCCCCAAACCCAAAGAAGGGCTTATTATTAAAGGGTCTATTTAAACGTCTGTATGGAGGTGTGTGTGTGGACACACAGGAGTTACTATTTGATCCCTCAAGTTTTACTTGTACAGATGTGTCAACTTTAATACTTATGAGGTCTACACCTCACTGTCCCTCCACTGACTACCTCCATCACAGCCGAGTGACTCCCACCGGCGCAGAATAATAACGAATGTTGATCCAGTGACATCAAAGTCACATGATGTGACTGTTCACTCGGAGGTTGTATTGTAGGATTTTATCTGATTTAGGACCACAGACCATCAGAACTGGAAAAGATCTGATTCTGTGTGATTTGTGCTGTTCACACTGTCATGAAAAAACATGAACAAATGAACCCAAAAAGTGAACAGAGTCGCAGGAAGTTTGTGTAAAATGAGCAGTCTGGGTGGATTTTGAGCAAATGTCTTGGTCTTTCTTTTGAATATTGCATCACAGATGAGAATTACTTTTATAACATTCTCGTCGTATTATTTATATTATATATATATATATATATATATATATATATATGTATATATACTATAGTATAGATAGATAGATAGATAGATAGATAGAAATATCTTTTAACAATCATTCATACTTAATAGGTTTTATTTTTTGACAAATTCTGTGTTTGCTTCTCTCTGACTCTTGGCTTATTAGCTATTTGTTGTGGCTGTTAAACTGAGAGTGAAGGCTCTCTGAGCTTGTGTTCAGGTCTTCAAAGTCTGGATCTTGAATAATAGTTTAAATTTAATTAAATATAAAAAGTTTTCTTACAGTCCTGACAACCAAGAACACCTGCAAGCTGTGCTAATGTTAGCTCAGCTTGTTTCTCTGATAAGATCCAGATGTACGATGACTTATCCGGTTGAAAACCACTTAGATGTTAAAAATGTGGCTTAAAACTGGATAAAAAATTAATTAATGGCAGCTTCTGGCAGACAACCACAGTCCATGCACAAAGGGGATATTACCCCATCAACAGGTGACCAATGAAACGCACCATTACCTGAATAAAATGACACATTTCTCTGGGTTTGCACATTGTTGGAAACATTTGGGATAATGTTAAGTACACAACTTAACAACATATACAACATAGGCCTAGAGTTACATGTTACAGCTTTAACTATCCTATAGAAATCTAGATGTATTCATTTCACCGAATGTTGGAGTCTTACTCCGTTAGTTCAGAGTATAGTGAAGATATAATCCCTTTTTGATCCATTATGCTTTAACATCTCATTTCCCCTTTTCCAATCATGAAACTATCACACAAGAAACCTCTTTGAAATACGCTCCAAATCTTCGCTGTCATCCCTGTCTGCCTTTAGTTGCTTATAAAGAGGAGCCAACCCTGAAACTTTGCACTTACAAATCAGTCTCAATGGGACTTAACTCAAACTCTGAATGACGCAAAGCAAGAAAAGACTGATCTAAAGGCACTGCAGTAACTTTAAAAGTCCAAGTTGCCAATGTGAAACTTGTAAGATTAGGCCTTTGTGCTTGTGCTCTTCCATACAAAAGGCAGCGGACACACAGTAAGAGGAGATGAAGCAGTGCTGCTTGCTGCAAGCACTGATTAGAAAACACCGGGAGGTCTGCCACTGGAGGGCGTAAACTGCAAAGCAGCTGGACCAAAGAGTTTCAAATCTGAATGTTTGTTCAGAAAAAATGTTTTTGGCTTTTTTTAATATATATATATAGTTATAGTAGTTTATATATACATAGTTATAGTTATAGTAGTTTGTATATACAGTATTGTATTCTGTTTGAATCTCTGAAGCAGAGCTGCATTTTAACTGTGGTCAGTTACAGTTTGTTATTCTTACATTTGGCTAACTTCCTATCAGTGCAGCTAGCAGTCCACTCCCTCCTCCCTGCGTCGCCACACTGACATTCTGCTGCCTGCCCTTGAGGACCGCCTCTTTGTAGAGTTCTCTCTCCTGATGGGATAAAGTGGAAACGGGCTACCAGAAAATGTATTCTCTCTTTACTGCAGAAAGGAGGGACTGGATTAACAAAAACAAATCACTTACAGCACCTTTAAATGTATACATGTAGTCTATAGTTTTCAGAAGCACAACTTAACTTGATGACAATGTGAGCTTATATTGTGAAAATCTTGTATCCAGTCATCTGCGACTTTATCACTATTTATATAACCTAACAAAGTGCCATCCATTGTCCCAAACACACTGGGTGTCTCAGGGAGTCTTGGACCACTCCAATGAGTACTCTACCAGTGTAGCATTATACTAATATAACATTGTCAGATTTGTGAGAGACAGTTTACAAAAAGGATACAAAATTCCACACACTTCTCAAAACAACCTTCACTCACAAAACCTTCTCCACGAAGGGCTTTGCACAGCTTTTTTTCACTGTTTTCCTCCAAAAAGACTCAGTCATCTGTAGGTGTGAATGTGTGTGTGCTTGTAGGCCTGTCACAATAATGATCAACTTATTGTACGATATATGTACAACGTGTAATT
Organism: Dicentrarchus labrax; assembly: GCF_905237075.1. Taxonomy (NCBI): domain Eukaryota; kingdom Metazoa; phylum Chordata; class Actinopteri; family Moronidae; genus Dicentrarchus; species Dicentrarchus labrax. Next base: position 13,963,409 of record NW_026136716.1, read on the forward strand.
TTCACCACAATATTGGCTTAACATTAAAGAATGTCACCAACATTTTAGCCAACGTGATGTCAGAATAAACAGCAGGTTTTTACCTACCATTACTCATGATTGACTCTAAAGCCTACATCTGGGCCAAATGTTTCTTTATATAATATTTCTGGGACAATACATCAGGCCTGTGTGATGGGTTGTCAGCCTATATTTGTCAGATCTGTGATAGAATCCTTCAGGGTGTACCCCTCCTCTCGCCATCTGCATATAGAAAATGGATGGATGGAAGTTGCTGTTTATGGTTTGGTCCCAGGCTCTTCCTGTGCATGTGTCAAAGTGTCCTTGAATGTGGGGAAGTCCCTTTAATGTCACGTAAAATCATGTATGGACCAATCTGCATCCTGGACTGTGGACGTCACACCAGCATTCACTTGTTTGGTATCTACTGTGAGCACTGGTACTGCCCACTAAAATCTGTGTGTGTCTGATTGTACACATCTGTACGTCTGTGAATGTGAGCATCTCTCTGTCTCCTTACTTCTCATCTGTTTAACATCTGTTCATCTTCTCTTCCTCAGCCTTCCTGAGGACAACGCCACAGCACCATCCGACCCGAGGGGGGTTGAGGCAGGAAAAAGGAAAGAATATGTTGCAAAAGAAGAGGAGCTGTACTCGCAGTACTTCTCTTTCTGACTGGCAAAAAAACAAAAAAAATCCCAATTGTGTCAAAAATGAAGTAATGGGACAGAGAGCTAAAGTTGGACAGCGATCAAACTGAAGGTTCTGAAAGACATTAATATCAAACGTCCACAGCTAATCACAGCATTCCCATCAGTCGGGCAGTACTGAGATTCCAGTGTGACTGCAACCTTAGGGCTTCCATACGTGGTGAGCACGATGAGTAGTGTGGCTCGTCAGTGCGTCATCATGAGAGTGCACGGTAGCAGGAGGTGAGGCAATATACACACATTAGTCGACGGTCTCTGCATTTATACCATCTGCAACTGCGCACAATGTGACATTTGTATGAGCTCTAAAGTGGTAAATATAATGTCAAGTTTAAAGGACTTCATTACCCATGAGTTTTGAGGTATTGAAGAGGTTCACTTGCAGCCCTTTGAGAGGCATCTTTGGCTCTCAAGAGGAAATTTCACTGATTAACGTGATACTGAAACGTGAATGCAAAAAACTATAATGCTATGTAATTCAATATGCTACATTTAGTTTGATTTTATTTCTTTGGTTTAGAGAGGAAGAATACATTTAAATATAAGATTTTTGGTCACATGTCTAAATAATAAAGGCATAGTGCCTCTACTAATAATTATATATAAATCAATTATTTTTACCCATGCAAAGATGTTAAAAATGATGCATCCTCGAGTTTATCCCAGATTGTATCACACTTTCTGAATCAGAGCAATCACATCTTGAACTTCTATGTCAGTGCACCGATGCGAATCAGTGAATCTTACCCTCCCCAGTGTCGACAAATTAAATAACAGTCCACTGATAAAATGTAACTATATTCTTTAACATTTAAAGTCATCATATCAAGATGAGAGCTGTATTAATAACATATAATGTCTCAACAAGAAATATTGACACATTAATGTGTTATTTTAGTCGTTGGAGTAGTTGTTGGACCATCTTTCTGATTCCTGTTATGCCATATGTCAAATTTCCAGTAGAAAGGGCATTTAAAAATGAAAAAACACTCATCCTCCCAGGTCTCACACGGACAGATTGGTTTTAATATAAAGAGACTGTAGAGCTCTTACAGACATTTCAGGCACTCACCTTAGTTTTTCCTACAAATAAAGTGTTTAGATCAGTGGTTCCCAACCTTTTCCTGTAATGTACCCCCACAGCCCTGTCTAAGGTAACATTTGAGTGGTAGAAATGTATCCATTTATCCATTTCTTTTAAGCTTTATAAACCATTTTCAGATAACTACCTGGTTATTCATTACTTAAAGAAATCTAAAGTATTTTATCCACTACTTCAGGTCTTTCATGATTTTTTATAATAGTTGCCGCTCACAATTTCCACCATTCATCGATTACTTTTTAGCTATCTATTTAACCACCTAAGTATCACTATTAGATGTTATGGATAAATAGTTAATTAGCTATCCAGCTTAACAGTGACAGCCAAACCTCCAATATACATTCTTAAACCTTCATGAAATAATTCCCACCGATTCTGGAGCTCATACAAAGAAGTCATAGTAATGGTTGCAGTGAGTATGAATATAAAGACAATAGTAACATACTGTAGATTAAGAGATGTTCACCTCCATATAATTTCTTTTTTTTGTACATCAACATGTGTCTTACAAGCTGTAATTTGACTGGAAGTGCTTTGAAAGTTCATCCAGGACAAAGTGATTCTTGCCTTGATACTCGCCTTTAGTCTTTCATGCTGTGGCCCCATCTGCAGTGTAAATACACACCATGTATTTGAGGAAAAATGGACCGAGCTAGCTGCTGATTCTGGTTGTTTTTTTGGCCTCAGTGCGATGAACTACAGTATACCACAATAACGACACCAGCAAAAAAAAAAAAACTAACTTTAGCTTGCTGTCCCAGTGCTTTGACTGTGTACATACAGTATATGTTTGAAAGTCCCTTTCAAATCTCTGAGCTAGTTGAGGGGCGCTTGATTTACCATTCCAGACACCTCAACAGTCTCAGGAGGGGAAACATCAAGAGGAACTGAATCAAGCACCCCTCATATTTTTATTATTCCAGTATTTATAATGTAACAAGCTACTGTTTTTCTACGGTCTGTTTGTGATGCCAGTGGACCAGAGACATGCAGAGAAAGAGTTCTGTCAGCGACATGGAAGGAACTTTTTTAATGCCAAGTATTATGTGTTCAGTTAAACACTTAATTTCATTACAAGTTAGGAGCTTCATGTGAGCAACTCAACTCTTTTGCTACATGTCTCTGCCTGTGGGGCAGGCCATAGAGCATGTGAAAACAGAAACACTATCATAATGCTGCTGTCACTCACTTGAAACCCTCATATCTCCCGTTTTTTGGTGTACTGTCTGTTTTGACTTGACTTGACAGTTTACATAGTTCTTGTGCTGCATAATTTAAAGGTCCATTCAGTAACCTGTACAGTTTCCAAACCGCATGGTCATCATCAGCCTGAAAGAGGCTCCGTTTCTTACTTCTTACAAAGTGGATAGAGGGACGTGAGGTGTGAGAGGCTACTTCCTCTCACGCCGACACCACCGGGGTCCGTCCAACAACACAAACACATTCAGTCACATTACGGCTTCAATCGATGCTCGCGTCTCATAACAGAATCAACTGAGGCCTCAATGGTTCAGGAAGCGTTTGCATTCATGGATCATAAAATATATTAGACACAAGTCAATAATGCAATCCAATACAATCTCACCACAAAGAACCGAATCAGCCCCTTTGATAAAGTATCAACAAATATTAGTCTTTGGGTTCTAGTATTGGATTGCATTAAACTGTTTCCCTGTTTGTTTGTTTTTCATCCAGCTCCTGTACACTATATATTTTACAAAAGCCTTCTAAACCTTCAAAATAATTCAAGAAAATATATACATTAAAGCCCCTACAAGCAATCTTAATTTTGGTTTCAAGGAGAATCAGACTCAGTGGCAGGCATAACTATATAGAAATATTTGTTTATGTAGCTCATATAGAGGGGATCCGTTTCATAACCTGTCCATTTTAGAAATAAATGTGTACTATTGATTTTATTTTCATTACAGAGTAATTAACAACTAAGAACACTAATCGGCACACCAGGCACACCATTGCCGTAATACACTGTAATACCAAACCTTGTGCATCCCTCACATCAGATTATACCTAAGGGTATCGTTGGCTTATGGTATGTTATGTCTTAGCTTAGCATAAAAGCAGAAAGCATCTCCTCTCTTTAATCTGTAGGAAAAAAAGCATAAAAACATCTGTTTGTGGATCCACGGGATGTTAAGTGCGGAACTACTTCTTGGCCTGGCACATTGTCTCCGCTCGATGTCTGGCAACTTTATGCTATGCTAAGCTAAGCTAACATCTCTCAGGTATAGCTTCAGTATTAACATACAGACATGAGTGGTATCGATCTTCTCGTCTAACTTAAGGCAAAAAAGCATATTTCTTGTAAAATTTGCGGTATTCTGAAAAGAAAGATAGGATGTCAATTCTCTTGAAAATGGAAAAACTTCAAGATATTCTCTTTTTGCCTTCTTTTTTAATGGCGATTTCATAGTATATTTGTTTATTAAGTACTGAAATTCTACTTTTTTGTGTTTCCTTTGTCTCATATCACTGTTCTGTCAAATCAAAAAATGAAACACTTCCTGAAAGCAGACTGGACCTCTAGCAGACGTGTTTGTGTTTGTGCCATAAGGGAAAGACAGTCAAAATTAGCCATCAAATTAGAACATTTTATAAAAGACTTATAAAACTAACTAAATAAAGAATTTGCCTCCCTGATTTTATACTATAACTATACAGCAAACTTCTATCGCGACACTCTAATCTCTAACTGTCCCCTTATGACATGAATGCATCATAATGCCATTGAAGTTTATGTTACGCTGACACAGTATATTAAATGGTTTAATCGTATTATTGACCTGTAAAGTGACAAAACCCAGCAAAGAAAATGGACCAATAAAGACAAACAACGGTCTCCTCTCTGGGAGCGTAGACCAGACACTGAACCGCAGTTGGTTCACTCCTCCATTCGCACTGTGAAGATTATATTTATTCAAACAATTACGTTAGATATTGACATTTAAGCTTCAATGTCTGCGTCAGACTATGCAGAAGTCTTTTGTTTCTTCTTTAGTTTTTTCCTTTTACTTAATACATTTCTCACAATCGCATCCAATTTTACTGCCACTCTTTTTTTCCCTGCTTATGATTTCACATACTTGTATGTGTACTGTTTTTTCCAGCTAAAACCAAGAAGCGCATTGTGGGGGACTGCCCTATCTAACAGTGATAGAGTTTTGAATGTTTTCCTACCTTCCAGGCAGCCAGTAATTTAACTACAGTATCAAGATCCACTTACAGAAACTTGAAAGTTGGCTTTAGATGGATATTGCATCATTGTGAATTATATTTCTGCTTTATATTGTCAAATATTAAACTTTTGAAAACAATAAAAGCAGACATAACATTCACTGTGATGGATTGCCAAACTCAAGTGAGTTTAAAGTCTCAGCTTGCAGTAATGTACAGTGCGCTCTCACTCCCAACTTGTTCAATACTACCGCTTGGTCAGTGGCTCTGCAGTCAAGTTTGCAAGATTTAATATGCAACATCCGGTTAGACTTTCCAAATTAAGCCTGCAAGGTTAAGATTGTGAAACAGTCGCAGTTTAGTTAGTTCTGGGCACAAAAACTACTACTACTTACGTGCCTTGACGTAATTTAAATGCATGAATAAAAGGTAACTTATGTAATCTGTGTTACCACAGACTGTATATTTACAAATGGACGTGGTTTCCATGGCGTCACCCATAGGTTTCTGAAGTTGTGAGCTCAGTGTGGTTGGAAGTCCTGCCTCCGCCGGCTCCCAGCTGATCCAAAAATGGACGTGGTGGAGCGTGCGTGGGGCTGAGGCCGGTAAATGAAGATGAAGGTTACCGAAAACAGCCATCTGCGACAAGACCCACCTATTCATAATTTTTAAGTCTCAACGTTATATAAAATTTCATCCCTCGTACAGTTGTCATGAACAGGTAAATTAGCTATAGAAACCAAAACCGTTTTTTGCTCCAGGCTGTAAATATGTTTATTTTTGCTGTAAAGGTCGGGCATTTTAATATGGGGCCTTATGGAGATTGACTCATTACTGTAGTCAGCCTCAAGTGGCCGTTTGAGGAAATGCATTTACTTCAGTGTTTGCTTAATTTGCTAGCTACGGAGGTTGCTGCTTGTATGTAACATAAGTACGTTCCGTTAGTTAATTTGCATACATTACAAAGAAATGTACTTTTGGTTTTACATGGGACACGAAAAATTGTCCTTTAACAGCAATGCGTTCACAAATGACGCATGAGGGATATTTTGAAATGGATGGCGACTGACCTTAGCGGCAGTGTTTGAGGACTTAGGAGTGACACTGTGTTGTAATGTAAAATAAGTTTGTTCTTGACCCTGGAAACAGCCGTTGAGAAAACAGCCCCACCTCAAGCTCCATTCTGGAGCTTTCAATTATATCATAATCTTCTGCAGCAGATGGAGCTCACCTGCTTGCCATGGAATTGTAGATGTTGAAATTTCCACTGTTTTCTGAGCACTTTAAGGACTTCTTGTCCATGTTGGCTTAAATGTTGAGGTTCAAAGTTCAGTCTTGATCTTGGGAACAGCAGCTGAGAGAACAATCTTACCACATTTAGGTCCATTCAGTAACCGTTCCGGAGCTCTTATAATCAAATGACATGGTCTTCATCAGCAGATGGAGTTGGATAACAGTTTGACAGCTGAGCAAACTCCATCTGCTGACAAAGATCATGTGATTAGAAAGCTCCCGAACAGCTACTGAATGGACCTCGTAGTGAGATGCTTATTATGAATGAACAAACCACTGGTATGGTCCCTAAAGTTGTGTTTACTTGTTTAAGATAGCAAGTTTATTTTTTACATAATTGTTCCATTCACATATTTGTTATTCTTTCTATACTGTTTGATTTGTAATTTATGCATTTGCTCACACTGTATTGGTTTAATTGACCCATTTGTTTGAATGTGCCACATCTGAATTGTTTTAAAGAATACCACTCAGTTAAAGGTGTTTCTTGGAGCCTGCCTCTTGTGGTCATCAGCAGAACTGCAGGCATTGCCATCACATGACCTTTGTCCATCGTTGCCCCAAGGTTTATGAAGGTCTTTTTGAATTGTTGTAACCTTTAAAAATGAATGGGCATTCATGGGAACATCAACTCTTGTTTCTCAGCACCTGACAGAAACTTCTGGAGGTTTTTTTAAACACTGGCATCAGCTGGCCATCAGTGAACCATAGGAACTGCAACTTATTAAAACTTGTCTGTTTAGTTTTTTTGGATGTACGATATACCGTTCAGGGCTCAGTTCATTTCACTTTCAACTCCGTTTTTTTCCAGAACAGAAAAAAAATGGAAAATTGTGACGTCTCTACATTTTAAGAAATAAACTGTAAACTGTTGTTGCAGTTTGTATTTGAACCGAGTTGAAAGTGATTTGATGTCGCCCTTGTGACTTATCATTTAATGATGTCCGTCTTGCCATTTTTGAAGTAAAATATATAATAATTATTGCAACAATATTTATTTATATTTATATCATTTCTGTTGTACGTTATGGAACAGTAAAATTATCATTGTGAGATAAAGCTTTCTGTCGTGCTCCTTTAAGTGTGTGTGAGAGAGAGAGAGAGAGAGAGAGAGAGAGAGAGAGAGAGAGAGAGAGAGAGAGAGAGAGAGAGAGAGAGAGAGAGAGAGAGAGAGAGAGAGAGAGAGAGAGAGAGAGAGAAACCTCCTGTATGCAGCTGTTTTTCGCAGATACAAACACACATCATGGAATTAGATTTAGCTCCCAGAAGCCCTAATGAGCAGTTTATGCTCAGTTAGTAATTCCTGCTGTGATGGTAGCCACCTAATGTGATTTATGCAAATGACTTTATGCAAACAGCATTCTTTGGCTCAGACTGAGAGATAAATATTCTTCATATATAATGACCAGGTCACAAGGTTGACACTGAGGTAAGGTAAGAAAAATATATAAAGCTTTTTAAACAACTTGCAGTTTTAGTTATTTGTGTATTAGGCCATATGAGTGACATTTGTCACTTCAGGGCCTCCATACCATACATTTTAGACACGAGCCTCCTTTGTTCATATAAATACAATGAGTAGAATGTGGCAACAGGAGCCGTGTATAGTTCTCTTCATCCCACACATGAAAGATGAGATTGAAAGGCCACTGCAGAGCAGGATTAAGTCTTGCATGTTGGGCTTGATGCCATTTTGGCTGCTCTGCTCTGTGGATGTCATTAAAGTAGCTTAAGCTGTACACAGTGTTTGACATGTCTGCTGTTGTCACTAAGGAAGCTGTTTCATAGACAAAGGGCACTCTAAATAAAAAAATTGAGTATTAAGTATTCCCTCTCTATTTAAAAGTATTTAGATTCTAACTCGTAGAGTGCACTCTAGTCCTTGTAGACTTTATTTCTTTTTAACTAATTTAATTTCCTTTTTATTATGTTGAGCAGCACAAGCTTTCCAGGTGGTTTCTTTATTGTTTGTATGTATTGATGTATAAGTGTTTACACATGATTCCCACAGGCAAAGGTCAAAGTAATTTACCACAAAATGTAAATATTTCTTTCACACAAATTTTATCCTCTCAACTCTCTTAAACTTGTGTGGAAAGGAAAAGAAATATCCTTGCTGCCCTATCAGGACCTGACCTTATCTAGTTGCTAGGTTAAAAAAAAGACTGTCAGGGAGCTCTGTGATAGGCGCTCCTTTTAGCGAAGCCACGCCCCTGACATTAAATTAACTACATTCACCTCTAAGACTGGGGGTTTGTTTATCGATGAAATACCGATTTCTTTTTTTGATTAGCACCTGTGTTTACCTTACTATTTCATGTCAAAGTGGCTGCCATGAAAAAGGTCTATTACACTAATGTGTTTGGTGATTTTTGTACCTATAGTTTGTTTTAAGTAAAAAAAAATAAGGGAACACTCAATCATCACAGTATAACACCAAGTCAGTTAAACTTCAGGGTTATCAATCTATCCAGTTAGGAAGCGTATGCGATTGTGAATCAATTTAAACTGTTTTGGTGCAAATTAAAGTAACCACAGGTGCACTGGAGAGGCAACAGCAAGACAACCCCCAAAAAGGGAATGGTTTTGCAGGTGGTGGCCACAGACGATTGCTCTCTCCTAATCCTTCCTGACTGATTCTTCTCTAGTTTTGCATTTTGCTAGTGTCCTTGTCACTACTGGTAGCATAAGGCAGTACCTGCAGCCCATTCAGGTTCCACAGGTAGCTCAGGTCCTCCAGGATGGCACATCAATACATGCCGTCGCAAGACGGTTCAAAGTGTATCCCACACAAGAGCATGGAGGAGATACCAGGAGACACATTGCACAAGGAGAGCTGGACAGGGCCGTAGAAGGGCATCAACCCAGCAGCAGGACCAGTATCTGCTCCTTTGTGGGGGAGGAACAGGAGGAGCACTGCCATAGCCCTACAAAATGACCTCCGGTGGGCTACTGGTGTCCCTGAGGGGTGTATGACGGCCCGACGTCCTCTAGTGGGACCTGTGCTCACAGCCCAGCACCGTGCAGCTCGATTGGCATTCGCCAGAGAAAACCAGAATTGGCAGGTATTGGCGCCCTGTTCTCTTCACAGATGAGAGCAGGTTCACACTGAGCACATGTGACAGATGTGAAAGAGTCTGGAGACGCTGTAGTGATCCTTATGCTGCCTGCAACATCATCCAGCATGACTGGATTTGCAGTGGGTCAGTGATGGTCTGGGAAGGTATATCCTTGGAGGGTTGCACAGACCTCCACGTGCTAGCCAATGGTACCCTGACTGCCGTACCCTGTTAGGTACCTGGATGAAATCAGAGCCATTATCAGACCTTATGCTGGTGCAGTGGGCCCAGGGTTCCTCCTGGTGCAGGACAATGCCCGGCCTTATTGTAGTCAGAGTGTGTAGGCAGTTCCTGGAGTCCATTAACTGGCCCTCACGTTCCCCAGACCTGAATCCATTTAAGAACCTCTGGGATGTTGTGTATCAGTGCATCTGATGCTGCCAAGTAGCGCCACAGACTGTCCAGGAGCTCACTGATGAACTGATCCAGGTCTGGGAAGAGATCCCCCAGGACACCCTCCGCCGTCTCTTCAGGACCATGCCCAGATGTTGTCAGGAGTGCATACAGGCACATGGGGGCCATATACACTCTACTGAGTCTGATCAGCCTGGGAGTTGAATTTTTTACTTTGGTTTTAGGTGTAATTTTGAATCCAGCCCTCAATCGGTTGGTGATTTTCATTTCCATTGACCGTTGTTAAATCATTTTCTTCTAAACAAATTACACAATGTTGTACAGTAAAGATTCTGAACTTGAATATTTCGTTTATCGAGATCCAATGTGGGATTTAAGTGTTTTTTTGAGCAGTGTATTTGCAATTGGTTCCCTAATGACTGAGCCTTGAACAGTCTGTATTCAGTCTGCACTGCATACTGAAGATGGCAGTAATGTAACAGTAATAATACGAGCTTCCCAAAAAAATAACTTAGACAACAAAACAGGCTGCCCCAAATTAAATTTATGTGGCCTATATTGCATTTAAAAGTTAGCAGACCAACTTTGATTAAAATGTATTAATTTGATATGAATGTTGTATTATTGTCTCAAAGTTGCAAACAAACAACATGAAATAACTAAAATTATTGTGGACTTTTCCAACACTTTATCCTTCAAACATACACACTGTGACTGCAAATGGTCCTTTATCCTGACTTGACCTGTATTCCTAAATCTAAATGCATATTTTCCCCAAAATTTGGATGTGCAATATATAGAACAAATTTGCCACACCTGCATCAGGAGAAACCACTTTAATTGTTTTGACATGCAATTTTCTTTGGTGTTCCATAGTTTACAATCTTCCAAGCATACATAGAAGAACAAAACTGCGTTGGTTTTCTCAATAATTTCGAATCCCATATGTAAATTAAGTGTAATTTATATTTTTACATTTTCAGTCATAGGCATCATACACATTCTTCCCATAAAACCAATGGTGGTTAATGCTTTTAATGCTGATTTAGGAATCTGACTTTACAGTTTATTTTGTACATCGTTAACTGCCACAACCAGGGCACTTGTGCTGTAATTAACCAAAGAAGCAATAGTTTTAATAACCAAACAGAAACTTAAAGGGCATAACAGAAAATTATCATTAAGTGAAATCACACCATGCAAAGTGAAGTTTTCTTTACAACTGATAAACTGCATGTACTGTATATGTATTTGTGTGTGTAAAGCTCTCTGTTTGCACTCAACACTTCCAATTAACAGATGATCTCTGAAGTCCAACCAATTACACGGCTGAAGCGTTCATGTAGCCAATCAGAAACAGCTGCAGGTAAGCTGCACTACCTATACTTCACATACTTTATAGGCATACAGTACTTAGAATGACTTCTAAGGCTTATATAAGCAAGTGTAAATGTTGGAGTGTAATGACAGACCTGCCACAGAATTGTGAATAAGCTGACTAGCTTGATGGGCAGCCACATGACTGCAACTTACTTGACAGTAATCAGTTTAATTCATTAATAACTTTTTATGAATTATGCTATCTAGATTCAAAAGATGGTTCAACTTAGATTATTCCAAATCCCTTTGCCCTGAGGTAATTTATAAAAGGCGGTGCATTTAATGTTTTTTTTTTTTTGTGCGATGTTTCGTAAATAATACATTTGCATAATCATTTTTACAAGTCTTTCACACTGCAGAGGGTCTGACCAAAGAAGAAAAATGTATAGGATTGCAAAGAAAGGGTGCTGTTCCACCACTACATGTGGACCATTTCCTGCCTTCAGCAACCAACATGGCTGAGAGATTAAACTGAGCCGTGATTTAAGCTGCAGTTCCTCTAACAGCCACTAGATGCTGGTCTAAAAACATTCATTTATGTCCAAAAACAAAGTGATTATTTTTTGTAATTCCCATTTTTTATTTGAATACTTAGAATGTGTGCCTCGAATTCCGTTGAAGAGCGTTGACATTGTTTTTTTTTTTTTTTGGTGCCTGCATTGCTCTCCCCCCGGTTTGCCTTTTTTAAATTTACCACGAAGGAGCCAAAGTCAGATTTTCAGTAGGGTTGCATGTTTTCCCAACTCTGAATTCCCATTTCCAATTTGTGAAATTTGCTTGTGCTAACCACAGACCTTATTTCAGGCATCTAACTAAAATCCATAATAAACCCCATTGACTTCAATCAGAGGGAACTGGAAATTGCTAACTCAGTTCTGGGTTTTAGGACTGCAGCACTCTATCATAGCTGTAGCAAATTCAGAAGGTTGTATTGGTTTTTGAATTTTTCTTTTTCGGTCAATTTTCTTCCTTTGTTGCTGTTAGCGAAGCATGTGACAGAATTTTAAGCTCAGTGATTGGATGTTTCTAACCAAACTTCTGCTACTTCTTGTGAGGTTAACTTGTCACCTCACACGGTGACATGTTAGATATTAAATATCACATTTCTGTCGTACTGATGAAAGGCAAACAAAGTCAGAAAAGGTATTTTTTTGTGGCTTGTTTATGTAAAGTCGCTCAGCCTATCGCACTCAGCCCTGGTGTTTGCTGCTTTCCAGTCCCACGATACTTTTGCCAAATTTGGAATTTCAATTTCAATCAAAATACAGAAACCTGATGTCACAGACTCTACACCATATTTCACCATATTTTTCCTTGTCTGTGATCTCTGACAGGAAAAATGCAAATGGAAAAAAATAATTCCCAGCATGTTTATCTGAGGGCGGGCTACAGGAAGCAACAGGGGCTCATGGGAAATGGAAATTAAACAACAGTGATGTATTGATATTACAGTATTATTCACATTACATCTATTAAGCAGTATACAAATTGTCATACAGTATGAATGGAGGGAGCCAGTCTCCTTCATAAACCAACTTAAAACAACACATTGTAATGTAAGCAGGGTATTATCTGAATGAGCAGCAGGCAGATATACATACAGTATATCAGTGGAGTTTAAACTGTTGATGTCGGGTCACTTTTGATCATTCCCTTGAGAGAGAGAGAGAGAGAGAGAGAGAGAGAGAGAGAGAGAGAGAGAGAGGGCAGGGAAACTGATCCCTGCTCAGCTCTGATAGAAACTATTTGAGAGAGTTTGGCCTTTTATCATGTTGGATTCATTTTACCTCCATGACTCTACCTCGTAGTTGCTGTCAAACAGGGTCAGGCTGATATATGGGGAGTATATCTTTATTGCTTTATTAGAAATCTGTATGGATCGGTGATGCCCATATCTCAGCCAAACCCTCGTCCACAGCACAGCCTCGCCAAACTCTCTCTGTGCGTCTCTGCTGTCCTCAGCTGCTGAGCAGGACGATGATGTAAATGAGGAGCAGACAGATGAGGATGAGGGTGAAGTTAACGAACAGCTCCTGCAGGTTCCTCTTGGCTTGTGGGTTCACCTCGATCTGAGACGCTCGGCGTATGGCCGACTTGGTCATGTGCTGAACACGCTCCATGGAGACTGGTTAGATTTTGATGAGGCTGGATTACGTGAGGAGTTCACAAGAGTTCAGGCTGCGGGGCCTGTTTGGACTGAGTGGAGCCGGACTGAGCTGGTAAAGGCTGGTTTTAGGAGGTGAAGTCAGGGGAACTGCTGCTGGTTGTCGAGAGATGAGCCCTGGAGATTAGGCAGCCTGAAGTGTTTCAGTGTCGGTTACACAACAAAAACAGAGATCTCTCCTCTTCTCTCTGCTGGCAAGAAATGGAGAGGGAAGAACCACAGACAGTGAGAAAAGGTTGTTAGAGACGTTGTTCTGTTTGGTTCAGTCTCACTTTGCCTTCATACTTTAACATGAAAGCATTCAAAGCACTTCGGCACCCTCCTGGGGGTGATGTCCCCCTGGCTGAGGTCTTGTGTGACCTTTGTGTATCGCAGTGCATGGTGTGATGATAAGAGAGCTGCTCAGAGGCGCCAGCTGAGGTCCGATGATGTGTAAAGCCAGACTCTAGTAGGGGTGGCAGTGACACAGTGACAATGACAATGTTTATGTCAAAAAGAAAGAAGAGAAATGAAAAGACATAAACTAAAACACATGATATTCTCATAAAGGATATTTACCATTTAAGCTAATACATACAGTTGAGTAAGTACTCTGCTGAGGTCAGCTACAAGCCAAACTAAATCTAGCAACTTTTACTTTAAAAAGTGTTCTGTAAATCAGAGCTTCCCAAACTTTGGAGACTTGAGCCCCCCTGCCCCCCCGCCCCCAAAAAAAGAGCCCGGGTCTGTCCTAGGTTTCTGCCTCTTAAAAGGAAGTTTTTCCTTGCCGCCATCGCCAAGGTCTTGTTCATGGTGGTACGATTGGGTCTCTGTAAATAATGTTATAAGGAGTTCGGTCTACACCTGCTCTATTTGGAAACTGTCTTGAGATAACTTAACAAATAAAATTGAATTGAATTGAATTGAAAATTTAAATTGAAGGAGGGAGGAGAGTGAGTGGTGGCAGTTAACGTTACTACTATGCCACTTACATTACCTTGGTGGCTTACACTGCTGAGGACAGCTTCCAGTTAGTCTTTCCTTTTTCTGGGTTAAAGCACTACCCACGTCCCACAAGAGTACAGATACAAATACAGATCATTAATTTGGTTGTACAGATACAGATAATGGTTATACTTGCAATGAAATATTTTTTTTATTTATTTTAAAGTCCTACCATCACAGTGGCCAAAAGCAATTCTGTGATGAAGTTTCATATTAAATTCCCTGAAAACCTGGTTTCAAAGCCAATTAAATATCTACAGTAAGTAATCAACATTTAAAGTGAATGTATTAAAGTAATCAAAGATATTGTTCATTAAGAGTTTAACACTCAAGTCAACTGACACTTCTATTAGTTATACAGCGATATGTACTAAAAGTTAACATTAACATTAACCCTACCCTACCCTCAGCTACTGGTCATACCGTACCGAGTAACGCTGTAGGGTTAAAACCCCGGAGCGAACTGAACTGAGCAACACTCTCACTTATACATTTTACTTCAACTTGTAAGAGGAAGATATGTAATTTCTTATTTTACCATAGTCACGTTTTAATAATTTTTCACTCATACTCAGGCTGAATGGATTTAAGTAGGAAGTAGCCGATGAAAAAGCACGTGAGTAGATAATAAATGGCCGTCATGTTGCAGCTGCAGGCTCTCTACTCTCACTAAATCCCTTTTGTTATCTGATCTGCGACTTTCCTGCGATCAAAGTCACTGTGACAAGGTGACCGTGCTTTTGCATTAGTGGCTCCCACAAACGGTGAACATCTTACCACTTGTACATCAGCTCTGCCAAGTTGTTTGCTATTTTTAACGAGAATGAGAGTCCTGCTGGTGGCCCCTACTGGGTACATTGTTCATTACATCCAATAATACAAAAGAGGAGAGCGACATGCATTACAGACGGCTTTGGATTCCCTGCAGCCTTGTTACTAGAGACGTCTGTTGTCAGGCTGTTAATCTGTGTCTATAAACTATGTAAAGAGTTGTCCTGAGGATGGCACTAAAGGAAAGATTGATATTCACTCTTGTTCTATGCTTGTAATATTAAAACTGCACTTTTATTCACTCACCTCCATTTTTTTTGTATTTTCCTGTTACTTTGCTGCAGTGTGGCACCAGTACACACAACAGGAGCCATTTAAGTCATTTGATACCTTCCACAGACATTTCAACACATCTATTTTTATCATTTCACTTTTGTTTGTTCCACCCTCAATCTGTCTCTGTGTCACCCATTATCACTTGACATGTTAACACCTTTACACACACACACACACACATTTCTCATACCTGATGGGATAACTCCATAAGAGTGTCAGTCGGCTCTGAGACCTCTAACTTCTGACCTGACTCAAGTGTCTGCTCTGACAGCAGGAAGTTTTTGCGGTAATATTTATGATCCCTGAAGACTCACACAACCTCTGTGCATGTACAGTAAAATGTGCTGTAGTGTGAAAGTGGTATCTCTATTTAGAGGCTTAGTTTTGTTTGAATTAAATATACAAAGCTTAGGCAGAAACAGCTGAGACATTCCTGGTCTCATGGAAGAGAAAAACAGCTTCGCTCATTTTAATGAGTTATAATTAATTACTTTTTAATAGGACATCAGCTGAAAAGAGGCCACTGAGGAACTGTCTTCTGAAGTGTTTTCTGTTGATTTTCTCCGCACTATACTCTGCTACAGCCTAACATCAGCCCTGCTTTGCAACAGACTCTTACTGCTAATTGGCATTAGCATTTGTGATCTGAAGGGACATTCTGAATATTGGTTTTACTACTCGCCACCATCTTTGAAAACAAACAAACCACTGTTTTGGGTGGAGCTTTTGATGGGTTGTACAAGTACACTGACAATAATAAGAATATTCAATAGATATTCCACAGATATTTTCAACCAACTCTGCGGTTCCCCTTCAGCTTTACAGAGTTGCGTAGCCTCATTTAGCTCATTGTTCGACACAAGTCACATACATGACGTTATGTGACTTAAAACTCAAATAACTCAATGCTGACTTATGGTTTCAAATGGTTCTTCTGGGTGAAGGCCCTGTGTTTGTCTGACCCATCCACCCACCACCGCCACCTCGTAACGTGGAATTTCCCGCTCTTTACACTGTGTCATTAGTGAACTTGAATCATGTTTTATTTTTAAATGGTCATTACTGTCAGATAAGTCTGGTTCTGTTACTTTTATAAACACAATCAGCTGTTGTTGGCTGTTGTTGCCAAGAGCTAAATACCTCCACTGTGACCAACAGAGGGGAGTGGATGTGTAGTTAAATATGAAAGTACAAAGTTTCATCCTGAAAGTATAATGACTGCGTTACACGTGTGTGTGTGTGTGTGTGTGTGTGTGTGTGTGTGTGTGTGTGTGTGTGTGTGTGTGTGTGTGTGTGGGTAGATGCCAGTCATTCCACAAGTGTGACTTTTATCAGTGTGTGTCAGCACCAGTAGCTGTTGTCCTGAGCAGCAAATGAGGCTACACACAGATCTAACAGCTGAGGTGGTCCATCTGCACACTACGGGCAGTAGTGTCAATATATAATCAATATATTTTTATAAATAAAATAGCTGCATTGCTGTATCTTTTGCAACTTCTGGCATCTTGACGGTGAAAAAATCGGAGTATGACAGCAAACAAGCAGTAACATGTAGGTTTGATGCTGACCTATTATTCTTAGTGGGCCATGGTCAGTTTTACCCACCTGCTCATAAGAGCTGTAGGGTGACACTACTTTGCAGCAACATTCATTGTCTATAAATGTGTCTGTTTTGTTTCTAAACTACTGAAATAAAAAGATATAGACCTATATATGATAGCTCTGTGTGTAATCTGTGTAAATTTAGGTGTGTTAGTCAGAATCTTCCAGTTCCAGAGAAGATGTCCTAGTGTACTTAATGTGAGGGAGGAGATTAAGATGAGGACTGTCATTATATATTAGTTTGTGCCCTTTTGCATGATGATAGAAACACATTAGTTAAATACAAATATACAGGAAATGCCTTTCAGTCTAGCTTTAGTATTTGTCGATTTGGTGCCATTAGGGCCCCCCCCCATTATATAGAATACAATTAAAAGTTAAACTAATACAATCTAAACTAAAACTAAACATTTTAAAACCAAATCTTGCAATGTTTGTTAAAATAATGGTAACTTTTACAGAATATTTACAAAGTATTTCTCATTCTCCTCTGTATTTTATTGTATTGCCAATTACTTGCATATACCTCCTCGAGAAGTCATTGTGGAGTAAAGAAAATGCTCTAAATCTTAACCAATATCTTTTGTCAGTAGGTAAACTGTCACCACAGAACCCTAACAACTTCTGATAAGCATCCATAGCCAGTTTGATCAATTTTACCACTAATAACTATGAAGCTAGCTGTCATATCAGACGGGATTAGTTTTAAACCAAAGGCCAATATCATTTGTTAGCATGTGCTACTGTAACATTTACAAAATCCCTGTTTAGAGCGGATCTGGCTTGTCAGCGCTCTAAAATAAAATCATGTGCTTTGGATGGGAATGTAAGAAGTGGAGATGAGTGTTTATCCCTCTGGGAGGTTCAGTCCAGTTTCCATCACCCCCCTGCCCTCCCGCCCCTCTATTCAGAGCTGTGTTTACTGTATGGGAACAATGACTGCACTGTATCTTAACATAAGCCCTCACAGCAAGATCAATGATGTCTCACTGTGACAATTACTCTGTGCTCATTAGACTACGCAGCTACTTCAGTTAATGACTAACTTAAACTTAGAACTGTTCTATGGTCATTGAGTCCACTAGAAATAATAATACTTGATGGATTTTAATGACTGTCCTAGTTTAATGACTCATTCTGAGCATTATTATATCCTATACATCATCTGTCATTATTGTCCCTCCATCTACTGTTCTAAGATGAAATCAGAATTGAAGAGCGGTCTGTAGAGGATGCTGCTTCTTACCTTTCAGATGAGAACAGAGCTGGTCGGAGTTTGAGAGAGAAATGTTAGATATGCAGCACTCTCCAAGGCTGTAAACACAATGTGAGAGGGTGAGAGAGAGAGAGAGGGAGAGAGAGAGAGAAAGAGAGAGAGAGAGAGAGAGAGAGGCAGGACATCCCAGAAAAGATTTTCAGAGAGTGTGGATACCAAGGTCGTACCAGGTCTGGTGACATGCAGCAGACCACATCTGCCAGCGGAGCTCACTTTTCTTCAGGAATTTGAGTTTGAGTCTTAAAACCTGAACATGTCAACTTGTTAAACCATGACTGATAAAAACTCTCAATTCAGTTGTAATTATGTTCACGGGTCACATTATGACAAGCTGAAGACAATTCATTATTTGAATCTGTCAAGATCCTATTCACAAATCCTATTGTATATTATATGTCTGTATTTAACAGTTTATTTTTGGCTTCAATCATAAATCAAGCTTGTGGGATTAGAGCTGGGCTTTGCAGTCATTTTGGCAGAGTGGTCACAGTTGCGATTGCAGGAAATGTGACACAGAAACCTAATGTCATACTAGGGCGGTCATGATATCAGATTTTATTGAGGCCAAAATAATTCACGATAACGATATTGTGTGTTTCTATAAAAAAACAAAAAAAATCAGTCAGATTCATATTAAACTTTTATTGTGTGCTTTGTCTCTTATTTTGCAAATTAACTTTATTGATATAAATATTTGAGAGATTTCACTGCACACCTTCATCACATCAAAACTGGTGCATAGCACACATGACAAAAACAACGTAACAAGACTAAACAAACGAGCGGGAGAGTCGACCCTGAACTTTGCAGAGAAACAGTAGAAATGAGTAAAGAATGTGTGTACTTTTGCCACCTCTGCCACCACCCACTATGTTGGAGTGTGAACCACAGAACAGGAATGTAAAGAAACAATATATTTTCTATATACAGAAATTATGTCAGAGGTGCTGGATTATTTACACAATATTATCATATGTGTATTATTAACACATGCATGTCTACAGACAGCAGACAGCCTCCAGAATCTGCTCCAGAGGTAATAAAACGTCATTTAAAAGTCACACAAATCACACAGATATCCAGCATACTCCACTCCATGTCTAGATAAGATAATTTTAAAACATCTAATGTTGTTGTTTATTTATGAACTTTCTGTTTTTAGCAGCCTTTAACAAACACCATCTCTGATTAGCAACTTGGTTCTTTATTAAAAAAAAAAAAACACTTCTGAAATTTAGAAGAAATTCCTTTTTCCTTTTGACTTTAAAGTCTGAAATGTAAATCTAAAAATAACTTCGACACATCTTAAAAATGGATTAGAATAATGAAGTTAACATTACTTGTATAAAGTTGCATTTATCACTCTCTCTTTTGAATGTGTGTTTAGGAAAATGTTTAATTGATCATAGTGTAACAACTATAAAACACAACTGACATGTCCCTAATGTACCTTGTACCTTCATATCCCTAATACTTTTTGAATTCCATTCAATATGGTCTAAAAAAAGTCTTAATTTAACCCGTTGAAACCAGCAGAAACCCTAACACCTTACTTCCTTTGCTGCTGTCGAGCATCCTTAATGTAACGGATGGCTCACTGAGTTTGGATTCCTCATTGTTTAAGTGTTTGCTGGGAACAACCAGCTCATCATGGCAGAGCTAGCTTGCAGTTTGGCCTACAATCAAACATCACAGCTGGATCCCTCTATTGTCTTCATTATCCTGGCAGCCTGATAGACACTTGGCACAAGCGGATAAGCGAACAGCTGATGGCACCTCTAAATATACAGCGTGGCCATGACCACACCAGTGAAGAGCCTGGGAATCGATCCTTTGCTGATATTGTTAAAGCAATATATTATAGTATAGTTGTCCTGCCAACCTTTAGCATGAAAGCAATATCTGAAATATGATTTGTGACACTCCAAAGCTGCATTACCATCTGATAGCATTATGAGTATAGTTAAAACATATTTTGGGGCTAAACAACTCATTCTGGGTCTTTGGCAGAGTATGTGTGTGGATGTGTGTCAAGTCCTGGACAGCATCGTCCACTTGGGAGAAATCAAAAGCGACAAGATCTTCAAAAAAACTCCGGAAAAAAGTATAAATAACCCCCCCACCATGGCCCAGAAAGCATTGCATCTGCCTTATAAGGAGAATCTGCATGTAAACAGGCTGTCAGTCACGGACTGGGCAGTCAGCTTTGTTGTTAGTGCTACTTACTGCTCCACTGTGGCTACACACTTCAAACAGCCTGAGTGCATGGACAAGCAGATGTTTCTCTTTTTATGACAACTATTTTTCCAAAGATAAGATGAAACATTGATCCTTCCTTTGGGAAAGCTTGCTGCTCAAGAAGGAAATACAACTGTGTTGAAGAAAACAATCACAGTTTCACAAACAGGACGTGAATTAATATATATATATATATATATTTTAAAAGTGATTCTACTGAGACAAAGAATATCGATGTACAATATAAAAAGACATCAGAAAGAAAGAGACAAAACTGAATGAAATGCCATAGACAAATGTATATGCTGTATTTATGACATTTTAGTTTAGTTTATAAAAAAAACCCAGTGTTTCTTCTTCCTCCTACAGTGTGATGTTTGATCTTCACTGTGCAGAATGATGTCTGTACAGAGTTTGACACTAGAAGGATGTTTTCACATTTATCTGCTCAAAGTGGAACGTTTCTCTGTGCTCAAAGAAAATCTGTATTTTAACGGGCGGGGCCTCAGAGCATGATTTGTGACATCACAAATAGTTTGGAAGTCCATCCTGGTCCATTATGCAACTTCTACAACTGTGATATAGAATGCACATACACTGAGAATGGACTACAGTGAAGTAGGAGACATCTTGTGTTCAGCAGGGAAACTTGAAATGAAATGAAATATTGCATATTCATAGATTCTGGTAGAGGGACTAGATGTATTTTAATGTTGACATTTTGTGGAAAAAGCACATTACACATTATTGTTCAAAGCAGACTATTTGTATACATTAATAGTCTTAATACATGTCTGGAGGGAATCTTAAAGATTCATCCCTCATAAGGTCATTATTACCAATTTATAGTACCTTCTGCTATTTCCTGGCAACTGAAGCCTGTGGTTATGTTTTCTATTATTTATAGGGACAACAGTGAGCTGAAGACTGTCTTTTTATTGGGACAGGGTCCAAAGGTTGTTGTTTTTCAGGTCTTTGTATTGCTACACAGAACTTACTTTGGCCTTTTGTAATATAAAAAATGCGTTTGTCCCAGAGGGCTAAAGGTGGTCTTTTAGAACTAAACATTGATGTAATGACAAAAGACATGCAGGGTAGTATCAAACAATGTCATTGTTAAAAAGGTCATCTGTCTCCAAAGGGATTAAAACTTTAGACAAAACAACTCAAAGGTTTCTTTGTTTGCTTTTTAGTCAAGCTAGGGGCGGTCAGTTCACCACTTTGGTCCAGACTGAAATATCTGTGTGATGGATTTCCATGAAATTACATTGGCATTGTACAAACATCTGGTCCCCAGAGGATGAATCCTAATGACTTTGGCTTAAATTAGCTTGGTTAACATGGGAAACATTAGCAAGTGGTGCTCACTGCAGAGCCAGATGGGTGGAGCTCGACCTAATCCAGCTCCACCTCTCTGTACAAAAACATTGATTTGATTTTTGAAACTGGATCATATTTTAGGGATTTCCCTCCAATGTCTTCTGGCTGCTGCTTTACAGAGTTTCCTGTTGGATAGATACATACCTGCCAACTTTTCAAAAAAACCTTGGAGTGAGATTTTGTCAGGGGTGACCAAAATTATGCCGCGCACGCAGCCACATAAGTTGGTGGCTCAGATATCAGAGAATTGGAATTCATTTGATGTTGTACCCATGTTGTACCCTGCATTCTGGTGGTTTGTGGGGAGGCCCAAAGCCGCTGATAGGGGCAGCCTACTGGAGATGGACAATATTGGTTACATTCTGAGAAGCAGACATAGCTGAAGGTCCAGCCCCAGGACATTTTGGATTAAGTAGATGTGATTTCCTGCATTCTAGTGGATTTTTGGGTGGTCTGCTAAAGATGTGCAATACCTGAACTTATTCTGATTCATGTTCGGCATCATGACTCGTAGGGCCTTCTAGACTTGAGCTGAACATTCAACCAGAAAACTATTGTTGTGCCTAAATGACTGCCTGTATCACAATAAAGCCTTATTCATAGACCAGTGTTTAAGATTGGACCTAGGTACTTAGTGCTTAAGGGCACTTCATGATTTATGTTCAGCCAAAAACGGGTCTCCTGCTGCTTGTTATGACAGCTTTCACCACACTAAATCATGTTCACACGCACAAACACAAACAAATCATTTATCATAAGATTTAAAGTTTAAAAGAGTGAGTACTCAATTGGACATTTCATTGTTACATACTCTCAGCTCAGATTCTCATCAGACTTCTCGAGGTAGTTCCTCTCGCTGTCTTTCTCTGTATCTCTTCTTCTGTCGCTAACTTCGGGGTGCCATAGACTGTATATATCGAACGGGGTGCAGCATATATGGGTGCAGCGCATAGGGTTCAGTGGCGCTCATCAGCGCCATCTACCGTCGGAGAGTTTAAAAAGGAACGAACGAGTCTCGGCCTAAGATCATTTTTTTTGCGTGAGAAATTGGATGTGTGACGTGAGTGCGTGTGAAAACAGGCAAAACCGTGTGTCACACGGCGAAAGCGTGAGAGTTGGCAGCTCTGTAGGTAGCTTTCTAACATTAACTGGCGCTGTAGCTGTTGTTAGTGGGCAACGGAACCAGGTTCAGCCGCCTTGTGGCTGGACCGGGGTTGTTGAAAGAGTTTAACCACTCACTCTACTCCATTTGCTGGGTCGGCTAGCTGGAATGCTAACCGAGCTAATTAGCAAACAGAGTAACAATTAGCAGCAGTTAGTGGTAAACTCGGCAAATCACCCGGGTACTGTATTTCCCTGTTGGTCTCTGAGTCTGTGTTCGGCCCCCTCTCCAGCCAGACTGGACTTTGCTGGACTAGGTCAAGCTCCACCCATTGGCTCTGCAGTGTTATTATTATTATAAGTATTATTATTGCTACGGTTACTGTTGTTGCTGTTGTCACTGCTCATTGTCCCCCATCGTTGCTGTTGTCATGTTCATCATCATCAGTCACTACTATTAGTGTAGTTGTTGCTACTGTTGTTGCTGTGCACCTGTCTGTCTGTCTGTCTGTCTGTCTCTCTCTCTCTCTCTCTCTCTCTCTCTCTCTCTCTCTCTCACCCCAACTGGTCGAGACAGACGACCACCCACCTACAGCCGGGGTCTGTCCTAGGTTTCTGCCTTTTAACAGGCAGTTTTTCCTTGCCCTTGTCGCCAAGTGCCTGCTCATGGTGGTACTGTTGGGTCTCTGTAATTAATGTTATAAGGAGTTCGGTCTAGACCTGCTCTATTTGAAAAGTGTCCTGAGATAACTTCTCTTATGAATTGGCGCTATACAAATAAAATTGAAGCAGCCTCTCAATATTAGCCTCTGTGTAACATGTAAGCATGTTAGCCTTGTCATTGTGAACAGGTGAGCAAGCTGATCTTAGCATTTACCTCACAGCACCACTGTGTCTAAACCCTCATCGGACACTAGAAAGAGATGTGTTCGTTCCATCACTCCTCCAGGTATGAAAGTGTGGAGCTGTGGGGGTGTGTGAACAGGGGAATCCTGAAACTGAGAGCATTGCTAAACTGAAAGTTCCATGGAAGGTTAAAAAAAAACTCCACTAGCAATAAAATCACTTGTTCCGTAAGGTCTTTCTCAAGTGGTAAGACAGGTCTGTATAGCTTATGAACGATAGTGTCTCAATGATGATGATTTTTATTATTGTTTTATTATCATCAACTTCTTCTCCATCTTCACAAACACACTGTTTTTTATTTCCAGCTGAAACAAAATTCCACAAGAAAATAGTTTTCTTTTTCTTTTTTTTTGTCCCAGGAGCAGTTCAGCTCTGCAGCCATACATGGTGAAATGCCAGACTGCTCTGACCTAAGACTAGAAAGAGAGGAAGATGCAGAGTGAGAGAAACAACTTGACTGATATATAAAACCCCACCAGGCCAGAGAAAACAGACAATGCCTCAGCTACCAGTCAGAAGAAAAAGAGATTTGTTCTTTCCTGTGGGGTAAGGGGTAAGTACAGAACACATACATTAAAACCAAAAACTTGTATGGTAGCATTTCACATGTAACATTTTTGACTCTGCTAGCCACATTCCCATGAAACTTGTAATGGATGTTCACAGAAACCAGATGATTATTCCTGACCTTTCCTCCAGAAGCACTCAATTTCAAATTTAAATCTAATGAGCTGATTGAATTTAGACATTCATGCTCCCAAAAGGCTGAACCCTTTATATTTTGAATTCTCCATCAGCATTCCATTTGTTCAAAATGTCAACTATTCACACACAAGATCTTATGACATAAAATGAAAATTTAAATTCGAGAGAATTTAGGCTCCCAAGAGATATTTGACTTCTCTTCAGCCTGTTTTTGGATCAGTCCAAACTTTTTGTTTGTAGGGAGTAGATGCCGCCAAGTTCATGAACCGTATGGGCATTATATCCGGATGTTAAGTCTGATCTACAGCACTCAGAGAAAAAATACCAACGGAGGAAAGCTTTGAAAAGAAACCACATCACTTCCGCTCTAATCACAACACTAACAATGGAGTAGCGTCCCTTTTTGGCGCCATGTTTAGGAATGTTTACACAGTGAAAAATCTAATGTTCGTGTTACAGAGTCAGCTACCAGAAATGTGTGGTTGCATGTATTTGTGTTGTCACTAGAGCTGCAGCAAATAAGCTTAACATTTTCTACATCACACTTGTATATGTTGCATAATGGACCAGGGTTGACTTCCAAACAATTTGTGATGTCACAAATCATACTCATAGGCCCCGCCCCTTAAAAATCTGATTTTCAACACAGAGAAACTTTTCACTTTCAGCAGATGAATATGAATAATGAATAAACATCCTTCTAGTGTCAAACTCTGCACATACATCATTCTGCACAGTGAAGATCAAACATCACACTGTAGGAGCAAGAAGAAACAGATCTTTGACTGCAGGGGGACTTTAAGTAAAAATATCTAAATTATCGGATTTCAGCTTCTCAAATGTGAACATTTTCTGGTTTCTTTAGTCCTCTATGACAGTAAACTTAACATCTGGGTTGACATTTGAAGACATCACCTTGGGCTTTGGGAAATGGTGATCAACATTTTTCACCATTTCCTGACATTTTACGGGCCAATCAACGAATTGGTTAATTGAGAAAATGATGGACAGATTAATCAATAATGAAAATAATTGTTTGTTGCAGCCCTAATTGGCACTGCTGCATCAATACTATGGCTCATTCAAATTAATGAGGTGGCCTTGTTTTTTTGTCCTCTTGTCTGTCTGAGCGAGATCTTATTCTCTCTAAAAAGTACACAGGCAAGCAAGTAAACAATGCCTACTTGTGTCATAGACACTAAACTAATTATGTAAGTTTATATAACTTGTGATCATTTGCATAATTATATAAGTGATATATAATATACATGTAGACAGACATGTAGACAGTCAGTTTGATTCTGCATGCAGACATGTACACAGAGGTCTGCATGGACCCTTGAGGACCTAGACAGATAATGAAATGTCATGGCATGAACCCTCGCAGCTGTGCAGATATGGAAAGTATAATTCAGGCTTCATTCTTTCTAAGGAAACCACTGTGCATGTCAGAGAAAGAGCTTCAGGAAAACTCACATTTTGAATGTATAGTAACTCAGCAGTATATTGTAAATAAACCAGGAATATAAGGCACTACATGTCAGCTGTTACTTTACAGGAGGAAGTGTTGAGGAAATGTTCCTTTACAAAGGCCCTCTCCTAAACTACCCACCTGTCTTTCCATCCTGCACAGAGCTGTAACTGAAACTAATATTAGATTGATTGTATTATAGCTAGTAACACTGGCTGTCATTATGTCAAAATGTTCAGACCCAGATAAATCTGTAAGTGCGTTTCATTTGGTCACCTGTTGGCGTCATATCCCCTTTACCCCCTTTAGTTGCTATAACTTCTGGGTAAACACAGGATACGTCAGAGAGTGAGGAAGGAAGTGACAAACATGACTAAACGAAATGTGATAAAAACTTAAATTTACCTCATCCGTGAATATGATTTCTACCTGAGTCAAGTCAGATAGATTTCCATTGGTTGTTTAACATTGGCGACAACAACTCCCATGATCCCACACTGCTTTACAGCATCATCAAACTCCGTCTTTTGTTATTGTTTTGATGTGCGAGACCCCCTAGCAGCATAAATTACATACTGTGTGTTTAATGATGTACATGCTTGTAAGACACAAGGAAGAGATTGAGGCAGATGGATAGATGGAGGATGAGAGAGGGAGAAAAGAAGGGCATTTTAGGGGTGAAGAGGGATAAAGGGAGGGTTTACCCCATCAGCTGTGTTTACTCTGGAAGACTAACTGCTGCTGTTGGCAGCTTCACACGCATTCTCTCTTCCCCTTACTCCCTCTGTTCTCCAGATATAGCCAGCTATGTGGAGAAGCCTACAACTAGCTTTTCCCCAGAGGCCTCTGTCTAAGAGCAGGCTTTATCTGATATGGGCTTTTGAAGTACAATACCAACTCAAGACAGAGCAATTCTCCCCTGAAACTCACTCAAATGACATTACAGTGTTTGTGAATGGAATTTCTCAAAGATTAAATTTAGAAAAATCTAATTTAGAAACTCAGGTGGGTTAAAGGTTTCTTCAGGCAGGTTTTATTTGATGTTGCAGACAATGTGTAGCCTTACCAGGAGAGGGGGTAAATATGTAAAATATTTCTCCTGCGAATAGTGCTCGAATTACTGCATGATGTGCCAAGCTGGTTTCACTCCCATTTGTCAGTACTGCACCTTGGTTCAAAATATGTTGCTAAAGGTACCACTCTAGTGTCATTTATGGATGCACCCGCCCGTCTAAGTCAGGTGACTTATTATAAAGAGTGAGAAAGTACACATCTGCAGGTGGTGGGGTGAATGGATGAATCAAACAAAATGAAATGGCATCTAGCGGTGAAGTTGTAGGTTGCACCTAACTGAACACCACTCACGACGGTATTTGATGAACTGGGAATGAAATGCACAAAAAATGTGAAAGGCCCTATCTACAAACAGATTTTGGTTTGTCCATCCTGGGATACTGTAGAAACATGGAAGTTCAAGACAACTGACCTGCGGCATCTGTAGAGAAAAACGACTCATTTTAAAGTGATGAAAACCCAACAATACCTATTTTCAGGTAATTATACACTACTGGAAACATACCTATAAATATTATATTCCATTTCTGACAATAGATTCTCCTAAATGTTACACACTGGACGTATTTAACTTACGTACGTAAGCTAAATTACGATATGTGAGGGATAAGTGTCCATTATCAGGAATTAATGGGGGAACCGTGAAGAATTGTCTGATGTGGACCTTGCATATATATTATTGCTAACTGGACCACAGAGCCCTGCACGTCCAGAAGTTATTCAAGAGGGTAACTACAGCATATAGGTACAGCATATTTTGAAGCAAACAGCCACTGGCCAAGCAGCAGTATTTGACAAGTTTGGAGTGAGAACTTTTCGGATGTACAGTATATAATTTTTAATCAATTTAATTATCCCTGTCAATCTTAAAATAATACACCAAGCTCAGGTTTTAGCTCTGTTAAAATGGATCATGAATCCATCACTGAGCAGGGTTACAAAACAACTCCCCTGATGTTTCAGACACCGCGATGGCTGCATCAGTATGCACACTAATGCACTGAACCTAATGTGATTACAAGAATACTGCAATTGAAACACAGACCACATACACCTTAATCTGATGATCTAATTTTAATGAGTTATTTGGATTGTTAATGTCGGCAACTGAGAAAATGCTGAGAATTCAATTAGCTGGAGACGTGAGGTGCAGGTTTGTGTGTGTGAGAGAAGTGTAGTTATGTTTTCAGTTGTAACATTCAGTTGATTATTTACATTTCAATAGAGTCCAAGAGCTTCCACAGCAATACAACATGAGTGACATGAAGGAAGTGACTGACAGTCTTTACAGGCTGTAGGGGAACATGTCAGTCTGACTGATCAACAACTGATACACTGAGAGCAGGGATGCTTCTTCAAATGTGTTTTATGTGGAATCATAATGACTCAAGCAACCATCTTATTCATTGCAATTGAAATATGGGCTCAGAGGCTTTTTACAAAGGTGTTATCTCCTATATTCAACTATTAGCATTAGGAAAAACTTGTTTTCTTGTTTTTTTTTTCTTAGATCACAATGCTATGCCTATATATTTGTCTGTAAAACACCTTAGAAAGAAAAATGTTTTTCAGGCAAAATAACTGATCTTAGATTCTATGAGCTTCTGGACTGTCATCCAGGTATGCTGTGAACAGTATGCCTTTTTATTTGCCTGCGTCAAGTGTGATCCTGTGTGGGATACCGTATATGTACTTATATGTTTTGGGGCCCTTGTGTTGTATATGTATTTACATGTCCTGTGTGCTTTTTTTCTGACTTTGTTGATGTCCTGAGCACACTGAAGCAAATCCCTAGCAACTTGCACCGAGTTGTATGGCAATAAAGTATTGAATCTTGAATATTGAATCTTGAATCTGGATGATTTGAGACCTGTTTGTCATACAGCTCTTTAGAGCATTTCATTTTCATAAATCGTTCTTGGCAAACTAAATTCTAAAGCCATAATAGAACCCTTTTAAGACAGTATAAGCTTGCATGGAGGTCGGACAAGTTGTACTGTACATCCGGGAGACTAAATCCCAAATATCTTCGCATCCAGCATGCTGAGGTGTCTTCGCACAAGACTATCTTCCAGTCACTGCTTTACTTCCACCCTAGGAATCATAAGTTCCAGAGAATGGGGCGTACGGTAGCTCACTTGGTGGAGCTTGCACCCCATGTAGGCTGAGTCCTTACTGCAGCGGCCTGGGTTCAATTCCAACCGGTAGCCCTTCGATGCATGCTTCCCCCCTTTCCTGTCTATCTTCACCTGTCCTATCAAAAAGAAAACCAAAGGAAGTCTCCCCAGTTACTAAACAGTGTCCCAGCTGCAAGTGCTCACAATTTAAAATAACACAAATCTAACGCCCCCAGCACACCCCATCTGAGGCATCCACCTGTCACATCTCCTGAAATAATCCACAAAGCCAGCACACATCATCAGTCCAACTAAAATAAACCAAACAAACCCAACATACTAAATATGAAAGACCACAAATCCAAGGCACAATAGCTGCCACCCTCCGCTCATTTTAAATCCAACACACCTGATGTTGGTTGAAATTACTCAAATGACTTTCTAACCTAGTCTACTGATACTGACCACAATAGCCAAAAGTAACCACAGCAGGCTACTGTTGTAACACTAATCCAGTGCACCCAATCCGGGCATATGCATTATGCTTCTTCAATAAAACCACATAAAACGAATGCAGCCGGGCCTCCTGGAATTAGACCTCACAGATCTGACCCACCTGATCGCCATTGTCCCATGTCACGTCTCCAAAATAATCACTCAAATCTGGAGCTTCCAAACAACAGCATTCCACAGAGATACCCAGCAACAATCACTCAAATTGAGAATGCCTGGGGACACTCAGACTCTAAAAATAACATAAATCCAGTGCACTCGATTTTTGGACTCACTTGTCATTCCTCTGAAAATAGAAAACCCACATCAACTGGGGCTAATCTATCTACTGTGAGATCAGAGCTTCAATTGCTGTATGTATCAATTTTGTACACAATGCTTTCACTACATTATGATCCCAGATGGAGTCTGTGTGAGCTAGAAAAGAGCAAAGTGAATTTGTTTTCATTTTCTCTGTCCCTATTAGTATTCACCGTAAAGGCTTGAATATACTTTCTTCTTGATCTACCCAATAATTAGCCTGGCATCTAATTCACAAATACATGGCTACACGGTAGTGTCATAATAATGAAATTCAGGTTGTAGTTCCCTTTATGCTACTCGTAAAAACCAAAAATATATATACGAAAGTTATATGCTGTAAAAGCGATTGATAAGCCATTTTAAAATAAAGCAAATTAGTCTGAAACATTTCAGTTCATTTTTTATTTCTATGGGGTGGTATATATATATACCAGGTGCAGACTGGATGCAGTTAATGTGATAGGCGTATAACCAATCAGAGTAACTAAATGTGATCTAAAAATGGCGGCCTGTCACAAACGTCAAATTAGACCTAAACTGTACGCTAAAATGTTTGACTTGAGAAATAGTAACTGAATCTTGATTACAATTTTATCAGCACTGCCTGGTTTCATTTAAGTTTCATGAGCATGGTGCGTTGTGCTTGATGGGCCTGCAGACTGAAGACAAAAACCAATCATAGCAGCGAAACGTGTGGCGTTTTCAATCACTGTCTAAAGTAATCCTCCCCATATTACATAAATGGTTGTGATTAGTCCGACCACATCAACATAGGTGAAATTCAGTTTGAATGGGTAGCCAGACACATCTGCCAGAGCTAAGGAAACATCATAAGCTTGGCAGATTCCTCAGGCTACTAAGAATGCGTTTTGTGATGTAAACCAGACATTCTGACATAGCTAGGCTACTTGTTTCCCCCCATTTCTACTCTTCACACAGACAAAAAAAGTGACGTATAGTTCCCAAAATGCTGGAAGGTTTCTCTACATATTCTATCAACACTTCAACCCAAAGAATCTATAGCAAATAAATCTGAGCATATCTATTGAGAATATCAGTGATCAGTGACCCTGTTCCTGCTGTGACGTCCAGAGAGGATTACAGGAGGTACATTGTAAACAGTGCAGGCTACTAAATGTTCTTATCACTGGCCGTCATTAGAGCACAGCTGGCATTCTTTCCATTGATACAATATTGTGTCATCACAGAGAGTCTATAAAAAGATTCTCTATTCACAAAGGCAGCTTCAACATTGCGACAGCAGGTACTGAACTGAACAGAAAAAATGTTCAGTGTAATTAAGATGCATCTCAACAGCAGCTACCTGCTGTTCGTGACCATGGATTGACTCTCTAACCCATAGCTAGAAAGGTAGCTGGCTAATGCTTTGTTCAACTTGGGCTTTGGAGCACTGTAAAACATTCCCGGAAAAATGTTTTAAGTTACTGCTAAGGCCAACTGAACTTTTCTTACTGCTGCAGGTTCATGTAAAAGGATTTGACAAAACACAAGTTGACTTTTATCATGAAGTAGTCACAGGAAGGGCAGTGTGTTTGTCTGTGAGCCTGACACATACTGCTATTGGTGAATAGCATCTACAAAACAAGACGATGGCCATTTTGGGCATTATTTGATGGATCATTTTAAAATATTTCAGCGAGTAACAAGAAGGAGCAGCCACAGTGGGCTGTTCGATGAAGGACTACAGGCGACACACTGTACCCCTCCAACGAGGTAACTACTTTCACCATGCCCTGCTGTTTGCAGACCAAACAGTGCAGCATAAATCAGATCACAGCTTATCACATTGTTGGATAAAGAGTTCTTTACTAAAAGTAAGTTTGTTGCCTGTACCATAAACATTTCCCCCTTTTTTTTATGTTGTAGTTACTTCTAACAGAGTAGCTGTTCGAGGAATGTTTTGCTGCTGTTACCATTTTGCTTTTATTACATGTACAGATGATATAGATGTAGAAGATGGGAAATAAGGGGAGAGAGACTGAGTATGACATGCAACAGAGGTTGCCAGTTGGACTGGAACCAGGGCCATTGCAATTACATGTTCAGTGTCTTTAACACCAAGGCACCTGAACTACAAATGTTAAGGCCTCTCTGAATAAATAATTTCTTCCAACCACCTCCCACTATTGCTTTAGTTGTTGGCCAGTAGTATAAAGATACTTGAATAAGCTATATGCTGTAAGTTTTTAATTGTAGAATGTAATGTTAAGTCACTAAAATCCCAGGAAAAATATGAAGGGCATGACCTGAGTGTGTGTGTGTGTGTGTGTGTGTGTGTGTGTGTGTGTGTGTGTGTGTGTGTGTGTGTGTGTGTGTGTGTGTGTGTGTGTGTGTGTGTGTGTGTGTGTGTGTGTGTGTGTGTGTGTGTGTGTGTGTGTGTGTGTGTGTGTGACACGATTTATGCATGAAAGAGTTTTTTAAAAAACATCAAAAGTGGTCACTCGTCAAAATCCCTTCAGTGACATCCGCTCTCCTGTTGCTCCCGTCCACCCAGAGGTCAGAGGTCAGGGTCGTCTGCAGGACAGAAAACTTTGAATTGAATCACTATTGAAGGACGGTCACTCCGCTCATCACAGCACCCTGCTGATCTGAGAGAGAGGACCATTTGGTTTGACGCAGTCTAGTTCAAATATCTGATTGGCTACAGTTATTTAGAGCATTCTGATATGATGGCGAAGTCATCTGAAGCTCTCTGATTGGCCGTTGAAGTTAACACAGAGGATTGTGATTGGATTGGGAGGTATCTAAAGGGTTTGTGTGGTGTCTTTGTGGTACTGATGTACGGACAAGTTGGATCAGAGCAGTGGAAAAATAACTGCTCTATTTATAAAGGCCCATTTAACAGAAGAGGGTCATCTGTGTCCCTCACAGGAGCACAAGTCAGCCTGTCCTCCTGCTACCATGATCTCACTCCATCACCAGATCTGATCTGGACTCAGAACTACCCGCTTCCCCCTTTTTACATGTTGTCATATAAAACAGAGATACTGGGCTGGGACCCAAACCAACCAGAAGCTCCTTTAATCTAAACTCTTCTGCTTTATAAATAAAACAGATTCGACAGTCGTTTTCCTAAATCCTGAGGAAATGAAAAAAATAATATTCTCTAATTGTGCGTCCCTGATTTTATAAAGATCATGATCCTTTAATATTCTGTTTCCTGCAGAAGCTATTTTTTTTATGAATTATGAATTCATATCTCATAAATATGACTTTGTATCCAAGATAAGATAAGATAATCCTTTATCATCCCACAACAGGGAAAATTGGTTTAATACAGCAGAAAGGGATAGTGCAAAGAAGAACAAACATCAGGAGAAGTACTGTGAAAATATACTGTATATATTAAAAAGCGATTGCACATATTAATTAATAACTCTGTATAAAATAATACAATTAATCTAAGAAAAGTTCATAAAATGTATACAAAATTGTGAATCTCGTAATAATGTATAATTATTAATATTGTGTCATCCTTCTCAGATAAAGACCTCATGACGGAGTCTATATATATTATATATATATATAGTATATTGCTGCTGTACAGGTTAAGATAAACTTCTTTTTTTGATTTTAAATAAGTTGAGTCATTATTATTGGTTTCCCATATTAAACATAGCAGATAAAGAGTAAAGTGGCGAAGTAGACAAAAACTGTTATGAGAATTTGGAGCAATGTGAGTATTTTATACACTTCTCATCGCGGTAGCTAATTCTCCTGTTTGTGAGCATTTAAAAGTTCAACTGTGACCTAAATATAGACAGGGAAATCCCAAACATGACTGGAAAAAACACAAACTATTAACTATTATTAACTACAACAGGTGTTTAACTGAAGAAGTGCAGTATTAGTCATTGCTTTCTGATGCCATTAAAGGTCTGTTAACATCTGTAATGTCCATAAACACAGTTATATATAAACAACTACAGTGCTGTCAAACTGTTCCGCTAATTATATAGTACAGGATACAGAATACTGAATACCCATTACTTATCAAGGGGAGTAACATCATTTTACTTCAGTTCATACTAAATATTTATATTTGGACATTTAAACTGATATTACATGTAACATTACATCAAAATGGTTTAACAGTGGTTGGTGTTTGTAGTCTTATGTTAAGGTACATGCACATGTAATATAATGGCGCCACCCTGTGGACAACTGCAGTTAAGAGTATCACTGTGTACCAGAAAGACTTGTGGTTCTTTTTGTTGTCGGTGTATTAGTGTTAGGCTATTGATTGTGGTTTGTGTCAGTGGTGAAGAGACATGTTAGACTTTTACTATTTATCTGTGTACTGTTTCTTTAGGCTTTTAGACATTTATATATTGAAAAGGACCAGTGTGTAGGAATTAGTGGTATCTAATGAATGCTGCTCAATTTCGGCTGAATATGTAAATAAGCAGCTGCTTGCTAACAGATTCATCATTAGATAATGAAATATCAGTGTTATATTTATATCTTGTTCTTGGTACTAAAATTTATACAGCTTTAATAAGATAATGTCACAGCATAGAAAGCTCCCTTTTTTTCCCCCAGTTCCTTTAAATTATATTCGTGTTCAGTTTCCATTGGGTCAATTGTGTGTTTGGTCTGTCAAAATATGCTGTCACAAGTAAAATCAGTTCCTTTTTTTTAATGTGAACTTGATCAGAATGTAATCTGAACCTTCAGTCCAACACTTTTCCAAAAGTATGAGGTAGCCTAACCTATTTCCACCAAGTTGATTAACTATATATCTATATCTATAAATGTACACCCATACAGACTCTCACACACAGGACAATAAGGAACAAGTTCAAGGTAGTAATACTGAAACTGAAAAAAGAATAAAGCTGCTGGAGGATGTGAAACACAATAATGACCAAAAGTGACTGCTATACATCTATACGTCAGTGTACCAGATAACTTTAGTTCTCAGTGAGTGGCTAAGTTAGTTTCACGCTGCATATTATAAGCACTTCAGCCACAGTACAGTGTCAAACCACTGTGGAGTGTGGGTGTAGTCTGGGTGCCCAGTTTAGTCTATTTATTTATTTAAATAAATTATCATTTCGTCCTCCTGTGGTTTTCGGGTCAATTTGACCCGATTTTGAAATCTAAAATGTCATAAGTTTTGGTTTTCTTCCATATAATTGTCTGAAAATTACATGGATGGTTCTGTGGTGGCAATTTGCAAAGTATGATCTTGTCTTTCTGTAAGGTTTTATTCAAGTCATCCATGAATGGTCTCAACGCAACCGTCACACACTCTCGTATGTGAAAGTCCGAAAGAGCCCTGATTGGCATTAACACACACACACACACACACACACACACACACACACACACACACACACAAAAAATGTAGCCCCTGTGGTCTTCCTGTGGTCTTCCTGTGGTCTTCCCAGGTCAATTAGACCTGGCCACATTTAGCATTGCAATGGTCACACTATTTCCAGCACAACACACACACAGACACACACACACACACACACACACACACACACACACACACACACACTTCAACTTCAAAACAACTGCCAACTCTCAGATGTGCATCACTTTGGATAATAGAATTTGTACATTTGTAAAATATACAACCTCTGCTGTGCATTCGGCCTCCAGACAACACACGATTTGCAAGCTACACATTTGTAAACATGTTCATTTCATCTTCAAGGAACTACACCACGTCCAGTTGTCCTTAGACTCAACTGACTCTGACATCCTTGATATGCCTTTCCCCAATTGGGGACAAGATAAAAATAAACAAAAAAACTGAGCTTACAAGTACAGCATCCTCAGGGCATTTCACATTTCACTCTGAGACTGCACAATGAAGAGGGCCTTGCTTTGCAAATCCTTTTTGTTTACTGAACTTACTGATTTATAAATACAATTGCATCAGTCAATTTTGACCTGGGGATATCCTGGCTAATATTTTACATATACCTGTCAGTGGTTATCCAAAATAACTAATCATATCTGCTTATTTTGTTCAAAAACATGGTATAATTTCATGTAAATTAAGTATATTGTCCATAAATAGAGGTGTAAAAGAAGTTTAAAATGTGTGGTAATGAGTTGGATAGAAATTGGCTAAAAATATGGAACACAGAATGGTGTGATCATTTTACACTTTATGCTTTATAAACAGTCGAACTAGATGGGTCAATTTGACCCGGGAGGACAACACGTGTTATACTATTTGCTGCCATTAAAAAAATTTAAATGGTTTCAAAACAATATCCTGACTAAACTTTGACATATACCAGTGATAATGCATCAACATATATGCCTCTGATCATAACCATGGTGAAAATAATTCACAATTTCTGCTTTTTTTTTTAATCAAAAATGATTTGTAATTGTATGTAAATTAGGTCTATCATACCATAAATTACAAAAATAATTGTAAAATACATGTTAATGTGTTGGAAACAAGTTAACTAAAAAGGCGAAACAAAATTGGTGATCATTTTATACCTCATGCTTTATAAGCTGTCAAAACAGACCGGGTCAATTTGACCCAGGAGGACCACAGGTGCTGTTTATAGACTACAGTTTAGACTACGACTCTGCATTCAACACTTGTCCTGGGTCTCAGTAACTCCCTGCACATATGGATTAAAGACAAACCACCCACAGTGTCACTTGGCTCTCCAAACCCAATCCTCAGCACCGGCACACCACAAGGCTATGTGCTGAGTCCCCTCCTCTTTTCTCCCTATATATGTTATTGTATCCCCATACACCCCTCAAACACAATCATGAAATTTGCAGTTGACACAATGGTGGTGAAACTGATCTCAAATTGGGACAAGACAGTCTGTACCGTACAGAGATGAAGTCTGCAAACTGGTAGGATGGTGCACAGAAAACGATCAATCACACATCAAAAAAACCAAAGAACTCATCATAGACTTTAGGAGACACTGCGAGGACCACTCTCCTCGAAACATCACACGAGTAGAAGTGGAGAGCGTTTCCAACTTAAAGTTTCTAGGAACCCACATCACAGAGGACCACATGGACAATCAACTCTACTGCTCTGGTAGAATAGGAAAACCAACTTGTCTGCAAAGCTGCATGTTATTGAAACCATCATTTGTGTTGGTGTTTGCATGTGAACAGTACATAATTACCACCCATATAGCTTACCTGGTAGAGCTGGTGCCTCTGCAGAATCCCTGCTGCAGCAGCCATAGGTTCTAATCTGACCATTGGCCCTTTGCTGCATGTCATCCCCCGCTCTCTACAGTTTTCACAGGGTCAGGTTTAATTCTTTTTACAGTGAAAAACAAGATGCAGAGTCATATCTTTGTTTTTTCAATTCACTGGCCTGAGGGTGTAGGGTTGTGTTGAGCAAGCTAAGCTAAGCTAAGCTAAGGGAAATGCAGTGAGTTGAAAAAATGTGTTTGGTCTGTCAAAATATGCTGTCACAAGTAAAATCAGTTCCTTTTTCCTGATATCAACTTGATCAGAATGTAATCTGAAAGCTACCAGATGATCTACATTAAACACATTAAATTAAGCTTCACCGCACTGAGGTTACCTTCCAGAGAAATTGTGTATTTGGTCTGTCAAAATATGCTACTACAAGTAAAATCAGTGTGCATGTCCTTGTGAAACTATTCTATCACTACCACTACCTCCGCAGCAGAATTCTAAAGGACATAACTCAGCCCCATATCAAATACCAAACAGCTTTTACCCCAGAGCCATCATTGAAATGAACTCCACTGCCCCCTCCAAGGACCAACTTCCCAAATCAAGGTGGGCTGTAAATATGTTATGTTATGTTATGTCACTGTAAGTATATACCACATAACTAGCTTTTTTGTTTTTGACGCCATCTCTTTCCCTTAGAAGAGTTTGGCACCTCGTTTGACAGGATTTCCCCACATTCAACATGCTCAGCATCACTTCCTGTTATTATGAATCCAAATTTTATTTATTCAGGGTCATATTTCCTTACCACACACTTTGGAGCTTTAACTGGCGAAGTGTTGTGGCATCTGCAAAACACATTTGTCTGTACCCGATGACAGGCAGCTAAGGCGTGAGTTACGGGCAGTGTTTAACGCTACGATGTGTGTGAGAAGCAACTGTTCACAACGACGGCTGCTAAAGTGGTTAGTGTAGATGCTGCTTTCATTGAAAGAAGAGCAAAGGACAGCACTAAAGGTTTTTCCTCTTCTCCAGACTAATATGGTTCGTTGATCTGACATGACAACTTCCCGGATGGTTAGGTGTAACAAACCATTTGGCGCAGTTGAGAATGAGCTAGATCTCTGTATTGTCATCTATAAGACTTTCTATGATCATATTTAAAAAAGAATAACTAAAACCAGCCTTGTGTTGCTGCCACAGAGATTGTATCTGTAATTGGAAACCACAAACTGATAGTTGCTGCCACAAGCTAAAAGCTCAAGCTTCACATGGGTCTACACACTTCCCCTGCATTCATGTAGTGGCCCAACAGCAACACATACTCAGGAGAAAACAAGGGCACACCAATTTTTTTAACATTGCGTTGCGTTGCGTTCAGTTACTATTACGGGGAGAGCAAAGAATGGCAGTGGTGGTTCTGACATTACATTCAGTCAACAGCTGCAGGGTAAGATGAATTTTGATCTTGAAGCTTAAAATCGCAAAACTAACCTAAATTCTTCTTGTTGCACAGCTTGGAACAATTTTCCTTCATTCTGTTGTCAGTGCACATCTTACTTTATTTTAGACAGTCCTAACCGCATAAATTGTCTGTTTTTAATTATATGAAATTGTCATTTGTGTTAAGACTAGAGCTAGTTTATGAATGTGTGCTGCAGTCAGAAGGTTTCAACAAGGCAGCGCAAATGGAAAGGTCACATTCTGACAGCACATGATGTAAATCATCTGAATCAAACGAATGATGGTGTACAGTGGCAGTTAGAAACAGGTTAAGTCAGTTTATAATGTCAGGTTTTTAGGGTCAGGTCGATCCAAAACTACAATACTAGAAGAGGAAGTGGTTTCCAACTGATGTCAATTTAAGCTTTAAAGTCTGAAACATAGGTTGGTGCTCACATAGAAATAATAAATGATTTGGGGTTAGTTTGTATTTTAATGATCTTTAACTGGAGACTGTCTGTTTGCTCTGAATATGACATTACCTTTGCTTGTTTTGTGGGAGAAAATAGGGCCTCCTGGATCACTTCCTTTAGAAACCATAAACACACAAACACAGGCGTACACTGACACACACACACACACACACACACACACACAAACACACACACACACACACACACACACACACAAACAGGAGGTGATCTAACTGCTCTGACAGGAAATAACCTTGATAATGGAAAGCGGCTGTTCTTTTCAGCTGAACTCAGTGAGAATGATGATGAAGATGGCTGCTGCCTCCACCGTCACTGCGCTCCTGCTCTTCTGCTCCCTCTTCGCCTCTGCAGGTACTGAACAATTAAACAATTACCCACTCTTATGAAGAAGTAAGAAAACTATATAATTATATTTGAGGAATGGAGTTGAAAATAAACCACTATGCTTTTCCATTAGTGTCAGATTCCAAACTTCCATCCTCTAACTGGGTTGATTCTTAACATTTAACAAGAAGAACACAAAACCAATTTTAAACCAAAAAAATCGTTTAAAAAAATTTGGAACTTGCTGGCCAACCGATTACTGCTTTTAAGATGTTTTACTTCCACTGTGTATCTCTACTATAAAACAAGTTGACTGAAGTTCTTCAACCCCGGGTATTTGCTCTATATCAATTATTTTTGGTTTTTTTACATATTGTAACATTTACAAAATCAGTTTTCAAAACGTATTTTAAAAAGTGAGGAAAGTATATGAGTACACAGTGGGCCAGTAATTCTCAAAAACTAAAGAGACTATCCAAATTAAAGGCTGTTCTATAAATCTGTAAAGTTGATTCTTGGCTGTTGCGCTAATGCAACTGTAGCTAAAGTCACTGACATGGGCAAGGGTTGAGGATTGCTGAGATTGCTGTTGAATGACATGAAATATCTGTAAAGTCAAAGTTTACTAAACATTTTTTTAATGCATTTTTTCCGTCTGTTTACGTCCCTAAAGCTGGTACTTTATTGGAAAGGCATGTTCGCAATTGCGGGTGAACACGAGTTGAAACCTGTGCTAGAAATACATCAGATGTAGACAAAAAAAATCATCAAGGAACGTTACCTGCAGCACAAACATGCTGCTGATGTGGTAAAATTGGTCTGAAATGAGGTTACACAGGACGAACAGGAAGCTTCACTACGACAGTCACAGAACAGAAAAACATCATTTCAACAATTGAAACAATCAGACAGAAATAAAATGGCACAATGCAGCAAATAGCCATGATTAAAGCAGTTAAACTGAGTGATACAAAATGTTCATGGTATAAAATATACATAATGATTTACCTAAATAGAGTTTTATTCCAAGTACTTTTTTATTTTAAATATTTTTCTTTCTATCAAATGTAAATGTCTGTTTTGTGAGATACGTACCTATTATTATAAACGTGTTTCAAAAGGTTTCACATGATTAAAATAATGATGTTGTAAAAGACTTATGTCAAAAACTTATTGTAATATAAACTCCAGCCATGACCTATTTTTATCATTGCGTATGAATACAAAAGGCATTTGGTATATGCTCAAGTAAACAAATAATTCAATATAATTATCAAAATGCTGTTTTAGTTGTGTCAGGCAAACTGCTTAAGGCTCTAACTGTTTCAGAATTTGTGGCTGAAACTTTGAAACTGCTTTTAAAATCTTCACACCTTTGTTTGTTGCTTCCTGGAAATTGTTCAGTGGTTACAATAAACAAAAGAATCCTCGTTTAATGAAGAAAAATTAAGCGATACATACTGTTGTAAAATTACTGAATGCAAAAACTTGGAAAAGTTCCCCTCTAGTCAAAAACCTGTTATACTTCTTGTTCCTACACTTTGATGTTTGAACTTTCACTGTGCAGAGTGATGTATGTGCAGAGACTGCAACCGACAGACACTGCAACTTATGCAACGTATGCAGTGAGATACCAGTGCACATCCACTGAGAATGGACTTTATAGTGAAGTAGGAGACATCTTGTGTCCAGCAGGAAAACTTTAGAAATGAACAACATTTGCATATTCATAGATTCTGGAATTTGTAATGAGGTAGAAGGAGTAGATGCCTTTTTAAGGATTTTAATGTGGAAATTAGACTTTTTTGCTGAAAAAAAATATAAAACACACAACTAAACTATCTTAACATTAAAAAACATTTAAAAATTCTGTGAGTATTACATCTACATGTCTACGTCTGCATGTTATCAATATCAGGGTTATTGTGGGAATTAGATAAAGAGTCACTTTTGTCGGGTGGAGGGCTGACAATGACAAATGATTGCTTTTTTAGGTGCGTTATGTAATCTCAAAATACATTTTTTAACTTCGATTTATATTGTTTTGGATGTTTTAAAAACATTATCCCGGACTTCATTTTCTGTCAAAACTGATTCCATTATCCTATAAGACATTCAAGTCACAATTACATTGTAGTATGAGCTAATTGTTATAGCTGAAAATGGGCTTAAACATCTAAATGGGAGCAGTCTGTTGTGATAGAAAACCCTTAAGGTGGACTTTGAGATGTGAAGTTGTTGAAGTATGAAGCTGTTCCACTTCACCAACTTTTAGATGTTGTGAATTGCGTCATTAAACTTCCTCTCAGTTCGATGTCACAATTGGAAAAAGCAACAATATCCAGTAATTTTAACTTGTAACATCCACTGCTAGATGTGATCTTTAGATGTAGATAGAACTGAGACTTCAGGTTTCCTGCCATGAACTGTGGTTTAGCATCAGAAACATGTATGGTTGAGGTTTGGGAAGACTGAGGTTTTGGTTAAATACTAATAAAGTAATCACGTCATGTCACTGTTTATAGCCTTACCTAACAGTATTTAAAGGACCAGTTTATAGGATTTTGTAGCAGTGACTTACTTGGTTCACCTTCACTTTCCAAGTGCAAGGAAGAAACTATGCTGGTCGCGAAATGTGCAAAAACGCAAACAGCCCTATCATGAGCCAGGTTGTCTGTTCTGGCTACTGTAGAAACATGGCAGTTCAACGTCTGTAGCTAAAAGTGGCTCTTTCTAAGGTAACGAAACCCCAACGATTCTAATGGCGATTATACACTAATGAAAACATACCTATGAATACTATATTCCATTTCTGCTAATAGATCCTCCTAAATGTTACACACTAGACCTTTAAAGTCCACATGAAAGGAAAACAGTACTGTTTGCTTCTGCATGTTTCGGTGTTTCCTGTTAAAACAGGCAGCTAGAGGGGGACTTCGGATATTAATTGAGGACATCAGAGGGAAAACCAGTAAATCATTTATATTAACGGATAAAGCGTTTTATTGGACACAAAATTAGTATATGCTCCCGAGTGCGGGATGAGTCATCGACAACTTTTTACTGTCTTTCAGGAAATGGCAAATTCTATAATATCATTAAGAATACCTGAAAATACCTAGAAAATGACTTTTTTCTAATTGTTGGGCCAGATACTGGCATAAAGGTGATTCATAGCACAAACATATGAGATAAAAACACTTAAACATCCATTTTTACTTCTTGTTGTGAGTTGCCTAATCATAACAATACAAATGTTAATCATGCTTTAGTTGTCACAAAGTATTATTACAGTAAATGAATTGCACTGACAATGAATGTTTTGTAGACATATTCAATCTAAATATTTTGTGCTATTATAATATAGATAAAACATATAATCTGGGTGACAGTGTGTTTCTTTCAAACCGTATTGCCAGAGAAATGAAAACCTATCTCAACTAGTGACCAAAATGTGTGAATAACCAGTACCTTGTTTTTTTATCATCATATGGAAAAATCTTAATGGTCTAACTCCACAGATGATGACTCCTGTAACTATTCATTTCCTGTGGGTTGACTTCACTGAAAATGAAACCATATCAAAGTTCCAATCTGTGATTGCAGATCATATAGTTGTGCTAGCATGAGAATCCTTCTTCATTTTGATACTTTTAGTGTTTAATGAAAGGAGACCAATACTATATCATTTTTATATATAAGAAATTTAAGAATTGGCAGATAATGGCAACTATAGTCTGATCTTCACCCTTTAGGATGTGAAAATGAAGGCTGGACTTTAAGACAAACACGTAGGCGAGTGTGTTTTGCTGTGTGTGTCTTTTGAGCCGACTGTGGTCTGAACAGAGACAACAGGATATAATACACTCATCATCTGTCTTCAGTGCACTCAGGCTTTGTGACGAGATGCTCTGTGCAGGACGGCTGCAGAGTTTCACTTCATAGACCGTGTCAGTTTCAGATTTCATGTATGCACAGTGTGGGAAGGTGCACACACACACACACACACACACACACACACACACACACACACACACACACACACACACACAAGGAGGTTTACAAGCATGTTTCAGAATCATTAGAAAAAGAAATTTGACACTTGTGATAATCCTACATACGCCACTGAAAAGCCAAAAAAATAAGTATCAATCAAGGCGAGCCATAATTAATCGAACAATGGCAATAATCAGCACATACACAGAGTATACTCGACTAGGCCTTCTATCAAACTTTCTGATTGACAGGAAATGTCAGCAGGTGGTCAGTAATTTGCCAGATTTGTATACTTTAAAGGAACACCTACTGACTGAGATTTTGTAGATTTGTCTGTGAATTCTCATAAAAAAGAACAAAAACAGGGTTACGCAATTGGGTCACACTGGAAATAGGACGACGTGTTAACTTGTAATCTGGGCCCTCACTTATCAACCACGCGTAGTGCACTGATTTGTGAAGAAACAGTGTTTATGCTTACCGATTTCTTTGTGCTCGAGAATGTCCCCACACTTAAAACCATTCCTACCATCATTAATACATGGTAAATTGATAGTTCATTAAACTTTAATTAATAGTTATTTCACTGTTAGTAAGGCTTTAATGTATGTTATTTTATCATTAGTTTGTGTAATATGAAATCATTTTTGTCATAAACATACCACAACAGACCTGATTATCAAATGTAAAGAAACTATTTAGCTTTATGTGTTAACATTACATTCAACTGTCGTATGCGGTTGGTTTTGACATTGGCTGTCTTTATAACTGGCATGGATCATTTTGTTGACCTCAACTACAGTGGTACAATTTGGACTGGGTTTTCACTTATTCAGTGAAATATCTCAACAGCTTCTATAGAGTGGCACTTTGTTTTTGTTTTTTTTAATAGATATTCAGAATTTGCTATGAGATTTGGAAAGGACGTTTGTAGTCCCGAGAGGACGAATCATAATGTTTTGGGGAACTTTCCATGATCCGGCCGAACTTTCCACTTCTAAAATAAATGACGAAATCCCAGGCTGAGCACATTCAGGAGGATATACTGTTTCACTTTCTGTACATTAACATTACGCACAGGTCTACATTTGTTTGTTCCACCCACTTGTTGTCATATTTTAGAGCAGGGGTCTCCAACCCGAGGGCTCCGAGTGACCTATGAGGGGCCTATGATTTCTTTATCCAAAATATTTTCTTCATAACAAGTAATGGTACAAATTTGTTCCATTCAAATAATTAGTGATATGTTTTTATTAACTAAAAAATGAATAAAGCAACTAACATTAGTTTGGATTCAAATGAACGTGTTAATAATCAATCACAGCGGTAGACCAGCAACTCCTGTGTTCTGCAAGGTAAAATTACTCTTTTAATCAAAGGACTCTGAAGGCTT
The DNA here is from genome assembly GCF_905237075.1 of Dicentrarchus labrax. Classification (NCBI taxonomy): domain Eukaryota; kingdom Metazoa; phylum Chordata; class Actinopteri; family Moronidae; genus Dicentrarchus; species Dicentrarchus labrax. The sequence goes on from NW_026136716.1 coordinate 14,008,329, forward strand.
TGAAGCGAGCCATATAACAGCTGCAGTTCCCCGTCGGAAAGGACAAGTCTGAGTTGTTCAATTCAGTTGAAAAATTGCTTCTCTTTATGACATAAGAACACATCCAACATATATTGTGACATTCTGTTCGTACCTTCTCTCGTAATATCATCTAAACTAGCACAGCACAGACTTTCATCCATCTCATCCATCTCAGTTCAAACAAACATGCCACTGAATGCATCAATTTAACATGGATGTTCGTTAGGACTGCACAATTAATGGAAATATCGAAATTGCAATAAGTGCAAAATGAAAATCGCAGAAACTGTAATTTTTTGAGAAAGGTTAAATGTCAGACAAAACAGCAATTTAATTGCTAAGTGCTGTAGAGCTGAAGAGATACCCTGGCCTACAAATCCTGTTCTCCAGATTTAAGAAAACAGACCCCAACCGATGTCACATCATCATGATTTTAATGCAATTAGATTTGTGATGCAAAGATGATCATTACCACACTAGTTGTGAATCATATCTCCCACAAAAAGCTTAGAGAGCCCTGTTTTAGGGTGTAATGACCTCTGCAGCCATTGGTGAGGCTTAGCGTTCTGAAAAGCATTAATAATACCAGCACTCAAGTTGGCATACACAAAAATATCACATTGTTCTGCATTTGAATTTGTTGTGATTGTTTGGGGCATACATAGAATAAAATGTCTCACTGCTGTGTCATCTGATTTTCCTTTGTATTTCCCTATCTTTCTTTCTGTTACAAAGACTCTCAGGATCAATGTGACATCAATGTTGCAACAAACGGGAACATTACTGTGCCACTGAACCACCAACTGAAACCCTCAGAACGGTTGATATGGACTCAAGGCAATACAGTGATCCTCACACGCAGAGAGAACACAAAGAACCCAACAAACCTTTATGAAAATGGATCCCTGAAGCTGACAAATGTGAAAAAAAGTGATGGAGGGCTGTACAAACCTGGGGTTTTTATTGGTGGACAGGCAATACAAAAGGAACTGAAAAGCATACTTTTGTGTATAATTGGTAGGTAACAAGAAATCGTGAGTACATTTACTTTGTTTATTTAAGTATATCTTGATACATCTGACTGTGCATCCCTCCTTATTGCTGCACCTGGGTCAGAAACAAAGGTCTGCAGCCACCTGAACAGTTTTAATTATATTACCTAATCTGTCCACATTGATATGAACATGAAACCTTAAAATGTGTTTATTAAAAATCCTGGAGTGTGTTGTCTGTTATAGGCGTACAATATAATCAAACATCAGAGAAGTTAATTTGTTTGTTAATTAGTTTGGATCGCTACATCTGTTTTCATATTTTGTTCATCATGATACGATAATTATGGTGTTTTTACAATGCCTAATGAACACTGCTTAAAATAATGTTTGATCTAATCAAATCTACTCTACTCAGATCCAGTCCCAAAGCCTAAAGTGAGGATTGAATGTCCCAAAACCGGGAACAAAATCCAATTTATCTGCGAGGTTGGTAAGGTGAGGACAAAAACCAAGCATGAGTTGAGTTAAATGAAAACGTACCTATGAGCATTATATTCCATCCCGCCTCTTTAATGCACACTGGCTGGACCTTTAAGTTAGGAAAGAAACCAAATGTGAGAAAGTAAAATCCAGATTTATTTTTTGGCCAATTTTGGCTGCTGTAACCAGCCATTATCAGAAAGAACAATGTAAAGGAATATAGAACAAGTTCAGTGTTGATTGTTTGTCTCTTGTTGGGGGTTGGAGGTTATAGCATTAGCTGATTATGGGGCATTATAGGTGAACATTCTACCTGAATTTGTAGTCACTGAAAAAAACTCCACCCTCTTTTTTGGGTCAAACCACTATTTTCAAGGTCATAATGAACAGTTGTATTCAACCATTTTTCCAATTGTTTTTCTAATGTGTGAATCCTCCAGCTGCTCATGGCCTCCACATAACAAAGACACATTTGTAATTTTGCCTTGTCAAAGTAAAAGCCCTGAAATAAATATATTAGCTAAACATTTCTGTCACTGAAGAAAAAATAATATTAATACTTTTATATTCTGATTTCTCAACTAATTAGCTTGGCCCTTGTCTGTAGCGGATCAAACCTTACAAAAATAGTATTTGGCCTTGAACATGTGTTTGGAGCCTGCTTTGTGGTCTTAACTTATCTTTAAACTCCCCTGCAAGGTTTTACTCTGGTTCTTTTCTTTTGCACTTGGAATATCTACATATCCTCATGATAACTCACTAATCCATGATATTTTTACCCAAAAGATTGCACCCAAAGATGTCAGCATTGAATGGCATCGCAATGGGAAGGTAGTGGACAAGCAGAAGGATAAATCTTTGACATTTAAAGCAGATGATGTGATGACAGATACCTTCAGCTGCAAAGTTACCAACCGCGTCAGCTCTATGACGTCTGAAAGTCTTAAACAACCCTGCATTTCGACCGGTAAGTACTATCCAGTGGTTGGTACAGCCTGCTGTAAACAGTGGCCAGTTGTCCAGCCAATGACTTTCACTGCAGTATAAACCAGAACTGATTGCATACAGAACATTCATTATTAAGAATGGCTCAATATGAAATGTTTATGTTTAATTTAAAAAAGAAAATGAATTGAATCAATACTTATTCACTGTGTTTCTTCTCCTCTTTCTTTCCAGGGTTTGTTTTCCCTGAAGAAGTATTTGGAATTAATACCTGGATTTTGGTGGCCATTGGAGGAGGTGTGTCTATTCTCTTATGTAGCTCCACAGATTCTAATAACATCTTTTTAACTTGCACTTGATCTTAAATTATTATTATCCATCCTCATCAGGTGTTGTTATGGTGCTGATTCTCATCATCATTTTTTGCTGCGTCCGGAACAGTCGGAAAAAACGCTTGCAACTGAAGGGTAAGGGGTTTTGTTGTTTGTTTTGAAATACCAATATTTTGCATTTACACCTGACTGTTTACTACAGTATGTTCTTAGAAAATATGTATGTAATCAGCAGCTTCAGAGGAAGCAGTGTGTTACTTCTTATCACACTGTAATTCAAGCACAGAATGCTTAGACAGTAATGGTCGCTGTTCTGTATTAACAAAATCTGTTAACATAAAAAACTGAGGCAGAGCTTCTTAAAGACAGATTCGGCCGATTGGATGAGCTGGTGTGCCTCCTGCTCCTCCTGAACTTGAATAATATGGAAAATACATTTGAAGTTGATTGAACAAACTATTTTTGACTGTGAGATGAAATTCATAATTACAAAGCATACTCAAGATAAATTAAGTGTCTGAGTGTTGAAATCACCTTTTGGTAGAGATAACTTTTAACAATTATCATGGAATCATGGAAACAACATCTAAATTATATCAAAACAAAAGTCAGGCATGTTATATATATTTGCATACACTGTTCTTTTCACTTTGTATGCTTCCATACATAGTTTACTGTGTGAAAGTATGGGAAATACACCAGTAAAGCCAGACCATTCATTTCAGTATTAGTATATATTATTGAAATAATAATATTCAATTCAATTCTGAATTGCCTTCTGAGCCCACCTAGAGCCGGGGTCTGTCCGAGGTTTCTGCCTTTTAACAGGCAGTTTTTCCTTGCTGCCGTCGCCAAGTGCTTGCTCATGGTGGTACTGTTGGGTCTCTGTAAATAATGTTATAAGGAGTTCGGTCTAGACCTGCTCTATTTGAAAAGTGTCCTGAGATAACTTCTGTTATGAATTGGCGCTATACAAATAAAATTTAATTGAATTGAATTGAGTCACTTTTTTTATTCCAGTTCAAAAGTTCACTACATCTGCCACCGTACCTGTATACGGCATAGGTCTCAAAAGGCCCACATCGGTGGGGCTCTAGAAATCAGTACAATTAAATACTTCATACTTCAGAAGACTTGGGAAGATTTGGTAGTTTTTAAAACACTACGAATCATGTATGAAGTAAAAAAGAAAAGAAATTAGTAATTTTAAATGCTGCAGTCTATAATTATTTTCTCTCTCAACAGATGAGGAGGAGCTTCGTTTGGGGTGGACCAATCCCAACCAACAACAACATCATCATCATCATCATCACCAACATAGTCATCTTCCCGAACAACAACATCCACATCATCAGCACCATCATCAGCAGCAGCCGGCCGGCCACACCGGTCCGCGCCAACATCGCACCAAACAGCCGCGCAACCAGCAGCGTCCCAAAGCCCCAGACGTCCCCAACGATCAGCCTCAGCCCAGCCCCAGAAGACCTGCACAGGTAGGACATTTTAGTAGATCTGCTCCTGGGCTCCTGGGCTGCTAAAAACGTAATGGTTATACTCACATACACCAAGAGAAGGTGTATTTTGGCCATGATATCTGTCAGTTATAATAACATTGTACTCTCCAAAGTATCTGCTCAGATGTGACATCGTCAAGTCCAACAGGGCGAGAAACACAAGCATTCAGATGAACATATCAGTAGTATTTAGAAAACTAACTCAGTGTGGCGTCTGATCCGACACTTTTTCACTTCCCTTCAGGCCCCCAGACCAGTTGATAATGATGATGAGCAGCCTCCTCCTCTTCCTCAGCCCAGGAAAAAAGCTCCCAAAACACCAAGAGTGTGACACCATGTGAGTGTTGGAGTTTAGACAACGTAGTCAACTCCTCTTTTCACCTGCCCTTCTTATTTTTTTCATTTTCGTTCCAGATTCACTTCTCTCCTCCCTACTTCTCTCTTGCTGTTTCTGTTTGACCGAAGAAGATGAATTCATCCAAACTCAGTAAAGAAAAGGAGACTTTACTACTCTATACCATGATTATGATTAAACATCATGATTTCATCAGGATGTTTGAACAAACTAATAGTTTTTTAATGGTTGCTAAAAAAAAGCAAATAGATGTTTGTTAACGCTGAACTCAAACTATGACCCTTTGGAAGCTTTATTATGACAAGAACAAACTTAGACTGCCCTCATTTGTATGACACTGTATGTCTGTGGATTTATACTTTAACTAGTAATATGTCCTTTTTCTCAAGATATCAATTATCTCATCATTACAATTTAGGTAGTTTATTATGGCCATCAGAACTGTAACCTTGTTCGATAAAAAAGTAACTTTCCGTGAAGAGCTACCTCCTTTTCTCCTATTTTCATCTATCATTTTGTCCTGTTCTCCTCTGTCTGTTCTTTTCAAGAATGTTAGGGAAATTATGGGGTACAGAAAGGTCATTATTACAAAAAATACTCAGTACTTAGTTTTTTTCCAGGCCGCAAAAAAGATTGTCATTGTACATTTGTAAGCACCTCTTTTTAATTAATTTTGTAAATGTGTTGTGAACTGATGACTTTTTTTTGCCTGACAAACTATGTTTCATTTATGCTTTATTTTTGGAAACTTGCTCATCGGTTGTCGCATATGACACAAATTTTTTCCGAAAGCACAGACGATATTATATTATATATTATTAATAATGTCATACATGTGTTCATAGACATAAAACATACAAGGAATCATATTGCTGTGCTCCTCCACTGTCATTCAATGTTGCATTTAACTTTTTGTGTAGTATTAAAATGAGTGGTATAAATTATGGTGCAACTTTTCCAGTGAAATAAAAGTGGGGGAAATGAATTCATACTGCGTCATTTTCACCTCCGCAGCTCTGCAGCTATGTGTGTGTCTCTGTGTCACTCACATATCCTGTCTGTTTTAGCTGAAAATGTGTTTGTGGTTTTGAGTGTGTTCGCTGTACGTGTTGAGCTACTGCAAGATGATTATCTAGTGTGTGTGTGTGCATTTGTGTCTACCGGAGCTCTACTTGAAGCTTTATAATAGTTTTTAACATATGTGTTAGGCCCAATAATTTTATACATGAATTATATTTGTTAGGTTTGCAGATGATATACATTTATTTAGTTGCATTCACACCTCCTAAGAGTTGATTTGAACAAACTGTTAATTGAGTTTATGATTAAATTCATAAAGCCTACTTATGATAATAAAGATGGATTTGAAAGTCACCTTTTGTTAGTGATCATTTTAACAATTGCCTTGCTGGGAACCACACATGATGTCATACACAGGAGTTTTTTTGGTACTTGCAGCTTTATAGGGAATTGGAAATGACAACATTTCTAATCTGTACTATCATGAGAGTAAAGGGTAGATGGGGGTGAGAGATTTGTCTTAATCTTATTCAAATTACACAGATTCTGTCATTGCTTGCTCACTCACTATACATTTTCCATTTTGGCTAGCTTGCCTACTCTTTATGTAAACTCATTCATTGCTTAATGCTCTCTTTATGAGCCTTATTTGATGTTAAATTGTAAATCTATTATTAGCAGACATGGCACTCCATATTTATTGTATTTTTGTATTATCATTATTATATATTATATTATTCTCTATTACTGTCACGTAACAAAAACCCAACGATTCTTATAGTCAGGTTATTATACACTAATAAAAACATACCTATGAAGATTATATTCTATTTCTGCTAATAGATCCTCCTAAATGTTACACACTGGATGTTTAAGAAAGCAAAATTCCCGTGCCAAGTTCTTTTAGAGAGGAGCGACAGAAAGCATCCGGATTGGAAACATCACAAACTAGCATTGGATGTGCGTGGCCCAGGACAGGAGGACTCTACAGCAGGCAATCAAAACTACCCAAAAGAGGATTGGTATGCATTTACCCAACAGTTTCTTCCCAAACATTTTTACTTTTGTCCCCTCACAAAAAACAACCAACCAGTATTTCACAAGGAGTTATTAGAAACAAACAAAAATATGTTTTCTTGTCAATCATCTCAAAACCCCTAAGATTTATCTGTTGGCATGCTACACCAACACAGCAGCAGAAAACAAAACAAGCTGAAAATACACAGAATGCAACCACAATGTGGCATCTCCAATGTATACAATTATCACCTCCACTTGGAGTGCTAATATTAGAGAGCACTAGTTTATAAGTGTAAGTGTATATTTTTTATTTTATTCAAATTATCTTTAGACTTTTATTTTGTCCTATTTTTGATATTTACCGGTCTAATACGCACACATGCAATGTGGGGGGAAAATACAAAAAATCTGAATAAATTGTATTGATAGATTTTACCCACTAGATGGTGCTGTAGCTTCATGTCCACAGAGCATGTCAGTTATAATGTGAGATCACAGCAGCCCTGCACTGGGTTGTATGCCAAAATAATCACATTTAAAGTAGCTTCTGCTAAACTGCGTGTTTATTTGGGATTTCTGTTATTGTTCTTAATAGTATTATATGTCCTTTAATAGGTTAAAACAATTCACCAGGGCAGCTCACCTGGTAGAGCTGGTGATCCATGTACTAAAGGCTGGGTCCTTGCTGCAGCGGCCATGGGTTTGAGTAAAATAAATCCAAGAAGATTCTCCTCATCCCCTTTTAAGTTGTATGCATTAAGTATAATTGTACTGTTTCCTAAAGTTTCTTTCTCTGTGGCCAGTAGATGGCGCCATCGGCCCACGGTTTTTGCAATAGGTCTGTAAATTGACATTTGACTGTGGAAAAGTCCCATCAGATTGTATGTAGAGTTGAATCTAAAACTGGCCACTCACTCTTAATAAACTGCCCTTTTACTTGCAACACATTTTAATCTTAATCATTTAATTCAAACCTTACTTTATCCTGTCTTTCCCTCTCACTAACATTACCTTCCAATGAACACCAATGCATAAAGGACACCAATTAATGAGCAATTCTAAACATGTGACAGATTCTTTTATTTACTGAGCGAGTGTATGATTAATAGAAATAATTCCACTGATTTTGTGATAAATAACCATTTCTACTGTTGTTTCTTGTATTTTAAAGCCATTCCTACTACTGTTACTACTACTACAAGCATTACTGCTACTACTACTGCTCGTACTAATACAACAATCCAGGCTGATTCCAAAAGTTTTGATGGCCTGCTTTGTTGGATTTAGATTTTAGACAGTTGAGTTTACAGTTTCCTGACATTATTACATCATTGTTCGCCTGCAGCTCTGCCTTTTTCGATGCTGCAGCGCTTTCTTACAGTGAACAAGTCTCAAGTGGAGACACGGTTTAAAGTTAAGTCTGCGTTATCGTCTACAGTGCATCATATGTGAGGTGGCTGGCGGTGACTGCTTTGGAATAAAAGGCTGTTAGTCCATTACAACCAGATCCAGTGCCAAGAATCCACGACCTGGTAAATGACTGATAGGGGAGTAGGATAAGACTCTGTGTGTGTGTGTGTGTGTGTGTGTGTGTGTGTGTGTGTGTGTGTGTGTGTGTGTGTGTGTGTCAGTTTGAACAGATGTTGTGTGAGGAACAGATGCTACCGTGTTGAGACCACATACAGTAATATAGTAGTAGGCGACACACACTGGCTTGAGTCGTCCATGCCACACACACACACACACACACACACACACACACACACTTTAAAAATAGCATCCTCACATGTATTGGCCATGCAGTTGTAACCTTTGACCCCGAGGTTACAAACCCAAACCTGTCACCTGCTCTGACTGAGCGGTGACCTTTGCCCCCTCACTGGCTCTGTGTAAATACACAGCATGGGCCTGGGCACAGGACTGGAACTGACACCAGGCATGTGTCACCCTGGGTAAAATGGCAGCCTGCAGGGAAAAAGAAAATAAGGAATATGGTTTTATACTAGTTAAAAAAGCTTAGTTTGTGAAAGGCAATACACATTGTCTTGTGGATTTACATTTTTTATACCATTTACTTCCAATATGTAGTTTCCCTAGAGCGTTATTTCAGTGTAACCAGCTCACTCGTTGGATCATGTTGCTTATATAATTACAAAATAAGTCTTTATTGTTATGGCCTTATGACATGAAAACTGTGTATTTTAAGTGTAAACCCCCACCTCTCTCATCTCTTCCTCTATGGCTGCTTCTGCAGTATATTCCTCCTCCCCCCTTCACCTCTCGCTTTAGCACTCCTAATGGTGGGAGAGGTGGGAGTCATTTTTTAACACTTATAATTAAAATGCATCCTATTGATTCTGACAGTTTACTCTATATGTTTTATTACCTCCATTATCACAATAGCTGTGTATTTTGATTTCCTCAATTTTGCAAATAAAGTCTTTACGCTTGCTTGAGTTTTTTTTTTGCCTTTTTGGAAAAAGAGTTAGTTTTCATTAGTGTTAGTGTAATAATAATATAATAATCACATAATCACCTGAAAATGAGAATCATTTTTGTCTTGTTTTTCATTGTTTTAGGTTCAACTGATGCTCTTATGATTGATTCAGGTTTTGTGGTAAATGCTCTTTGTGATTAAGGCCGTGCAGGACCATTTACATAAAAAGCGCTTTAAATTTAATTTCGCTTTTTAAAGCTTCCCTGACGAGATTTTGACCTGCGGTAGTGGAACTGTTTTTCCGCGAGTGGGTTTGCAATTTTGTGTGACGCACGTGGGTGACACCATTCACAGTCCTGCCACAGGTCTCACTCTATACACACTGATCTACAGGTGGTGTTAACACGCCAATGACTCAGGACACCACTGGTCACGATCCGTAGAGTCCGCCATGTTGAGTGACCATATTTCTACAGCAGCCCAGAATGGACTAAACACTGGCTCTAGACAGGGGCATTTGCGTTTTTTGCGTTTCGCAGCCACTCTAGTCTTTCCTTTGCTCTTAGAAAAAGAGGGTGAAGTGAGGGAGCTGCAACCTGAAGCATTTTCTTCCCACCATGTGTGAGGTTAGATGGTAGAGAGTGAAATCAGCAGCTAGAATCCCAAAGCAGACCGAAGTATCCAAATGTTACGACTATAACTCTTAAAGTGGGACAAAGACCAGTGGGGGCATTAGTGCAGGGACGAGGGGCTGCAGTGGCGGGTGGCTGCGTAAAGACGACGTTTACCGATGTTGTACATGAATAAAATATGAAATGAAAATTTGTTTAACCGACTAGTATTTCTGGTGTCGACTAGCGAGATTAGTAACGTGTAACCGACTAGTCGACTCATCGCGAACATCCCTACTTTGTATCAACATTTTTTAACAGCGCCCTCTAGAGAGCGAAATCTAATGGATGTGACGACCAACCCGCTCTCCCCTACTACTCAGTCAAAGACAGTGGAGATTATAAAAGTTTTTGTTTTAAAGGAGGGCGAAAGAGGGTTCAAATAGTAAAAGACTAAAGCAATTAGAGATGTCTGGAGGTGCAGCAGTAATTTAAACTATGAAGGAGGAATCCATCATATCAGAGGCTGGACCACACAGACTGGACAATATCTGATATGTAATAAAGACTAATATCTGCTCCATAAACCCTGAGACAGTGGGAGAATGATATGGGAATCTCTCTCTCTCTCTCTCTCTCTCTCTCTCTCTCTCTCTCCACCTGGGACCTCCCTGCTTCCCTGCACTCCTCCTCCAGACCGACACCTAACTTCCGGCCACTCTCTCTCTCTCTTTTCTCAATCAGCCACCTCTATCAATCTCGCCTTCATTCCCACACACACACACACACACACACACACACCAAACCGGGTTCAGTGTCAGTGTGTGAACCGTGTAAACCCTCCCGTCGGGATTTGGACTCCGTTTTACTGGATTAGAAAGCACGGTGTGCATCCGTTTTGCTTTGCGGCTCCGCCCGGTGTGCGGCGCGGACTGACTGCTCACATCTGAGAGTTTTATTGACCGACAGCGGCGGGAGAGGACTGGTGTTACCCCACACAGGACAAAGAAAACGGGGGGGACATTGAGGAAAAAGGATAAGAGTGGAAAAAGAGAGGGATGAAAATGAAGAACTGTCTCCTCACACTCGTCTTTGCTCTTTTAATGCTCGGTAAGAAACGTTTCTTTGCTTGACTGTTGATAGCTAATTAACTCCGATGTATGGAGAACCCAAACCCAAACCCTGTTCATAAATCTGTCAATTTAATGTTTACTTGCTTGTCGGCAAACGTACATGCCTTGTAAAAGATCACTTTAACAATTTTCCGTATCTTTAACATCCACTAACTCGTCCGGCATATATTCAATTCATCTTCCAGCACTTAATTGCAATTAATTTTAAAAAATGTCAGCTGGTTTACACAGCTAGCTGCTGCCACCCGCTGTGTATTTCATGAAAGAAGTTAGGGAGTGCAACAAGCTAACATATTCAAGAAGTAAAAATTTAAGTGAAAAAGAAGTTTCGCTTGGTTTTTTAGATAATGCCGAATTGAAGAGTGGGTCCAAGACATTGGAAAGAATGAATAAACTATGTTCTCAGAGATAAGTGCCTGCGACGACGAACAAAAATGGCAAAACACCGTGTTGTTGAACGGAGTCTGGCATTAAGAACTGCACTTATCAGCAAGGTTTCTCTTGAGATATCCCCCTTAAATGAACAGTTACACTGTGTAGAAACTGCTGTACAAAATTCATCTCGAGAAAATTCTCCCCTTCTCTTTACTGTGCTTTAATCTCAGTCAGCCTCTCATTAACCAAGAACTGTACTTCCATTAAGACCAATTTGCCAGCATGAGGTGACCAGTTCTGACAAGGTCCCATTAGCTCGCATAGAAGTCAAACCAGGGTGGCCATCATGATTAGCTTTATTATTATCCTTGTATTCATGCCAGAGTCAAGCAGGCTGACTAATTATCTGACTGGTTCCAAGCACAGGGCCAGGCCAGTTCTTAGTCATTAGGCTGGTTTCACCACAGGGACAAACCAGGACTTGTTTATTGGCCCACCTCAGGGCCAAACTAGCTGAACAGGGCTCACCAGTACTGAAGTTGCCATATGTTTGAGAGCATAACAGTGAATGTCATCGTGTGTGTGTGTGTGTGTGTGTGTGTGTGTGTGTAAGAGAGGGGGACTTGGCTTAAATTAGTGCAGTGTAAGATGATCAAATGTCGCCAGAGCTCCTGTGGTGTGTCGTTCTGTAGGTGTGTGTGTGTGTGTGTGTGTGTGTGTGTGTGTGTGTGTGTGTGTGTGTGTGTGGGGACGGTGGCCATGGTATACAAATTGCTTCAACTAAACTGAAACATAGGTAAGGCAGCCAGGGTTACAGGGTTAGGGTTACACTCCTGACAGCGCCCAATAACTCGTGGCATGAAATTTGCTGTGCACTGTCACACTCTCAAGGGGACGAAGTCTCCTTTAACGTGTCACCGGCAGACTTTCAGTTTCCTCTCCTGTAACAGGCTGTGGGGAATTTGCATTTTACTCTCTGTTTGCCCTCATGTTGTCATTACAGTCAACCACAGACATGTCTATTATGTTTTTGTTCCTCATATTGGTTGCAAATTAGATTTAAAATTCCCCTACTCATATGGCTCTATTTGAATATTAGCTTGAACAATGTTATTGGCTTATCGTTTTGTGAATGTTTGTATGATTGTCTGTGCCCCTCGCTTGTAATGGGGAAGTAAGACTCCCTATGAACACATTATCCAAGGTAGAGCTGCAGTGATTAATCCGTTAGTTGCCAACTATTCATCGTTTTGAGTCATTCTTGAAGAAGAAATGTAGAGTTTCTTTGATTTCAGCTTCTTGAATGTGAATATTTTCTGGTTTCTTTAGTCATCTATGACAGTGAAGTTTAGGTTGTGGACAAAGACATTTGAAGACGTCATCTCGGGCTTTGTGAAACAGTGATCAACAACTATTGAGCAACAACTGAGCCTAGACACTGAGAACAATGTAATTGATTTGTACCTTTCAGACTTTCAGTGTGCAAACAGGCGTATAACGAGAGCCATAAACATGCAGTGTTTACTGTACATGCTCACTCCCACAAAAGGTAGAATCCACTAATTTCCTGTGGCCATTCTCTCAGAGGCAAACTGGTCTTGTGCCATCTGTCAGTAGAGAAATGGCTAATTTATCTATGCACAGGTCTGCTATCTTGGTTTATGTCTAATATCAAATGACGCCTGAGATCTTTTAATCAGACTGCTCATATTAAAATGCACCATGTGTCTGCGGTCACCAACACACACGCTAAAATGCCTATACAGTCGGCTGACACCTAACCTGTACAGTTTGGGGCTTGGAACAGATGATGAGAAAAGAAAAGCACACTTAGTATTATAAACCTTCAAAATGTGGCATTTATAAATGCATCCTGCTTCTATCATGTCCAGTCTTACATCCCCAGATTTAGCCATTTATGCATGAGAAATATTTCATGACCCTCGGGTCAGGCCAAGACGGCCCAGTGCTGTTTAAGTGAAGTTCACTAAAAAAACAACAACCAGGTTCTTTCTGGGCTCATCTGGTTTCTGAAAGCGGAGGTAATAAAAAATCAATCAGTCCATCATGGTACAGTCCAAATAAAATGAATCATGAATTCTTATTTAAATGACCAAAACTACCGGACCTGATTAGGGCTGCAACTAGCTGTTATTTGCATTATCAATTGATCTGATGATCATTTTCTCCATGAATCGATTAGTGGTTGAATGACGCTGAAGCTAAAGAAATCACTACATGACAGAAAATGGTGAAAAAAGTCCTTCAGATATCGTCCACAACCCAAATATATTTTATATAGAGTTAACTGTTCTAGTAGAGTAAAGAAACCAAAAAATACTCACGAAGCAGTTTGAAATGTATTTAATAGTTGACAACTGATCTGGAATCTGCTCTGGAAACCAGTGTTTGCACTGGCAAACTGGGAAGAACTTGGTGAACAAGAGAACAAGCGAGTGTGCAAACAACCATGGCTGACTCTGATAGGCTAAGATACCTGTCAGTCAAACAAACACTGCCCAATCATATCTCTGTATAGGGATAGCTCACACAAGTTGCTGGAAATCACCCTGAGGAATTAGGAATTATTTGATTTTGTATTTCGGGAGAGATATTGGCTGTTTTCAGTGGACTGAATGTGGTTTAGTTTTGACTCAGGACTGCATAAGAAACTTTAGTACGTCAGCTGGAGCGAAACTAACCTTCCCTGCATCCAGCCCAGCCCGGTCTCACTCCCAAGTTGTCAGATACTGCGGCTTGGTCGGTGACCCTCTGCTTTAAATACGACACTGCAGGTATCCCTGAAGAGTTATTTCAGGCCCACCGTCAAAGTCAGGTGATGTGGTATAGTTGGTATCGATGTGCAAAGTCCGCATTTGGAGGTGGTGGGGTGGATGGATAGCAAACACAGGACTTTAACCCAGGTACCGTTTCTGCCTAAACCTAACCGACTGTTTTACAACGTTAACTACGCAAGCTAACTTGACCGCGTAGCTGCATGTCCAGAAATGACACCACAGGGGTCCTGGGGCAATATATATAGATAATTTTTTTTTTCAACAAGTTGAGTGTGAGAATGTGTTGTCCAGTCAGCTCTCAGGGCTCACCCACCCAGTGGCGCAGGAATGCCCCAATCCATCTCACCTTCCTCGCAGTGGGTGCGCCAGACGGCACAGCAGGATGGAACCACGTCCCCTCTCTGCCTCCAGCTGCTCCACACATGCCACCGTGACAAAAATGTCACACTGTCCAATTTTTTTTTGTAGATTCTCGACTTGATTATGAAACTTTCTGGGTGTCTTCAGGCTCCGCTGGCTGTGCAGCATTCGTTCCGGTAGAGAACAGGCTGGAAATTGAGTTTGAAAACCATAAATCTTAGCACCTGGCCAAGCAACTTTAAGCCTCTTATTTTAGTGATGAATGGCCCTATCACCTCTCGCCCACATGTGCACACACATACAGGTTTACTGTATATTATGGCCATTTTGTGACATGACACAGCAGAAACCTTATTGTGCCTTTTGAATGCAAAGAGAGAGTGCAAGTTTTTCTTAGCATAAGTCAGATAAATTTTGAATGTTTTGCTTGACAACCGAAGTGATGCTGATCCTCCGGCATTCTTCATACTAGATTGTTTGAGTTGAATAAATCACTTTGTCATTATAGCTTAAAGCATGCAACAACGAGTGTTACACCCGTTTGATGTCATTGGTAGTGTTAAAGCTGCAGTTGGTACTTTTTATAAAAATATATTTTGTCATATTTGCTGAATTTCTCACTATATCCTAACAGTAGAACAAGATAATCTGTGAAAATATCTGGTTCCTCTGGCTCATTCTAGAGCTCCTAATGGCATTTGCAAAAACCCACCGGGCTTGAACAAAAGCAACCAATCAGAGCCGAGAAATAAATAAAGATGCTTTGGGGTTTGAGGCTTGAAGATTGTTCAGTCTTATCCCCAGAGTCCCAAAGCGTCTGTATTTGTCGCCCTGGGAATGAGACTAAACAAGCAGCTTTCTGCTTGGCTCTGATTGGCTGTTTTCATCCAGGCCCGGTTGATTCTTGCAGATGCCATTAGGGGCGCTAGAAGGAACCAGAGCATACTGATTTCTTTCACAGATGATCTGTCTCATGTACGACTGTCAGATATAGTGAATGTTTCAGCAAATATGACAACAAATAGTTCTATAAAAATTACCTACTGCAGCTTTAAATGATTCATTTCTTTGCTATTAGAATAAAATTATAGCTGTCAGACTCAGAGATCCATCAGTCTGTGGTTTATCTCTAAACCGCACACCACTACTGACAAACAATAAACAGAAACTGAAACATGCAGTAGGTTTTGTGTGGTGCTTATTTCATTGTGACTTGTTACACACTAAAGCAGAAAAAAGCTCCCAGTCAGCAGGCTCACCCACGAAACACCAGGCCAACTGCCAAAAAAGTATCGATGAACCATACAAGTACAAGACCTGTTTATGAAGCACTTTCAAAAATACCAATGCTCATCCAGTTAAAGATTTTCTTTTTTTGCACACTTCTATATTTGATCTCTTAAGTAAACAGTCATACTGGATGTAAATAAAATACTGTATTATACTGACAGAACTGCGAGTGAAATCCGGTAATATTTGACCCAAGAATAAGTAAAAAATCTGACCAAACATTCTTAACCTTCAGACGTGGATAGTTTTTGATATATGGACACAGTCCAGTACTCCAATATTGAGCTCCATACCCAGTCCAAAATGACCATATGGTTGACTTTCTAAAAATGGTTTCAAATGATTAAAGCCCTGTTCAAATTCATAACAGGACAGTTAAACACTTAAGGAAATATCAAATGCTCTATGGCTATATTTCTTCTGCGTTTATCTTTAAAATATAAGGAAAAAAAGTAGTGCAAGATGAATATTTAAAGAGAAATTCAGTTATTAAAGTTAATTTA
The DNA here is from genome assembly GCF_905237075.1 of Dicentrarchus labrax. Lineage (NCBI taxonomy): Eukaryota > Metazoa > Chordata > Actinopteri > Moronidae > Dicentrarchus > Dicentrarchus labrax. The sequence continues at coordinate 14,024,518 of NW_026136716.1, forward strand.
AAGTTAAGGATTGGTACTCTGCATTGCAGATGAGAGTTGAAGTTTCAGAATCTGTATCAGGAGAGACAAAGTTGGATCAGTGCATCTCTAGTACAGCGTTATCATAACCGATCGATGGCCAGAGCTACAAAAATCCAACCCAAGATCTAACGGACCATACTTTTCTTGTCTCAACACAAGCTCGGGAACTTTGCCTAAATCTAAAATTGGTAACATTGAACATTGTATTGAGCAACCTACTTATGGACAGACTGTAGTTTATTAACATTCTTACTACATACAAACCCAGCAGCATCTCCACTTCACCTTTAGATGAGCTGAGTGCAGATTTTGTGGGTCGGAGCTGGAATGTGGAGGCCTGCAGCCAGATTTCACAGAGCAGGAAGCATTGAACCGACCAGCTCTACTGAGCTCAGTCAGACGCCGCCGTGTTGCTGCACGCTCCGCTCAGCTGGAATTTTACACTCGACTCTGACTGAGTCAACATGATGGTTTGATTTGATACAACCAAACCTTGCAATGTAACTAAACGGCACTAATTATATGACAAACAATGGCAACTAAATCAGAGAGACACTTTGATATATAAAGCTCACTCTTGGTTTCTGCTTTTTGGAAAGTGCTGACAGTGTTTCTGCTACTAATATAGATTGTAAAACTCAAAACTATTTATGAGTTATTTTACTGTATTTTTTTTATATTCTCTCTGTCCCTGAAGATGGGTGCTCGGCCCGGGTGGTGATGGTGTCTCCCGGTCCGTTAATTCGGGTGCAGGATCAGCCGGTCTCAATCAGATGTGATGTCAAAGAATATATGGGACCTCGTGAGCAGGTAAGTGTCTTTTACACCTCCATATCACATCTGGGTGAGCGTGATCTTCCTGTAGCAGACCTACCAGACTCCATTGACAAAACTAGTAATTTTACCTAGCAGATGATTGTAAATCACAGTCCAACCTGGACAGAATCAAACAAACGTCTTTCCAACAATCACCAAAGTTGAAATAAATCCTTAATTATTAAAACAGCCACCAGACGGTCCACTGTGGCATGTTTTCGCCACTGACAGGCTCAGGATGTTATTCTGAGTTTCTGACAACATTAAGTAAAGGATCCCTAGATATAGAGATAGACCTTTAGTTTAACCAGCAACAGCCGTAATGTCTCTATTGCTCGCCACCAGACTCCATAGACAAAAACAGTGATTTTACCTTGCAGATCATCGTAACATCATGACTTTATTCAAAGTGGACAGAAAGAGAATAGAACTCACCAAAACTGTCATTGTTAGTCTTTCCAATATTCACCAACTCTGGTTTGGTTGAAAAATAACCTTAATTCACCGACGTAGATGAGAAAAACAGCAGTTTCAGTCACTCTACTCAGTTGGAAATGAAAACTCTCATACATGCTGCTTAGTACCACTCAGGGTCTGTCAACCTTTTCTGCAATGCTCTTAGGTCCCAGAATTCCCTGCAATTAGAATACTGTCTAATTGTCATGTAAATATATTTTAGTGTTGTGTTTTATAGAACATGGAAGGAGCTCCAAATGGATTATGAAATAGTTGTACCTCAAGTTAGTTCTGTTAAACAGACCTCAAAAGGACTGTGATGTTGGTTCTGACCACTTGTTTCTTATCTCTTTCTAAGGAGTTGAACGGTCTCCAAAGTCAAGAATACACTCTCATGCTCAAATATTTCTAATTTACTCAGTCAGCAGCACAATTCTGCACTTTTATTTAAGTATACTGCACAAATACATATTACATCTAGTCTAGCACTCATTATTATCCCACTTTGTCCTGCAGGATTTCGAGTGGCAGATGTCCAGGGACCAGAGCAGCAAGCCGACAAAGATAATCTCCACCTTTGACGCAAGCTACTCCGACGCGTCGCTCAGCAAACGCGTCGCGTCCGGCGACATCTCGGTGCTGCGGCTCCAGGACAACGAGGTGGAGCTGAAGATAGCGGAGGTGAAGGAGACGGACGCCGGTTTCTACTTGTGCTCAACGCCGAGTACCGACTCCGTCATCAGCGGCAACTACGACGCTCAGGTCCAACTCACTGGTACGGGAGAGGCGCGTGTCCGTGTGTGTGTGTGTGTGTGTCAATGCGACTTGTTGTCTCATGATCTAAATCCTGTTTCCAGGGCTAGCTGTCATAACTGTGTTTTCCAGTGTGTTTGGTTGTATATGAAGCTAGCTGGATATAATGGTTCATTTAACAGCTACCCCCATGACTTACTAATGCTCTACTGACCATGTATATACAGTACATCCTCCCTCACGCACACACACACACTCACACACTCACTCCTGCTGGTTTTAGACAATTACTGGCTTATAACTTGGCTTTCGCGCAGACACTCAACACACCATGCACACCTCAACACACTCGTACACTCACAGTCTTGGTGGGGAGCAGATGTCAGGTGGGAGTACTTGGCTTCTGTCAAAGGAGGTCCAGGGAGAGAGGGATTTGGGCAGTGAAACACAGGCTGAGAAAAGAATATAAATACCGTCATATGACTTACAATGAAAGCACCCCACGGGGACAAATGTTAAACAACACGGTTCTCTAGTAATAAGGGAGCTATAATGAGTGGGAACGTTTTCAATAGGGCTGTGTATTGGCATTACGACACAGTGGTTATGTTTCAATCCTTTGCGATAAATTGCGATACTGTGGCGAGGAAATATATTGCGATTTTTAAAATGACATATATTTTTACTTTAGTTAGATACACTTCCTACAGTTGATAATAGTTTGTACAACTTTGCTCACCAAGATGTACACACCTTTAGCAACCTCACAAACTATGTTGCTGTTAGTGTATTTAGCATCTGTCAGTGTCCGTCATACAGCTTGTAACTAGGGAGGCACGGATCTGATCTGCTGGATTGCTCATTAGGCAGATCCGGTAGTGGCCAAAAACATTTGCTGATCCACTCTTTTGCTGCGGTGAGCCATTTTACTGGCTTGGGTCGTTATCGCTACAAAATCATTTTAAATGTCTTGCAAACAAAACAATTCTGTCTGAAATAACAGCTATAAAGATCCCCCCCATGCCTCAGTGAGTAAGAGCTTCACATAAAATCACATAAAGCTAGAAGGACAACCTGAGAGCGCAGACCTCCACCAAGGTCATCTGTCCCCCTCTGCTGCTGCTGCTGCTGTGATTCACTGCCTGCGGGTACCGCTGGTAGAGAGAGGGGTGTCCGCTGTCTCAGCCAGCAGCTGAGTTTACAAGCATTTGCCAAATTGAAAGTTCCGTGGGAAACTAGGGAACAGTTAGAGTTCATACAGACAGCTTTTATTTTAGCTTGTTGGTAAAGGTTTGCTGGAGTTTTCGTCAAAGTTACTTCGCTGCACGATGAATTCAGTTCTTTTTGCCATCGGGAAGTATAAAATAAGTCATGTATCCAGATCCACTCCAAAATGCAGTCCCTCCAGGAAGTTGCAATCACAACAATTAACGCAAATTCGACCAATCCCCATGAATGCTGTGCAACCTTGCAGTTTTGTCAAATCACCGCAACTTTCCCCCAGATTTGACCAATCATCGTGGTTTTACCAATCATTGCTAAACGTTGAACCTTACGCCACCAAACTACGGCAGATTTTATTCTCACAGGAACAAGTTGTAACTTTGTACTTACTAGCCAGTTCTTTTGTTACTTCCTATTAACTCTAGTTTGATACCATCATGTAGAGTAAATACCAGGTAAGTGGCGGACTGTAAAATAAAGAGCTACCAGTTCAGGTCTTCTTTGTAAGGGTTCCCCATGTGTTTCCACTCACATACAATGGAGCTCTGTCCAGAAATGATATTCTGGTTACCTCGGATCAACTACATAGCTCACTGTGTACTGTTTTAATTTGGACTATTTTCTGACACAGAAACAGAGGGAAAGCGAGAAACCCAAATTCAGCATTTTCCTTTGAATTTAATTGGGTTTTGACTCAGTTATCCAATCAGTAATTACACACATATATTGGAGACGGTACCGTTTTAAATCCACTGTTAACCCAAGCCCAAACACACAGGGTATTTTCTATACATAAGAGGAGTTCGAGGAACATTTTCTGCTCTGAACCTTAAAAGTTGAGGGATGAAGTCACAAAGAGGGATTGTCTGACAGCAGGTTAGTTAGCTCCATAATGCACCATCATGTTCAGCTGCTCTCTGCTTCCCAGCACGGGTCCCCAGACACCTTGTTAAATTTAGACCTGAATTAACTAGGCAGCGCTGTTTATGTGCCAGAGAGATTGTGTCGTGTGTATGTAGAGCGTATGTATTAGTGAGCTGTGTATTTTGTAGCGCGAAGTGGAGAGTGTGTGTGTGTGTGTGTGTGTGTGTGTGTGTGTGTGTGTGTGTGTGTGTGTGTGTGTGTGTGTGTGTGTGTGTGTGAACGAGACTGTCAGGCGTTAACAGAGATGATGAGTTAGAATTGCTGCCGGAGGGTCCATACCAGTCGAGACTTGTGCACCACGTTCATCAGCGCTCACACACCCCTGAACACGCACGCGCACTGCCCCACTGAGGCTGTTTGGTTATGTAAGAAGCCAGTGAAGTACAGGTCGCTGAGGGTTTGAAAAACTCCTTTCAGGCTAATTTTAATTGATAGAGCAAAACGCACGATTATTCGCACTGCCTTCGTTATCTGCCACAGACACTCGCATCACTGCAGCACAGCAGCGGTACTGAATACTCCTCCACTACGAGTCTCATTGGTGTCCAGTAGTGTCCTGGTACATCCACACTTTATAAGGATTCCAATGAAAGTGCTTTAACCCTCTGAACTCGACGCAAATCTTTTTTTTCTCAGTCATAACACACTCAGATCTGAAGACACAGACATGCAGACACTCCTGGAGTCGGAGCAACTGAAGCCAGGCAGACATTTTTTTAAAATCTTATAAATCCACAGATTTTAATTGGCCTTTCAACCTATGCCGGGTTCAGATTATGCGATATCAGCCGGATGGTAGTGCGACCCGACAGACGTGGGGCGTCAAGAATGAAAATGGGCGACGACATGACTATAGCTTGTCAGAATTGGGAACAGTGGGAACAACTCGGTCACCTATTTGGAAACACTGAAAAAATCTGAGCTGTGGGGGCGATACAGAGGTCTGGAACAAAACTTTTAATAAGGCTCAGAATATCCCATCATGGTTCTTATATTCCTGACACTCCTCTATCCATTCAACGTGTTGAAAACATGTGGTGCAACTGATGGCATTCCCGACTGGGAAAAAAAATGGTTAAATGACAAAAAGCCTCTGAACATGGATAAAGTGATGGATTATGATTTCCTGGAGAAGTAGATTTCCTGCCGGCTCTGACCTGGTGGCTCACACATTCCTGTCCTGCTGGACCACATCAGTCTTTATTGCACAACTACAAGTTATCATGTCAGGAGACGTAGCTCTGTTTTTGGTAACCCAGCCTGTCAGTGCAAACACCATTGACCCCTCCTTAGCCCCGCCCCTTTTGGCTCTGTGCTGAGTTGAGCAAGCCTCAGTCAACTTTCTGCTTTCCTATCCATAGGCTGTGTGCTAGGCTATGTTGAAAAGACAACCACATTTTGAAGATGGGTAAAGGATAAAAGCGACACGTTGTCACGTCTCACATGAGCTAATGTTAATTTTGATAGAAGTTAACTAGTTGGTTAGCTAGCATTTTGGCAACCACAGCTGTCAGATATAAATGGCTAGCTAACGATTGATGTAGATTAGCCGGCTAGTTAGCAAGTATTTTTCTCTGTAGCTAACTATGCCGCTTTTATCTTTATCTTTTTCTTCCAAATGTGGTTGTCTTTTCAACATAGACTAGCCTAGCACATAGCATATCTAGGTACAGGAAAGAAGGAAGCTAACTGAGGTTTGCTCAGCTTTTGAGCACAGAGCAAAAAAGGGGCGGGACTTAAGAAGAGGGCAAGGTCTCAAAATGAAATTGCTAATAATGTTTTCACAGGGTGATGGCATCATTATAAAAAAACAGACTGGATGAAGTCATGAGACATTCCACTCTGTTCGTCCATTAGTCATTTTTCCGTCACTGCTTCCTTTTAAATTAGCCTTTTTATTTAGCTTCTAAAGCTGAGATGAGCAGGGTTTTTTTTTTTTTTTTTTTTTTTTTCCTGAATGCTTAAAAATCGGTCTTTCCCACAGGACGTGAATGTGTCATGAATGTAATTCCCACAATGCACAGCCTCGTACTTCTCATTCCCAGCCATCTGCCACTTCTTGGATTCATTTGTAACACGACCATTAGCTTCCAGAAGGGATTATTCACCATTTATGTAAAGTATTTTGGGTTGAAACTTCAACCTGGAAAGAGTTTAGAGCTGCGATTACTGTATTACTGTGTTTGTAAGTGGATGAAATATCATACCTGAAGTCAGTGTAGCATATGTGGACCCTCACTCATAAGTCACTTTTTTTGATGGCATTTTGTGTTCTCATATGTAAAGAATCAAAATAAGTCTGCGGTGATAAAACAGAGGCTGTTTGTGTAGCAGTCATCCAACAACACTGAGCCTGCCACTCAGTTTTATTATTAACCCCCTGTGTCTTCACTACCGACATGCCATTCATCAAAGCATCTAATGTCTTTTCTTTTACTTTCCCTGTTGAGGAAAGCAGAGGTGAAACTTAATTTTATTGTTATTGTTGTTGTTGTTGTTGTGGAAGCAAAAGCAAAGTCGTGCTCCCAACAGGATACATCCAGCAGGGAGAAGTTCCCCACTTTTTTAATTTCCTCTCACAGAGTGACTCATGAGCTCTCTTTATGTGCCGTAACAAGAACAAAGCAGAGGGAAAAGCGGCTCTGCTAAGACCTGCTCACAGTCTTGAGTGTCGCATGTACCAGCTGGACGGTTCCAGGAAACAGAGAGCCGATATCCAGCAAACGGGAACCATTTCATTATCACTGCAAAACACGCCCAGAGTGAAAGAGTTTCCGGTGTTACCTGAGCAACTAAGCCATTAACCTTTATGAACACTCCTCTGGGTGTGTTTCATATATACACGCACGCACACACACACACACACACACACACACACACACACAGCTTACAGCTTTATCCGGAGCTGTTTGTTTGTTCACTCTCCTACAGCCATTGACCTTGACACTGTATGAAACATTATGTTGACTGACATGAATCACTGGAAGTTTACCCTAACCTTAACCCTACCCCGACTTTAAGTATAACCCGTATCTGACTCATAGTTAACTTAAGTGTGTCATAATGAGGTATATTGTAGTATAAGTATACATTATTTTATGATTCGGTCATTCCTCCTAATAATACCTGCATTTAATGTTTGAAGCTTGGATATTAAACCTTTATTTTGGTGTTCATTCACCTCCATTTATTACATGTCCGTTTTTTAATCAGACATCCCTCACAATTTATTCCTTATACGTATACAGAGTTTTCCCCTTTTTAACATCAAAGCGTCGAAGGATGGGAGTTGGAGAAGGTACAGCGGCACAAGAAAAGGCATTGCTTACCTTGATATGTCGTTATGTCATTGCTTTAATTTTATTTTTTTGTGTGCTGATTTTCACCCAGAAACTGAGCAGTTGCATTGCAGTAAATACGATCTTCTCGCACACAGCTCAGAATATGCCTCCAGTAATAGACCGTGACAAAAACTGGGGAGAAAATGCTAATATGCTGCTGATTATCCACCAAACTCTGTACAAAGAACAAGAAAAAAGTAATAAAGGAAAAAAGGAATCTAAGCAGCATTATAAACTTATTTAGTTTTTTAATGAGCCAGAGGTTTGAGGTAAGCTCCAAAAGGTGCCGGCAGCGCTCGACCGAAAATGTCCAAAAGTTGATTCAACCAACATGACTATCTATCCAACCTGTTCTAAACTGCTGGCTGCCACTGTCACTCAACTTCTCATCAGCAGAAGGCTTTTACTGTGAAGCAGCTGCAGGATTACAGAATACTAGCAAAGGAAGCACCATCAGAAGTTCAGCAAAGTACACAGACACACCGAGCAAATAGATCTTCCATACAGGCAGTAATTCAGTGTTTAGACTACGGATTGACCGATATGGTTTGTTCAGGGCCAATACAGACACCAATTATTGGTAATCAAAGAAACCGATATTTTGAGCTGATGTACATTTGCAGTAAAAATTATTTTAGTGTGAAAATGTAGAATAACCAGTGGTGTAGTGTACACTTACTACATCTACTACTAAGTACAAGTAAGTACAATTTTGAGGTACTTTACTTGAGCATTTTCATTTTACGCTACTTTATTCTTCCACTCCACTACATTTTTGAAGCAAATATTGTACTTTTTACTGCACTATATTTACTTAATAACTTTAGGTTCTTTACAGATTCACATTTCACACGAAATATAAATAAATGATGATTATAGATTAAGCTCCCTCCCTCTCAAAACTGCAACATTAAAGTAATGAACACATTAATGCATCAAGAATTATAATACAGCAGTATAGTACATATTATTCTGAAATGGGCCGTTACACTTTTACTTTTGGTACTTTTACCTGTTAAGCCGTAGCCAGATAGACTCAAAATGACCAAGAAAGGGTAAGGAAACAATATTTGTCGCTGTTGATGACAATTGCTTTGTTATATGATGGAATATTGAGACATAAACACAGAAGTTCACATTTTGACGATAAAATGCTAAATTTTGCTGCGTCTTTGCTACGGGGCTGACATGAGCTGGTTAGGTCGGATTATGTTTTGCTTGGTATCAGGGTTAGATGGGTTAAGGTTAGGGTTAGGTTAAGATGAGCTTCTCTAGTTTAATTTGACACCTAACATGACTGAGTCGAGCGGGCAGATATATGTGAACTGCTGCGTTTCATTTCGACTGTCAATTGTTTAAATTATTGCCAAACAAACTGTGTTTGAGAAAAATACACTTGGACCGTTGTTTTGACAGAGTTGAAGCCTCGTCTTTTGGAAACATTTAAAAAAAAAAAACACCACAGCGTTTTATTAACTTTTTACAGGCAGTAAAGCATGTAGCGCTCGCCGGACCCTGTCCGTCGGGTCTAACAGGTTTAAGTATATTTTCATGCTGATACTTTTGCACTTTTACTTCAGTAAAGTACTACGTAGAGTACTTTCAGCATATTCTTAATTAAATGTTGCCAAAGTGAACTTTTCCATGCGATCTTAAAAAGCGTATTACTCTATTACTTGTGATGCGTGACCAATCAGATAGTGCTGTGGGCGGGACATTGAGCGAGACTACAGACAGAGAGGCAGCTGCATCACAGCCCATGTAGCACATTTTTATTCTAGTTTATCAGCAATTGGATAAAAACAAACAAAATGATACGTGTAATCGGACAAATGTTAAATGACAATAAAATGATCAGTCTATCCCCAGTTAAGACATTTGTTTTTCTACAAAATATTTCCTTTTTGGAAAATGTGTCCTAACACAATAAAAGTTGGAAAACACTGAATTTGGTATTCACCTGAGTGTTAGTGTTATTAATGTATTCCTATTTTTTTTTCTTTCGTCTCTTCCAGTCATCCCCAACACCCTCAGTGTCTCCCCCCAGCCCCTAATCCCAGTCGTGCCAGAAGGAAGTGACATCACCCTGTCCTGCAACGTCACCCGGCAACTCACCCACCCCACCTATCTGTCCGTCACCTGGTCGGTGAAGAAGGGAGGAACATTGGAGGACATTTTGACGTTCGGCCCTCAGGGAGAGGTGGTCGCGGGGCCCAAGTTCGCCCGGCGCTACGCCGACGGAGGCATCCGATTGGTTCCTGGGAGGAATGGATTGTTTGAGTTGGTGATTACCAGAGTGACGTCTTCCGATGAAGGGGCTTATGAATGCAATGGAACTGAATGGACGCATGAAAACGGAGGGAAATGGATAAAAATCGTTGAGAGTAAAAAGGAGATGGGGACTGTAACTGTTACTCCTACAGGTAAGAGAATTCTAGAGCACTGTCACTGTCACTATCAGTGTGGCAGTAGTAAATGCAGTTTTTCTTCAATAAGATTTGACTCTATTTTCAGCAGAGCTAGCAGCGTGGCTCTGGGGATTCAAATGTTGGTCAGTTGGTCCAGAAAGACATTTCGACACAGATAATGGTGATCCCTGCTGTTCATTCAGCACTGTCATTAGGTCAAAATGTTTATTAGTCCAATACTTCGGTTTATGACCAAATACCTGCCCAACTAATGACATTCATCAACCTCAGCCCGACCTTGTGTTTAATGCCAATTAGAAACTGCTAGCATGTTAACAGGCTTCACTAAGATGGCGACCATTATAAACATTGTCATTATGAGCATGTTAGCATGCAGACGTTAGCATTTAGCTCAAAGCACCGCTGTGCAAGTGTTTCCAGCAGTCGCAGCACAAACAAAGAGTGAACGTGAAGGAAGTTGAACTTTCAAATATGGTTGGTGGGCTGGTTGGGTCACAGAAGAGACTGCGGCCAACATGTAATGACATTTATATCAAAATGCCAAACTATAGGCTAATGTTAGATTCATAAATGAAACAAAAAATGTTTTTAAGTTATAGTAGGCCTATGTCAAATAAACGTGACATTTTTCCACCCATGTCTCTGATTGGCTGACTTTGTTAGGGTTAGGCATGAGGAGTGGTGAGATGGTTAAAAAATGTCAGGGTCCGGCCCAATCAGTGGCAGAGTAGTGTTACAAAACATATAGAAACTACATTCTGATGTTGATAAATGTTGATATTTATGTATAAATATATTTTTGGCAGTTGGCTAACACAGTTCACAGTTACCATTATTTCTCCTTAATAATTGCTAAAATACCTGCACTTATATTTCTTTTTCTAAATAATTTAGTTTTCCTAAATCACCATTCGTTTGCGTTCATTCAGTGATTACTAGACTACATTATTTTCACTGGAACTCATATTGTAGTGTAGTTCCTTAATATTACTGCAGAACCTTAGAATCCTACCTTTTTATGAGTTTGCTAAGCAGAGTCGTGGACTTGAAGTTCATTAAAACTGGCTGCTGCAGTGTTTACACTGGGGATTTAACAGGGTGGTGTAGGAGAGGTGGTGTCATTTTATTTATGTCTATTTATCATTTGGTGTCCTTAAAAAGCCGCTGTTGCTGTATTTCTCTCTCTCTATGGTAATTGTTTTGGTGTAGACAACAAGAGAGCGATTCAGCTAATGCAATGCCTCTCAGCCTCGGGGTCGGGCCCCCAAAAGGGTCACAGGATAATTTCCAGGGCTCGGCAAATGGTTAAGGAATAAGATATGCGGGCTAAATCTTTTGTAAGGTGCTGGAAGCGTCAGTGTGTGCAGACTGAAAGTGAAGATTTCGGCACACCTGGATCCACGCAATATGTCGCGAGGGGTTCCTGTGGGACCCCAAATGGTTGTGGAGAATAAAGTACAATATTCTAGCAACTAGTGCGGGATGAGAGACAGGAAGCAGCTCTCAGCGATGTCACCCCTTTAATGACATTTAAAACAGGGGACACAGTATACTATAGGCCATATAGTCTGTTTTTATACATGTTAACAGGCCCAGTTTTGTGTAAAACTCATAGATTCCATCCTAAAACCCTGTACATACATACCTCATAATCTACCTACTCAAGAAAATAAGGCCATAAGTCCTTTGTTGGACTATCAATAGCGAAAAGATGGAGCTGCCAGTGTTATGAGCCGGTGTTCAATTTGGCGTATATAAATCCACCAAAACAGCACTTACTCTTCTTATTTCTGGGGATGTATTTTCAGCAGCACAGACGCTACTGAATGATCATAGAAATATCATAGGAATACTACAGGCAGCAGTGTGTCTGTGATCCTCTTTCTCTCCTGCGACTACATGTTGCTACTTGTCACATTGATCGCGACGGTGACACTACGCTATGGGCTACAACATAGCATCGAATTGAGTCTTAGCCGAGGATGAAAAAGGTTACATGTGTTTCACAGTTTACTGTGTCTTCTGCAGTGGTTGTCAAACCCTTTAGAAGCAGAAGACAGTTCCCGCCCCACCAACCCACAATTTCTGCCAGTCATTAACAATGATAGCGGAAGTAACTAGCAAATAAAAAAAGGATCAAAGTTGAATTTTAGTGACATAAAGGTCCGCACAATAGCATCAGCAAAATATCATATTTATCATATTCCTTCAACTTTCTTCCACTCTATATTTTTCCCATCCACGCCCCCCTGCAGTAGCTCTATGCCCGGCAGTCTGAGAACCACTGGTCTACTGTGTTGGATATGGAGTGATTGATATGGGAAGAAAATGAAGGATGGGAAGAGAGGGAGGGACGTGGGAGAGTTCTCTCTCTCCGTTGTATGGCTGTCTTTTATTTTAATGTCATCCTCTCCTCTGTGAGACTCTTGTCTTTTTCTCTTCCTCGCTCTGTTCCAGGAGCCGCGTGACCCTCACTGTCTGTCTTTCTTTCTGTCTTATTCTGTCCTCAGAGAGGCCCCCTAGACTCTCTCTCACACTGCACACACACACACACACACACACACACACACACACACACACACACACACACACACACACACACACACACACACACACACACTCACTCACTCACTCACTCACTCACTCACTCACACACTCTCTCTCTCTCTCACTCATTCATTATGGTTGCTGTGGTCACCATATCTTATATCCTTCTGGGATACCATATCCTCTTAAGTGCTAGAAAATACCCAGCAGTTTGTAATGAAACCGGAGACCCACACACACACACACACACACACACACACACACACACACACACACACACACACACACACAGAGGTCTTGGTCTCGGGTCCATTGTGTCCCAGTCAGTTCATATTGACTTACTGACTTGAGTAAAGAGGATGAGAAAAGTCAAACACAGTGGGCTTTGTCTCTTTTGTCCTTTTCCAGACACCATACAGAGACGCTTCCCCACATACTGCTGCCCAGGTTGTTACTGGAGACCGAGTCCAAACCCCCCTGATCCAACTGTTGGTTTGAAGATACACAGAACAGACTGACAACTGTTTTTCTTCTGCTGGTCTTTTTTAATAGAAAGGATTTAATAGAAAGCTCTTCTTTAGCGTCCCTGCTGAGAGAAACCAGACACACACCTGAGCACCTTAAATCTCTGACATTTCAGGAATACTCTCATCTTGTCCAGTTTCACATAACTTTGCCTCTGATGGTTTTCAGTCTAAATTCATTCACTTTCTTCTTATCTTTCATTTTTCCACCTGTTTCCTTCTGCATCCCATCAATGGATAGCAGATTTGAGCGAGTACTCTGCTGAAAGTATCCGATGCAGATAATGTACTTTTTACATTCAGTATCGTCAAGAGTAAAATGCGTCAACATCTGGAGTCGGAAATACTGCAACTTTTATTTTCAAATCAACCTGTTGTGTCAATTTTAGGCTTAAATCATAATGTTTACTATAATATTAACAAAGTTTTAATAATGTGTGCTTTGATTCAGTGTAAATCTGATATTTAACATGAAAAACAAGAAAATCATCTTCATCTGTCAATTAAGACATGAAAAATATGTGAAATCACAAATGTAGATTTTGTCATGTGTGGCCACATGTCATGATTTTGTGTTTCCACCTGTGTGTATTTCCTTAATATCGTCAATACAGTTGTTAGTCATTAATGGATTCATTTTGTTTCAGTACGCTAATTAAACAGCCTAATAATTGTTTCAGCTTAAGCTTTTCTGGATAAGAATCAGTGGAATGTAACCGCGTAAACGGCATTCTTTACCCATGTTCAGTTGAAAGAAAAATTAAAAGTCGGCTAATTTTCTATTTTGTACATGTTACTGTACTCGCTGAGTGATTAGTCTTGATTACGAGGTCCAGCATGATTGTTTTTTGTGCAGAATGCTGAAGGATCTTTTAAACTGTAGGGCTTATTAAAGCATCTTCATCTTGTTTATGCACAATATTGCCTGGACACATAAAGATAATGACACTCTCTCTGTCTCCGTCCTCTCAAGGTCAGTCCCTCAGTGTGACGGCTTCATCCTCCTCCTCTCCCTCCTCCACGTCTCTGCTCCTCTCCCCCGGTAACGCGCTGACCCTCCTCTGCTCCGTCACCGCCAGCAACCTGCCCGCCCTGGCCCTGGAAGTGACCTGGCTGGCGGACGGCCGCGATATCATCACCATGGAGCGCAGCGGGGTGGTGATCTCGAACACGTCCTCGAGCGGAGCGCAAGGGAAGCGAGGGGAGGCGAGTCTGGAGCGGACGGGAGCCGGAGAATACAAGCTGGGGGTGAAGGGGGTGAGCGGGGAGGACGGAGGGGCGTACGCCTGCCGTATCCGAGCCTTCATCGAGAAAGGAGGAAGGAGCGCGGGAGGTGGAGGGAGGTGGCACATGGCAGCTGAGAAAATGTCCGCCCCTGTGACGGTGAAGGTGTCGCAGATCAGTAAGTGAAGCATGTTCTTTAAAATGTCCACTCATGACTAATGAGACATAAAGACATCAAATCAGCTGCATATTGAAGTACATATTGCCCCAAATATGAGAAAAACAACCCAAAAACCCTAAACTCACAAGTATCACATAATTATGCCCTCTACATTCTCTACAGTACTACAGTATTATCATGAATATGACTCTTGTCAAAAAGTTGACTTTATGAGAAGCCACTTCATTATTGTGAGGTCAAAAGTCTGACAATATGATTCTAAATTTAGATTAAGTCAATTATTACATTTAGATTGACTAATTGATTAATCTCTTCATTGTTTTAACATTACTTTAAAGGTTATTTATACATCTCAGACCAAGATACACGAAACAGTCGTAATATCTCTGTTGCTCACCACCAGACTCCATACACAAAAACTGTAATTTTACCTCTCAGATCATCGTAACATCATAACCTCATTCAAAGTGGACAGAAACATTATGAAACTCGCCAAATCTGTCTTTGTTTATCTTTCCACTGTTCCAACAATCACCAACTCAAAATGAATCCTTAATTTACCGCCATAGATGCGGAGCACACGGAGCAGGCAGGTTTCGTAAACAGAACACAGAGAGGCTGCGATGGCAACACAGGCAGAGGGAGTGTTACATCAATATCTCCACTATGACTCCATATCTCATGAGCACAAGATACTATCTAGTGAGCAGGAGAAAGTATCTGGTGTGCACTAGATACAGGTGCAGCCTTAAGCCAGTCACATGGCTAATTTTAATATTCAAATGAGCCATGTGTTGATTAGCCACAACACCCTCATGCAGTTGCTGTCAATCAAGCTTAGGTTGTTGGTTGTACAAATATGGACTTTTATTGTTGAATTTCTCCAAATTATGGAATATAATAATTATTAAATATAATATATTCTCAGCATTATGGTAATTGCGGAGAAACAGTATTCACTTCCGGTTTTCAAAATAAGGGTATTAAGAACAGTAAGCTATAATTCGAACCTACATTTAAAATAAAATGTTACATTAAAGTGTTTCATGCGACCATGATAATTAAAAACATACTTAATATCAAGCATTTTTACTGCATCAATTTGGAGAAATTCAACAATAAAAGTCCACATTTGTACAACCAACAATCTACGCTTGATTGACAGCCTGGTGAAAGCAACTGAGCATGAGCAGGTGTTGTGTTGTGGTGTCTAGGTTGATATTTAATTAAATTTCTTTTATTTAATAATTATTATATTCCATAATTTGGAGAAATTCAACAATAAAAGTCCATATTTGTACAACCAACAACCTACGCTTGATTGACAGCCTGGTGGTGTTGTGGCTAATCAACACATGGCTCATTTGAATATTAAAATTAGCCATGTGTCTGGCTTAAGGCTGTGCCTGTATCTAGTGGGCAGGAGAGGGATCTTGTGCGCAAGATTTTCGTGAGCACGAGAAACGTTTCATTTTCATTTTTCCCCCCCATGTCCCTTTAGGGGCTCCGTAAATATGAGATACTTATGAGTGTTTTCTAATTTCAAACTTCTCAAGTCCTGATATGAAACTGAACAGTGTCTGCAATTTTTATTTATCATTTATCATTATATTGCTCAAATATTGTCCCTGTCTAAGTCCTGTTCTTGTAGAGTGAAATGAACAAATGGTTGATGAAGAACAGGGCTCATTTTAGTTTGGTGAATTTGGGTTTTTATGTGTTTTAACAGTGTGTTTTTTAAAGAATGAACAGATTTCAGAGGCTCTCAGGTCCCAGTCTGTTTGATGAACTGTTTGACAGTATAGATTATTTTACTGTGTTATCATCGCAGCAGATGATTCCTATCCTCATGTGTTCATTAGCCTGTCAGTCGATAATGCTGTGAACCGGGTCTTTTGGAAGTGGTCACTTTAGATTGACACATTGCAGACGTTGCATTCTGTGTACTGATTCATGACTGTCTTATAAACCTTTCTGACGATTATTTCTGAAATTGTATCTTATGAAATAGACCAATAGTTGTCACTAAACTATCACATTGTCACTGTCTTGATATGATAAAATATTTGATGTCAGTATAGGTTGGGGTAGTTCTGGGGAGTAATGGAGTACTTGTAGTGATTTTACCTGAGTGCTCGGTCATTTTTATGCTCAGCGTTTATGTTTGGGGACAGTTCTGATGTCCAACACAGCGGAGGATTGGTGGGAAAAACTGAGGAATGCATGTTCTCTCTGAATGATCCGATGATTGGTGGATGTGTAGCAGTGATGCAGTGCCACAGATGAATCTGGAGTCTCAAGGGGAAACTCTTTAATCCTCTAGTCAGCCTGTTGACTCCTGCTGCGAGGACGATTGATTAGTCATGCCTGTCCTGCACTCTGCTACCTCTGGGTATGCTGTGTGTGTGTGTGTGTGTGTGTGGGGGGGGGGCTGCTCTGATCCCGCCGCTAAAGAGCAGCGGTGTCAAACACAGTCGACACAGCAATCAATTACCGGCATGGTGGGTGGTCTCTCTGTCGGTCTGTCTTTCCTTTATTTCCATCCCTCTCTCACTGCGCTCTTGAATTTTACATCATGTTATATTTTCTCTGGCGAAGGAGATTGTAGTTGGCTTGCAAGGTGATGTATTAGATATGCAATTAGATTTGGAATTAGTTCCTTTTTTTCCCTCCAGTACATAAAAATCAGGACGCTCATTCACACCTCGCTCACTCACGTTGTTTTCATGTTCTCTTTGATTTAGGCTCTTTAAGAAGGATGTTCCCATCAGGCTTGTAGGAACAACTCCAGTAACTGATATAATGTGATTAAACCCGACCAACCCAATACAATTTAAAGATGTTTCGATACCATTTATTCTTTTACGATTCCGATATCGGAAATTTCTCTGTCTACTGATACTGGGTAATAGTCCGATACATACGTTATAACATATACAGTATCTTAACTAACCCTGTAAGATTGCTATCCTTGTTAAAGTCACAGTAGGGCGGGTCATGAAATGGCGAACAGGACACTGTTGGGAAGTAGCAGGGTCCCTTTTCTGGGTTAAATTATGTGGGATCGGATCGATTAGTGCTTGCCCGATACCTGATATTGGTATCAGTATTAAAACAACTCGAAATACAATTCACAAATTCTGCTTTAAGAATTTTTACAAAAGGCTTCAAAAAAACTCCAAAAGGCTGTTCAGATCTGGGCGTTTGGTGTACTGTTATGTTCCTTCACATCCATATTTCAGTCAGTCAGTAGTGACAATGAGCACAAGCTGCTGTCGAAAGACCACAGATGAATGGCTACAGAGAGCTATTTAACTGTGTAAAACTTGACTTAAAGCCCTTACAAGGAGCTTTCATTTTGTGTTGATTCTGGCGGCCCCTGTGGACAAAAGTGGTAGTGTTTCTACCGACTCGTTTCATTGATTTCAAGGCGAATCCAACTAAGAATAATTATATAGAAATAGCCAATCTTCTCGCTGATGGTCGCTCAAGCCAGTTAGCTTAGCTTAGCACAAACCCTGGAGGCTGGGGGAAACGGTTCTGTCATTTGTTTAATCAGACAGTTTGTGGTTTTATGGGGAGTGATATCCTGGAACTATTTCTTGGCGAGGCCGGTCACTTCCTGCAGTCTCCACTGGTCGCCTGCCAACCTCACAGGGATGACAAGAGTTCAGTTAACAGCTTTCACACCATCCTCAACAAACACACACAAAATCTGAATTGCACCAAACAAGTTAGGTGTTAAAGCCCCTTTAGAGTCTACTGTAATAACAATGGAGCACCACAGACCAACTTTTAGATTTTTTGACACCCCAGTATTCCGATCCTTTTGACAGAAAGGAACCCTGGTGATAGTGACGGAGCGACGTGCAGACTGAAGGAGCCAGCTGCTGTTGTGCCATAGCAGTTGGAGCTCTGACAAACTCCCAATTCCCAGTGAAATGAGTGAAATGGACGTTAATGAATAAATAAATACTTGTTACATAATCGCTCTCACTCCAGCTACAGTATTATGTTTAATGCTTTTGGGAATTCCCAGGAAGCGTTTTGGCAGATTGATTTGCTAAAAGTTTACTGGGAGCTCTAGAGCCAAAGCGTGATTGTATTTTTAGGAAAGTGGCAATTACTCTCTCTTTTTTGGGCTACTCCATTGTTTGTAGAGAATAGAAGACTTTCAGTGATATTTATGGAGTCCAGTTTGCCTTGGTACTTCTTGGCCATGATATTATCGTTTCAGATCAGAAACACCTCACAGTGCTTTATTCCTAAATTATTAATTTTTCAGATTTTTTACTTTTATTTTTGTCAGATTTGAAATTTTCTTTATTTTGCAATATCTATTAACATAAATGATAAAACATGCTTGTGCCTTTTTGTTTATTTTTGTTATCGCTTTCGATTAATTTAGTGTTCTTGGTAGATTATATCTCCTCTGCCTCTGTGACTGAGGGCTTGACTCCTTTGGGAGGGGCCGTTTTTAGGCATTGTTAATTTCAACACAACAATTACTCCTCTGCCATGATGTTATTTCTTAAAAAAGCCTGTGAGGGTCTTATCTTACACCTGGCACCAAGCGCCGTGCAGTTGTCATCTTTACGCCCAGTGTTTATGTTGTGTAAGTAGCATTATTGAGCCCATCTGTGAGCCCATGTTGGTCTTAAAATGAGGTGTGGTCAGGTGCATTGCTATCCTGAGGCACTAAAGAGCGACTGACCAACAATGGCACAGTATTTTTCTGTAATTGTGGATGCATTATTCACATGCGCTGGTGGGTTCACAACGCTTGGTACACACACAGGGCAGTGCTCCTCCTCCTCAGTTAAAAATGGGTGCATTCGCTTACGTGCAGTCAGATGGAGTTGTGGATGGGACAGAGGATTGGGAGGCGGTGGAGTCAGAGGGACCAACTGCCCAGGACCACATACCTGTCCCTCAGCAAAGACGAGTGCCGCTGTGAACTTATCCCGCCAGGAGTAAGAGACACCTGCAATCTCCTGTCAGATTGAGCATTAGTCGGAGACTGCACTGCATTTCTTTGCAAGTGACCACCCTGACTTGTATTGGAGGTATGATGACACAATGACAGCTGGCAAGCCGTTCACTTCTCCACCTCTCCGAATCTGCCATTCAAATAGCATTGCACCTAAACGCACTTGCGCCATGCATTTTTAGACCATGTGCTATAGATTGTTTAAATAGGGGCCCTGCAGTCTCCACCCGAACCCAGACTAATAGAATCAAAGCATAGCCCACACCCATTCAATGGTAAGAAAAACTCTATTCATATCACAAATAAATTAATCAAATTCAATATTATTATTAAAATGCCATTTAATGAAATACAATCAAATTATTAAATCAAATGAACCCAAGTAACTAAAAGAGTATTTTTGATAGGTGTTGTCAAATACTGAAAACAGAGTGGGACCACTTGACAGACAGATCCGTACATCTCTTCTCACTGTGTTTTTGTGGCTTTGCTGTCACTTCCTCTCTCACTCGTTTCCTCCATTGTGTCTGCCGTGACTTCCCGCTCTGTGGCCAGCAGCTTCCTCTCCTCTCCATCCAGTTATGTAGAAATACGCTTCGTGTTCCTAAATATTTCAAACGTTCTTCGACACAGAAGGAGCACGAATCTTATACTGCACTTTATACGATAATGATGAATAATATACAGGCTGAATAGCTGGTAGCGGTTTGCTACAGTCAGTGTCGGCTGCCTCGTAAAGACTTCTGCAGCTTTTTCCTCTAACTGCTCACTGTTTCTTCTATTCCTTTTATTCAATATTTTAAAATGATCCACTGATCAAATAGAACTGAATAAGCCCCCATCTCTGTTACTTTTTGTTACAGTACCTCTAATTTGGTGACAAATACATTGATGCTTCACAATAAAAGCCCAGTTAAAAGCAAGTGGATTACAAAAAGTGAATATGATTGTATTATATATTGCATGAACAGCAAATTAATTAATATGGCTGATATTTTAAAGGGGGAGTGAAATGACTACAAGCTACAAAAGTACTGAGAGTTGAATTCAGAGAGCCTTTTTTTTTTTTTTTTAAACACCGCTTGCTTTTGGAGGGGAGATCATCGCAGGTTGGCTCCAGTTAACTGCGCTACCCAGCAGTCAAAGCTGGCTACACCC
The DNA here is from genome assembly GCF_905237075.1 of Dicentrarchus labrax. NCBI lineage: Eukaryota > Metazoa > Chordata > Actinopteri > Moronidae > Dicentrarchus > Dicentrarchus labrax. Next base: position 14,045,106 of record NW_026136716.1, read on the forward strand.
AGCCTGTGCAACAACAGCTAGAGGCTATGTTCAGACTGACAGCCAAAGCATGGTTTGTGGCATACCATGCTTGTACAAATAAAGATGTTACCTAGCCTGTCCTGGGTGTTGAAGGGCATCATTGGAGTGCAACAGAATCATGCACATTGTTATTAAGGGACAATGTAGTATTGAGTTTTTTATGGTATTTGATAAAAAGTACTTACTGGAAAAAAAGGGCCAGAAATCATTTTATATAGTTATTTTTAAATGTATTTCTTCATAATATTTAAGTTAGATATTTAACATATACATTCTCAACCAATTCTAGTTGACATCATTAGGAGCTGCTTCTTCTCTCTTCTTTTCTTTCTGACTGTAAAACTCTTTAAAGTTGTCTGCATTTGCCAATTAAATTATAAAAAAACAAACAAAGGTTCTCTTGTTCGCATTCAGCAACTATAGCATACATACTCTCGGACTCTTGGGAGATGTAGTCCTTGTGTTACACACCCACAGAAAAGATGCTCTGCAGATCTGGTACTAGTGTTTTCCCTTTTTTAGTTTCAGAAGAGAACGGGGGACATCCATTGGTGTTTTTAAGCAACGTGAAGCATTTTCTTTAAATGTGTGTTTTCTGGTTGCAGTGCTGTAAAGAATCCTACATCCTGTATGTCAACTGGAGCCTTTAGTTAAAATAACAACCGTCTCTCGTAGATACACAAGATTCCTGAAGCCTTGAGGATCCATGTTACATTTAGAAATATCAACCAGGCTTTATGGAGACACACACACACACACACACACACACACACACACACACACCGCTCAAACATCACTGAGCGTGATCAAGAACATTTAGTCAACTTCTGTAGTGTTGTTTGTGTATGTTTACATGGTTGATAATATGCGTTATCTGCATACTTACCGGTACCGTGTGTGTGTGTGTGTGTGTGTGTGTGTGTGTGGAGGGTGTGTTTGCCAAGCATTTTACATTAAGTGTGTGAGAGTGAAACTAGGTTTGTTGAAGGCTTTCTCCAGAGATTAAATGCCACACGCACACATGCATACATGCTTCAAACTGTCTTTATGTGTGTGTTGGTGTGTGTGCATGCGTGTGTGGAGACGCAGTATGAAGGAATGTATAGCCTCAGGCCAAAATGTAGGAGTTCCACCAGTGAGAACAGGCTCATACCCTCAGAATGTGGGACACACACAACAACATTTCTAATTGACTATAGCTCACATATTTCATCCTTATTTCTCTTGAGCATGAGCTTAAACTTTGTGTGTGTGTGTGTGTCTCTGTGTGTCTGTGTGTGTGCATTGTCAACCAGTCGGTTCCTATTCTATTGATGTGCGTCCTTGAGGTTGCCCCTTCTTCCCACGATGCTTTGCTACAAGCACAGCCCCAGCAGGAAGCACAAAAAGAGTTGGAGAACTTGTTTAGGAGCTCCCCACGGCAGGAGAGACACACACACACACACACACACACACACACACACACACACACACACACACACACACACACACACACACACACACACACACACACACACACACACACCGTTAAAGAGGGTGCAATTCCTCTCACCCTTGGCTACACTTCCCCTGTGTGCGTGTTGTTGTGTCAGCTGGAATTGTTGTCAATGGAGCCACTTCACTCAAAAAGGGGCCACTTGGATTTCATGCAAAGTCATATTTTTGTATTTTTCAAAGCTCATCAGAATATTTATGAATTTATACAGTATATATGGGAATGTCTGTATATTTTGGCTTTTTGCTCATATTTACTTTATTAGTATTGATGGCAAATGTATTGTTTTAGCTGCTTAGTTCACACCACTGAACCATGAATGTGGGATCCTGAATATAGAGAATGTGTGTTTGTACACAAGCTGTTATGGTTTAGCACTCATACATGAAGCTGTCAGTATTTATAGTAAGTATGTATGAATTGTACCATCTTCATGGCAAACTAGAAGACTGTTCACAACTTTTGGCCATCATTCCTATCAGTTATGCTAACATTATTCTCCTGAAAGTAATTTTTGGCACAACAAAACCGATGAGAGGAGAATAGCCAGACACAGGTGAAATGGACAAAGACAGGAAGTAAAGTAACTGGGGAATAGTAGGAAATAACTAAACAAAACCCAAAACCATGACATATACTGGAAACGGGAGTTTAGTTGGATGGCCTTGGAGGATGTGGACAAAACTCCAACCATGTTTGCTGCAAGTTTGAGAGCAAGCTGGATAAAACAATAATAATTAACATTAACTTAGAACCCTAACTGTGGACTGAAACCTGAATGATAATAAATGTAGACTCTCTGGGACTGAGGCAAACAGGTTTTTATCCATGTACCTGTTTTGTGGAAAGATGGGTACAAGAGAGACAGATGGCTGTCTGTTTCTAGTTTAGTCTACCAGTTTGCTTTCAATTAGCCACTCGAGGTAACGGCGTTTGATCCCAGGCCCAACTGGAGGAGCGGCTCGATGTGCCCCAACTCTCTCGCAAGCCTGAACTTAACTTCTGCTTTTTCTTTTCATTGTATTCAGGAAGTGCATTAGAAAGTGGACTTCATTTTCTAATGAAGTCCATTTTCTAATGCACTTCCTTGTCACGGTGGATATTTCCAACAATTGAGGTCAGAAAAGTTCATGTTGATAAAGGAATAATGCCCTTATAATCATATGAACGTTAAGCGGTGTCTGTCCAGGCTGTGATCTCGTGCTGGAAGTGATCAACCTTGGGATCAAAATTTCCGTTTCCGTGACTATGGTGGTAGAGAACAGAGAGCTGGGCCACCTAAACCGGTCGATCTGTTTACAGTCACAGCGCTTTGAGCAGCGAATGGAAAGTTAACAGTCTGCAGCCTGGCCGGCCTCACGCTACGACACGCTGAGGAATCCGGTGACATGAGCGGATCTCGGCGCAGTTCAGCTGCTCCTCCACACTGAGCGAGCAGTGGAGGTGGCTCTGAGTGAGTTCACACCCCCGCTCCTTTGGAAGTGCTCCAGCATGACTGATAGACCCCAAGACCTCGGCGCAGACACCCTGGAGGGATTGCCTCTCCCAGCTGATCTGCGAGGGCCAGGTGGAGCTCAAGGAAATTGCTGGAGGAAGGGATATAAAGGAATGTGTCTTGGTCCTCAGCATGCAGCATAGCTAACACTGCTATAAACAGTGGATCAGATGACGAGGTTTAAAGGGCTCAGTCATAGCGACAACGGAGAGAAATACTATCCAACTCTGAAATTGTGTCGCTTCTGAGGTTTTAGCCTCTTTAAGGGCTTTGTTTTGGTTTTCCAGACCACAAACTCTGCTCTCATCCGCTTCATTTCCAGCAGCAGGCAGCTGTTTCCAGTCCACTGCGCGCAACCTGTCCAACAACAAACAGCAGATGCACTGATACAGCTGGTGAACATAGAGGAGCATTTAGCAGTTTAAGAGCTGGTGGTGACAAAAGAGATCTAAAAAGAGAGTGAATATTAAACTTGCATTCATCGAGTTGCTCTGTATCTGCTGGATCTTTAAATACTCGTTGCTGTTTGGTAATACAGTAGAATTAGCCTGTTCACGTTAATGAATGTGTTTGTGCACACTGAGCTGATGTCAGTCTGATATGTACAATATTTTTCTCTCATGATCGGTTTGTGATTTTTTTTCTTTGGGTTGCATCTGTAGCTGTAGGTAGAACATGTAGGTAGAACATGTAGGACATTCAGTCTTGAGGTTGGAGGTTTGATTCACACCCTGTCCCGTCCACATGTTGTAGTCTTTGAAAAAGTCGCTTCTTTGATTTGCTTTTATACAAGTAAGGGGGCAACAGTGGATGAAGTGGGTGGTGGCGCCCACTTTGGCTCTTGGTGTGTTAGTGTGGGGGAAAAAATGGAATGTCATGTGTCTAATGAATCTTCAGTCATGATTAGATAATTGTAATTAGTCTGTATCTCTGTTGGTGTTTGTGTGTGTGAATGTTGTTGACTTTATTTCATACAGACTTGACTGCTGAAAACCACTCAGTGCTTTTCCTCCCAGAGGACACAGCTTAAGACGCTTTCCTGCAGCTCTGTTTCCTAAACTCGGTGAAAATGTACCCTTCAGTGAAATGTAAAGCAGCTAAATGAAGGAGGTTGTGCATTGCCACAGGCTGTGTGAAGCTCCAGTTTGTGGTTTCATGATGTTCAGCATCCACCTTCACTGACTTAAGCGGTGCACATTGTCTGTGTCGAGCAAATGTTGGCGTGATTTTCACACTTCTTCATCTATAATTTGACTAGTATTTATTATTTAGCCTTTGTGTATCATAGAGTATACAGTGACAAGCTAGGCGCAAAAAATCTACATAGCATGAAGCATGAAAAGAGAATTTTCTTTGCTAAACAGTAGTGATTTAATATTGCATTTTTAAAATATTTAGTGTATCACCCCACACCTCTCAGTAGGATTCAGATATCTCATATGTGTAGATATGGGTGGCAGTCTCTGTCTTCTAATAACATAAAGTCATTGGGAAGCCTGACATGGGTACTAACAGATGACTGTAATCTGCCTGTACACACAGTAATCTGATTACATGTTGTTTTAGCTGTAAATTGTGATGTAAAAAGTACATCTGCTCAGTGTGTGTCAGCTGTACTTCCCCTCCATCCTGGGAGACACAGAGTGTTGACAGAAAGAGGGAACGGCTCGAGTGGCTTATTCATATCTGGATTTCCTATCACACACACATTCACACACACATGCCTGCACACTCCGGTGAAACCAGAGTGTCTCACAGGCCTTTGGTTGTTCTGGCAGAATCCAGCATTCTTGTGTTCCTGAAAAACGGCTGACTCTGCCATGGTTGGGAGTTCAACTCCCCGCGCAGGTGTTTGCTCGAGGTCACCGGTTCAGTTTCCTCTTGGTTGCCAGAAACATGTTATTACCGTGGCACACAGCCCACCTGTAAATGAGCCGAAGCAGAGAAAGCACTGGCCAAACACGTTCCAGTGAAAGGCTGCCTCCTGAGCTCACATTGAAACACAACATACTTGTTTGTGTGCATGTGTGGTTCAGCCATTGTTATAGGCGCGGGAATCTCGATTCAGAGGGCTACAGTGCGGTGACCCGACTTCAGTTGAAGTTTTTAACGCTGTGAGGTGTGTTCATCTTTCTGTCTTATTTAGTTATTTGATGCTATAAAAGGGGGTTTCACGTCATGATTGACAGCTCAGCCCGGCTTACGATTGACTCGGCCAGTGGCATGGCCCTGTTTTTGGTTTCCAGTCTTTCCTCAGAGAAATATCTTGCTCTTTAGCTGCTCAATGCTCCACTATATTCACCAGCTAGTCTCTAACAGCCTGTGTGGAGTCCACCATGTTTATACAATAGGCCAAATCTTTTAGTTTTTTTTCACATGTTTTGTAGCCACCATAGCTTCTCCTTCACACTTGGAAGGGGAGCGTGAAGTGAGACAGTTGCAATCTGCAACTACACTGCTAGATGTTACTAAATCCTACAACCTGGTCCTTTTTAAGTCATAAAAAAAAAAAAAAAAAGGCAAATTATTACTCATTCCAGCTTCTCGAGCTCTACGACGTAGGGTGTTAAAGTGGTCTAACTGTATTGATTTAATCAATTAATGGTTATCAAAAATTATATTTATCAAAAGATAATAGAAAATGACTTTAATTAGGGGCCGAGCCAGAGACCGCTGGAGGTCCCTATTGTATTTGCTATGTTTCTTATTATTGTTTTTAGCCCCCTTTGACTGCATTTTTGCCCCCCTGAACATATACGAAAAGTAAATTTTATTTGGCAAAGTTGTCAGGCCTGGTGAAAATGGGGATATTCTATGTGTCGCTTTTGGGTTGGCCACTAGGTGGCGCTATTATCATAAAAAATGTGTTTAGGCTAATAACTTCTGCATAGTTAGTCGCACATACAAAAACCTTATATCCCCACGTTCGGTGAATGGAGCTGAATCTCCCCATATAGGCCACGTCCACTTTTGCCTATAATTCTTTTTTTCTAGAGCACAAAATGTCCATAAATGGCTTTTTCGTATTCCTACCCTAACCCTATGTGCTTTGTCCGATTTGCACAACATTTTTCACGTAGCACCTCGGGACCGTCCTTATAAAAAGTGATTCAAAGAATTTTGATATTTCAAAAAATGAGCACGTAATAAAATAAGCACTTCCTTTGGATTTTTCGTCAAAAAAGGAAGTGGACCATTTCTCCACATTGGTATGCCCGATTGAGCTTGGGTCCATAGTTCCCCATGTCTTCCTTAGGCGTCGTGCACAATTTCAAGCCATCGCCACAAGGTGGCGCTCTTTAAATGAAGAAGTTTATATCTCTGCAACGGCACGTGTGATTTAAACGAAACTTGGTACGATGCTTGCCCATGGCTCCCTGAGGCTCACCTAAAAAGGAAAAAGAATTACGCCACTGGGTGGCGCTCTGGTGGCAGTGTAAATCACTGTGCGGCGACCGTAATAGTTATGAATATGAAATTCACAGGAAACGTGTAGACTGGTGCCTGAAGCTCACATACCAAAAATCGTGTTTGTAGCGCCCCCTACAGGATAAAAAAACAGCAGCCCCGGCGCCACGTTTCACAGGTATGTACGAAAATCAGTAGGCACGTGTAACATGCCGAGACCTCTTGGACCCATACCCCAAACCCCACGGGAAGTCGGCCATTTTGATTTTCATTTTCACTTTCAACGAACATTTCGCGTTGTATTTGAACGAACTCCTCCTAGGGAATTTATCGGATCAGCTTCAAAATTTGTACAGTCAAAAAATGGTTCTGGTTAAAAGTTGTGCTATTTGTGCATGTACGTTGAAGGGCGTGTCCGTGGCGTGCCCTCAAAGTTGGCCATAGTGAATTCCGTGCGCATTTTCTGTGAATTTTTCGAGTTGTATTTGAACGAACTCCTCCTAGGGAATTTATCGGATCTACTTCAAAATTGGTCAGTACAGTCAAAAAATGGTGCTGATTAAAAGTTGTGCTATTTGTGCATGTATATTAAAGGGCATGTCCGTGGCGTTCCCTCAGAGTTGGCCAGGTTGAATCAAATGTCAAACTGTGATGCCATTTCTGGCATTTTGCAATGATTTTCAGCGTTTTTTTTGCGTTTTAACAAACTCCTCCTAGAGAATTTATCAGATCTGCTTCAAAATTAGTTGCTATTATGATGCTATTTCTGGCATTTAAGGGCTTCTGTTTTAACTAACTCCTCCTACAGATTTTATCACATTGACTTCAAATTCAATCACTTCAATCTACACACGTTATCAAAAGTTGTGCTGATTTTGAGCTGATTTATGTGAGATTTTCATGTTGTGGTTTGCACATGTTACGACGGCATGTGACGCAGCCGCAGCACGCCCCGAGTTGCGTGGAGTGCGAGGTCCTGCCCAATGCTGCTTGCAGCTTTAAATAATATTAAAGTTCCTCGGGGCACCACCCTTAAATAAGGGAATGGTAACCAATAATCGGTTGATCAGTCTCATAAGAATTACTCTAAACTATTAATTCAGAAGTCAGATTAATAATTAAATTAATAATTACAACCAAAATCATTAATAATAGCTAAATTGGGAGGTTTGGAGTTCTACATAGAAGAGGTTGGTATCACTCATTCTTGTACGAAATTAAATAGGTCAGCATATATATATATATAACACAAACATTTATTAACCAGATATAATAAAAGCAAACAAAATATACAATCTAACTTAAAGGAACAAAGCTAGATGTAGCTATAATCCTATGTCGTGCATCATCGGTGGGTCAGGCCGCACCGAGGTCCAAACTTATCACCCGGTGTGGGTGTGAGCCAGTTGGATGGAAGATGAGAAGAGAGAGAGAGAGAGAGATAGAGAGAGAAGATCATCTCTCTGGCTTAAATAGCCGTGATGACAGGTCTGGTGTCAGAGGGAATCTTGACCAATGAAAGGCTGGTGTTTGGCCGTTTATTGCCTTTAAGACACACCCTGGCCGCATTCTGGGACCGCCACTGTAAGGTCTGTTATCTGGCGAGCGTATGTCCTTTGTTTCTAACCCCTACTAGAAAGGTTTTATGGCTTACATACAGGCCTCAGGAGAATTCCTTAGTTTCTGAGCACATGGTCAGATTCCAACATGTTCCTTTATGTTTCAGTTAAACACTTCAAATGAACAAGTTCATATTTAAAGGTATCCTTGGATCCCAACAAGCTTCTCAAATGTAAATACTTTTCCCTGATATCAAACTAAGGTCTTGCAAGCATTCTGGAGTGTTTGTTAGACAAACCAACACATTAAAAACCGCACTGTGGACTCTGAGGACTTGACTATTTGCTGACATTTTATGTCACCACATTTTATTGATCAATCGATTCATTGGGAAAAGAACCCGATAATCAACAATGAAAATAATTTTCATTCCCTAGACCAAACAACCAACATGTTTGCTAATGATTTGCACTGAGTAGCAGAAGAATGATAAAGGAGATATCACAACATCTGAAACCATTACACTGACTGCAGACTAACAGTCTCTAACTACAAGTAGCTTCTTAAAGTGAACACATGCAGTGCGACGCACATGAAAGCGGTTTGTTGTGTTATTGACATTGACCTATTTTTTCCTCACTCTGCCTCCCCGAGCCACACACTAATAGAACCTTTTCTTCTTTTTAAAGCTTGTTTTTGCACTATTTCTGCTCTGCTAAACTCACACAGTGCAGAATGGCAGGAAGAGCAGTCCATGCTACAAGTCAGACTCAGTTGTGAGGACACGACATGAGGTCAGCAGCATCACTGACTCGGGTCTTGCGGCGGTGAAGCCTTGTACTGCACCCATCTTCCATATCTACGGGATTGTTGTTGCACAGTTAGATGTCTGTTGGGTATTTTTATTTGGTTAACAAGCAAACCGCTAAGTGACTGCGTGGTTAGTGTTTTCAGACCAAATGAAATCACTGTGTCATAGCTATGTGAAAGATGTGCTGAGTCATCAGCGGTACTGAAAAGCCGCATAAATAATCATAGTGAGAATCAGAGGGGAGAGAAAGTTTACCTAGCCATTTCAAGCAAAAACATGTCAGCCACGTTTGTGAAGGTCTGAATTTATCTACAGCAGAGCTCCAGACTGACTGACACCCCACTGCTCCCTCTGTAACCCTCCTTCCTCTGAAACAGTTTGCTCCATCTGTCGGTCTGAGAATAAGTAGCACTATACACAACAGAATGAGGTATAAACAATATTTATTGAACAGAATTATTTTCTATAGACTCTTAAGGTAAATTAATATTAACATATATAAGAAATTGTAGAAAATATGTGGCTCTGCTGCCTGGTAATTAGTCCAGTCAATTCATTCATTCATTCATTCATTCAGGGATATGTAGATATAAACTGCTCATTTTAAGGTAACAAATATTACATTAAAGACATTCAATTTCTGCCAATAGATCCTCCTAAATGTTACACACTGGACATTTTAAAAGGCTTTTGATTTTACCTTTTTATTGTTATCCAGGGAAAAAGCTAAATTGTCTGATTTTTGTATAGAATCTCACGCAAAGTATATGTGTAAAAATATCATTATTGGCTTTAACAAAATGTATACCTGTGTAAGTATTGGCTTTCAGAACCTACATTGGTCAGATGCAGTATACTGTACAGTATTAGAGCTCCTGAACTGGTGTCCTGTTGCTCGACTAAATAAGGCAACATTTCAGAGAGAGAGAGAGAAAGAGAGGCGCGTGGCAAATTGGCAGGGAAGCTTCACACATTCTCATCGATCAAAGTGTGTGCGCGCGGGTTTCACAGCAGATGGTGACAGTGCATGAATCCGTGCGTGCGTGTATGACGTCCATATGACATCACACAGACCCCCTTCTTTGCCAAGCACACACTGGGGCGCACTCTTATCTATGCACTTGTATTTATAGCGTTTCTGCTGTGTGCGCGTGTTGGTCAGTGGTACACATTGGTATGCCAGCGCACTCTGGATTGTGTCAGTGACTCCTTGTATATACATATGCACTATGTCAGAGTGTGTGTGATATCTCACAGTAAGGCAGGTGGAAGTCTTTGTGTGTGTTTCCCGTTCATTGAGGCGTAAAGGTGCAATCTGGATGTCTGACTCAGAAGACCTGCCTCATCACCTCCACACACACACACACACACACACACACACTATTAACACTGTGATGCACACCTCATCTCACATAGCAAACAACATTATTTTCAGGTCTATTTCTGTTGTCTGGCTCTTTCACTCAGCTCTATTTAAGAACCAAACCCCTGAAAAAAGACAGGATTCACTTTGCATTTGTCTGGGGATTTAGGACTGTTGTAAAATGACTGGCCAATGACTGGTGAAAGTAACCCCCCGCTGGGATTGGAATCATTTCTCTGGAGGCAGCACAGTAACTCAGTCTGTGGTATTACAAGGTTTGAGTTATTCATCAGGGTGCACATTCTTCCCTTGAAAATAGTATTAATATCAGTCCCAGTGATACACACTATAGGACAAATAAATGTCTTATATGTCTAGCTCGGTTATTATGCTGAGAGACAAAAAAGAAATGCTACTGCCTTTTCTAAACAAGTGGGAAAGCAGTGGCATTGGGGAATAAGTGTACAAATGGTTGACAATTAAGGGAAAACAGTATGTTAGTAAGGTGTAAAACAGCCCCAGTGCTCCTTGTCAGTGGTTCTTCAAGTGTGCTGAGCTCTACTGGAGGGATGAACCGTGTTCCTCCAAAAGATATTTTCTCATTTGGTGTTTTGATGAGGGTGGTGAAGAATGCTGTCTAACACGTTGCTCCAAAATCTCCCATTGGTGCTCAACCATCAACAGGACCTTTTTAAAATGCCCATTAGACCCTCCTCCAAGATTACTAGGACTCATGAAGAACCCGTAGAACCTCGTCAGTGGCACTGTAACTTCTTAAACTTAAACCTCAAAAAGACTCGGTGGGTCACCCATGTACCGAGGCTGAGTCCTTGCTGCAGCGGCCCAGGGTTCGAATCTGACCTGCGGCCCTTGGCTTTGTGTCATCCCCTCTCTCTCTGCCCACCTTTCCTGTCTGTCTTCAGCTGTTACTATCATAAAGGCAATAAAAGCCCAAAAAAAAAAAAAAGACCCTCTTCAGTGACCATTAGAATCTCCTAAACAACTTCTTGAAAAATTCTAATGCCTGCTAAAACCCCCCTAAAGAAACTCTAGGACCTTCTCATCGACCTCTAGAACCTCCTTAATGACCCCTAAACTCCTAAATGACCACTAGACCTCCTAAGGGGGCCCTGGAACCTTCTCAGTGACCCCAAAATCGTCACTGACCACCACAACCTCTTAAGGACCTTGAGAACCTCTTCAATGGCCATTCCAACTTCCTAAACCACCATTTCCCTTGAACCAACTCCTAATAAATAATTGCATAACAGTGGTGCATGGAAACAAGCATTCATTTTCTTTTGCCAAATTATTGAAATTCAGTTAACATTTGCTATACATTTGGATGGAAACGCATGCATGTCTAACTGGTCTATTCAAAAAGTGGAACCAAGGATTGTAAGACTGGCCATACCCTATTGTAGGTGTATTTGTTGCATGGTATTGCCGAGAGCTGAGCCATGAAGCATTTCCACTTTGTAGTACGGCACAATGCCCTGTTCTTGGGTTTCACAAAGGTTTTGGGTTGGGCTTTTGTTACAGTCACTTGGCCTTGTATGTTTTGGGGCGTGTTTGCCTGGTACTGACGAGTGTGTCACGGTGTCATATTCGGCCATGATGATTGCAGCCCTTTGTCAAAATTAGAATTGTGTCGCCTCAGTAACTGATGAAAGATTGTGGCAAGTGGTAAAACCTGACCCGTACCGGTGGCTGTTATCGTAGGGGCTTGCAGGATCTGCACAGGCCAAGTATCTCAGAAAGTCCCGACTTCAACACTAACTGTAGGTGAAATTGTGCAAAAACATTGCAAATGAGTTCCAAACCCAAAAGGACTATGAGTTATCAGACTGTTCACCAATAAATACTCAATTGCCCTGTTAATATTACCATTTAAATCATCTAAATGTTTAAACTACATCATCAAATTGATCTCATTTTGTGTTTTCTCACTTTTTCTCCCCAGAACCAAACTTCACGCTGAACCTCGAAACTGTCCTAAATCCCAAGATGACCGCTGAACCCACAGAGCTGGCATGTCATGTGACCAACATTACACATTTACCCCTGGGAGGCCGACTGGGTGTCACCTGGGAGCACACCACAATTCCTGGTACTTCTACCTCAGCCTTTGTTTTTCCACAAAATTGTATTTAATATTAGAAATGACTAAGAAACCTCTTACAGAATTACTTATGGTTTTCAATCTGTCCAATCACCTGCAGGTATAGGGGACGATCCTCAGGCCTCAAATCTCATTGGCTCCCTTGACGGCAATGGCAACCTGTTGCCTGGCACGATGTATTCTGACAGGCTGAAGAGCGGCGTGTTGTCCCTGACCAGAGTCCAGCCCAACACATTCAAACTGCGATTCCTCCGCACAGAGGTAGCAAACAAGAGAGCTGTGAACATAGCGACTGATGGAAACGGTGTTTGATAGACAGAGGAAAGATGTCCGGGATAGTCGGCGACAGTTTAGCTTAAGCAGAAGCATTATATGGTTATATTATATGAATGTTGTGTTTGAAACTAATTCTGCTGCCTCCAAGCAGCGAGTGAGTATAAATGTAGTGACTTCAAAGTAAGCAAAGGAAAAGTGACAAATCTGGAGGGCAAGCAAATCACAAGCAAAACGATCATATCTAAAGACGTTGAACTACACTGCAGAACAGTGACTCTCAGCAGCTTCAGTGCCTCTGTCCCGCAGCTAGAAAACATCGGTTGAGCTGAACTGAAAACGAACACAGTGATGTTGATCCCTGACTCATTTTCCCTCTGCCTGTAGGAGTTCGACATGGGCCAGTACGTTTGCACTGTGTCTGCTTGGAGTGTTAACAGCCAGGGGGACTTGGTGAAGACCGCTGAGCACCAGAGCTCCCCGCAGACAGTACAGTGGGTTACCAAACGTAAGGAGGCTTTATTTATCTGCCGTGCTGTATAATACACCCCCTTTAACACATTACCCTTAAAGGTGACACACAGACTGATCTGAAAATGAATTCTTTTTGTGCTGTGGGGGAAACCAACATTTCTATTTGGCACCTTTTATACTTATCTCTGCATGTTACATTCATCTTACTACTCCAGGTTGTATTCTGTGCTTTAATGAGGTACTTTTGGGAAGGGATTCAGAACAGCAGAACCATTACCTTACATTCATGATTAATAAAACTCGAGTACACTGCCAGCCAGGCATAGTAACCCTGCTGTTGAGTTTTATGAATAAGCTCTAATGTCTACGTATCCAGAATTTCATCGTGAAATCCTCAACACAACAACAGAGCTCTTGTCTCTCTTATTCCCAGCACACACACACACTCTCACACACACACTTTGTCTCTATCCTACATGCTGAAGTTGGCGCCCTCAATTTAGCTAATTGAGCCATGATGTAACCGCATTGCTGTGTGTGTGTGTGTGTGTGAGCCCGCTTTGAATCAGAGTAAGTTCACAGTGTCATCGCTTATCACTTCCTGTTGCCCTCTCTCTGGGATTTCCCCCCGCGGCGGGGCTGAATAAGGGGCTCACTGATGGACTGATGCCATTTTCAGGTCCCTCCCTAAACGTCGTGGCCAAGCACATCCGGGAAGCCTCGGTAGGCGGGGCTACCTTTGAGATGAGCTGCACCGTGACCACCGAGAACCTCGGGGAGGTGGGCTACTCGGTGCTCATCCAATCACAGGACAGCGTGGCGAGCAGCGTGAGAACCATCATGACTCTCAGCCCTGACAACGTCCTGCAGCATGGAGGAGCCACCGACCCCAACAGGAGGTACGTACCTGGTTGCATTCACGCATATGAACTTTTCAGGGACGCGCTGGAGTTTGCGATTTATTTTGAAATGTATTCACCTCTCTCTCTTCAGAGACAGTCTGGTTCTGACCAAGTCTGGCCCGACAGAGTTTCGGTTTCGCCTTGCTGGCGTCCAGTTGTCTGACAGGGGTTTCTACTGGTGCGACATCACCGCGTGGACTAAACAGCAGCCGGGGCAAGCCTGGACCAGAGCCACCAGCGCAGAGTCTAACAAAGTCAGGATAGACTTTCAAGAAAATGGTGGGTCAATGTGTGTTTTGTTAATTTGTCCACACAACATGCATTGAGTACTTCATCAAAGCTGAAAACCACTGAGTGGCTGATCACATGATCACAATCGTCTGGTACTTCCAGCACCGAGAAGTCCCAACGCGCCTTGGCCGTTGTCTTCCCTATAGCAGTGGCCAAAGTGGCTCATGGGTACTGTAGTATGCAATGCAACTGATGTCATTCTCAGGAGGGAAGTTGGAACATTACAGTATGGTATCATTAAAAGGATGAGTTCAAACAGAAGCTCTGCCTACTGTAATACTCTGTTGACAGGGTTAAATACTGCACTGTGCTCGGTCATACTGCTACTACTTCCTGTTTTTAATTCTGTCCCACACTTCAATCTTACTTGTTGTTCATAAAGCAGTCTTTTCTTTTTAAGACATTGAGCTCATTTAATGCAATTTCCTACTACCATGCTGTGTACAAAGAGCATAACAGAGGACTAAATGTTGGGAAAACACTGTAGTAAGATTCATCATTAATTTAAAGCCATTTTCTAGTCATTCAATCAGTTATTCACTATCAAAACAATTTAAACGGATACTAGAGAATAAATCCATTTTAATTATCCTGGAAATCCTTTATTAATAGAAATATGCAAGCAGTACATTTATAGACACATTATACACACATCCTCCACCCACACAATGTTAATGATAACCAACATAAGTTCCCTAAAAATAAAGATGCTCACACACACACACACACACACACACCTTAAGCCCTTTAACGCCCACCACAGCCACTGGCCTACTTAACTTTCTTTGATCTGACTGGGAAGTGAGAGACAGTGAGGCGGTGGGAGGAGGAAGAGGAGCGTCAGAAAGGAGAGGAGGGAGAAGATGGAGGCGACGAGCAGGGAGAAGGCCTGAGAAGAAGAGGGAGGTGGTGAAGTGGACTGAGGAGGAAAATGAAAAGGACGAAGGGTAAGGCGGAGAGGGAGAAATGGTAGCAACGTGGAGAGAAGGAAGAAGGAAAAGGGAAAGTGGGGAAAGGAAAGAGCAGACGGAGGAAGAAACAAAAGGAAGGGGGGAGGAAATGGAAGTCGTAATTGATGGACAAAACCGAGGAATGGGGGGAAAGGTGGAGGAATTTGGTATGTTAGTAAGTATATAGCACTTTTTAAAACAAAAACTACAAAGTGCTTCACAATAAAAAGCCTTTCACACAAAATAGCAAGCAGGAAGAATAGTAACACACAGACAAAGAGTTTGCATAATTATGGTAAAGAATTAGTATGAACAATAATAAAGATGATCAAATGTTGAGAGTTTGTGAAAGTTTAGGCTCTACTGATGCACACAGATTTTAGCTGGTCTCAGATGCATCAGCACTGGCATATGTTGGCTAATATCTCGCAGTAAAGAAATGCTATAAAGATATGTTTTGAAAATGCGTTTTTAATTGGAGTTCAATCTGCTGACATAAATATGGTTGAAGAAAGCTTCACTGTTGCTGGGCTTACATAGACTGAAACAGAAGGATTACCAATCAACGCCAGATAAATGAATGAGTCATTAGGGACAGTGTATTTTAGCACAGGCTCGTCCTACACTGCCTAATTTAATGTTTCCTGTCAATCAGTACTGCGGTTAGGGTTAGATATGTTGTGATTTATTTGAGAACACTTGTATTATAAAATAATTATTTATTACATTTTTATTGTAGAACTTTTACAGATGGTTGTAAACACGGGCAGCAATACACAGGAGTTAGCTAGAAGTAGCATTAGCTGCTAAAGCTAACATTACTTGCTCTGTAATTTAACTGCACATTCGCCTTTTTATGAGTTGCGAGGTTTGAGGACGTTTTATGGTTAATTTCCAGTGAGATTTACCCTTTAAAATGTTCTATTATGGAATGCTGCAGGGAGGGCGTATCCTCCTGGTTCGTTCGTCAAAAAGCCAATGGGCTTTCACAAAAGCAAAACAGTTCTTGTTTTCAGGTGAAAAAGATACTTATGAGTTTTCCATTTCTGCCAATAAATCTCAGATATCTAGATTGGGATTGGCCTCAGAAGTCGATGGAGCTCTACTGGGAGTAGACGTAGGTTAGCTGACCTGAGAAACTGCAAGGTACCATATGGACAAACTTCTAAAGTCTACACATGGGCTTCAGCGCGTAGACCCTCCTCCCTACACATGACTTTGTTAAGGAGATGCGCTACAGCCGTGAACCATCTGAATGGGGTTTGTAGGAGGAAAAAAAGAAGTATATGAGCACTGAAAGGGAGGGAGAGAGAGAGAGATAGACTTCAGTCTATCTTCCATCTCTCTCTGGGGACGGCAGTAGCCCTTGAGCATTACTTCCTCTTTTCTCTCTCTATCACTCGCCATTCTTCCTCCCCCGTTCTCTCAGCCATCCTTTCACTCTCTCACCCCCCAACCGTCTCCCTCTCCCTCTCTCTCGCCCCTCTCTCCCTCTCTCTCAGGGACCTCTTCAAAGTGAAGCCCTTTGGCCAATCAGCCAGCTGCAGAGATCTGCACCGCTGCTTTCCTTTTCTTTCTCTGCGTGCGTGCGTGCGTGTGTGTGTGTGTGTGTAATCTTTCAAGTGTTCAAGTGTGTGTATCCAAGTTGAACATTTTGAGTTGACCCCACACAGAGCACCCCCCCCACCCAACACACACTAACAGCGTTCAAGCTTCAAGCTGAGCAGTTTTCGAGAACCCCTTATACTTGCCTTAGGGGACGGAAGTTCTGTGCACTCAGTCGTGTGTGTGTGTGTATGTGTGTTTGTGTGTGTGTGTGTGTGTGTGTGTGTGTTGTGTGTGTGTGTGTGTGTGTGTGTGTATGTGTTACAAGCACATTCACAAACTGGGAAGTCTCCCAAGGTTCCAGCTGTATCTTGAATGTTTCAGACGTGTTGTGGTATTTCTGCCTGTACAGGGATCTTCTATGAGGACGTATATGGAAATGCCAAGTCTCACCAGCACATTCACTATTAAATAATTCAGTGTTTAAGTGATTTCTGTAGATGGGTGGGAACATAAATATGGAGTGGCCAGAGGAACAACATGTCATTTTTAGACTAGAGTAAGGCAACAAAGATCCAAAGTACAAAGATTTACCAATGTCCCCCTTCTTGTGTTGTATTTGATGGCTTTAACTCTGACTTCAGACATTTCTAATAACCCCACATTTTTAAGGGAGGTGGTCTAAACCAATGTTTCTCAAACCTTTTACACCACGTACCACAAAATATTAACCCCTCAAAGTACCACTAACTACAGTTTAGCACTGTCACTGAAGTATTTGAAATGACACTCAATTTGTCTGAGTGAATTCGAACAAATCTCAAAGTGCATATTTTCAACTGTAGAAAACATGGCTATACTACAAGACTATACAAAGAAATAAGACATTGACTCTTACCACAGCAATGGGCAAGCTAATGTTAGCAGATGAGTCTCCAGGTTTGTTGTGGTTTTAGAGTTAGACAGCTGCTTTGTGCAAAGTCGACAGAAGCACACTGCTTCTCAGACACTTTGGTGTCACGATTGTCCACTCAGGACGGTTGTTGTCCATGCTTTGCTCGCTAGTGTCCTCCCTTTTCGTAGTAAACAACATAACATTGCTAGCTTAGTTTACGGATGGGTCAATAGGACATGCCATTGGTCAAACTAATAGTGGGGCGCCCTCCATTGGATTACAAGCTTTGACAGTTTAAATAAGTGGACACAGCTTCTAACGCTATAGTGTCTTAAACCTGCATTCTTTCTGATTGGCCAGCAGGGGGGAAATGACGCTTCTTCTCACCTGATTCATTAGCTTGGTGAACAGTTATCTAATGAGTGTATGATCTCAATAACTAGCTTTAAGTCTTCTTTCATACAGCGTGGTCTTTTTATAAATTATGGTCCATTTAGAGTAGAATTGCAGCAGGTAATGCTTTAAGCTGGGCTACCTTGTGATGACTTTTCATTCCCAGTGAGTCCCTTCAGTGCAACTCACAAAACCCAGATCCAACTGTCAAACTAAGCAATGCTGATCAAATATGAACCGAGACTCTACTGTTAATAATGTACTGTCTAATGTTACTGCATTGCCTATTTCTGTCCTTAAATCTTTTCAGAAACATTTTAGTGTTTATCTGCAATACGAGAACGTGTGTGTATGTATGCTAGTAGTTACTTGTTCTTTAATCTATTTTTGTCTATCTTTTAATGTACACCACAGCTGTTTCCTCCATGTTGATTTCAGCACATCAGAGAGATCGCAGAATGCGACTTTAAAGCAGTGTATACCATCTGAAAGCTGAGCTCAACACAATCTTCTCTCACTAAAGTCACATCTACTGTCGTTCCTCAGAGACATGAATGCAGAATTACAGTATATGTAGGTTTAAAAACAGCCTGCGCTAAATGAATCCTTCTGATCAGACCTGAGTTTCTCTGATGTTTGCTGCCTGCGTCACATGTTTATTGAATTAGGCTTATTTGAACCGATGTGTTGGTGTTTGCAGGCCCGTCCTTCTCCATCGCCATCCATTCAGACGTCAGCAGCGTTTATCCATGGGAAACAGCCAAGATGGAGTGCTCGCTCAGCGTCTCTGGATCCTCACCAAAGACTGGTATGACACACACACACACACACACACACACACACACACACACACACACACACACACACACACACACACACACACAGGTAGACAACACTACTCTGAATGTTTTTGCTGATTTTGACACACATGCACAAAGCAACACAGCTGTAACACACACTCAAACACACCCTGCGTTCTTCACCTGCCAACTTGTCAGCAGCACTGCTAATAAGAATGATGTGACTCCTGCATTTCAAATGGTTGTGTAGATGAAATAGACTCTGCCTCTCCCTCTTGTTAACACACACACACACACACACACACACACACTGAGCTCTCACTTTCTTTTGTGGTGTGTCTTTGCGGCTTGAAATACTGGTTACTACTCGTGCTGTAGATTATAATGATAACATTTCTGTCATACCTTTCACATGTAAAATGAGCTCAATATTATCAGATCATGGTTGTTTTTTAATCTGGTTGATACAGAGACAAGAAACCACAGGTAAAGAGTAGCTACACCTTTTAAGCTTCTTTCAGCTCATTGTTTTGGACAACAAATGAACTGTTCTAACCGCTCTGATCAGTGCTGTTCTCTATAAACATCTCTATAAACCCACTGTACACCTCCTGCCTTTCACTACAGAGACAAAGTTAGTCACTAGCTGCTGAACAGTGCGCTGCATTTGTATTTATATTCATTCACAGCCCCAGTAACATTATAGCCCTCAGTTTACAATACTGCTATCGAGCAGTTGGGGGCTTTACACACAAAAATCAAACATTTTTGAGAATTTGTACAATGTCACAGAACAAAATACAGTACATCATGCTTCCCCCAGGTGGTCAAGATAATCGTGTAGTGAGAGTACCCATCTTGCAGAATGGCATCACTTAGTGTGTTTATATATATTCAATTTTTTTTTTTTTCAATGTGGATCAAATGTTACACACTGATTGATCTGTAACATTTCATCAAATTTTATAAACTGATCTCATGTTTTGGATGTGAGATATTTAGCTGTAGAGTAAATAGTAGCTGAAGCTGTTAGATAAATGTAGTAAAATGAGGGATGGAAAATAAGTACATCAACATTGTACAGTAGAATAAATGTACTTGGTTACATTCCACCACTGAAAGTTCCACATCGAAGAGAAATGTGGGATGCCGTTAAAAGAAATGAATTATTTGCACTTCTTCCCTTCTTTAGAACCTAGCCATCTGCAGTGTAACCCACCACTATTCCCCCTTCACTCCATTTATCTAGTTCTCCTTCTGTCCCACCCCCTCATTCCCTTTCCTCCCTCACACTAAACATCCATCCTTCTTCTGCCCTCCCTCCTCTTCCTCATCACTCCATACTCTTTAACTTAAGCACATCGCATGACATCACCACCTCCCTCTGTCCATCTGTCACCATCTCTCTCCCTGTCTCTGCGTCTTTCGTTACTGTCCAACATGTGTATCCTCATAGTGAGCAGATAAAACACATAACAGCCCTCCACACTCAGTGCTTGTGTGCGTGTGCGTGTGCGTGTGCGTGTGCGTGTGTGTGTGCGTGTGTGTGTGTGTGTGTGTGTGGTTGTTTGGAAATAACTTAGCAAACACAAGCAGAGCAGAATGCCATTTCCTATAGTGTTTGGACATATGTGAACACGTTTCTTTGCACCTGTGTCCTCACAGGAATGTATGTATATGTGTACATGTGCGTAATGTATGCCCATACATAAACACAAGTATTCCCTCGCTGCAGTGGTACGCTGCAGGGGTTGGTGGGTTGTGGTTGAGGGGCATGCTCTTTCACAGACAGCTTCCCCCATCAACATCACAGCTGTAATGTAAGTAAGTAATGTTCACCCCTCATCCGAATAGTGATACACTAGTCAACCAGTTCTTCCTTATTTTGTGAATTAAATGGTAGTTAGTGGTAGATAGTTCCCAAAGCTTTGGAAAACACAACCCCTGATGCAGGGACTTCTTTGGCACTTGGCACTACCATTGAAGAACTAAATTTAGTCTCTGGCGCCTCCGGTCGAAACACAGATCAAGTTCCTGGAGTTCCTCAAAAGGTTCTTGGTCCCCTGGAAAATGTTCTGCTGTAGACACCCCAATACAATACTATATAATATTTTGTGTAGTATCCAGTAGTATTTTGAGGAGTAAAACTAACAGTATTTCGAACATGAACATGATACAGGAGTTCAGGTGCAGTGTTCAACCAAAAAAGGTTAATCTGCGAAATCTGGCAGGAAGAGATACGACACTGTTAGCAGTGTGTTGGGGAATCTTCGGGGGAAGGGGGCGTTGAAAAATTAAGCAGCAACATCTTTACACACCGCAGTGTGCTGGTTACTCTGTGTACATCTCACTGTGAACAGTTTTCACTGGGACTACTTTTTTGCTCTACAGTATCCCCAGTGAGGTCTGTTGATTATCAGGAGTAACAGGGACATTGTGTTTTTCACAGAAATGTTCCTATTACATTTTTTAAATGCAACAAATTTATTTAGTTTGTTTGAGAAACAGATCTCTGAAACACTAGCCTTGAATTGAGTGTCAAGTTTATGCACAGAGACCGCTAAAGGTGAAGATTTTTTTTGTTGTGTTTTTGGTGAAATTGCTCTTTGAAGTAATGAGGTTCCATTATATTTGCCTGTTCATCAGGCTGTTTCCTCTGCACTCACTGTGACTCATGTTGTTTCATGGTGTGTCTGTGACGTGCGTGTCCTGTGGGCAGGTTTCAAGGTAAACTGTAACTAACTGACAAATCATTTCTCACTTCAACACATCTGTGAGTTTTGGGAAAAGGGTTACACATCATGCATTAATTAAATACCACTACAGCAGGAACACCGGTGTAGGTCTTTTGACCTGCAGCAACATTTAATCAGTAAATCCATTCCACTAAACACCTGATACCTCTCTGATAGCCGTGGTAGAAGCCAAGGAGAAAAAGCTCTTCATTTTTAAAATAGGCTCATTAATTTCCTAAAACAGCTGGGCACTGTATGCTTTTGAAATTGTTACTCAAACAGGAGTGAGAAGGGCATTTGTTAGGGACTATTTTTAGCTGCAGATAAATGCACATTTGGTTCTAGTCGCTTGTCTCTAATGAGTATTTCCAGCAACAGGACAGTGTAGTCAATAAACTACAGTGTGTAAAGGAACACCCAGTGCAACAGTGTGTTTCACTGATGTGTATTTAATTATTTTAGACAACAATGGAGCGCTATGGCACAGTGGAAGAAGATATATCAGGATTTAATGCACTCACAATACTTGTTAGTATACATTCACTATTGGTTTTGATCTTTGACAGTTGACAATAAAAAATATAGAATATTACCAGCATTGTCCTATATAAATATGATTCTTTCATATACTTGACAAAAACACATGCCATTGTATTTCTATAGATATTGCTGATGCTAATAATATTTCCACTATTATTTTCCTACCAGTGCCAACAGAATCATTAAGCCCTTTAGTGACGTTTACTGGTTCTATTTCTGTGGCAGGCTGGGTAAGTCGGGGCAGAGAAAGTAACCAACACTGTCACGAGTGTGAATGACACACAGGTAAAACGTTGCGTAATGGACCAATTAGCAAACTGGTATCGAGTGACACACATCAACAAAGGCGTGGTGTTTCCGTTGGCTTAGTTTGGGCAACAGCCAAACCTTCACTTCCTCAGGTGTTCTTACCCATGTGTACACTCAGTTTGCATAGTTATCCCTGTTAGGACATTCCCCTCACCTCAGTCATTGTAGATAGCCGAACACAAGCCTTTACCCCAACCTTACCCATAACCAATTCATGCCTAACCCTAACCTAAATTAACCCCTTAACCATAGCCCTAACCACCATTTGGGCCAGTCTTTGATCCCCAGGAGGACTGCTGGTCCTAACAGGGTCAGTTTTTGTACAGAAACGGTCCCCAATAGGTAACAAAACTGTGTACACACACATATATACAAAAAACATCCTTTTGTTGGGTGTGACAGTATATTACACTAAAAAGCAGCACCTTTGTTCCTGCCTGTGTTCGGATTGCAGATAGATATTCCAGTGAAGTAATATTAGCTGTGTTCGAACATTTATTGTGTCTGTGTGTGTGTGTGTGTGTGTGTGTGTGTGTGTGTGTGTGTGTGTGTGTGTCTTTGTCTGTGTTAGTGTGTGTCTTTGTCTGTGTGTGTGTGTGTCTGTGTGTGTCTGTGTCTGTGTGTGTGTGTGTGTCTGTGTTAGTGTGTTGTGTTAGTGTGTGTGTGTGTGTGTGTGTCTGTGTTAGTGTGTGTGTGTGTGGTACTATACAAATGATTCGTTCATTAGTTACCACCTCACCTTTGTAGCTCATTGTTCTGGCACAATAAGAGCAGAGGGAGACTAAGGGAAATTACTGAAAAGGTTGAGCAACAGCAAGTGTGTACGTGTAACACATTCCGTATAGAAGGCTGAAAACGGCTTTCCTGTTGGAGCTTGTTTTTATGATGGGCATGGTGAAACACACACTCATGCAAAATATTCTCCCATTATTCCTCGCTGCTCAGTGAGTGCTAGTGCTTATCTAGCCTTTGATTAGTGAAGCTATTAAGTACTTACAGGCAAATGCATAACTTTGCGTGTATGTGTGGGGGGGTGGGGTGTCACCTTACATGAACTGCGTTGGTGCTACAAGGAACCCTTTGCAGATATTATAGATTTGGCTTCTCAAAGTATGATACAGCAATAGAAAAACAGAAAGAGCTATACTTTGTGTTTAGTGCTATTTAGCAAAGGTTGGCATGGAAACATGATAAACTAACCCTAATGATGTTCAGCTCAAAGCACCACTGTGCAGCCTCCCAGAGTGGCTAGTGTGACTCGAGACTCTTCTCTCGTTAAGGCTCTAAGAACAGTTACAGTAAATCAGTAAACAGCTTCTAGACACTTCTTTGCAACTGCAACTTTAATCTTGTTTATGTTTAAGTTACACTTTGCAGTTTCACACATTGATACCCTCAGACAGCAGATGGTAGATAATTGTTTTTCGGAAATCCGCTGTGGTATGTGCCTGAGAGAGGTTCAGACATGATGATGCTTTCAGTTTACTTTCAAACTTCAATGCCTTTCTGGAGATTTCCCAAGACTGACAATATCGACACTAGAGGTGAATGTGTACAAATATGTCAAATCTGATGATTTCATCTTCTGTTCTTTGAACATGATCACTAGATCACTCTTTGTTCTTTTTGAGTTAAATTTAGAGCAGATTTCCTGATCAAACAAGAGAAACATCCTCTGTGTTGTACAGGATCATTATTGTAGGTCAGTTATCATTTATCAAATTGAAGTTATCGAAGGAATGTTTCTAACAGAGAAGCATGTGAGTGGCTATCTTTTTGACCCTGTGTTGTTTTGCTCTGATGTGTTTTCTCAGCATGCTGCTGCACGCGGACACACAGCATCCATTACCAGTGGAATGACTGGCATGTTATTGCAGTGTTGTTAGTGAGACGCTGCACACTTGAAATCAGTGGTAGTGAGATGACATCACCATCAGAGATATTTTTTTTTCTCTTTTCTAGGGCACTGCCACCTAAACTGTGGCAGTTTGTGTCTTTTCCACATATCGCTGTTATTTTTTTTTTGTGCTCTGAAATTCTTTTGTTAAAATAACAGCATACCACTCTGTTCCTCCTGGGAGAAAATAAAGCTTTGTACTTCACTGGTTCACACAGGCAGTCCTTATAGCCTCCGAAGAAGCCAGAAAGCAATAAAGGAAAAGAGAAAAATTAGACTAATTTTGGACAGCCACAACTGTCAAGTGTCAGTCAGTGTGATTTCATTTAGATTAAGTGAAACAATAGTGTTAAAGGTACTTATCAATTAAAGTCAATTTTCAGCCAGAGATCACAATAATGCAAATGATGCATTCAAAGATGTCATTATATATTAAATATATTATATTTAAAATACATTTTACACAAGTACGCTCATGCCAAATAAACTTGTTTCCCAGAATTGGTCGATATTAGCAAAAAAAGTGTTTGGTCCTTTTGTAAAACAAAGTTTACTATGACATAGTGCAGAGATATCAGGAGAAGGCATGTAATGAAAACTCAATAAATTGCAGATACCTCTACAATTTTGAATTGTATTTGTGTCACTGCTAAATTATAATTTTGAAGTGGAAGCTGATTATTAAAATCTGATCTGTTTGCAAGCATAGTCTTACTCCTGTACTTTAATAATACTTTCAATCACCTATTGGCACTTAAGTTATTCAGTATTTGACTTGCAACTTATGTCAACTGACTCCAGATTTTGCTCAAAGTAACTTTATACTGACACATAAACAATCTGTGGACATTTCTTGCAAAGCAACACGTTGGTTTTTCACCCTTCCCAAATCCTCAATCACATCACAGCATGTGGCTGCCAATCACAGGAGATGAACGCTCAATCAAAACGTAACAAGAATGGCTTCCTTGGGCTCTATACTTTCCTTTTTAAATTTCTTAAAAAAACTCAAGTATAGCTTTAAAGCTTCAACAATCAGTATATACTGTATAATAGGAGTGTTGTAGCTTCTTTTGGCTCATTGTTTCATTGTTGGTACATTTACTTTTTTGGTTCAGTCTGTGTTCTCAACAACCTGGTTTCCAGCTGCAGCTGGAAGCTTTTTTGCAGCAAAACTGATGAACATAGTGGAACATTAGCAGCTACAGAGTAAAATCTTACCTTCAGGAGTTGGTGGATATCTAATCTCTATAAACAGCATATAAATGCAGAATCTGTAGGCAAGGGACCAAGATTTGGCATCAGAAGCATTCTAGTTTGTAATCTGAGTAGTATTGACCAATCACAATTGAGTGGGCTTTGATTGCCTGCAGGTAAATAGTCCACGTGGAGAGCCAAAGAGGCGGAAAGCATTGGCCAAAATGCAATCTCTGAACCCATCAGCTATCATTTGATGGCGAGTTACATTTGTATTATCTTTTTTAAAAGTGTATCTGCATTCATGTGCAAATATCTGTTTATAGAGATTAGCCAAAGTGTGTCTTTCTCGCATATCAAGCTGCTAATCGGACTGCAGAGGAAGCCTTGGCATCCGTTTCCGTTATCTGGATATTCAGTGGTTACACCAGATGCCCTGGAATATTGGTCGCGGACCCCAGCGAAGCTAAATCTCTGTCAGATGATAGACCTTAGACCTTTGACCTTATTGGTGCAAAGCCTACTGTCAGCTGACATTTTAATATAGACCATATTCAATTTTGTCTGCATCATCATATCACAGTGTTTTTGCTGTTTTTCAGGCAGTGGGTAATGGGTGCCATGGAAGTAAAGCAACATCATACATCTTAATGAGGAGTACAATACCAACTTTTTATAAATGCACACAGGAACAGGAACGGGTGATTAACACCTGAAAACGTAAATCGTATTTTAAAATAACTGTGATAAATATAACGATACCTCCTTCTCTCCTCTTTTGGCTCCTCTACTCCTCACTTCCTCCCCAGTCTCTCCACCCTCCCTCTTCTCCACTCTCACCAAATTACCCAGCTGTCTTTGCAGGGCCGACAGGCAGCCGTTAATTAGCCAATCTCACGCTCCGTTAGCCGGCCGGGGAGACAGAACGAGGTAGAGAAAGAATAGACGGCGAGATGGAGAGAGAGGGAGAGAAGGTGGGAGTGAATGGGGGGAAAAGTGGAGAGAGCGAAACAGATTGTTAAAGTGAGCAAGAGTGGAAGAGAGTGAATAGAGGAGGCAGTAAATGGAGGAAGAGTGGTTCGAGAACAGCATGCAAAGTTTCCTAAAAAGAGGGACGAGGAGGAGAGAAAAAGGAGAGGTAGGCAGTGAATGCTACCAAAGTGGCGAGAGAAAGAATGGGAAGAGTGGTTGTGTAGAGAGGGGTGAGAGGGATGAAGAGAGACGGGCAGTTAAGAATATGAAGTGGTGAGGTGATCAGATCGGATTCTCACTCTGTCTGTCCAGCAATAGAGGTTGATCCTTTTGGAAAAACGGATTACTCCCATCCTGATGATGAATATCACAGGGTTCTGCTCCAAAATCAGCAGGATCTAAGGTTGATAATGTTGGTTGTTTTGTCCGTCTGTCCGTGCAACAGGGCCAGATTTCACTAAGAAACTATTGTTTTCAACATCCGCTGAACTTTCCTGTAGCATCATAAGTAGACCAAAATCTCTATCCAAATCTGTTCCCCAATATTAGCTTTTTACTTGCTTTTATGCTTCAAAAATGTTTTCTATTTTCCAGTTATGGGGAATAAACAGTTAAAATAACACAGCTCTCTCTGTTATTGCTTCACCCCATTTCAGATCTCCAAATGCACAGAGACATGAGAAGACAGATAAAAATTTCATGCGACTTATTCGGTAGTCATTTATTCATTTGTTGTCAAAAAATCCTTTTCAGTATTCAAGAGCCTCGAGATGACTGCAAAAAATCAAATCTACCACTTCAGGTGTTCAACAGAAGTAGAAGAAAAGTCTTGACTCAAAACATCAAACACCGTCTCACTCTGGATATTTATACTGTAGTAAAAAAAAAAACAGAGCAAATGGTAGCTAACCACACATAAAGACCAAGCTGGAAAAGGGGTGTAAGAGCAGGGAACGAGTGGAAGAGGAGAGGAGAGGAAAGGATAGGGTGACAGTAAAACTCAAATTGAAATTGTTGAGCAGATAGTCCTGAACAGCAGAGCAGTGCCATCGTTTTCACTCCATTAGGTCCTCCAGTTAAACAGAAATGGGAGCTGAGATGCAGCTTTAAAGGAACCCTCAGAAATGGCAGATTTCAGTGTGATCAGACTAGGAAGTGTTCAACAGAAGTTTTCCATGCACAATGATGAAACATGACCACACTCTGGGTTTCTTCTGTTTAGTGAAAGTCAATGCAGACATTAAACAGGAGGAACGCCATGAGTGTCACAAGGTGCAAGGACAGGCTTTGACTGATGTTTTCTTTTCATAATGTAAAATGTTAATAATGTAGATAATATTTAATTCTACAGTTGAGATAATGTTAATGAATACTTGGGTACTGTCCACACCAAAAACCCTGCATTTGTTTTCACGAGTTGTTTCAAGAACCTGTAGGACGATGACCTAGGATCCAGGAAGGCCGGTTTAAGTAATACATCCATGATTTCAAGGCTTAGTAGACATTGAAACACTCAGTATGTGTCATACAATAAAGTTTTCATGGGCTTTTCATAGGGCTAAGGATAGCCCTGGGCTAAGAGATGTTCCTAGAATAACTCCCTTTTCACACACTCACTCCAGGGAATTACAATTCACACAATTCACTAACCCTAACCCTACTAGCCCAGGGTTAAATGTCTGTTATAACACACAACTAATGTTTGCATTCTGTTTACTTTAGCGAGACAACCCCACAAACTTGAGACTATTGGTTTTAGAGTGTTCCAGTATGAAAGTTTTTTTAGCCTGGGGCTAACAGCTCCCTTAGCCTGGGGCTAAGAATGTTCGAAGCATTGTTTTAGCCCTGGGCTAGGTGCAGTGTAAAAAGCCCAGTAATAATAATTTGATCCTCGAAGCCATAAAACGACCCTGTCCCTGCTGCTTAAGAGTAATGTATCAGCAATGTGCGTACAATAGTATCTAGTTTAGAGATTATTTCATTTCAATATCTTGTTAAGAGTTATTGGGAGTAAAATAGCTAAGATAACTGTGTGGAAGTTTGAGTGCCACATTACGTTGGCTCGCAGTGGAAACATTCAAAATACAAATCAACATTTTATTACATTGGTACAATAGCAATACCAATATGACACAATCAGTTACTGTTTATTGTTGAGAGGATCCCCATTAGCTGATGCAGTTATAATCTGTATCTACAGTGTATTTGTTGTGAAACTGAAATGTATTTGACTTTATTTGGTAAAAAGTTCCATTCTGGAGATCCTCTGTATGTTATCTTTAAAGTAACTTGTTTTAGGTCCTGGAAGACATAATTGGCCATTCTTGGCATTCTTAGCATGCTTTTGGCTTGTGTATTTAAGCTGAGCCAAACACAAATTCAGGTTCAATCATTACATGAAGCAGTGCTGATGAATTGCTTTGTGCTCCTGAGAATTAAAATACATAATACAATTCCACATATGCCAAAAATAACTAGTGCTTTGATTCATCATTGCACACTGGAAAAGACAACATTTGAACTCTCTACTGCAACCCATGCCAATGAGATTCTCTTTGGTAGTCTTTACATCCTGCTAAGAATAAAATTCATTTTTAAGATTGCAAATACTTGGTTTGATATCTTTAAATGTCAACATTTAGCCACTAAAATCCAAAAATATAGGCCTAATGAAATATGTTACACCACATCAGTGTAACTCAGTGGTCATGTATTCAGAAGGCATCTGCAAGCAAAACACACCAAATATGAAGTAAAATTTGCATTCATTTACTGGAGGTCTTATTAAGCATGCAGCAAGTAACGAGGGAAACTTTGCTTCCCAGTGGCTTTGTTTCTGTGAGGCTAAATAGTGTTTTTATAGTGTTTAGTATTCCACTCTACCAGTGCTGTCCTGCTTTATGGAGCAGAGAACACACACAGTTTCATTAGAAGCACTGGTGGTAATTGTCAGTCTTGTGTGTGTGTGTGTGTGTGTGTGTGTGTGTGTGTGTGTGTGTGTGTGTGTGTGTGTGTGTGTGTGTGTGTGTGTGTGTGTGTGTGTGTGTGTGTGTGTGTGTGTGTGTGTGTGTGTGTGTGTGTGTGTGTGTGTGTGTCAGTCAGGCAGTTTTACGCCTTGGAGTCTCCTCAAGGGATTAATCCAGAGAAATCCAATCAGACTGTCTTCATTTCCACAGACAGCCATTTTAGTTTTATTAGCTCAGACAGGAGCCAGATATTCTATTAGAGATTCACTGTAGTTCCTCTTCTGCCACCGCCCCTCCAACACCCCCACCCTGCTCATTATACAGGCAAGAGTGCAACACATTGGTAGCTCGCCATCATTTTTTTTTTTTCTTTTTAAACCAGAGTTGGGAAAAACCTATCTTGATGGGCTGCCTCCCCAAAATCTCTGAGAACGCTTCGTCTTTTGTGCATCTTGTTAGTCTCGATGCAGTGAATCATAACAATTTGATAACTGCGCACATGTAGGGACCACTGACAGTATTTAATTAGTGGACAGAACTTCCAGGTCATGGAAGTGTCTTAAACTTGCATTATTTCTAATGGCCAGCAGCTTCATGGGAGAAATGAGAAATGACTCTTCTTCTCACTTGATTTATTAGCTCAGTAAACCGTTTCCTAATGAGTTTATGGTCTCAGTCACTAGTTTCACGTCTTCTTCCATACAGCATGATGTTCAAACTAGGCAATGCTGATCAGATACTACTTCAGAAACAAATTTTAGTGTACTGTTTATCTGTAATGGACCAGGCTTCAGTGGAGTCGAAACCGAGCACAGCCCATGAGCACAGGCCAACTCGCATAATGTCACCACTGCTGGCTGCAAAAAACAAAACAACATGGCGACGACCATAATGCCAAACTTGAGGCTTCAAAGCAGTACTCCACAAACCAATGGGTGACATCACGATAGGTTCACACTTGGTAAAAACTCAATCATTGTTTGAAAATCACTGTTTTCAAGCATACTGAGGCCTTTTAGGTTGGGATGTTAGGTGTCATATTGGGGACCAATGATTGCTTGTGATTATCCTACAAATAATGTGTGCATTTTTGATATTGTTTACATGCACAGAAACTATGGAAATGTTATATGCACTTACTTATCTAGCAACATATACAAGGTCCTTTCTGTTCACTCTGCATATACAGTAAGGCTGTGTAAACAGAGCCTATTGCTTATCAAGTGCATGCAGGGATGGGAGTCAGTGAGTTCAGGAGTTCAAGTAGGGGGGCAGAAAGATCTGTATTGGGGCACTCCAAGAGTCTGCGTTCAGCAGAGGAACAGCTGTGGGCAAGAAGCCATGCGTCAGCCTGCTGGTGGAGGATCAGATACTCCTATAGCACCTCCCACGAGGAGGGGGCGAGGGTGTCACTGGTGATACTACGTCCTCTCTAAAGACAAAGCTTGAGATGTGTTCATATTGGCGAGTGCCTCTCACTGTCGATTTAATGGCTATGTGATAAACAAAATAATCTCCTCAGTCACTAAGTATTTTCAAATCCCTTTCCCCCCCCTCCATCCCTCTTCACATTCTCCATCCTCTCTGCCATCAAGAACAAAGAAAGTAAAGGATGGAGGCTAACTGTGAGAAAGCAGAGGCTTTCTAATTATAGCTCCGTTCCTCGAATATGGGTGCCGCCGCTGAAACAAGCAACTGGAGTTCATGCGTCAGTCCTGCGGAATTATGCAAAATGTGTCTTTGATCATCAACAGCGGTGTCAGACAGTAACCTGGTGTTATCAGAACGTCACAGAAACGCATACCTTTTGACTGTCAGCTAGGCAGTTCTTAAATGATGTGATTGCATAAGAATATAGTCAGTGATTATAAAAGGGATTAAAATAGTTTTCATACATCCTGTCTTCAGAAAACATCTCTGTTCAAGTAGATATATTTCAATGTGTTGCCATTGCAATAATGGAAGTTATTTTACTTGTAGACAAATATTTAAATGAAAATACAACTTTTGAATATAATATTCATAGGTATGTTTTCATTAGTGTATAATCACCTGAAAAAAGTGTTTTTGTAACCTTAGAATGAGCCATTTTATCTATATAAGGAGCAGGTTCTCTTTTACGAAGGCCGCCATGTTGATCCACTATGTTTCTACAGTAGCCTAGAACAAACAAACCAAATGGTGCCTCTCAAGGTTAATTCACAGCCTTAATATTTCATTTCAGAATACTCAAGTGGACTTAGTTCACAGTTGTGTTCAAAACATGTCCTCTTTCACTTGGTTCCTTCTTTTGAACTTTTCCTGTTGTGATCCATCCCTTGCATTACTGGTGGGAGTTCAGGACGTGATTCTTACATCAGGTCACATTGAGTCCACACCCCAAGAGATCATCATTCTTATCGAACACAATCCTTCATCTTGCACATGAACTCAGTCAGTTTTTCTTTTCCTAAAGCATGGACCGATGGGAGTCCTGACTAATAGATGGCTCAGGTTTGGTTGCAGGCTCCTGACCGTCAAAAAGCCTTCACCCCGCCCAAGCAGACAGTCTCAATGGAGTATAGGCTTACTTTGAGGCAAGCCTCATATGTGGACAAGAAAACAGCTTGAAATACTTATTTTTACAAACGGTTTGTCAAAGTCAGAAGTCAAGCTTCCATGAGCAGTGAGGATGGCCCAGGGTACACTATCATACTATCATAGTAGCAAATCAACATGAACTCTTAATGTTTTTGCCATAAGTGTCAGATTACTCTTTTTCTCAATGAATCCTTTTAAAAGAAAAAAAGGGATGTCTTCAACCCAATGATATTCAATTTAGACTCACATAAAACAGTACTGATTAGTTAAATAAGACTTAAATTATTTATTATTTAAGTCCTCTTCATTCTTTCATTCAGTGTTGATTCTGGCAGCCCCAAAAGCGGTAACGTTTTTGTTTCATTGATTCCAAATGGGATTCCGACTAACTGGCATGCATTAACAACAACTATGAAGAAGTAATTTCTGTGTAAAGTCAGCTCACATTAGCCACCTTAAGCTACTTGGTTACACCAGACCGATAAGGCTGTAGCAATAAAACACCTGAGTGTAGTGATCTGAACAAGAGTGTTTTAAATTTTAGGATTTCAACTTTTCATTATGAACAAGTTTGAACCTTCAGATGTTCACGTGACAAACTGGTTCCTTAGTGTGTGTGTGTGTGTGTGTGTGTGTGTGTGTGTGTGGGTGGGGTCAGTCGACCCACTCACCCCTCACTTAGTGTCACCTCCTGTTTCCTCCTCTTTGGTCGGACGGAGCGCTTGGCTACTTGTCTTTGTGCTCCCTCTCCCCGCTGTCCAAATGCATCTTCATCACCACCATCATTCTCGTCACCGCCAATTTATTCAGTTTAGGACACTGTGGAGGGAGACTTAGAAAAGACAGCAGAACTTAAAATATCTCAGCTCCTCTATGCTCTGTCTTTGGCAGAAGGCATTCAAAAGTTCCTCTACCTTATTATAATGTTATTTCTGACTTAATCTCGGAACCCATCGGCTGTCATCTGATGACGATATAGCCTCTGGGGCAACAGCCAATGTTTTGGGTCTTCCGGTTTAGCCAATGGATATCCTCTTCCTTGCACCAGTCATTATTTACAGTCCGATTAGCAACGTGAGACACCAGAATGGAGTTGGAGCCAAGAGACGACATCTACGATCGGACTGTTTCGCAACTTGCCAGGGTACACTGAATAACTGTTTAAATTGTCATCACATGATAGCCGAGTTATTTTACTTCCAGAGCTGTGCCAGCAGTGCCTGCATGTCACGCATTGCGGGCAAGCTTCTAATGCCCTCACCCAGTGAGCAAGATAAGTTAGCTGCTGGGTGCTAATCATGGCTTTCTTAAACCATAATCAGTCGTGTGGCTAAAAATTTAAAGTCTGACCTCAGAAAAACTTTAATGCTAATGGAGTGTCCAAAATGACAAACCCGAGGGCTCTTAATGAGAGATGTATTTTATCATCACCCTTGCAAGGAAGTGTACAAATGAGTTCCATTGGGTCAAAACATCAAAATAAGTTACTGATATGTTTTCATTAATTAAAAAGTATATTGAGACCCCTGCTTTATTACAGCTTCTGAGTTAAAACCATGTGTTCCTATTCTGCCTTTCTGCATTTGGCGTTCATCCTCTGTGTCCCAAATGGTGCTTTAGAGATTCATGACCTATCAATTAGTTGGTTCATCTTGATTAGGCGAGCTGAGTAAATTAGCTCTCAGTTCATATCAGTAGATTCCTCATAAGGACCTTCGGTGTTAATACCACAACTAGACAAAAAATATACAGAAAGGTCGGAGACCCCTGCACTAGAGAAAAGCACACAACCAACCACAGCATATTTCATGCAAAACCAAAGATGATTTTTGTGCTATTAAAGGTCACCAAAATCATCCTCTTGAGACCATGAATATCTACTGCAGGTTTTGCTGCTAGGAAGATAACTGCTTCAGAGTCTGGGCTTGGACTGTCACATGGGGGACCAATGATCAATATTAAGACCAGGGGACGCTGAACTAAAACCATAGCCAGTGTTATTACTACTGCCGCTCATACTACTACTGATTTTTAATGATGTAGCACTTGAATATTAAAACCATTAGGGAAGAGAGCGAGAGAGAAATTGAGATGTGATTCATTACTCTGCTCTGGGTGAGTTCACTCTTCTCCTCCTCTCCTCAGTCTTTCTCTTCATTACATTCGCTCCATTCTTTCTTCCTGCTCATTTCTCCATCTCTCATTCCTTTCCCTTTTTCGATCATAATTGTTTTTCATCATCATTTGTCTTTTTTTTTTCTCCATGTTGTCGCAAATGTTTCTTTATTTTTTTCATCTGTATCCCCTATTTGTCTCCTAAATGACAGAGGATGACTAAGACTCCATGGGGTTTTTATTGTGCTTTCTTTGTGTGTGTGTGTGTGTGTGTGTGTGTGTGTGTGTGTGTGTGCGTGTGTGTGTGCGTGTGCGTGTGCGTGTGCGCGTGTGTGTGTAGGAGGTACAGTGCTAATAGTCCCTCTCTCTCTGACAGACTAATGACTAGTTTGTGCTTCTCTGTCTGTCTCTCTCGCTGCCTGTCTCTCTTTCTCTCTCTTTCTTTACGTCTTGCTCTTGAAAAATAATTAGCTCGCTCGCCCCCTTTCCAAAGATTACATCTATTATCACAAATTCTCTCTTGTCCCTGTTTTCTTTCTTTTGTCATCACTATCCTCCTTTTTATGTTGCGTGTCCATCTCTCTGTCTTTTTTATCTTTCTCCTTACCGTGGGAGAAGGAACAGCAGAGCCTGTGTGTGTGTGTGTGTGTGTGTGTTTTAATGTGGTGATAATGGAGCTGTTATGTTGGACTGATTTTCCCCAGTTTTCTTCCTTTGTTCTGTAGTTATCATAGTGAAATTAGGGCTGCGTTGTACATCCAAAAATAACACTCTCTTCCTCGATTCCGGTAATGTAATAAGTACAGCACCACGTCTGTGTAAATACTAGACTTGAGGTATGGTATATGGTGCTGATAATCACATGAGAAACCCTTTTAATGCAACATAAATCATTCTGTATAAGCTGTGTTAATGTTTTGATCGTTAAAAGTCATTTATTTAGCGTCGGTGACGGCTCATGTGAGTCATCAAAACCTCTTGAATTCAGAACCGACTGCCTCGTTTTGGCAATATATGGAAACATTTACAACAGTTAAACATTAGTATTTGCAGGCAGGCTATAAACTAAAGTAAATGTTAGGTAAAGCATGAAACGCTTGAACCTTCTGAAACATTGCTTCTTCCTGGAAAACAGCAAGGAAACTTAAATGGGCTCTGTAAAGTAGGCCTGTATTCATCTTTGGATACTCTTTGGACAATTGGAAATGGAAATGTGAGAAGAAGCACGGCAACCAGGGACAAACTGTTAGCCTTGCTCTATCAAAAGTAGAAAAAATACGTGTTTGACCAACACGTACACATGACCCATCTTGTTTACACATTGGTTTAGCTCATGTAACTGTTGTTGTAATGTTGAAATACAAATGTTAAAAGACTTTGATTTAAAGGTAGTTGGAGCCGTTTCCTGGCAAAATGTTTCCTTGCTTTACTTAAATCTGTCTGTCTGTCTGTCTCTCTCAGATGACCTGGCGTACGAGGTGCGTTGGCTTTTCACCCGGCTGCGCGGTGGCGAGACAACGACCCAGGTGGCAAGCGTGGACCGCTTCGGCGTTGTGAGGAAAGACGCCCGTAACTCATCCAGTGACATCTCAATAGAGCGCAAAGACACACACATCTACCTGCTGAACATTCACGGCACTCAGGACAGGTGTGTGTGTGTGTGTGTGTGTGTGTGTGTGTGTGTGTGTGTGTGTGTGTGTGTGTGTGTGTGTGTGTGTGTGTGTGTGTGTGTGTGTGTGTGTGTGTGTGTGTGTGTGTGTGTGTGTGTGGTTTTGACCTTTTGTGAACTAATAATTTGACTGTTTCACCCCTGCTGGCCAGAAGATTTACACTGTAGTATTGTTATAACAGCTACAGCGTCTTACTGTGTGTGTTTTGTGGTTTCCAGTGACAGTGGGGAGTATCACTGCATTGCCACTCCCTGGTACCTGTCAGCCTCAACAGGAGCCTGGACTGAAGCTGGAGAGCTGACATCATCTCGAGTCTTCCTCACAGTCCGGTTTGCTGGTGAGGAGTGTGTGCTGGACTTCCTACATGCCCATGTCCACACTAATGCAGTTAAATCTGAAATTTGCTCAATTTTGTTTCAGCATTGTAATTCTTTATTGTCAGATGACTGTAGTCTGGAGAGTGATTTTGCAAAAAAAAAAAAAAAAAGATAGAAACAGAGACATTAGTCTGGACATGGCACGTTATAGTATTTCAGCATGCACATATATGAACATGAAATGCAAAATAATTGAATTAACTCTTTTTTTTATATTATTTGCTTCCATTAAACACCAAATCTCTCTTCGTCTCATCTTCTGCAGTGTGGGATTCCCTAAAGTTGCCTCTCTTATATGGTGTTGCAGCCTCAATAGGTAATGTAACCATCACACACTCACAAGTAAAAGTAACAATGTACATACTGTTGATGTTGTATTATCAGTTAGCTTAAGCCTGTGTTTTTATTGTTCATATGTTATCTAGATATACACTGTTCCAACAATCACAAACTCTGCTTTGGTTGAAATAAAACCTGAATCCACTGACGTAGATGATAAAAACAGGAGTCTCAGTCGCTCTACTGAGCTGTACGAAGTGTGTCATTCTCTGCTCAGGATGTTTACATGGCTAATAGTTGTTTGCTGCTATAATAATGTATACATCTCATATATATATATATATATATATATATATATATATATATATATATATATATATATATATATATATATATATATATATATATATATATATATATATATATATTTGCCAGTTGCTGACGAGTCTGATTCAACATTCCTACATGTCTGACAATGGGAGAACAGCTTTTTTGTAATGCTATAGACGTGTGTGTATGTGTAGACATTTTGTAAACAATAGCACAACTGAAGCCATCAACATCTGGTTTGTTGCTGTTGCCACGGGGAATGACACATTATTATAGCCTATTTTTGTGAGCTCTAACTTACTGAAATGTTGAGGTAGCACAAACACAATTATTGACATTTTAAATGCTGTTTTCAGCCAAGAGCAGCTGAAAATGGCTAAAAGTAAGGTTGTTGTTTTTTGTTCTCTTGGCTCCCTGATGCTCGCTGTCAGTGTGGACATCTTCACTGAAACTGCTGGCTGATAGACTAGAGAGTTTGTGCTGCTCTTCTCTTGACTCGCTGACAGAGCTGCGCTCATGCTTATTTAGGAGACGTGGCTGACAGCTGGCAATGCCAGGGCACAGTGGATTTGAATAAGACAAAAACCTGAATTTGATCAGACTTAATATTGTCAATAACAAGCTGTAAACTATGACTTAATTGGCACTGCTACTGATCTTGTAAAAGGGCTGGCTTAATATGAATAGCGGAAATCTTAGTTTATGGGCATCTGTTGTGTCAGTAGGGGATGGAGTAGAGCTGGTAGCCGTAATTGCCACAGTAGTGGCCCTTTTTTTAGCCATTTAGCACCAGATGCTAACTCGCAGCATCTCGGAGCCACTCAGAATAAAGATGAGATTGTCTCTGAGCTGAGATGGGATCAGGAGTGGTGGGGTCTGGAGCGTGCAGTTGTAGTTAGAGGTTTATAAAAAAGCTTTATGCCATGGTCTGGGTGAATACTCAATTCTGATTGGCTGCTGGGTGTCCATTAATTCCTGAAACTGTCTGTTTATCGTTCTAAATGAATGCACTGAATAAAAATCTGAAACACGTCTCAACACTAAAGGTTCGTAGCTGAGCCAAAGCGCTCTAGGAGCAGAAGGAACTAGAAATATCTCCCATTGCCAAGTCATATCTAAGGTTCATCCTATTTACTGGAGTAGTAACGTTTCCATTGCATGAGAACCTTGTGGGATGCAATGAATATTCCAGGTATTCATCAATTGGCAGCCTCCATGGCTGGCAAATGACAACATGGAATTGACAAAAACTGCAGTTCCTCAAACGACCACTTGGAGCTTCACAATGTCTATTCAGAAACCGATTTTGATTGCAAAACACAAGTGACCATGGTATTAGTGCAATAATGCCCTCGAGGTGTCGTCCATTAATTCCTGATAATGCGCACGTCGTCAGGCTTTATTCCTTACATACCTGCCTGATGTAGACCTACAGACCCTGCCACAGGAAAGTCCCTTACACATTCCTGTTTGTGTTTCTTCTTGTGCCATCCAGTCCCGTGTGAATTACGTTTTAGCAGCCACAAGGTTTGTTTTTGTCCAATCAATCATATTGTGTCTCCTCCATTTTTAACCCCGTCATGTATCTCCAGGTGTGGGCCTCTTCTCTCTGGTCCTGGGTCTGGTTTGCGCCCAGTGCTGCTGCCGCAACACCACGCACACTCCACGCTCACGCAACAAACTGATGGACCTGGAGATGGACTGACAAACAGCTTCCCCCGCACCCACACACTGCAGCGCTCACAGGAAACACCTCACACACAACAGACACACGCCCATAGACGATTTCTGGGACACCCAGCTCTTTCCAGGTGACGGACGTTGGGAGTAAAATGACGTATCGCTTTGGAAACGCAAGCTAGTCGATCACAGCGCTTCAAGAGGTGCCCGGGGTTTCTCAGCTCTGCAGTGGTGGAGCAGGGGACTTTTTTTTCATGGGGGAAATAGCCTTTGAGACTTCAATTTACTCTGAAGATCCATTGAAATCTGTGGCGCTTCCAGTGATTTTTACACAGATTTATTTGCTCCCTGTTAATGCCATAGCACTACCAGAAACTCTGAAGAATCCAGAGTTATGTTTTTTAGGAACAGGAGGCTTCTGAGACATCACTGCCACATGGGAATAAAGGACAGATCTGCTGCCTCTGTAACCACCAGGGATAACTAATGAAGCGCCCAGACTGGACTACAATTGTTTTTCTTCTGATGCCATGGCTCGCTGCAAAGCACAACCACTCTGTTGTCGATAGTAATTGAGTCTCTCTGAGTAACGGCACACCAGCACAACAACGAAAAGTTCTAGGAGTGGTTGGGGTCTGGTTGAACATTGTGTCTGCACCTCGGCAAATCCCTGTTAAGTCACACAGCTAATGTTATTTTGCATTTGCAGAGTGTCGGTTTAGGCAGCCTGAGCCTTATTTAGAGTGTTCACACCGGCAGCAGAAGTCCTAGAGAAAGAAAGTGCTCCGCGTGCTTTCCACACGAGAGGTATTGCACTAGAACTACCACCCCAGAGTATTCCTACCTTAACAAAAGGACAAAATTTACCTTTATTCTCAACTCTAGTTTTATTAAAATTGAGAGATTTTAAAAATGAGAGACATTTTTAAGCTTTACAAGGAGATATGCAGTTTGTTTGTGTGTGAGATACTGTACGTGGTGCCAATATTTGAACTAACGGACGTGTGCTTGGTTCTATATCGCCAGATCAACACTTGAACAGCCACTTAAAGTGGTGACAGCAAGCACTCTTCTTTTTCTAAATATTCAGAAATGTATCCAGCTGTTATTTTAGTGTGTGTTACCGTGCGAGTGCTGTGCTACAGTGTGTGAGACAAAGAGTTGTACTGAGCATGTACTGTTTTAATGATGACCGACTGATGTCGTTCCTGAGCAACACAAAGCCTTTTCCAGGGTTACATTTTGATGACATCAAACAACCAGATTTTTTTTTAAACCTAGCTCTCACTCCACTAATGTAGACTCTCATGTGTTCACGCTGCAAGCAACATGACTGTTTATAAAAGAGTGTGGGCGGTGCAAGAAAGTCAATTACTTCCACGGTTTGCAGCTGCGATGTTTTGAACAGGGAAATCATGCATGTTTCTCAGTTTCAGTTTTGCTTTTGAAAGGAATAGTCAAACATTTTGGGAAATACCTTTTATTTTCTTTATTTTCTTTAGCCTAGCTTAGCATAAAGACTGGAAGCAAAGGGAAACAGCGGGTCTGGTTCTGTCCAAAGCGAATAAAAAAATGCCTATCAGTACCTCTAAACTAATTAACATGTTGCAAAATGGCGTTCAAACAGACATGATTTGCCAGGGAAGTTTGTGAGCTGAAGCGCAAGCGAGCATTTCAATTTAGTTGGGTGGCGAAACTCCAACTATGTGTTGTGTAGTTTGTCGCAAGTTTGAGAGCAGGGCGAATAAAACGGGATCGTCCCAAAAGCGTTGCGGGAGCGTCATAAGAGCCACCAACATCTTACATCTTACTCGCCAAGTTTAAAAAAACATTAACTTTGAACCCCAAAATGATCGTTTTTCCATTACTGTTTGTGTACAGAATAAACAAACAGGATACGATGCGTAAGTTAGCGCTCATTAGAGGTGCTTGGAGGCTAGCTGTTTCTCCGCGCTTACAGTTTTTATGCTAAGCTAACCATGCTCTGACTCCAGCTTTGTACTAACACACAGACATGAGATTGACGTCAATCTAACTCTCAAAGAGAACGCAAATAAGTTCATTCCCCAAAAGGTTTAACTGTTCCTTTAAACGTCACATGACTTCAGTGAGTCCAAGGGGCAGTCTAACGTTTTGGGAAATCCTCATTTGCCATCTTACCCAGACTCAGAGGAGACTGTTGATATCAGTTCCATCTCCGTATTCGTGGTTAGCCTAGCCCCATCAAACATTAAACAATTAGCCTTGAAAGAAATGATGTACACATTTTTACTGAAGCCATATAAAGCCTTATAGGAATCCCTCCTCTCACTTCCACTCATTTTACATCACGCAACATGTGCCATCACGTTTGGTTGAGCTAAGTATACTGTATTTCTCAAAATGTCAAACTGTTCCTTAGGCATTGCTAAGTAACCTTTCAGTCCAGTGTCAGAGATTTCGACCCCCAGATACAACCCTTTCCCAAATCCCTAGAGTTTTTTTATCTCTGCTTATCAGAGAAACGTTGTAAAAACCAGTTTACCTTGCTCTCAACAGACCAAACTGAAAATCATATGTGTAGGACAAAAACATCACCTGCCCAGCTTGTATCAGCTGACATCTGTTGAGTCTCTGTGGTGTTTTTTATAAATGAATGAATTGTGACTGTCGTGTCATGTAGACTGCAGTGTGAACACACACTCACAGTTGCAGCAACAACACACACAAAGTGGAGAAGTTTCTGTCTAGACCCAGCAGGTCCCAGGCAGACCTGTTGGGTTTGTAATAGGATGTGCCAGGCTGTGTTTTAAATAGTTTTTAAAAGGTATTTTAAGCAACTATCAGAAGTTTATGAGCAATACCAGGATACAGTCAGGTCACAGCTGATGTAAAGCTGCGCTCATCACACGTTTCACCTTCAGTCAGAGCTAAAATGTGCCAAGAGAAAGCTTATGACAGCTGATTGTTGATTGGATGTTTCATATTCAGACAATGTAGTATATTTGTTACTTTGGTTTTTCCGTTTCAAAATCAGAAAAATGAAGAAGAAAAAAACAAAACAAGTTCCTTCAAAGTTTCTTTGTTTTATTTGTGTGTGTTGTTTTGTTGGTGCTGCTCTTCTCCGGGTATCCTCAGGGTGCGCTGCCCCGAACACTTCTTTGCTTCATTTGGACCCAGACCCACCTCCGGAGCTGGACCGGTACCTGCTACCGGTGACAGTCCCCATGCCTCTGAAACCAAGTAGCCCTGGCTGCATTGATCATTTTTCCAAGCACAGTGTGTCAGGAAGGATAACTCTGCAGCAGGCCCTCCCTGCAGCCTCTGAGCCCAGAGACACGCTGGCTGCTCTGGAGGAGAGACCCTGAGCAGCAGTAGGTGTGTGTAGAGAGGCAGCCAACCCACCCTGCGGACACCCGGAGAGGGGCAGCACAAACAAATTAACACCCAAAAAAAAAGTCTTTTTTTAAAACAGAAAATGGAAAAACCAAAGAACAACAAACACTACATGGATTTATCTATCACCCCCTCAGCTCAGACTGGGTGGTACAGAACCTCAGATTTGGCCTTGTCAGAATGCAATGCCCAAATACTCTAGGGGTTTATTTCATAGTTGCAGAAATGTACAACACATAAACAATTTTAACCAAATTTGAGTGCAGTTAGCTGAAAGTTTCATCAAGTAAAAGAAAAACTCAGATAGCAGAGGGTCTGTAGATAAGTGCTGCTGTTCTGTTTCTTCAGTCAGGTTGAGCGTAGACTCCGCTTTGAGCACAGAGCTCCACAGGTGTGTGTTTCTCCCTGTGATAGTGCTGTTGCAGTATTGAAAATAGGTTTTGCCACTATCATTAACACGTACACACACACACACATGCACACACACATTGCTTGAGCTCACAGGTGAATAATAGGGCTCTGTGCCAAATGCTCTTAACAGTAATCAACACACATAAGTAGCATTGATACATACCACTGAATACGTCACTGCAAGACTTCCCCAGTGTCCTTTTGTTTTGTCATTTTATTGCAATGATTATGATGAATCATGATGTTTTTTAAATAAATAGATTTGTAAGATGTATTCATTTTGTAAATGAATTTATATGTTCTCTTTTATTGTTTTGCTTTTCTTTTTTTTTTTTTTAGTCAATGATGATGGCAGTTTTTGATATTATAACAAGCAAGCAAAGCAAATGACTGTCAGAGTTGTAACTGATTATTACTGCTCAGACAAACCAACAGAAACAGTCCAGGTGCGGTCATCCCTCTTTATGTAACAAAGAAATTATTTCACACAAGAATAGACAAAAGATTTTAACTCCCACAACTTGTTTGCATTTCTGTTTGTGTAAAATGTTTTAAAGAGATATCCAGTGTTAGTTGGTGAGCTTTTTCTCTCAGAGAGAAAGCAAATAAGTGCTGTTCCCGAAATGTCAAATTGAAAATTAAATTTTTCCCACTTTTTCTATCAGGAAATATAAACTACAATCATGCTCTAGTTATTGTGCACATCTTTCTTCCAGGAGTACCTCATATTCCTGTATAGCCTTTGAACCATGACACATTATTTCACTGTTTTCCCAAAGCCCACGCAAAATTAGCAATTTATACCATCTGTCCCCTCGAGCCATCTTGCTGTTAGATTTACATTACACTCGGATAGTGAAAGCTAGCTTGCTAAGGTTTGCAGAGAGTCATCAGCAGCTCCTGCACACTCAATTGCTGTGTTCATCTGACATTTGAAAGGAGGTGGGCTGATGTTCATGGGTCCAGTTGATGGTGCTAAAATGACAGATGAGACCAACAATGTCGGCTCCTCAGCTGGTTGCTTGAAATGAGGTTCACACAGGGGAAAGCTCATGCAATGGTTGCTATTACTGCAGGGAAATGGAACTTTATTTATTTATTGTTCTTTGCTAATTGCAGTTTGGACCAGATAAGTACACAAGTCAAAGCTAACACCATGGGTATTTCGCACAGGCTTTATAAATAAACATACATCTTGGCAGTCCTGACTCCGCCAGCTCCCAGCTAATCAAAAAATGTCCAAACAGCCATTCCCTCAGTTATGCATAACTTTAAGCTTTGATAGGATTTAAACGGGTAAGTTATATAAAAACTCACCCCCGTACAGCTGTCAAGAACGGGGAAGTTGGAGACCAAACCCCTTTTTGAACCAGGCTGTAGACATGTTTATTTTTTCTGTAAAGTCAGGCATTTTATTATGCAGCCTTATGGAGATTGACTCGCTTTTGGAGCCAGCCTCAAGTGGCTGTTTGAGGATGTGCAGTTTTTGGCACTTCCACATTGGCTTAACTGTTTAGCCACGGTGGTGGTCACTGATGGTTCTACTGATGTCTGTACCACCAAACAGTAACATGAAGTTCAACACACAGAGCAGCAACAGGAGCTCTGATTGGCCAGCTGACTTTTTCTTGGTGTGGGGTTGGAGCTATTATTTATTAATGAATCAAGCAACTTACTTAAATAACTTAAATTAAAAGTATTAATTATTAATCTTTTTGCTACTTCGTTTTAAATGTCTTATTAAATCAATCAATTTATAAACCTTATTTTCATTTTGCATTAACATTCAACGCTATCATTTTCATGGGTGTAATTCAACACTGCAGC
Organism: Dicentrarchus labrax; assembly: GCF_905237075.1. NCBI lineage: Eukaryota > Metazoa > Chordata > Actinopteri > Moronidae > Dicentrarchus > Dicentrarchus labrax. The sequence continues at coordinate 14,089,164 of NW_026136716.1, forward strand.
CTACAAGGGGCGCTAACTGGGCTTCAGACCGGGACTCCTTCTGTTGCCACTCTGCTTCACCCAAAGCAACAATTATGTTTTTGTCCTACATATCTCTGCTGGTAAAGTTGATTTATTGTCTGAATATACCAATAGTTCTTTCATTGTGCCCTGGCTGGCCCACATTTGCCCTCTCTCTGTTGAAATGTGGCTGCTGAATTTTTCCAGAAGATCTGATGTGGTTGTGATCAGAGATCCTGCTCTGAGACTTGTGACAAATGTGGGCCAATTTGGTTTTCTTCTCCGTCTCTGGGCAAGCCATCAATCAGGTTTTTCTATGCTTCCAAACGTCTGAAAAAAAAAAAAAAAAAAAAAAAAAAAACAACTTCAAAAACTTCTAGCAGAATAAATGTTTTATAATTCAACATTGGACCGCGGCTATAGCTCTTCCCTCCATGTCTTCCTTACTGTGTCACCCATCCTCGTGTTAGTCTTACGGGATTTATTTTCTTTCTGTTTATATTCTTTCTCTCTCTCCCTCTCTTTATTTGCCACCATTCTCTTTTTCACTCCATCTCTCTGCTGTTCCCTCTCTATTTCTCTTTCATCGCATCTCTCTTCACTTCCCCTCCCTCATCACACCAATCTCTCTTTCGCTCCTGCTCTTCATTAGAAATGCAGATGAGTTGAAACCTCGATCGCTCTCCTGGGTTTTGATTTTACACCTCTTTAACAACAGCCTCTCCATCCAGCTCTCTCTCTCTTCCAATTTCTCTCTCTCTCTCTCTCTCTCTCTCTCTCTCTCTCTCTCTCTCTCTCTCTCATCTCCATCTCATAGACAGAAAAGAAAGATCCGGTGTCGATTGGCTCTGTCTACGGCTTTGCACTCGTTCTCTCTCAGGGTCCATTTGACCCAGTTTCCTCGTCCCTCTGTGTGTGTGTGTGTGTGTGTGTGTGTGTGTGTGTGTGTGTGTGTGTCCATGCCTCTCATGGATCATTTGGTTATGTGGCCTTGTCATAACTTAAACCACTGTCTTCCTTAATTGACTCAGTTGTGTGTGTGTGTGTGTGTGTGTGTGTGTGTGTGTGTGTGTGTGTGTGTGTGTGTGTGTGTGTGTGTGTGTGTGTGTGTGTGTGTGTGTGTGTGTGTGTGTGTGTGTGTGTGTGTGTGTGTGTGTGTGTGTGTGAGATAAAAAACCAGCACAGGATTATTTTTTATTTGGTTCTCGTACACTCCTGCTGTTATGGAGATGGCACATTTTGTAGTGTTACCCCCCGACTCCGACTTGAGCGTGTCACAGCTTGAGGGTTGCTCCACATAACAAAAAATTCAGACGGAAAAATTTAGCAGCGCATGGAGAGAAATAAGCAGCCTGTTCTCCCCAGAGTCCACCAGAGGCGACACGTTTTCTCCTCTTCATTGTAATCAACGCCGATGTTTACAGCAGCTCCAAACAGCCTCGGCTCCTTCGCACCACTCTGCTGTCTGTTAATGCTCTTGAGGCTGTTTCTTGCCCTTAAACACAGTAGTTTGGTATATTTCCTCTCTTTGCCAAAAGTACCATTTTTATTCCCCAAAACACGTGGATTGGATAGCAGAATATTTAGTTTAGTGCTTTCATTCAGATTTTATATCCCCATAAATCCAAAAGTTGTTGTTTCCTGATGTGTCAATTCTAAAGAAATTCATCCGATACTGGAAATTGAAGAGAGAATGCAACGCCCTAAGCAACCATAAGGAGTCACTATTGAAGTTACAAGTACATCAGTACATCATCCCTCTCTGGCTTCCCACCAGTGAACATTAAAATTAGTCTCCTGAGGACTGAACTGGAAAACCTTCTGAAAATGGTTTGTGTGACTAAAGATTCTATGTAGCCATGCTAACAGTGCGGCTCTAGAAATGGCAATGTCAGCTGGTTCACCACTTTGGTCCAGCTGTCTCCCTACAGGGGAAATGACAGTGCTACTTTCTTTGGCGTGTCTACAGCAGTGAAAGTAATGCATTACAAAGTTACAAAGTAATGCATTATTGTAACTCCACTACTTTTAGCAGTGCATAACAATGGACAGCATAGTACAGCACAGTAATACTATGTGATGATGGACGACTTCAACCCCAAACCCCAAGACACATCTTTCCAACACTGATGAGTCTGTGAGAGTTGGTTGGAGGCTGACTGAGCAGAGCGGTCGGCGAAGTCTCACCGACTGTGTCAGTGTGGCCGAGTGGCTCTTCATCAGCAGCGGGAGGTTCACTTCAATTAACTTCCAACTTTTCAGCGTGGAGAGGTGAAACAGCCGCTGTGCTACCTCACACCAATGCTTATTTCTTCTGTCCCCCCACAGGCGTTACTGCACCTTCCATTCTGGCTCTGGTCAGTTCACTCCTTACCCACAGTTTACCCACAATGCTCCACAGTGGCCCAGAGTCATGTGGAGCTACTGTGAAGTGTTAGGGATAATATACTGAAGTATTTATACAAATTAAGTCCACCCAGTCCTTTAGCTTTGCCTTGGATTATTACAGTTGGTTAAAGAATTTAAACCTGTGCGTGTGTGTGGGCTTGTTTTACTTGTGGGGTCCAACAATCGGGAGCCCACTATACATTTGAGGTCCAACAGCTTTGTGGGAAAATTGTTTCCCCAATTGTGAAAAAGCAGACTTTTTGACCAGTGGTTAGGGTTAGGCAAGTAGTGGTTAGCTGTAGGTTAAGTCTCCAGGAAATGAATGTCAGTCTGAAATATCTCAAGTGAAGTGTGTGTGTGTGTGTGTGTGTGTGTGTGTGTGTGTGTGTGTGTGTGTGTGTGTGTGTGTGTGTGTGTGTGTGTGTGTGTGTGTGTGTGTGTGTGTGTGTGTGTGTGTGTGTGTGTGTGTGTGTGTGTGTGTGTAAAGGTTCCGATTTCATAAGAGGTGTGTCTCTAGTCTGGCTTTCATCAACCAATTTCCAGAGTAACTAAACACACAAACAATGTCTCTGCAGTACGATGGATCATGTTCCTGTTTGGCAAGCCCGAGTTCGTAGCATCAGCCCTTCATCAGTTATTGCTGTAGGGGAAAAAGGGCCCCAGCACATATAGTAATCCTTCATAAGGACCTTAAATGTTTAGGGACAGGAAAGCAAATTCTGTTTATGACTCGTAGGAGTGGTGAAAAGTCACTTTACACTTTACTTCCATACTGTATTTAAATAAGTTTGAGGTACTTGTACTTATTTTTTTCCATTTTATGCTAACTTATTTTTTCCACATTTATTTTTGATTACTTTAGTTAATTGCAGTTTCAGATTAGTAATAGAAAATATAAACAACAAATAAATGATGATGTATTTTAAGTTAAGGAAAGATTATGGAACACAGGGGGGATACTTTATATACTGCTGGGTAACTTGTTATAAAGTAATCAACTGTTACCAGCTGCCACATTAAAGGTTGTATATGCAAAATGTACCTGCCAGTGGATGTCGCACTAGAACACCAGCATCTCAAAACCAACTTTTTTTAGTCTTTCACACAATCACCAACACTGTCTTGGTCAACATAAACCTTTAACTGGTGAATTAAGGGTTTGACTAAAACAGTTAGATGTGAAAATATTTGTGAAAAGGGCTTCATAAGCTAACTGTGCGTGTCAAAGTATGTCCACTAGAAGCACTTGTTTTTGCCACTGACAGGCTCTGATTGTTATTCTAAGTGTCTGTCAACATTATGGAAAGGATCCCTACAGAGATAGACCTTTTGTTTAACCAGAATATATATAATATCTCTTTCGCTTGCCACTAGACTCCATAGACGAAATAATTTTACATTGCATTTCATGTAACGCCATAACTTCAATCTGGTTGGATCGAAATAAATCATTAATTCTACGATGTAGATGGAAAACAGCAGTTTCAGTTGCTCTTCTCAGCTACACTGAGCAGACAGGCTTAGTAAACAAACCACAGAGAGGCTGCGATAGCAACACAGGCAGAGGGAGTCTCACTGGGGACTCTATGACATCCATCTTTACATAGCAAATACTTGTTTGCTGCTTTATTAATGTTTTAAGTCTCATAAAAGTAATGTTTATTATTTAATTTAATAATTATAATCCAATAATACTAAATACATTATTCTGTTATATTCTATAGTTTATTTTGATAAACGTTTGTACTTTTTAAGTACATTTTTCAAAGGAGGACTTTTTTGTAGGAGTATCTCTACACTGTGGTACTTTTTACTTAAAGATCTGAGTCTTCCACCAACGCACACAATGTGGAATTCTGCCGGGGACTGTGTTAAATTGCAGCACAGCCTGGCGCCCTATCTGACACTGGTGAGTTATGATATACAGCAAACAATACATCCTCTTGAGTGGAAATGCTGCATAGAGATTTTAGAAATTTCCAGTGTCAGGTGACCCGAAGGATGGAGGTGATGACGAGCAATAAGAAGTAAAGAAGGACTGGGTCATCTGTTCAGAGAAACTTTACCTGCTGGACCTCTGGGATGTTTTTTTTATTTTTTTTTATTGAGGCAGCCGCAGTCAAATATTGGACTGGGAAAGAGTGTTAACTGACCCCCCCCCCAGAGTAAATGTTAATGTGTGTGTGTGTGAGCATGCTCGCAGGAATGCAGTGATGGCTCGTCAACACCTTCCCCTCACCATGGAAACTATGTCAACACATGGGCGGGGGATGGGGCGAGTGTATCTGAGATAGGGGGTGGCAGTGTGTGTGTGATTTATTATTAGGTAGAAGATATTTGACCTTACTTCTCCATAAATCTCTCTCTTGCACTGTTACCCTCTCTCTCTATATCTCTCTTTCTCTCACACACACACACACACACACACACACAGAGAGAGAGAGATATGGACTTCAGAGCAGTTAGATCATTTTCAGAGTCACTTTCATCTTCTGTACACTTTCACTCAGTTGATTTATAAAACATTCAGACACATACACACTGAGAGTAGCACACACTCAGAGACTGATAGCGAGAGAGGGAAAGGGGTTAGACTGATGCAGAACCAGGATGGTACTTTGATTACAAATCAGATGTGGCTCAGTCAACGTTGTCTGGCTGAGCTGATGGATGTGATGCAACTTAATTGATTATTTACTGTAGAATGGAGCACTGGCACACTAGCCCTCATCCATATTTGCTTCTAATGAGAAACTTTCACTTTGCACACAAGATAGAGCACAAGAAGGACCATGTTAGTGTGTGTGATTTGTGTTTCTATTCTGACTAAAATGATGGATCCTGAAAGTTTGAGAAAAAGTGCAATGTCAGTTTCATCTCTGTGCGTCCACTACTGAGATAGATCCACTCAGATTTTAGCCTAGCTTAGCACAATGATTTGAGGCAGGGGGAAACTGCTATTCTAGGGAGAAATACAACTTCCAGTGAACTCAAAGCTGTCTTATTTAGGCTAGGAATAAATTCATCCAGTGTAGGAGTTTGCTTTGAGTTAGGCTGTATTCAGACCAAAACCGACATTGCAGCAATTAGGGCAGGGTTGTGCGGGGTGTTGTGTTCTTTTAGAACGTAATGTTTCAGTGATATTTCAGATCAACTTATTGGCCTGCTACATTTTTTCCAGGGGTGGAAGTCACTGATTACATTTACTCTTGTTACTGTTACAAAGTAGTTTTTTTGTGTACTTTTTAAAATCAGCTTTTTTAAATACTTTTTACATACTTTTGTATATTTCAGGTTGCATTCTTTACAGAGTAAACACAAAGCTCCCATGAAAAAGTCCTGAAACTGTGAGAATGAAACAGGAGAATGGAGCCAAATCTGCAGCTGCAGCAGAGAGGCTCCACTGACACTCTGGAAAACACTTCATTTAATTTCATTTAGAGTGTATGTAACAGGGACAGATGCAGTTTACATAGAAAATTGCATTACAGTCATCCAGTGCAATGTATCACAGCATTTATAGTTACAGGCTTTTCAAATAACAGACATGCTGGATGTGTAATGTTCACTGGTGGAGTGTCAGGGTGTGCAAAGGATGCAGTCTCAGCCGGCCGGGTCTAGCAGTTTGCGAACAACGATGCACAATAATACACTAAAATTAAGGATAATGTCGTTATGAGTTCAGTTTAGCATTATTTTACCTGTAGTTACAAAAAAGGTAGATAAAATGTGGAACTGTCCTCACCAGGGTACAAGCAGCCTCATGTGCTCATGCCAACGATGGTTGTCACTAACAAGCAAAGGCAGAGGTAACATAAGTAGTGTTTAAAACAGCAACATTTCCTGGCAAAATCAGTACATATCAATGGAATCGCTGTGAGTGGGGAGAATTAAATCAGCACTAATCCTTTGCATTGACAACCTTGACATATGCATTTGCAGTCATAACCAATAAAGTATGTTGACCTTTTTATAACACTAAAATATCAGCCCTCTAAACTCCACCTGGGACAAAGCGTCACAGAGCTGCAGCACACACTCACCCCGCAGCAGTGCCACCCTGCACACAGCCTGATCCTCCAGTATGACTTGTCCTTGTATGGTGCTGTGTCTTCAGCGTGGCACTGCTCCAGCTCTTCAGCAGGCACACATCCACATAATACATACACATCCAAGTATACACACATAACTGGTACTGTAAGTATGACTCCACATTGTCTCCCTCTCCCTCTGTGGCATGATGCCAGCTAATATCTCTCTGAAAGAGCAGGCTGCAGCAACTGCTGCACTCTGATGCTGTAAACACTGTTTACCTCAGCTTCCAGATGGTAGGTGAAACTCAGGCTTTACCGCGAGGGGAAGGAAGAAACCCATCATAAGCCTCCGAGAGCTGATGATCACAACAAGGGGTCTTGTATCAAATATCAATAAGATGTACTGCTTAAGTATGCCCTCCAAAAATATGTAATTCTTAAGGATCTGTTTTTCTTTTGAGTGTTGGAGTATTAATTATATTAAATTAGTGGATTATTATTTACATCCACCAAGGAGGTTATGTTTTCATGCTATTTGTGGGTTTCTTTGTCTGTAAACTAGATTACAGAAAAAAATACTGGCCTGATTTTCCTGAAACCTTTTGGAAAAGTGTAGCATGGACCAAGAAAGAACTCATTCAATTTTGTAGCCAATCTAAATCTAGTGCGGATGCATCATTATTATTCACTTCTCTATGATTCTCAGCTGTCAGAGCAGTCAAATGTTTAGATTAGTCGCCTGACAAGTTACAACATTGGCGTTCTTAATAGTCCCTCTTAGAAGCCCCTCAAGGCATATTTGTGATTTGTGATATTGGGCTATATAAATAACATAGACTTGAATAGTACATGCTGTTTCATGAACTCACCTTAAACTCACCAATAACTTAAAACACTAATGTGGGAGTGCAGGGACTTGCAGATATATAATAATCCATTTTTGAGTAAGTTGTTCATTTGTTTTGTGTATAAGATCATAGTTGCTTCAGCGCAGTAAAAATATATAAATATTTCCCTCTAACATGCGATGTAGTAAAGTAGCATTTAACTTCATTCACGTTCAGCTTCTACAGTGGCCTTCCCGTGTGTCGTTGCAGAAAGTGTGCCTACACCCATAACACCCATGCTTCTAGAATTCCATGTTTTTACCGACACACAAGCAATTGTTCAAGTGTCTTATTTCTTAAAGGGAGTGTGACAAAATATTTCCCCTGAATCTACAGAACAAAATGAAAAACTAATATTTTTATATTTGATAGTGCAATAAACTGAGCTGAATGGACAGGCGATGCAGCTGCATTTAATAACTAATAGACAAACACTAATACTACAGGGCCATCACAGAGGGCCCCTTGTTTGCTTTAGGACCCCATACCACTATGTCTGCCCCTGGGGACTCAAGTGCTGAAAATGTAATGATCACAGCTCTTAAATATAGGCACTAAATAGAGATGATGAGTGCCACACACACTAATCACTAACAATGTGTATTGACATCATAGCTGTAATTCCAAGGCTGCAGGGATCCGAGCTAATGCTCCATGAGGGAGCATTAAAGCAAAAAAAGGATAAGGGAAGTCAGGATAACTTCGACATGTCTGTGTTTGAAGTTGTTTGAAGCTGCCAACAAGCTGCGACTGTCATTTTGTGCAGACCTAGGTTGCCCCTGATCAGCTTCTTCACGCTTTCGACACACACAGACATACTTAGTGAAGACACATTTGAGTTCATGTTTTAGAGCAAAATAAACATTGTAACCTTCACAACAAACACAGAATCCTGCAGATTATGAATTGAATTCACAGGAATTATTGAGTAAACCTGCTGTTAGGGTGAATTCAATGATCATTCTATCATTAAGATTAAATCGCTGAATAGCCTTGAATCCTTGAATCTCCTTACATCCACCCTCACATGATTGATTATTGTATCACTCCTGTTTTTAAGATGAAGGAATCTGAAAATAAAAGCTGAAGAAAGCAAGTGACTTGAGCTGGCAGCTCAGAGGCAAAGTGTGTCCATATCAGCTTACCGAGTTCAAATTCCTCATAAAACTCCACTCGGCCTCGTAATCCTCCACCCAGTCATCGCCTCCAACACTTTAAAAGGCTTACAGCTCATCAAGCAGCACGTCTCTGCCTGGATTTACACAGAACATCAGATTTGATTTTTATAGGAAGTTCTCAGGGTTATTGGATCCTATGCAGAGAGGTCGACAGGTCTGCTGCACTCGGTGAAATTCTCTAGTCTTGATGTATCAGAGGCAGCAATGAATCAGTAATCGATCGTTTGGTCAGTCGATTTTCCTTTCAGAAACAGGTATTAAAAAAAATCAAAGACGAGTGGGTATATGTTTTAAGATACAACAATTTGAATTGAAAAACAAGGTTTTTCTTTTTCATGGTCAAAAAAGGATGAGCCAAACAAAAACAACAAAAAGAGAAAAAAAAAAAAGAAACGTTTCTAGTGCGCACTAGATACGGATCCAGTGTGCACTAGATAGGATCCAGTGCCCACTAGATATGGATGGAGTGTTGTGGCGAATCAACTCATGGCTCATTTGAATATTAAAATTAGCCATGTGTTGATAGGTCACAACAGAAAATGTAACCAATGAAATTACTTATTTTGAGACACATTTTAAGCCAATAAGTATTAAACTAACAAGGTAATGTGTCAAAAGGCGGACTGTTTTTGTTATTTTCTCAAAAGGAGGACAAATGAGTGTCCGGCTGCGGGACAGGGCATTTAAATGCGGACTGTAACAAAAGAGGTTACAGATTAATTTACATGTATTTTTTAGTTACAGACAAATTAGTTTAATACTCATTTGAATATTAAAATTAGCCATGTGTTGATTCGCCACAACACTGATGTATCTAGTTAGTAGTATCTAATGCACACTAGATAGTACTAGATAGTATCTAGTGCGCACTAGAAACGTTTAATTTTTTTTTTTTTCCCATGTCCCTTTAGGGGCTCCGTATCATCCTTTTTGACCACGAAGAAGAAAAACAACTTGTAATTCAATTAAAATGTTTGCATTTTAAAACACACACACACAAAAAAAAGGTGCACTGACTATATATATTACCTCACAAGAAAACCCAAACCAAGTGGATTTACAGAGTGGCTGTGATAGCAACACAGGCAAAGGGAGTGTGACACGTTCCTCTGCTCAGGACACCATGACTCCACTATATCTTTACATAGCTAATAGCTGTTTGCTAATATTAATGTTTCAAATCTAATATACACAACTTCTATGTTACAGTTAGCTCACTAATGGAAAATATAGTCGCTCTAGCTTTTGAGCCTAAAGACTGTACCATCTTATCAATTCATTTTGGTACTGAGACAGGATCTACAGTGTGGAATGTTGAATCATTTTTCTATTAGACTATTTTCAAAATAAGAAAACAACTGACAAATCTAGATTATTTGGTGGTCTGGGCCTAGATGCTGTATGGATGTAACACATCTGCCTTCCTCTCTGGCATTATAATGGTGCCTTTGGTTCTGGTACATTGTGTGGGCCTGTGTTTGAACAGAAATAATGGTCTGTTGTTGTTGTTGTTGTGTCTGTCTGTCTGTCTGTCTGTCTGTCTGTCTGTCTGTCTGTCTGTCTGTGCGTCTGTCTGTCTGTGCGTCCGTCCGTGCGTCCGTCCGTCCGACTTGACTTGTCATAATATTTTCTTGACAAACCCCTGACTACAAAAGTTGTTGTGTAGATGCCCCATGAACTGGTGTAATGGATTTGATTCATCATCGTCTACAGACTGCAGACATTACAGGCAAGATCCTGTAAGCATTGTAAGACTTCAGATCACTGAAGCACTCGCCTGTACTGGCTTCCCTTTAAGTTGACCTCTGCACTGATTGTCATTGTATAATTCGTACTCTGCCTTGTGTGACCCAGATCTGCAGCTTCTGCCACATTTGGACAGCGGGGTGAAGATGTAGGGCGAGTCATCTTTAAATTGTGATGCAGTGTTTGTGTGTAAACGTAGTCGACGCTTCATCAATCACTGCTTTTCACGGTCACATAAACCCTGAGAGCGAGGGAGGGAGTGGATGGGGGCACGGCGAGCAGGAAACATGTCACACTTCAAACGCAATCACCAACACATTAAATGCTGTATATCATTACACAAAGTGCAAACACACACCCCCTGCTCATGCATGACAGAACAAGAGGGCTTGAATGTAATATACATGCAAACACATCCAGACCCACGCATGAATGAGAAATCATCATTCAAGTGTAATCTTATTGTCAAAACAAACAGGGATCACACATGTTTGTTTTTTTAAATCTCTGTGTTTGTAGGAGTTTTTGAGGAAATGTCTTTAAATCTGCCCTAAGCAGATTCCACTGCAATCCCTCTTTGTTTCCTTTATGTAAATGAGGGTCAGCCCTCCTCCGGTCAAAAAGGACAAGCACAGTAAAAAAAATAAATAAAAAAAAGTAAATAGAACTTAGAGAGGTTTGTCTAACAGAAACTAGTGTTAAAATTACGAAATTAATTAAACATGTGCAATACATCTAGTAAATAATGTATTTGAAAAATACTTGAATGCAAGATCAAACAAATTGTGTCTGCAGTTGATGTGAAAGGTGGCTGAACATCATATATTACCAAAAGATTTTAGAAGGGGCAAGTACTTACTAACTAATCCCTCATGGAGAAATATCATTATTTCACTACAGACATATAAGCCTGAACAGAGGCGTCGCACAAAATTCTGGCCCCTGTATACATGGGTTCTCTATAGGTCCCTTCCCAAATCCATTGCTATTATTCTAGCATCTTTCTGAGCCCTACTCATATAAAGGCGCTGCATACTCAGTCCGCTTTTTACCCCGAGTCCAACACCCCTAGGGCTGAAATACACACACAAACACAGGACAGATACACAAGCATTAGTTAGGGATGCAGCAGGGGCAGCCACATAGTCAGGTGCCTTGCTCAAGAGTGCCTTGGCAGTGCCCAGGCTAAAGGTGACTAGGTTGGCTTTGTTGTTGTTGTTGTTGTTGTTGTTGTATTATGCTTACCCATTTACAATTCAGTGTTCAGTATCTTGCCAAGGACACTTTGACTGGGTAGGGGGAGCCAGGAATTGAACCAGCAACCCTAGTCCAGAGCCGAGTTTCAACTTGTAGTGATGAGAAATGTTACCTACAGCCACACCAGAATGAAACATGTCACATTTTTATATATATGTTTTTTTATTTTCCTGCAAAGAAATAGAGAAAAATGCATAAAGACATCATCTGAATACATTATAACATTTACATTCTCCAGGGAATGTTTTACAGGGCTGCTCGGCCACTTCCTTCATCCGCTCCAGTTTACACCTCACAGAGCAGTGTGTATGTATTACCATACACATAGAGTGTCAGATCCTATCATTATCATGCTGACCCTTCATTATTCTGGCTGTTATGATGCTCTGTGGATGCTCATATCCAGCCTGAGGCCAACTTACATTAACCTCTTTTCCACTGAGAGACACAGGCGGACTCTCAAAGTCTGACCCAGCACTGCTTCTTTAAATAATGAAGAGAGCGGGGTCGGGTCAAAACTGGGTGTCAGGGTGCCGCCCTTATGTGTACACTCATCTTCCTCTTAGTGTTTGTGAGATAAATAACTCAGCAAATGTTTAAGACGCCCTCCACACAGTGACACTGTATCTATACAAATAGTCTGTTTGGAACAATAACGTGTGTCTGATATGTTTCTTCCACATCTACTTCTTTTACATCATTAAAACACGTCATGTTAATTTCAAAACTTTTCCTGCTGGACACAAGATGTCTCCTACTTCACTGTAAAGTCCATTCTCAGTGTATGTGAACTGGTTGCTTCAAGTTTTTAATTTTTTTTCAATATTCACACTTGTAAAAGTTGCATACCGGACCAGGACTGACTTCCAAACTGTTGGTGATGTCACAAATCATGCTCGTAGGCCCCGCCCCTTAAAATCAGATTTTCAACGAAACTCATGAGACTACAGTATATAAAAAATGGAAACAATTTAGTAATATACAAACATCATTTCTAAGAAATGCTTTGGTGCACAAGTGTGTTTAGAAAAGAGCAAACAAGCCTCATGTAAGCTTAAGTCATTCATTGTAATTACATAACTCTTCACTCATATAACTCACATATGTCTTTAGCTGTCCAATCATATAAATGTCCGCAGGTTGTTTAGATGGGAATCTTTTCGTCTGCTGCTAAGATGTTGCCTACACGTGGAAAGCTGCTGAGAGCAAACAAACGCTTTCTGCTAAGCTGAAGTATTAACTGAACCAATCAATGAGCATATTTTGTAACTCCGGGTGCACCCGTTTCTTCCTGCCAAATGGAAGGTTATAGCAGTTCAATAATGTCTGCTGAACAAAAAGCTCAAGAACGGAATTGAACAATCTACAAACTGAAGTCGAATGTTCTCACTCTCTCCTCTGAGAACCGGAAAAAAACAAAAGTTTTGCAACTTAGAATCATCAACTTGACCTGCTGGCAATAAGCTTCGTATGTTCAGTCAATCCCTAGATCAGTGACTAGGTGCCCCTGTGAAGTAACCCATGTATAGGGTGACTCATGCATGCTTCATTTTGCACCAACATGGGCTGAAAAATTTGCTCTCTGTGCACATTCTTCACTGTCTATGCAGCTCTGGGATGTATTTAATAGAAATATTTAAAATCAAAACTCGAGTCTGGATCTCTTTTTGTTCTCTGCGTGCGTGTTCTCCCTTCCTGCATTGTACACAGGATAAACATTTTTTGGGATTTAAAATATGAATCATGCATAATTACTAAAATATTTATACAATAAGTTCAGTTAAAAAATAAATGTAAATGTAAGTTTGATAAACCACATTTTATGTTCAATAGTATTGAATATAAATAAAATAATATTATTCTAAAAGCAATGGTTACCTAGTGCCAACTGTCGACTGCTGTAAAACCTCACAGAAGAACAACACAACAAACTCAATAATATTCATGATGATGTTTGTTCACTGTTCAACTTAAAACATACCATCAATATTTACCTCAAAGAGCTGCAACCCGTAGGCACCATGGTTTTACAGTTACAAGGTTATGTAATAAATCCGACCCTGATGGCAGTGCTGTAGTACTCGAGTCTGGTCCGGAGACGTTTTTTCTATTATCTTAGACTTGTTTTGGACTCATTGGTATTTGAACCTGGACTTGGCCATTGGTCTTGCCAAATATTCTAGCTGGTCTCGACCAAATCCAGCGATATATGTCTTCAAAACCCCTGATGAAGGCCACTTGAAAACGGGTATTGGTTTAATTTAAAATCCATCTAGAATGGGCATTGACGTTGGCTGCCTGGTAACCATAATTACTGGTCAATGTCATTTGCAAATGTATGCCTAACTGCCTCAGTCTTGACTTGGAGTTAAACTGACTCGACTAGTCCTGGTCTTCACTTTTCTTGGACTTGACATAGATGGTCTTGCTGCTGTATTGTAACTCATAGGCTTTTCTTTTCTTCCAAAAACATTTTGAGCTGGTCAGGGGGTAATTGGCTGAAAGAATGTTTCAATGGGGTACATTATTGAAAAAGTTTGAGAAAAACTGCTCTTGACCAAAGTAGTGGACCCACTGACCAACCAACATAGCTATCCCTAGAATCCCGCTGCTAGCAGGCTAACAATACACCAAATTCCATTCAATAAATGTCTGATGCATTAGATGGCAGCTCTGTGATATGTAGTAGCAGTACCTTGATAGATCAGTTCCTCTAAACTTTATATTGCTGTGTGATGGTCTGTTGGCTGCAAGTGATCAACTGCAGCATCTTGGAGAATTGACACGGAAAGATTATTTTCTTTTGAGTCGCCCTACACCAGAATACAAGTCAAACTGCGCCTCAGGGTACAAGATACGCTGACCTCCTTTTCTACTAGCTGCTGCTTAAACTCCTCCTGTTCTCCAGGGTCATCTCCTCCAACAGTGCACCAATACTGCCTACAGCCACGTTTCAAATGGAAGAGCAGCTTTATTTCATCAACATGCATCTAAATGTAGGGCTTCATTGAACTATTTTCTACTTTTATTTTGTTTGGATATTTAAAATCCAATTGCCCAACCTATCCAATCTGAGTAATTTTACCGTATTTGATGTTGTGATCTTTGTGTGGTTGACAATGTACAAATTCAGATGTATAAAAGACCTAATAAAATTTTAATGCCTCTCACCCCCTGAAACACTGCAGCTCAAAAGTTTTAGAGTAAACTAATGAGAAGTCAGTTAAGGACAGAAAGCAGCTTTCTTTGAGGACAGAGGTGGATGCGTAGCCTGATGATCAGCCTGAGCTGTCTTTCCATTCACTACTGCTATATGAATATTTAGAGGAGTTGATAAACAGTTGGTGGTGCTAATTCCCAATCAATTTGTTCTCAATAACTTTATATTATCTTTTTGCTGTTTTAATTTGTGATTTTATTTAAAAAATCAATGTATTGGTGTCATGTCGGGCCTCAGTCTAAAGCTCCCATTTCCGCATATGCAGTCTCTATAGATTCTGTGCTATAGATGTTTTTTGCCACAGGTCCTAATTTAAAGTATTGCATACTATCAGGGGGAGCAGGGGCACTCTGTCAGTCATTTTGAAAGAGACACTGATGCAGATTTCCTCATGTGCTCTGTCTATTTTAGTTTTCTATTTCGCCATGATGGTTGTTTCTTACAGTAGTTTATTAATAGTGTCCTGAGGAACCCCAGTCTGTAATTCTTGTATATTCTGAGATGTGACTCAGAGGTCTATGATCAGCTCACTGGAAGTGTGATGTTAACCAAAAACCTGTGATGATGATGTGGTGTGAGATGGTGAGTTGAAATTGAATGTACTGGTACACAATGAAAGAATCCTTTAAAAGCATAAAAGCACAGTTTTTCAGGACATAAAACTAATTCATCTGTGACATAAAATAAGAAAGAAAAAGACATCACTATCAATACGGTTGACTTTGTAAGACCTGGAGTGGCTGATGATGTTGGTGCCTGCTGTGACCCGTCGCAGCATCACTCCATTATCTCAGCTGTGACACCTTATGATTACTGACTGGGCAAAGTGAGATTTTTGTTTGTTGACCATCATCTTAGTGAATTGAACACTGCGTTCTCTCATCACTGAGGACAAAGCAAGTCAAGTCATGAAGCTTATTCCCACTGTGATCAGTTCCTGCAGGCCAATGGAAAAATCCCATTGACTTTTTGTTAAAGGAATCAGGGCGAAGCTAACTTCCAGGTTGGCCTACAAAAATAGACAATCCCTGCAGCACTGTATGTATAACCAGTCTTAAACTGTTGGCAGATGGTGGTTCAGTATAATTTTACCAATTGCCTGAATGACCAGAGGGCATTTTCCTTCTTCATATAAAAACTGAGAGGGAAGGGATGTCTTACAGGAAAGGGCCCGGGTACGCACTCTATAAGGTGAGCTACCCAGGCGCCCCTAGAGGACCTGTTCTAAACATAACTTCAGTTATGCTCTGAGACCTGGACGTTTATCCCGAAACCCCCAGCAGCCGCAGCATTCCACTGGACATGAATCATTCAGACGCTGAATGCTAGTTTTATGTCTCCCAGTAGTATGAATCACTAAAAGGTATTTCCTCTGGGTGCTGCACTTAAAAGTTGCTCAGGAACAAGCTTCCATGTTCAAATACACTATGATTTATCTGCCCCACATTAAAATGCAAATCTGTAAGCAGTGGAGAAGCAGCAGAAGTATTTGCATCATTTAAATGAGTGAAAGTAGAAATGTCCATTCAGAATGTAACTTACTGTAAATTAAAGTGCAGAAGTATTATGAGCAAAATGTATAAATTCTCCCACCAGTTGTTAGATTATGAGATTATTATCACCAATGTGATACCATTTTAATGTTTTTGCTGATGTATACTGTTGGGTAGATGTACAAGCACTATTATTAAATTAACCACCATGTTTCTACAGTAGCCCAGTACGGACAAACCAAACACTGGCACTAGAAGAGGAGGATAAAACAAGGGAGTTGCAATCTGCAATTCTCTTAACATTTATGGTATTCATAAATGTTAAGAAAATGTATTATTCAAAAATGTTACCATTAAAGTTACATTTAGACTGTAAATGATGACCATTAGGACATTTGAGAGTCTTGCATCAAATAATGAATTCCATGGTATGCAGAATCAGTGCCTGAGCAGTACCCTAATCATCACAACCGTAACCTTAAACACAGCAACAACAGAACCCAAACCTAATTCTTTTGGCATTTGTATCCATTTTAGCAAAGACATTTTCAGTGCTGTCAACTTAAGCAGAGACACAGTTGTTTTGGTGAATCTCATTAGTGTTGCAGGGTTTTAGAAATATCAATGTTTTGGGGCATGCATCAAAGCATCAGAGTAGTTATTTTTATTATTATTATTATTATATAATTATTATCACTTTTATTGTATACCTCTTGGAAAAAATACCAGTGACCTCAATGGTGGGTACAGCAATGCTCACCAGTGGTGACGGTACTCAATAAGAAGTAAGGGTACTCACGTGGACGAAAAAAACTTAGTCACTCAGGCACTGTGCAGAATGTTACATGCACGTCAGTGTTATATTCTCACAGCACACTGTAAATATCCTACAGTAAGACTACAAGCCTGCAAAAGTTATTTAAAGCTTCGAATGGGTTGATTGGGTTCTAGAGGTCTGGTTACAAATTGTGCAGGGTTGGTGCGGTCTGTGGTGGTGGGGCCCTACGTGATATCTTTTCATAGGGCCCAGAATCTCGGGTGGCGCCCCTGTTTACAGTTTGTCTCAATCTGTTTCCATTAATGTCTTTAATACTGATGAATGACGTACTGATGTTAAAATGTTCCACATTAGGGCCCTACTGTTTATAGTAAAGTCAATATTAAAGAAGAACCTCCACTCTGTGGGTTCAAGCTGTGGAAGAATCGATTCTGTTCATGAATAATAACTCAAGAGTTTGTCATATCTGATGTATGCCCTTTGCATTTTCTCTGTGTGTCATAGTCCATTAATCTGTGAATGTGAATATAACTGCTCACACAGGCCACTGAGGCCATGAGGTTATTTAAGTCCACACACATAGAGGGGGACTGAGGTCGGGCTCTCTGCATACAGCAGCTGACTGCCCTTCATCACTCAGATGGTCTAAATGACTGTCTGAACCCAGGACTTACTGGATTAACCTTACACACACACACACACACACACACACACACACACACACACAGAGTCGGGTGGGACGCTGTTGGAGTTCCAGTCCAGTTCCAGTCCTTCCAGGGTCTGTCTATCTCCAAGCAGCAGCAATTGCTGTTGCCAAACCAGCATGGTTCTGTGGCTTTCTGCCGTTACTGTTGGTGGACAAGTGATCTTTAGCAGTCTGACTTCTCCTGGTACCTGTTAGGTGTTGGTGTATCCTGACTCAGAACCTCACACTCATTTACATAAAGGACATGGGCAGCTTTCATTTAAATTTTATGGGGTGTTTTCTTTTCTTTTCCACTTTATCTTTCTATTTCCATTGTAATTTTTAAAAATCTTAATCTTTATCATTTTTTTCTGGCCACTTGGGGGCAGACAGAGCACGCATTCCTCCTGCTTTTGCTGGTTACCTGTTTTTAAGATTCTTTTATTAGATTATAAGGCACTACATGGCCTTGCTCTATACTGCCTCTTAGAAATACTTTTGGTTTATTAGCCCGTCAGATATTTTGGTTCTTCCCTTTTAGCAGAACAAGAACCTTTGGTAAGGCTGCTTTCAGCCAATACACTCCCAACCGCTGGAACAGCATCAGAGGAGCTGAAAATATAAATATTTTTAAACGTAAACTAAAAATCCATCTATGTAGTGTTGTATAATTTATGGTTTTAATATGTATACCTATTTTATATATCATCATTATTTATTTTATTCAATTTTATTTTATTAACATTTCTAATAATTTATGTTGTGTAGTATTTCACAATTGTATTGCTTTTATTGCTATCTTTTATGAAGATATTATCTACTCATCTGTTATTGTTGTATTATTTAATAAACTTTTTATTTTTGTTTTGGCTTGCTTGGCTTTGGCAGAGCTTTTTCACTAAAAACTGGAAATGAGGTTGATGAATCTGCTGGTCGGAAAACACAACTTAGTGCAGAATTAACCATTTTTGTTTCCATTTCATGTCTTCTATTTTTATTCAGTTGCCAACTTATGATATGAATGAGTAATATCAATTTCAAAATTCCTTTTTTGATTTCTTTGAAACATTTAATTGTGCCCTATCACTGGTAAAAGAGTAAAACATAATTTATTTACAATTTTATTTTAATGTTCCATTCTCTGTGTTAATTTTCCTCCTGAGTGAAATTATCAGCCATATATTTGAGCTATTGGGTCATTAAAACCCCTGTTACTACTACAGATTTTGTTTCCTGCGGTGGCACAGGAGGGTGGAGCAGATCAGCCCTGCAGTGTAGAACTGTTATGGATTGGGAACAGGAACGAGCTTTGTATTTGATTTGTTCACAAAGGCTTTCATTATAATTTAAATGCCACACTGTGAGTTGAAGTGTTGAAGCCCACATAACCACCTATTTGTAGTTTGAAGCTGAACTCAGTTTAATTCAGCAAAAGAGCTTGGTCAGAGAAATCAATGTTGACTGCTGGTTAAACACAGGGTGCAAACCATAGTCAGCAGTGTTACAGACACTTTGTATGCTCAACCACCTTCTCTTCTGAAAGAGATCCTGATTTAGAATCACCAGTATCAGATTCAGCCCTCATAGTTTGCATCCTACCTGAAGGGACACTCCTATCAAGTGACATGGAAAGGATCAGTGCCTGAACCATTCTGCCTAGACACTGGGGTTCCACAAGGCTCAATCCTGGAGCCCCTTTTCCTCTACCACGGGCCAGATATAAATGATGCATATGCAGAAAAACCATGCATAAACACATAAACTGGTATTTATGAAAGAAAAGTATGCAGTGAGAATGTTTGCACGACAGACTTCAGACCAGTTGTACACACGGTTTAAGCTGAGATAGCTGCAGATGTTATGTTAAGGTGTAATATAATGTGAGAAGTGTAACCATAGAGTAAAACAATGTTTGTCCAAAGCTCCTGTGCTAGCAAGTAAAGCTATCTGTCCATCAAAATCACTGGCACCAGAGTGCAGGGCAGTATGCAAGGTGTGCCCAGAGCCAAACTTGACAAGAAAACCACCTCGGTACTGGATTTCCCTGTCTTTAAACTGGCCTTTGTTGGTCCGTCAGAGGCTGTTTTAGGTCTGAATCTATGCAATAACCACACCCCATTTGTTTGAATATAACAGATGGGAATAAGAAGAGCTTGAAATGAATGTGGAATTGGGTCCTATGAAAAACGTCCTATTATTTTCCTATTAAAGTCCTGTGTATTTACCTATATTGACTTATTTATATATGTATTGTTTCATTTGTTTATTTCATAGCCATATTTAATTATTTATTTATTATTGCCTTAAATGGCATTCCATAATCATACGCCACAGGCTATAACCCACCTATTCAGACTACACTTTGACACCCCAAGCTAGCATTGGCTTAGGTCTCATTTCCAGAATAAAAACTGTTGCACATATTTTTTGGGGAAATCTTTGTAATATGTATTGCATAAATGTACAGCTGGAAGTGAATCTTTGTTTGCAAGTCAAAGCCCAACATTTCTTCAAATAGGCGTTCGACCAACGCTGGAAGCTTTTCTTTCTCTTGAAATGGTTTTATAATCTGCTTTTAATGAATCACAATGCCCTTCAAGAAAAATGTTACCAAGTCAAATACATGTAAGCACACACTCTCAAACTGTTACATAAGAGCTCTGAGCGCTGGTTCACTGCATCAGTTGTTACTTCAAAGAAAGAAAAAAACAAAGAAAGAGAGAGAGAGAGGGGGGGGATGGGGTTTATTCCTCCTCATTCATTTGTCAAGTTCTCTCTCTCTGAAATAGCTGAGCTAGCGTTTGGTGTCAGCATGTTTGCGAGTGTGTGTGTGTGTGTGTGTGTGTGTGTGTGTGTGTGTGTGTATGTGTGTCAGATGTCCCCCAGACAGTAAGAGGCCTTCATTTAAAATGACTGAAAGAGAGAGAAACGAAGAGAAGGAAGGAATGAAAGAATCTGAGAGCCAGAACTTTCTCTCTCTCTCTCTCTCTCTCTCTCTCTCTCTCTCTCTCTCTCTCTCTGTCTGAAAAAGAACCAAAGGAAGAGAGTGCAGGACATTAGTTGAAAATGCTGCCATTTTATACCACCAGTCACCCCGGGGAGTGGCAAGCTACTTACTGGCAGGGCTAGTTAGCTACTGTAGCTGTTGAGCTAACAACTAGCAAGCTATCTAGCCGGGAGTGTGCTAGCTCTAGTCAGCCACATGTGGGCTGTTTACCCCCCCCCCCCCAGCATTTTCTTCTCAGTGTGTACATCATTTTATTCAATTCAGAGTTTAATTGAAGAGGGATAAAACAGCTCCCAAGCTAATGAGCTTGCTAACTGACAGTTCCCCAAATAAAGTGGTTTAGATCATCTGACTGCTTGTGTTTCGGGCCCCTGTGGACCTCATTGTAGCAATTTCCCAGATCTCTGCAGTTATTTGGTGAGCACAATGTTACCATAACTGATGTAAAAGACTATGAAAATAGGACCCAAGCTGTAATAAACTGGAGTTATCCTTTCTAGCATAAGCATGTAATAACATGTAATAAGATTTGTGGTTTCCTTGTTGATAAGACCAAAACACTAACAGCTGGTTTCAGAGTATTCCTTACTTTAAGCACCTCAGGTATGTTCTTGAAGGATTTATTAGAGCACTGATTATTTGGAGGGTTTGGGAAATATATTCTTATGTTGCCACGGAGTCAGCTAGTTAGCCGACGGCTATAACTTTACATTTTTTACAAAGTGGCACCATTGAAAATATACCAAATCAGCAGCAGTGCCCTCTTGAATGCTCCTATGTTAAATAAAACACAATAAAGTGCCCTCTAGGGTGCCTTCTTTGTGGAGAAAATGCGGTAAAGCTCCCTTTAGGGTGCTAACCCTAACCCTGACTAAGCTGTTTCACCATTAATGCATCACAAATTTCCCAAAAGCTTTTTAATGTTTGGCTCCTACCCCTCAAACAGCCTGTCACTGCAATGGACATATCTGAAAAATATACTGTAAAACTTCAATTAATAGCCCAGACAATTATTTGCTTCAATCACTGAACTATTATTTGGAACAGGCCTCTAAATGAGACAGGCCTAATTCCTTTTGCACAAAACTGTTGCTTAGCAAAGATGGAATGCTATCAAATTGTTTTTTTAAACTAGTATGAATATTGCTTGTATAAAAATTAGGCTATCGACTAACATATCACGTATGAATCATTTATTTGAACGTTTGATACTCTGGTGCTCATGGTTTGCAAAATATTAACTGAATGATTGAACTGTTAAGGATCTAACTGATCTAAGGGTGTGTAGCATGTTCATACTGACAAAAGTTTAAACATTTATATTTGTGCAGGAGATCTAAGCAGCTTAGAACCTTAAGAGGATTTATAAATCCAAAGAATTTCAATAAAATCCAGACCATGTCTCTAATTGAGACCTGCTTTTATTTGTAAAAACATGTAGCCACATCAGGCATCTAACTGGGACCCTGCTTTTAACTGAAGTTTTACAGAATGTATCATGTCTGTATATTCAGTTTGGACTCAGTTATGACTTTAAGGAATTCATGGACAGTTCATGAGTGGGAGAAACAATAACTAACTTTGCATTGTTTCTTTTTAACACTGTAGGCTACCTTTGCTTCAATTTGGTCCCTCTTCAGCTCTCCTAGTCTGAAAACCCCTGCATTAGAGCAACAAAAACAGTTTAGGAATCTGCTGTGAAATATCTTTGTATCCATTTTCTACAGCTAATAATTATTCTTAGTGATCACTAAGTTTATTTATTCTTTGGATTTCACCTCAACAATAACTTTTTGTAGCCATCTCAGCCTCTTTCTTTAATTCACTCTGCCTTGCTTCCACACACAGACTGTCTGCTTCATGCTGTCAGGAGTATGTTTGCAGAGGTCACAAAGTCATGTGTGTTTCTCAAGTTTCTCAGCCACCTCTCTGCGCTCACACACATGTATCACCATAGCAACAGCTGTGAATATACACGTATTACTATGGCAACATCAGACTGTACATATGCAATCAAATTTCAGGGGTTCAGTTCCCAGTGTAGCTTAGTAGCTAAAGCTGAGCAATGCTAATGCTGATGGTTCCATTCCCACCATAGCTGCCAGTATGTACCTTTCATGTAACCATTTCACCGGTTTTACCATAGTCTACAATGAATGACAACATGCTCACACAGCCTATATCAAGTTATGTGAGGTACGTAGGCAATTAACACCCAAAGCACCAAATATGTTTCCTATGAATTACAATTTCCATCCATCTGCTCTACCCGCCTGTTCTTTGAAGGGTTGCGGGCGGTCTGGACCCAAAATACCATCCTAGACATTGGGCAAAAGGTGGGGACGCTCACATTCACTCCCGCATGCTTTTGGACTGTGGGAGGAAGCCCGGAGAAAAGTGACTCAGAATGAATTACGATATCATGCAACTTATTTGCAGTGGAAATTTGCATTTGCTGGCAACATTTTGCTACAACAGACAAAGTGATGATACTGTAGTGGGAGGAAGAGGTCGGGTGTGTTCACATCTTGTGTCCTCCTTCAAGTCAGCATTGACTTCCTCAATATTCAACCACAATCTGTCTCTAACCTGAACGAGGTTCTAACCATCCATCCATCCACGAACCAACCAGAAGTCACTTAATCAGATTTTAGTTTCCACAACTTGATGTAATGGGGAAAATACGCAAAACAATCCTTATTCAGGTTTTATTTTTGCCAAGCGTATAACTGCATCTTTTGAGCTTTATCAGTGGATGGAGTTGGCTTTGGGGGGTTACTTGCATGTTAAGGCAGTGAAGTTAAGAGCAATGTGCAAAAACTTGAATTCAATATCAGCCAGAGGTCAAAACTAGGTAGTCAAACAAGAAGGTAAACTGTGCCAGGTAAAGGACAGGCGAAGAATCAAAGTTCGGGATTCAGGCAGCAGGATAATCAACAATGGACGTTAGAATACTTAGCAGAGTTCAAAACAAAACCATTGATGAAGCGCACTTGTTCAGAAAATGGGTATTGGTTTAATTTAAAATCCATCTAGAATGGTCATCAATGTCTCTTTCAATCGTATGCCTGGTTGCCAAAACTCATCTCATTGGAAATGGTAAAAGCATTCTTTTATTTCTGTCTCGGTCTTGACTCTGTCTCTCTCGTTTGGACTTTGTCTTGACATGGACTCGAGCCTCTAGTCGTGGTCTCGGGCTCGACAAAGGTGATATTGACTACAAGAAGGAAAAGTGTATTACACTGGCATCCTAACTTTCCAAAAGCTTAAATTAACTCTTCTAACTTCAGTATAACCTTTAAACAGTCCTAACTTTCACTTTTCCACCAGGTAGTGTCAGCTAACTTTTTTACTCTGTGCGGCTGCTCCTTTATCGCTTTTACACAACTGACGAAATGTCAATAGGCAGAACTTTGACCACTCTTATTGGTTAGTGGTTTTGTAAATTTTCCAAAAAGAACAACTTTGGATTTCTCTACAGCTCAATTGCCATGTTTCGATGTGTCTCAGTATGTTTTCATAAAGAAAAACGATGACAGTTCTGCGGCATGAGAAATGTAGCATCGGTTGCTAGGTAACAGACATAAAAGTTAATAAGTGATGTTGGATTGAGTATTTCGTAACCTGAGACAAAACAGAATGAAGTAAGATAAGATAGGATTCCTGAGGTTAGTTATGGTTTCCTTCTGTAATGTGGGAAAAGTCCTATCTTACACTCTTCCCATCATAACTTTAGACATAGAGAGGAAGTTTCTGTAATAAGGCCCCAGGTGAGTGAGTGGGTGGAACAGGTCAGGTGATGAAACTGGTGGGAAGGGTTATGAGAGTACAGGAGGGTGCGGCTGTGTCTGCAGTGACGGTAGAGTTAGTAACAGGAAAAAATAGAAATATATAGTGTATAATTTATATAAAGTGGCCTCTTTACAAAAATCGAACGTGGAAAAGCAGAAACAACAGATCTTATATCCAGGTAAACAGCGCTCCTGATCTCATGTGTTCTGTCTGTGCAAAGATTCACTAAACCTTTATTTATACTGAGACACCTAAGATACATAATCAACATACAGACAGCGTATAGCCTCTATTTCACACCAGCCTGACTGTTAGTGCTTTAGTGTTCCTCAAAATTCAATCATATTTTTCATTAACCCTAGGGGTATCACCCCCCTCCCCCCCCCACACACACACACACTATACACGCTTCTTGACGATGATAAACATGTTGGAAGTGATTTTTCCATCTGCCTTTCATTCCTTCCACCATCTGCCATCACCAGCAACTCTGAAAGCGTCAGCTCTGTTTGTGTTAGAAGAATAGCACCCTCCTCCTCTTCCTCCTCCTCCTCCTCCTCCTCTGTGCTGCAAGAAATCCCCTTTTCCATCCTGCAGATTCACGCCAAAGCTGACACAGTGACACCAGGGCTCCCTATATACCACCCCATTTCTCGCAAAAATATGCATCGTGTGATCATGATAACAACAGCAACAATAAAGTTATTAAATATTGAAACAAGGCTCCTGCACAAGACAGAACCTTAAAGGAATACTTCAGCATTTGGGGAAATATGCCTACCTGTTAATTATTGAGAGGTTCTGGTAGCCAGATCTTGTTACCTTTGGACTGTTTTCAGTCTTTGTGCTAAGCTAACCAGATACTGGCTCCAACTACATATTTAGCATACAGACACGAGAGTGGTAATGATCTTCTACTTATAGGGGTTTTAGGGGTTGGGTTGAGGGAGTAAAGGGTGTTTAAAAAGGTCAAATATTTCTCTTGTAATTTTATCTTGCCATGAATATGAACAATAAAATATTAGATTATTTTATATGAGATTAGATAACTTCATTAATCTCCAGGGTAGAAACTAGTTTAGTCACCCATGCACTGTGACAGAAAACAAAGGAGACAGATGGGTCACAGCAGAGAACATACAAAGCACTGTGAAATATGTACAGCCATTGAAGCACCAATAACACACAAACCATCACATCCTCCAGGAGGATATCAGTGCAACTCAGGAGCCTGCTGAACGAAAAAAACAATACAATAATAACAACAAATGAAACCATACATTTATTTTATCTTTATTGCTCTTTTTATAACTTGTATTATCTTTTATTATTCACCTTGTATTCTTGTCTTATTCAGTTAACTTGCATTAATCTTTTTTAACATCCTATGATTTGTCATTCATTTGCATTTTGAATTGCACTGATTTGTTTGAAAGGTGCTATATGAATGAATTTTCATCGCTTGATTAAAATTGAGGTCAAAAATACAACATGTCATTCATAGGTTTCACAGCGGCGGGCACAGAATACCTGCTAAATCACTTTTAGACTTCTAAAACACAGAAGATGACCTTTCAACTGATGGTTTAACCCTCTTAAAGGTCCAGTGTAGTGTCCCCTAGTCTGGATCCTGAACCCTAGGTTGGGAACAGCTGCCTTAGAATGAACTGTTTTTATTTACAGAGGCAGCAGGTCCTCTTCTATGGAGTCCGCCATGTTTCTACAGTAGCCCAGAACGGACAAACCAAACACTGGCTCTAGATATGGCTTTTCATGTTTGGGGCCACTATAGTTTCTCCTACATACTTGTAACAGGAAGGTGGGGGTGGTAATCTGCAACTACACCGCTAGATGCCACTAAATCCTACACACTGGTCCTTTAAAGTGTTCTTTCCTCTAAAACCTTTTCCAATGAATCAGGCTTCAAAGCAATGGACCTTTTTCATAGCAGCCATTTTGAGGTTAAATAGTAGGGTAAACATAGGTGTTACCAATGATACTATAAGGTCTATTGGTGGTTGGTTAATCCAGCCTTGGGTGACACACAACTACAATGTACTTCTAGACAGTTTTTCAGTAAGTAAACAAGAAAGTTACTTTAAAAAGGAATACGTGAAGGGATTTAATTCAAGTAATTCATTAATTCTCATTATTAATTCATTATTTCCTACAATTTCCTTTCATACCCTGGCATTTGTGTTTTTGTAATTCAGGATGTGTATGATTCCTGGGACAGTATAATGTTACTCCGTCAACCCTTAGCCTCAAAATACTGCTTTAAAGCCAACAAGCCATGTTTAGCTGTTTGTCTGTCTGTCTGTCAATCAGCTGAGTGCAGGAACAGGAGTGTGGTGGACTCGCGGGGATGCTGAGGGATGAGATTAAATATAGTCTGTAAAAACGGTCTTTTATCTGATGTTTTTGGTTTTCCTCAGTAGGGGTACCCGTTTGTCTGCATTTGATTGACAGTGCGGGAGCATGAAATTTCAAGTCAGTATTTCGCTATGAAAATGGTCCATTAACATTTGATGGGTAAAGAAAAGAGCCTCGCCTCTCTTTTGTAGTCTTTGGAGAGAGAGATTGCAAGTTTAAAGAGAAAGCAGACCAGGGATTAGAGAATGTTTCTAACAGCATGTGAAGTATTTTCAGATCAATAAAACTGAGAATTCAGAGCAGAGAGCCAGTTGAGCTGTTTGTTCAGTGGGAGAGTGGCGCCATCCACAGTCTAAGATTTTAAATAGCACACTGTCGTCTAACTTTACTGTAATACACAGTGAAGAAGAGTTTTCTCTCTGCACATGCTGGGAGACACATTAAAGTTAAAGTCCCCTCCAGTCAGAAATCAATCAGTGTTTCTTCTTGTCTGTGCAGAATGATGTATGTACAGAGTTTGTCACTAGAAGGATGTTTTCACATTCATCTGCTGAAAGTGGAAAGTTTCTCTGTGTCGATTGAAAATCTGATTTTTAAGGGGCGGGGCCTAAGAGCATGATTTATGACATCACAAATGGTTTGGAAGTCAACCCTGGTCCAGTATGCAACTTATACAGGCAGTTTTTCCTTGCCCCCGTCAACAAGTGCTTGCTCTTGGTGGTACTGTTGGGTCTCTGTAAATAATGTTATAAAGAGTTCGGTCTAGACCTGCTCTATTTGAAAATTGTCCTGAGATAACTTCTGTTATGAATTGGCGCTATACAAATAAAATTGAATTAAATTATTACAGTGTGATGTAGAAACTTGAAGCCACCAGTGCACATCCACTGAGAATGGACTTTACAGTGAAGTAGGAGACATCTTGTGTCCAGCAGGAAAACCTTGGAAATGAACAAAATTAGCATATTCATAGATTCTGGGATTTTTAATGAGGTAGAAGGAGTAGATGCCTTTTAAATATTTTAATGTGGAAATTAGACTTTTTTTGTGGAAAAACATATCAGACAGACATTATTGTTCCAAACAGACTGTTTGTATATATGTATTATCACATTTCTGGAGAGGATGTAACATCTCCACTGCTCCCTGACATACATCGTTTACATTTTTGATGCTTTATTGGAGGGATGAATACCATTCTGGGTTGAGATCTGGTCAAATACCAACACTTTGGGTGGGGGACTTGAAGGTAGTTGACTGTTAAAGCTATAATATGAAATATTTCCACATTAAAATGTATATAAACACAAGACCTGTGTTATATATGTTCTTGAGTTTGGTACTTACATTATCCCAAATGTTTCCAACAATGTTCAAACCCAGAGAAATCTGTCATTTTATTCAAGTAAATCAATGGCATTTACGGACCGCGGCTTTAAAGCAGCTGCATTCATTTATTCAGGCTTTTTCTTTAAATCAACACCCAACAACACCATCAGTTACAGCAGATATAATGTTCACTGATGGATTACACAATTTAAAGCAAGTCTGTGCAGGTTGATTTACATTCAGTGAAAAGCAGTGGGTGCATGGATGGAAAAGCACATTAAAAAAACTGAAACACTGCTTTGAAAACAGTTAGCAGTGATGCAAAGCATGGGCTTAAATATGCAAAATGGTTTTAAGACATTATCGGATCTAGTATAGCTTTTCTTTGTCTGTGTGCAGAAAAACAAGCTCCAGTTAGTGCATCCCCTGCAGTGAGCAGTTTTGGCTCATGCGTGGTGCTGATACAACCAACACTGGCTTTATTGTGGAAACATGTTAGTTTGAATCCGGTTTAAAAAGTTGAATATAAAGTCCACAGAGTGGTGCTTGAGTGGGTTGAAGTGGGTCCACAGCAAAAGGAAAAAAATCTAAGTTTAAAAAGAAACTTGGGTTCCTGTCCTGGCTGCAACCACAAATAATTACCATTGCAAATGTAACCAAAACACAGCAGCCAGGATTCTGTTTTAACACGTGATGTTTTCATCACATGCACAGGTCTGTTAGGAGCAAGCCTACTGAGAAAGGATACAAATACAGTTGTTGGGCACCCTCCAATCCCGTAGTTTTACATATGGATTTACTAGTAGAGGAAGGATTGGGAGTGTATACGAAACAGTTAACACAAATGCAACCAAACCCCATGTATTCTGCGTGACTGTGCAATTTTGTCCAATCACCGCAACCTTTCCTGCAAATTTTACCAATCAATGTAGTTTCCTGCGCAAAACGTTGAGCTATATCTCCCCAAACTCACTTTATTTGTAGATGTGAAGATGCAGACCATGTAGACATGAACATCTCACATTTACCCTCCAAAGATAATTTAAACCTAACATACATTTTGTTGTCATCATTTTTTATGAATGATATAAAAAAACACAACTATTATTGCAGTTTTCACTTTCTCCTGCAATTTTAGTAAAAAACTCCCTAAAAACAGCGGTACAGTAAAAACAGTAATTCTTTAAGAAAAGTTGCCTTAAAATCAGGCTTTCAGGCTTGAGTGAATCCTGGAGGGAGTGGAAATCGCCATGTTGGACAGTTATGAGTGTTATATATCAAATGAAAGCTCTCAGTGAGATAATTTCAGTGCCACAACTGAAATGATGACCCATATGTTGTACATTAAAGAAGGCTGAAAGTTGTAACAGTGGGGTTTTGTTAAGTGCCAAATAGGTAAGATAAGACTCTAAAAATATATTTAAAAAAGATGAATACATCTGTAGTTATACTGTTTATAGAGGGTTTCAAAGGTTTTTAACAGAAAAATTAGAATCAGTTGATTTGCAATGTTCCTTGTAGCCGAGAATTTTAAAAGCCTTTAATATTGTTTATATTTTCAAAAAGTTTCACACTGCGAATTAGTAAAATATCTTTTTGTTATATTCTCCTTGTGCAGCGATTTGTTCTGTCACTGCTCTTGTGTCTTTCAAGGGCTGGCTGCTTAAATTGCTATGCATTAGCACCATCTGGTGGCTGAATAGAGCAGCAGCAGCATGTACAGTTCAAACTGGAGAATATTTTTTTAAGTATAATTGTGCTGAAAACACGAGGGTTTTTATATTTTATTTAAAAAATAATACAATTAACACACACTGTAAGTTATTCAAATGAATTGTTGAAATGGATTACATTGAATGTTTTAAGTAACACAAACTCAGTTTTGTAAGTTAAAAAATATTCTTGAATAAGGACATTTTACTAGGTATTTTGTTTTCAAAGCACAAATACAAATTACTAAATTAAGTCAGTGTCACTTGAGCAAGAAAGGTTTTTTAACTTACAAAATAAGTACATTTTACTTAAAGATATTTGCTGCAATGAGTTTAAACAATTTTTGAAGTTGTTTTTACAATGCATATTAAATAATGACATGAGGATGAGAATACACACAGTTCTGTGGCACAGTTCACAGCAGAATGTTGAGATGTGAAAGAAGCAAAAGCCTATGGTTTATGAAAAGTGCAAAATCACGGTGTGTGTGCAGAACGCAGCATGTTGTTGTAATGGTAAGGTCATCCCTGTCTCGGTAATGGGTAATAAGGTCTTCATGTTCAACACACACACACACACACACACACAAACACGGAGACACTTGCAAATAAAGTACTTTGCGTACATTAATGCAGCGACTGATAAAATAAAGTCACATCAGCAGAAATGCAAAATTGCATGCACACCTGTAAACCTGTAAACAAACGCGTAAAAACAAACACCCTCCGGGCACGCATACACAGTGCAAGATCAGGCAGTGTCCACGTTCTCCTGACACACACACTGAGCGAGCAGGTGGGTTTATGAGTAACAGTGTTACATTAAATGTTTCTCAGGGCCTCTTGTGCATTAGTGTGTGTGTGTGTGTGTGTGTGTGTGTGTGTGTGTGTGTGTGTGTGTGTTGTGTGTGTTCGGTGTTGGATATTGTACGGTGTGCTTGTCTTAAATGTCATAAAATGTCAGGATCTTTGGTTCACTGATCAAGCCACGTGGTCAAACTAACACAACATGAGGTGTACAGAACACAAGACATCTCGAAAATAACAGAAAAGAAGCCAAGTAGGATGATTAAGACGCACTGTAAAATTTTTTGAGAAAACCCAGAATTTCAAGGCAACTGTCTTCACTACATGTTTTCAGGTCAAACAAAGTTTTGAAACTTCTTTAGAAAAACTTTAATCTTAATCTTTAACTTTTACAAACACAAAAATCTATATTTCATAGCTTAATATATATAATTGATACATTGATTGATAATATAGTTCACAAGGTCAACAAAAATGTATTTCAAGACTTAAAAGTTCAAGTTAAACTCATAATTATGAAGTTTAGACAGTTTAAAATGAGTTTTCTTAATTAGTTTTTTACTGTGCAGATACAGGAGCAGCTCGGCATCAGAGAAACACAGATTTTTAAGGTTGAACTACTTAATTCATGGTTTTTACCCGTTTTAATCACGGGGTCTGTTTTGGAGAGGAGACTTCTGTGGACAATTCGTTTTACAGAAACCTCTTGAACCATGAACACTGAAGGAATCCTAACCGGGAGAAGCTGACTGCAGTGACAGCAATGGTGGTGAAGACAACAACTCTGATGATCCCAGGTTGCTTCACAAAGTCAACAAACTTCATCTTTTGTTTTTCTTTTGAGAGACCCCCATTGCAGCAGAAATTACATATTGTACTTTAAGGGGAGACGCAAATAAACAAAGTGTAGTAAATTAAACACTTAAATGTGTATTTGGGTGTTTTCTAGCCCAAAATCTCAAATTTGACCACTGCATGAAAAAAATCATGTTCTTGTGTGGTGTCTCAATGAAAAAACTAAATATAATAAGATCAACAGGCACTGCATAAAATCCTGATTTAAGTACTACTTAAAGGTAAGTAAACTTAAAGTGTGTAGGATTTAGTGGCATCTAGTGTTGAAGTTATAGACTGCAAGTCACTCACTTCACCCTCCCCTCCCAACTGCGAGGGAGGAACTACAGTGGCCATGAAAGGCCCTATCTACTATCTACAACCAGTGTTTGCTACTGTAGAAACATGGCGGTTCAGCATCTCCGTAGAAGAGGACGCTCTCCCTCTGTCGATGAGAACAGCTCATTCTGAGCTAACGAAAACACAAGGACACTTATTTTCAGGTGATTATACACTAATGGAGACATACCAACGAATACTATATTCCATTTCTGCCAATAGATCCTCCTAAATGCTACACACTGGACCTTTAAGGTGGAATGTTTTTTTGCATGTTACTCATTGTGTTAAAAGGTTGTGAATCAATCTATTAACACCTTAAATGTCAATATGACATATTCATTTGTTTTCTAATCAAATATAACTCGTATTGAGTTAATATAAATTAAATGAAACCTATGCAGCCTATTAAATCTAAATATTCCTCTTTCTTAGGAATAACGAACACAATCTTAAAATTCGTGCCAGCCAAAACCCATTTTTGGACTTTGTGTTGAAACAAACATTTTGAATTGATATTTTCTTAAATATTTGCCACAGACATTTCAGGACACAGTTCTGTTGAATAGATCTGACCTAATACAGCATTTAAAGTCTACATGGCCACAGAATCATTTGTTACAATGTAGAGGAAAAATGTGCATCACCATCATCATCCTCATCCTCTTCCGCGTATTTTCCCTCCACCCAGGTGATGATGATGATGATGATGATGATGGCGCTGCTGTGGGCGGAGGCTTCCGCTCCTGTTAATAGGCAGAGGACGCTGCAGACGTAACCAGATGGAAGGAGCTCAGAACACATTGTCGCCCAACCTTCCACTACAGAGGCGAGCTGGGGGACACCGCTGGAGACAGCAGCCGTCCAGCAGGTATCTGAGGTTATTTACTGTTTAAATCGCGGCTTTAAGACCGCCATAGAATTTCAAACAGGCGACTTTTTGCTCATTCATTCAAATCAACAGTTGTGTTTTTGTCTAGAAATAGTTTTGAGAAGCAGTACCATGTATATAACATTACAACATTTTTAATTTACATAGGAAAGAAAGTTAAAGGTGACTTATAAATTCAAACGCACAACATAGTACAATATAAGAACTGTGCAATATTATAAGAGTATAGGGAAAATACAATGGAAACTGGTCACTGTAATGTGCAGTCGAAAAATAGAATATATAGTATTATGGATAATTAAAAAGTGCAGCTACCATATATTTTATCGCTAACCAACTGTATAAGAAAATGATTATTATAGGAATGTCTTAGAAAACTTGCAGTGCCACACAAAGTCCCTTTGAACTATTATTTGACAAATAATTAAAATTAAAGAACTATTAGTATATTATATCATATATACAAAGAGTTAAAGCAATGTCATTTGAAAAAAAGTATCCCATAAATAGCTACCAGTCTCTCTGTAGAGTAATGTGGATATTAAAAGGAAACCCTATCACAATATGATCAATAAGCCTTTGATTTACGAATAAAAAGTCAATGAAATACATTAAAGTCACTGCAGAATAAATATACAGGTTCACAGCCACACCTTGATTAAGTTTAAGTCTTTACTTTAAAAGTAAGTAGTGAGTGAAAAACAGGTTAGACTGAGTGCAAATAAACAGTTCTCACTGCCTCTCCCTCCCTTATTAGTGACTGCTATGTAATCCAGCAGAACCACTTAACTGTAGTAAAACACACTGGTAATAAAGGTTGTGTAGGGTGCAAAACCTTTAGTGCGTTTGAGTTTTAAAGGACGTTCAGGAGAAAAATGAGCCACAACAGTGCATCAAAATGTGATTAAAATGCATTCAAATTCCCTTGAAACCATGAGGGTGAGAGAGTGTAGTGGTGAGTCCCTTCATTTAAGATTTGATTTAAAAATAGAATAGAAGATCCCTGTTTCAGTTTAGTTTTTTTTCCTTATCCAAATCAAGGGTTTGAGGATAGAAGTTGGTAAACGCTGTTCAGATTGTAAAGCCCTAATGAGGCAAATTGTGCTTTGTGACTTTGGGATGTGTTAAAAACTTGACCTAAGCCTAGTAAAAAGCTGTGCAATGAACATCACAGTTTCAAAAACCTCCCTGCAGGTCCAAAACTTAGACGTTTCCTAATAAAACTCTAAAAGCTGCAAACAAAACCTCTGCTTACCCAGCATTCTCCTCAAGAAGTTGGTTAACCTTGTACTAATTATTTTAAATCAATATTGACTCTTCTGCAAGTAGCATTGGGAGTAAACCTGTTTTGTAAACTACAGTGGATCCAATGTACTCTGGTGAGGAAATGTCACTGATGCTATTGTTCCAAACGGTTTCCACTAGTGAAACATTTTCAGGCTGCCTGTACAGAGCTAAAATAGAGTGAATGGAGCGATTTTTGCATTTGCAAAGACTTGCATGCGTTCAGACAGTCGACCCCAGCTGTCCTCCACAGACCAGATCCCTCTGCTGAGCAGCAAACGTGGGCAACAAGCACAAACACCAGCCCTGATGCAGGATCCTCATGCTACAGTCCTGTATCATGGCTAGTGATAGCATTGCTAAGAGAAAAAGCAGCTGTGTACTTAATATTGACTATTGCAGTTCAATACCATCAGCACTGAGCTTTACCCATCTGCAGGGCCGTAACCAGGAGGTAATGAGCCCCTTGACCACAATGTTTTCTGGCCATTTTGTGAACAAATATATTCTTTTAGTGAATTTCTTCCCAACTCCAGGTCTTATTAAACTATTGCCTATAAACAGGCTTCTGTTCCAAGCATTTGCCCACTACAGTGGCTGCAAAACATGTGAAAAACAGCCCTATCTAGAGCGAGTTTTTGGTTTGTCCGTTCCTCTACTGTAGAAACATGGTGGTTAAACATGGCGGACTCCATGGAAGGTGAATACATACCTAGGAATATTATATTCCATTTTTGCCAATAGATCCTCCTAAATGTTACACACTGGACCTTTAAATGAGGGGTGTATAAACCAAAGTACTGGACAAATTGAAACTTTTATCTGGCTTCATCCTTTGGGACCGTTTATCTCTGCACCAACTTTTCATGGTAATCCACCAAATAGTTGTTATTTATATTTCAGTCAAATTGGTGCACCACTTAGTGGGGCTGTGGACAGATACACACACAGACACACACACAATCAAATATATGTTTATGCCTAGTAGAGATAATGATCGCATTGAGCAGGGTTCTTGCATAATTCCTTCCAGGGGAAATCAAACCTGCTCAGTCACTCCTGAAGGACTGGCAGAAAGGGTTAAGTGCTGACTGCTCTACTTTCCTTAAACTCAGCACAAACAGCTGTCTGTCATTCCCGAGCTCTTCCACCCTCGGAAAACGCCGCAGAGATGAGGGGACAATAATTTCTGAAAGGCTCTGCTGTGCAGGTGCATCGGAAAGACAAGACAGAAAAGAAAAGAAACATGTTTTACTGTGTTTACACAGCTTGCAGGGATCTTGATATAACCAGGGGTTGCCTTAATCAAGACTTCCTTCATTTACCAAATTTCGCAAGCCTTTATGGGTTTTTACTGACATTTGAAAAACAATGTGACTTGTGTTACATAAGTGTAACATGAAAAATACAAGTGACATTATAGTTAAAACAGAATATCCAAGCCATGAGCAGACTTGGAGTGCAGGAGAAAGGAGGATTGGATGTTTGGACATCCTAAGGAAAAGATGTTGATCTGAACAAGGAAGCCACCCAACTGATTACATTTATTCCTCGTGGGGAGTACTACTCAGCCTGTAAAAACAGTTGAATTATGTCTTTGACGGCTCTGAATGAATGAAGAAATTAAAAAAAAGCTTGGTTTGGGATTTGAGGACCAGAGTTTGACAGTTCTTTCGTGCCCTTAGAAACATAAGTTGACAAAACAAGAATGTGTGGAGGTGTGGCCATTTCCCTGGCAGGTAGGGTTTAATGAAAGACATTACTAAATTGCATTTGGTAAATGTAGGATCCAGTGTTTTTGGAGCTTGACCCATACTAGGGATTAAAAGTCAGGATATCTCAACCTTTGTTGCTTTAATTTTGACTATTCTTTTAATACTTCTTATTCTTACAAGTGCAATACTAAATTGCGGGAAAACTCTTTAACACCAGAGCACAAGTTATTATCTTTTGTCTACTTCTAAAGAGCATCAAATAATATCTTGCATAGTGACACACTGTTGGTGTGAAGATTAATGAGTGTATTGACATAATCTCATACTTTGGATGACCAAAGAAGCAGTGACCCTAAAGGTGTTTGGTGCTACATGTACTTTATAGAGGCATTAGAAATGGTAGGCAAATGTCTCAAACTTGGTTACAGCATAATTTGCCTTGCATTGGAAAGATTCATCTTGTTTGTACATTTGTTTGTTGCAGGATCCAGATGACCATTTTCCTTTGACACTCCCTCAGTCAAAACATAGCAACATTGTGCCGCCATTTTGTAAGCTGTCAAACCACAACCTGCATTGATTACCAAAGCTGAGGTAAACTAGAAAATATCAAAAAAGACTACTTAGAATATTTTCTTAGAATCAGATGCCAAAGGAACAAGGAACATTTATCTCGGACCTCCCCTTTATAACTGATGGACTTAAATTAGTGGAAATTTCAGTGTTGCAAGTGTCTCCACACTTGCATTTCATATCTAAGGACATAACTAAATATAAAGTGCAAAGATATTGCACCTGCTACATAAGTGCTCAAATATGGCCACCACAGCCAACATGGAAGTGGCAGACATCATCATTGTAGCAATCTACTTCATCCTGGTGCTACTGATCGGCTTCCTTGCCATGTGGAAAGCCAGTCGGAGCACAGTGAGCGGCTACTTCCTCGCTGGTCGCTCCATGAACTGGGCGGCTGTAGGAGCATCTCTGTTCGTCAGCAACATAGGAAGTGAGCATTTCATTGGACTAGCTGGATCAGGTGCTGCTAGCGGGTTCAGCGTGGCTGCATGGGAATTAAATGCTTTATTACTGCTCCAGCTGTTAGGCTGGGTGTTTATCCCTGTGTATATTCAGGCCGGTGTCTACACCATGCCGGAGTACCTGTCCAAGCGGTACGGCGGGAGGCGACTAAAGGTGTATTTTGCCGCATTGTCTCTTATTCTGTATATCTTCACCAAGTTGTCCGTGGACCTCTATTCCGGAGCCTTGTTCATTAAGGAATCCTTAGGATGGAACCTCTATCTGTCAATCATCCTCCTCATTGCCATGACAGCTTTGCTGACAGTCACAGGAGGTCTGGTCGCTGTCATCTACACAGATACGGTCCAAGCATTCCTCATGATCGCCGGGGCACTCTGCCTTACAGGCATCAGCCTCTTCAAAGTGGGAGGACTTGAAGGTCTTTATCTATCTTCTGTTTTCACTGAAATTAACCAATTAATTTATGATTACTAATTATAAAACTGTTTGATCTTTATGCCATACCATATGCTAACCCATGTCCTGATATGTCATTTTAAGGTATGAGGACGAAGTACATGCAGGCTACTCCAAACATCACTGCCATCTTGCTGTCTTCATCCAACCTGACATTTTCTGAATCCTGCCTCCACCACCTAAACCCAAAGCCAGATGCCCTGAAGATCCTTCGAGGCCCAAGGGATCCAGACCTGCCTTGGCCCGGTTTCTTACTGGGCCAGACTCCTGCCTCTATTTGGTACTTGTACAAGTCTTTCCATCTAGACTGGTTTAGTTCCATGTATTTTATGGTCCCCAGAAGATTTATTCCAACCTAACCTGGCCTTTTTTCTTGAAGCAGAAGCAAGCTTGTATAAAACAACAGTGAAAATAAATTGATTGACATTTCTGAGCACATTCATGCTCCCCAGAAGAGCATGGGTGCTTGGTTTTGGATACTTCATGAGCTTCCCTGTTGGGATTTCCTTGGGAAAAAAATTATATGTTTAGCTTATATTGTTCATTCCATCCAATATTTTTGCATTGTAGTCACATGCACTGCAGCTACAGGCCACTGGAAAGATAGCAAGTACTTTTGGTACTTTTTTGGTCTCTACGCTAAAGAGTGAAAATGTTGGGGTGTGACTCAGGAGGTAGAGTGGGTCATCCACTAATCAGACCATTGGCTCTTCGATCCGCAGCTCCTTCTCCTTGAGCAACATACTCATCCCAAAATATCTCCCAATATTGTGCATGGGTATGATTGTGGGTGTATGTGGCATGTCATGTAAAAGCGCTTGTGGTCGGAAGACTAAAAAGTCCCTATACATTGTCGTGCTCGGTAGGGGGCAGGATTTGGGTATTAGCAAAATATTAATAATGATCAAAAATACTTATTAAAAATGTAATAATTAAAATTAATTATTAGGGTAATTAAGTAATTAATATTTTGATTATTAATTACAGAATTTTCCTCGGGGCACCACCCTGTTACCAGGGACTAATCAATCAAATCTGCAATTTACAGTCTCAAAAATATATGTAGGTTACTTTAACTTTAAAATCTAAATATTTAAATCAAAGGTGAGACCAGACATATGAAGGCGTGAATGCAAGCACTGACCCCGCCAACCAGCAAGTTGTACAATAACACTCCACACAATGACCTCAGAAACCGACTATTTAAGATATAATGCAGTTTATTTAACAATGAATCATCAATTAACTGTTATCATATAATTATAATGGGTATACAACAATAACCACTACTAAAGAAATCAAAGATTGGCGAATATATAAATGCCTGGATATAGTGTGTGTGTGTGTGTGTGTATATGTGTGTGTGTGTGTGTGTGTGTGTGTGTGTGTGTGTGTGTGTGTGCACGTGTAGGTGTATGTGTGCGTGTGAGAGAGAGAGAGAGAGAGGGTGTCAGGAGAGGTGGGCGAAGCACACCCACGCGAGGGGAGGTGTGTATCAAGGTGACGGCCTAGATGGAGGAGGAGGTAACGTTACAGTGATGACGAAGTCTCACTGATGACGCTACACTGCCTTCCCAGAATGGCGGTCAGTTTAAATGGAATGTGTGATTTACAAAACGTGTCTGCGTGTTAGGGTACCGTTATCTGGTCCCCAAAATAGCTGGCAAAACACGTGTATAGGTGTGTGTGTGTGTGTGTGTGTGTGTGTGTGTGTGTGTGTGTGTGTGTGTGTGTGTGTGTGTGTGTGTGTGTGTGTGTGTGTGTGTGTGAGAGAGAGAGAGAGAGGGAGAAAAGGAAAAGAGAGCGTGAGAATAACGCGTGCGCACCGGAGCCGAGTTTCTGACCCGCACCCTAGGATATCGAACTGAGTTATACCCACTACAACACAGCGAGATCAGACTCTGATGAGACGATCTCAGGCCTGTGTCTTTTAACTAGCGGGTATACAGTTCAATATTCTCAGATGTGCGGCAGTCTGCGCTCAGCGGGACCTGACACACTTTTGGTAAAACAGCTGTGTCGGCGGCGCGACACTTTAATGTGAAAATCCAATACAATATATATATATATAACTATAAGGACTCAGCGGTCCGTTTCACAGTTATACAGTAATGTGAGGATACAGGTACAATTTATCACGGTAATGATTACACAAATAATACGTTCCTCAGCTGAATAGGAGAGGCCGTGGTCTGGTCCCAGACTAACAGCAGCTGGTCCCTCGTTTGGCAGTGTACAGGATCAGCAAAGTCAACTTATGTGAAGAAAGCAGCGATCAGCGGTTGGTGTTTCTTCTGACACAAAAACTTTGTCCTTCTGCAGGTAGTTAAAGAGAGAACAGCGGCTGCGTGCTGTCTCTGCGGGATCTGAGTTTGAAGACGGATGGCACACTTTTAGAAAAATAAAAAAGGGTTTTTAAAAAGATAAAGAGAATGCTCTCTAGTGCTCTAAGAGTGGTAACTTAACGGACGGTGATCTTAGCGAGAAGCAAGGAGGAGAGAGTCTCTTGGGCTTTTATACCTGGGATGACAGTTCTGGGGTCTGCGCGGATCTGACCAATGACAGGCCGGGGTTTGGGCGTGTAATGGCTCTTAGACCACACCTAGGGCCTCCCCTTTGAGGGGTCTGAGATTTCACGGGCTCCACATTTTATGACTTTCAGTCACCCCCAAACAGGCTTTAGGGTTCCAACAAGGCCCCTGGAAAATCTCTTTGTTCAACCACAAGGCCGGACTCAACAACATGTACAGTCCATTTACTTAGGTATAATGGTACGATGTTCCATACTCACCATATTAGTTTAGTTTTGCTAATTTGCAAATGTTGGCATGCACTAAGCACAAAGTACAGCTCAGGCTGTTCAAAGTTAGGATTTTGACTTGATGGCACAAGATGAAGAGTCAGGAACTCCCCAAAGTGATTACACTGCATCCTGAGGGCGGCATTTCTGTACAGTGTACAGAGGAAAAGTCAGGGAATCACCAAAGTCAGTAGGCTTTAACCTCAGGTAACCTTATCTGTATCTGAAAAGGCAATTGATCCAATTCAGTCTCTATCCAAGTGGTGAGCTAAACGACCAGCCAACATTGTCATCCCTGTTTAAAAATGACCCTAACATAGCAATATGTCTGATCCCTGCCCACAAAGCTAGTCTTTGGCGTCTGTACAAACCGCACAGGTAATGGGGAGTGAACCAGTATTCTTGCTGATAATGCTGCTTGATACTTTGACTAATTGACCCAGCATCAAATTAATTATTAACTCAATGTGTTCTCACTGTGTGTTCCAGGTACTGGTGTGCAGATCAAGTGATTGTACAGCGGGTTCTGGCAGCGAAGAACATTGCCCATGCCAAAGGTTCTACTATCATGGCTGGCTTTCTGAAAATACTTCCAATGTTCATCATTGTCATTCCAGGTAGAGCCATTAATTGATTTTTGAGTAACTTACACCTAAATCCCTGACTGTGGACCCAATAAATGACTGATTTGAATGATTTGTTCATCATGATTCCAGGCATGATTTCCAGGATCCTCTTTGCTGATGAATTGGCATGTATCAGCCCAGAGCACTGCATGGAAGTGTGCGGTTCTGCAGCTGGCTGTAGCAACGTGGCTTACCCACGGCTCGTCATGTCAGTGATGCCTGTTGGCCTACGTGGTCTGATGATGGCTGTCATGATTGCAGCTCTAATGAGCGACCTGGACTCAATCTTCAACTCAGCAAGCGCCATATTCACGTTGGATATTTACAAGATGCTGCGAAAGCAGGTGTCACCCAGGGAGCTGGTGATAGTCGGCAAGTTGTTTGTGGTTTTCATGGTGATCATCAGTATTGCCTGGGTACCGGTCATTATCAAGATGCAAGGAGGCCAGATGTTCTACTACATCCAAGAAGTGTCAGATTACCTGACTCCACCCATAGCTGCTCTCTTCTTGCTTGGCGTCCTGTGGCGTCGCTGCAACGAAACGGGTGCCTTTTGGGGTGGTATGGTGGGGTTTGTCCTTGGAGCGTTGCGTCTGATTTTGGCATGTGTTTACCGTGAGCCTCACTGCAGCCAGCCTGATGAGCGGCCATCTTTCATCAAAGATGTTCATTTCATGTATGTGGCAGCTATCTTGTTTTGGTTGACAGCTTTGGTGACTATAGTTGTGAGCCTCTGTACTCCTCCACCCAGAAAAGAACAAATCAGAACCACTACTCTGTGGGGGTTAAACAAGAGAAAGAGGCTAAAACAGCAAGAAAATGAGAAAGCAGGAGAAGGCATCAATGCTATGAAGCCTCTAAACCATGTAAGCCTAAATGGGAACCATTTCCTTGGTAAAGAAAAGTGTCAAGACCACCTAAACAAGCAGGCCAATCATGAAAATTCTCAACCAAGCAATGGTCATGCTATCACAGCCAGTGATATAGAAACTCACCATCCAGTTCAGAATGGTTTCCACTCACCAATTTGTGACCCTATAAAGGTAGAAGAGAGAGGTGTGAGGGATGGGGTGGAGGAAGAAGAGGGCGGCTTTGGTGGAGGTGGAGTGGAAGGTGGGAGGTGTGTGAAGGTTTTAGAGTGGTTCTGTGGCTTCCAGGAGAAGCCGTCCAAAGCTCAGGTCATTACAGTCCAGGAACAGGAGAAGATTGTGGATGAGCTTCTCCATGAACCTCTACATACCAGAATTATTCTGAACACAGGACTGGTGGTGATTAGTTCTGTCGGGGTCTTTCTCTTCATCTATTTCTCCTTATAGGCTTGGTTAATTCCAAGCAGTGGGCCACGTTTGTCCTAACCTACAAGGTCTGCAGGTAAGCTGTCCTTCAGTTTTTCCTCAACTTTAAACATGAGCATGGTATTACAGGAAAACTGGTATTTTATTCTCATGAGAACTTTTTGTCAGATTGCAAATTACCATGTTTAAAAAGCCATTTGTGTACATGGTAAAGGGTTATGTTTGTCATTTTGGTCCTGTTTTTTCCCTGCAAAATTGGATTTTTGGGTAGAGATATGCTCAGGATTAGGTTTAGGAGCCACTTTTTAAAAAGAGGTTTGTTTTTTAACAGTACTTTGTTGTATATTCTAAAATATATTTTCTACACTGTATGGTGATAACTGTGAAGCTGGCTTCAGTGTGCTTCAAACAAACTCATTCATAGAAAGTGTCTGAAAGCATTGCAATATGTCTGAAAGCAAAGGTGTTGACAAAATGATCACACTCGAGGGCAGGCTGAGAGTGTGTCTGCCTGCTATCATAAAGAGGGGTGAGACACAATTAATTTTATAAATAATTCTGCAATGTAGGGCGATAATGGCACCTGACTGGAAAATTGGCATCACCAGATGTTTATCAAAAAATGATATATAGATATATATATATATAGTATACAGTAGAAGTGCCACCTTATCTCTCAAAGTCCATCATGCAACACTTCATTTTCGATGTTGGTAATTGATCTCTGAGACTTTTCTTTTTTTGGATTTGGAATCTGTAACTAGCCTCGCTAGGGAGACTCAATACTAGTAGCTAATGCTATTGTGATTCAACAAAGAATAGAGGAAATAGCACCAGGTCATGATGTAACATGTTTTTACTTGTTCAACATGTTCAACATTTTTATCATTTGTATAATAATTGCCTTATTGTAACTTTTTAACACTGTGCAGGTAAACTGAATACAATTTAGAACCTGTTCTATGCAAGAGAAGTCAAGGCAAATAACTTGATATTTCTCAATGTGACTATTGTAAGGATTTTCTCAGGAAAAGGAAGTTTTCCTCCCTCATCTGGCTGTAGGGAGTTCTTGCACCATTGTTTTACACCATTGTTTTACACAATAAAAATAAGAATGGAATACCAAGATCAGTGTTCTTTCAT
Organism: Dicentrarchus labrax; assembly: GCF_905237075.1. Taxonomy (NCBI): domain Eukaryota; kingdom Metazoa; phylum Chordata; class Actinopteri; family Moronidae; genus Dicentrarchus; species Dicentrarchus labrax. The sequence continues at coordinate 14,132,272 of NW_026136716.1, forward strand.
TGGATGTCAGTCCAGTTCAATATCTTAGTCACTGCTGATCTCTTGAAAATGTTTTCTATGTGACTAGAATGATACAGAGGATTCAAATTAGGTTTCATTGGCTGTAAAGAGCTTGTACAGGGTCATCAAAAGTACTTAACACCGTCTATATCACTATATCACGGTCAAAAGTGAACTTGACACCGTTCAGCACTCACAGGTCATTTTTTAATGGAAAAAGCACAACAGCTAACCAAACTGGTTGTTCTAGTCCACTTAAAGGCCTCCACCAGAATATGTACATAAGGGCTATTGTATGTTAACAGTGTGTGGTGAACTGATTTGCCTGACAGAATGAAAAAAATACAAATAGTACAAATTAACATTATAGTGACAGGTTAGTGAGTGGGACTTCAGCATAAAGTTTCCTGGTGAATACATTCCCAGCAAGCTACCACTTACATAATCGTTCACTTCATAACTTCATAAGTCCCGCCCCTTTTTCAGTCTGTGCTCCAATTAGTTGAGCAGGTCAGAAAAGACACATTTTGAAGATCATTAAAACATGAAAGTGCCATATAGTCACATCTTAAGTTAGCTAATGTTAGCAAAACACACATTACACACAATTTTCACTTATCCAGCTAAGAACTTCACATATGAGAGTATCATAACTCGGTAATGGAGTGTAGTGTGTGCGCTTTCTGCCCTTCTACCGCGTTTGTCAAGCACATAGGGGTGGATCAACAAAGTCGCTGAAAGTGTAGACTATAGAGAATGCTTGATTCTGATTAGCCAAACACTGTGCATTATTTGCCATATAGCTCTTACTGCGTTCCCTTATTAGTTTTTAATGAATTGTCACAGCTGGAGGACCAGTACCAGGCTACACACGCTTCTACACACTCTTAATGTCCCATAATATCAACAAACTAGTTGAAATGTGATTCCTTGTGCCCATGTCAAAAGCACGATGATGTAATTTGTGATTAGTATAAATAATGCTATTCCCCATATATTTAACACTGGTTCTTTTTACCGTTACTGGCAACTTCCAAGACATATTTCGGAGATTGTACTCATTACTAACTGCATATATTGTTACTTAGTTCTTCACTAGAAATCTAGTTTGTGATATATAATAATAATAAAAGGCAGTAAGGCAAGAGGAAATAACAGGAGAAGCCGAGGAAAAAAACTAAATGTGAAAGTAAAACTGCTGCTTGAGAGCAGAACACCTCAGGCAAGGACATGTATTTAAAGGCACCACAACAAGCAAACATGCCGCCACTCAATCAGGTAAAATGACATTAACAACATCCTCTGTTGCAGTGGAAAGTTACAGACTGTTGGTGGAAAGTTACTGGGTAGAGACCACCCCCACTAGCTCACTGCACTCACTACTTGTTTGGTCTCGTCAAGTTCATGATCCTGCATCACAGGCTGACAAAGTTGAGCTGTTTTCAGGAAGTGTCACTTTCTTTCTTAATAAATTGATAATCATCAAACAGGAAACTTTCAAACTGAATAAAGGTCCTAATGTAATGGAAACAGTTTTTGCTTGTGCTGAAATGAGTATTAACAAAGTAAGTTAACACTTGGAATATATGATGTTCAAAGGTATGTACATAGTAAAACCAGAGCTTAAAGGGGAACTTTAAAATGCAGTTAAAATATCTGTGCAACATGATCAGGGCCTTTACGTGACAACAACATGCCTTTTCAACTCATACGTTGTGCAGAAACTGTACAAAACAGTACTGTCCCCTACCTGTTTTTCCACCGCTCGCTTCACCGAAAGCCCAGAATAATCGACTTCAGCGCGAGAGCAGTCTCTGGAAGAACAGGTAGGCGTCAGTACTGTGTTGTACGGTTTCTGCACAACGTATGAGTTGAAAAGGCATGTTGTTGTCACATAAGGGCCCTGATCATGTTGCACAGACATTTTAATTGCATTTTGTGTCTGTTAAGAGGAGCAAAAGGCGCTCTTTAGGATATGCCCCCGAGAAGTGTATTATAACTAACTGGGAGCTCTGGCCATTAGGTGCAGGAACTACAGTTTGCTAGCATCGGTTTTGGTCGTTGTTTTTCCTATCGACAGTACTCGGTGACCTCTGGTAATCAAGACTAGGGTAAAAATCTGCCGAAGTTCCCCTTTAAACATGTCTGAAGTTTTATCCAAATTTATTCAAAATGACATTTGAATTCTAAACACCTTCATAAAGGTTTGATAATCATACTTTGTACAAAGTACAGACTTAAACAGTGGTTTGCACAACACCCATTTTAAAATATCACTGTAGGAAAAGTCAGTAGAACATGTAAGACATGTAAAAGTGGCCCCCAGAAATTGCTGGGCCCCTGAAAAGGTCCAAGAAATAGTCCCTCCCCAAATCAGATTTACTCATTCAGTAAGTGCGTCCTCTCACTCCCTCCTTCTTAAACTCATTCATGTAAACTGAGAGAGAATTATTCAGTGATGGGGGCTGCACCATGGATGGATTAAGGACATTATTGCTGGCCTCCATGGATCCCCCCTAGCAGCTGCACTTGGATTTAATTAATTAGAGACGTTTACATGTTTCATGGAACTGTGTAAATTATTTCCAGTGTGTCTCTATTGTGTAGAAGGAATTAACCATAATACACTGTGATGTGTGGAGAGAGCTTTTCTTGTGTTGTTGGTTGCTGAAAAGAGGCTTCAGATGTTTCCAAAAGCAGTGGTTGACATGTTCACATTGACAAAGAATGATGAGCAGTGTAACAGGTAAGTTGTATAAATATTAAACTGCTCCTCAACGACAGTTTCTGTTCCATTTAACCACTGAATACACATCCTGTATGTGTGTGAGGGAGAGAGTATAAAATTAGCGACCCAGTTGGGACCGACCATAAACCACAGAAAACATGTATGGGTGTGGAGTATGAGTCTGTGTATTATAGTTTAAAACCTGCAAGATGCTCGGAATTCATACCGTGTTCGACTTTGGTAGACCATTTTGGTGAGTCAGTTGTTGATGCAAAATCCCCCACAAGAAAAATACAAATGGTATTTTATCAGAAAAGCCACCACATATACACATAATGGAAAACAATACCAGCATAACTTCCACTTGACCTTGATAGACTAAGTTACCCGACAGATTAAAAAAGAATTGAGGCCAAGATACCCTGACTTTTAGTTCCTAATATGGCCGAAGTTCCAAAAATGCTGGATCCCAGGGCAAATGCCAACGTTTGGTCAAGCCCCTTGGTGTCTCCATACTGACGCACAAGGTACCCTTTTTACTGCATTCACAAGGAATCAGGCGGTAGACAGCAAAACCAGATGTCATGTTAGTATGTTAGTGGATGAGCCCATGACGTTAACTTTTTGCCATCCTCAACGGCAGTATTTAAACTGTTACATAGCTCCCTCACACAAGGAGGAAACTTTTTTTTTTTTTGAAAAAGTACAAAAATAAACTATTCTGGCATTTTTCATAGTACATACACTTTGCAAGTGTAAAGAGAATGCCAGGTGAACATCATCCAACATTAGTGCAAGCCAACTCACAATAAGAACATGCACATTAGTGCTTCAATACAATACATTCGGGGCAATTGAAATAAAATTAAAATAAACATCTCAAAATAAATAGTCAAAAATAAAATATATATAAAATAGGATAAACATTGATTTCATAAGGGGGACTCAAATCAATGTTAACTATTCATTTCAGTGGGAAAATTCTTTGTTATCATATAATTTTTGTGCCTTCATTTCTGTTAGAAGTTTTAAAAATTTCATGTACAATTTAAATTCATTCATGAAGACAATACATTTGGGTGATGACTTCATAACTCTGGCTAGACAAATAAATTTGGCTAGACAAAGGATGACATTGCAACAGAGTTCATCATTTTAGTTTTGCAAGATCATACCGAAAGTGACATCATCTCTAGAGATAGCTGGAAATAAAACGATTTTTTGTTTGATCCAATTGTGAATGTTAACCCAGAATGTTTGTATTATATCACATGAGAAAAAGATACGGTCCGCGGTTTCAATGTCATTTTCACAGAATGTGCATAAATTGTCAGTGATATTAAAGCGTAGTCTAAGTAATTCTTTAGAAGGATAAATGTTGTTCATCATTTTAAAGTGTGTTTCTTTCATTTTGGGGGGCATAGGACATTTTAGGTACATTGTTCTTAGTTTAGCAATTGATTTATTATCAAATTTATGTAGGATATTATTTTTGTTTTGTCTACCGGGGAACAATGTTTCAGTGAGGCAGTTTCTTATAAAATGATTTTTACATTTTTTGTCCATGATTAAAATCCCCTGTATTGACAATGGGCCCAGTTGTGGTATTATAGGTTGGTGGGCCAATACATTTTTTGTAAGAAATATAAATCCATGAGGAAGTGCTTTTTGTAATTTAATAAAGTCTGATTTGAAAGGGTTGAATTTATGTTTAGTGCAAAATTGTTGATAATCTAAGAGATTACCATTGGCATCCATTAAGTCAACTACAGACCATATATTCCTCTCATACCAATCCTGATAATATAATGATTTATTTCAGTATAAAACATATCTATTATTCCAAAGCATAGTAAAGTGAGGTGAAAAGTTATGCACATATAGCATTTTCCAATATTATAGAATTTGTTTATGAAACTCTGACAATGGTATAGGTCATTTATCGATGTTGAAGTCTGCCATAAGAAGACATTTTAAACCTCCAATCTTATTGAAAAGGGAATTTGGGACACAGTACCAAAATGAGTTGCTATGTTTGAGCCAAGATTTCAGCCAATTCATTTTTAAGGTTCCATTGAGGCAATCAAAATCAATAACTTTTAAACCACCATCTTTCATTTCTTTAACCATATTGCTTTTTTTCATATAGTGTGGCTTGTTTCTCCAAATAAAATTCAGATTAATTTGGTTAATAGATTTGATTAGTTTATTTGAAATAGCATTAGAGTAGGCTGGGTAAATGCACCTTGATAAACATTCCATCTTGGTTAGGTAAATTCGGCCGAGTATTGAGAGGTCTCTTTGGAGCCATACATTTAATTTGGCTTTACTCTCTTTTATTATTTTTTTTCTACATTCAAGTATTGACTTTGTTTTTGGTCTTTTGTAAGGTGTACTCCAAGGTATTTCATTTCTGACTTGATAGGGATGTTACAGATGTCTTTTAGAGTTGTATCATGAATTGCAAATAGTTCACATTTGTTTAAGTTCAAAGTTAACCCTGAAGCTTTGGAGAATTTTTTTTATTTTTTCGATTGTTATTGGAATTTGGTGTCTGTCTTGTACAAAAAGTGTTGTGTCATCCGCAAGTTGGCTGATGACAATATCGGTACCTAAGACATTTACATTTTTTATTTCATTACAATTTTTAATGTAAGTTGCTAACATTTCTGTGCCTAATATGAATAAATATGGTGAGATGGGACAACCTTGTGGAATTCCCACATTAACATTAAAACTGGGGGTGGTGCCACAAGGTAGCATGACACAGCTGTTGATATTCTGATATAATCCACTAACTAAATTCCTAAATTTGACTCCAAAACCTAAATGTTCAAGAACTTGGAAGATAAATGGGTGCTCTACGGAATCGAACGCTTTATAGAAATCTAAAAAGAAAAGAAAACCATCATGTTCAATTGGATTTCTATATTCAATAATGTCCATTACCAGCCTTATATTGTTGTGGATTGATCTTCCCTTTAAGAAACCAGACTGTGTTTCTGCAATAAGATTTGAAATTCCTGTCTGAAGACGAGTGGTGAAAATGTAGGTGAGTAATTCTTTTTTTCCTTCTGTTTTCTATGGGTGGAAGTATACAAGTTTCAAATATTTCCAGGAATACTTGATTTAGCAGTCTATAAAAGTCTCCTGTGAGTCCGTCCGAGCCCGGTGACACAAGGAGGAAACATGGAGATGCTTATAATGAATACATACAAATAATATTCACAAAATAATAATATTTAAAATATTTATTACATTCTTCGTAAACAATACGATATCACTGTAACCCGGTTAAAAGCATGAAGTCATTTAGGAATAAAAACATTGAAATAGTTAATAAAAATGTTAAAAGCTGTTTAAAAACGATTATATGTTTATTGTTTTATTTCAAAGACATGTATTTGTGAGAAGTGTCTGAAGCAGCATTTATGGGGTTAATAGCGATCGGCCGGACCGTCCGCTCTCTGGTGTTTCTGCACGGACAGGGGAAGGGCACAGGCTAACCGTTACCCAGAGGTTTTCTGAGTTCATTTGTAGTTAAAAGTGCACAAACCGGTGTGTAACTTGTGTCTTATGATTGTTTGCACAACAACCAGTAAGAAGAGTGACAGGCGGCACACTGACAACCGGGAGGAGTTCCAACCCGAAGCTCAGACACTGTTTACGGTTTACGGTGCTACTGCTAATGCTAATGCTAGCGCTTAGCCACCGGGGAGTGAAGCTGGAGTCCGTTCAGTACGAGTGGGCAGACATTTTCTAGTTAAAGTTTGATTCCCTCAGTTGAACCGTTTGAGGGGTCTGGCTGCTGTTCTCCGACCTGAAGACGGAGGAGAGACCCAGACAGAGCGGGGAGCAACCGGGAGGAGGAGAGAGAGAGAAACCGACGGAGTCCATGTTGAGATGCTGAGCTCGCACCTGTGACTGAGGAAGGACGGGACAGAAACCTAAACTCCCGTAGTGTTTACCGGAGGCCACAACGAACACTTGCATCGCAACAGGCCTGCAACGGTACATTTGAGTTAAAATAAATGTATTTGCCGGCTTCAGATTGCATTAATGTGTGTGTGACTTTAAAGGTGATAACTTGAGGTTTTCTGAATGAATCCATTTACGGGTTAAAGTGGTTATATTGATGTGTGTATATAAGGTACAGCATTTACAATGCTTTCCTGAAAAAAGGGGGATTTCATTTATAGTGTTTTCTTTAAAAAAGAGAGACAATTCATGTGAAGTATTTTCCTGATGAAGAGGGACATTTTATTTTGAAGGTTTAACAAAAGAACATTCATATGTTTATTGCATTTTCTTATTTCATTTTAAACAATCATTTCTTTATTAAGTAAATAATTGAGACATATTTTTCTAAAACCTTGGGTTGTGTCATTGTGTTACTTACCTGGAAAGAGGTTCATTCTGAGAGAGACATATAGACGCATAGGGTTAAAACACAACTTAAAGGGGAGTTCATAAGTAGGTTAAAAAACGTCTCAGATGTGTAGAAATCCAAGATAATATTTAAACTGAGTTAATCAGGGTTAAAACTATTGGATAGATATCTTTAAAGAACCAGGCGATGGATGTGTCAAACAAGCACAGTACTCAGTGTGGACTTTTTGTCAAGTTTTATGTTTCATAACAATATGACATGACCTGTTACTGCAGTAATAGAAATATAACTTGTGTCACATAACATATTTAACCCAGATCATAATCTTTTCCTAAACTTACCCAAGTAGTTTTGTTTCACAACCACGACATCACTTTGACATCACCAGGGTTTTGTGGTCATGAAGAGTAAATTGACCTTCATGAGTCAAATTGGCGGCACTGCTGTGTAACCACAACATCCCCAGTTTGATTCCAGCTTGAAGCTTTTGTTGCGTGTTAGTACCAGGTGGAAATGTGGTGTTTGGGACGCATATAAAAGTGGATCAAATCTAAAAATCCTTCTAATCTTCAATAGATGCTACTGTATTACCTGCTGCTGTTTCTCTTCAGTAATCAAGTTTTTGTTTCTTTATTTTGTCTTAAAGGTTCCCTCCAGACATGTATTAGGACATATATACAAATTGTCTGTTTGGAACAGTAATGTGTGTTATGGAAAAAACATATCAGACAAAGTAATTACCACATTAAAATCCTTAAAGGTAATTTATTCCTTCTACCTCATTAAACATTCCAGAATCTATGAATATGCTAAATAAATTAAATTTCTGAAGTTTTCATGTTGGACTCAAGCTGTCTCCTACTTCACTGTAAAAACTCCCTTCTCAGTGTATGTGTACTGGTGGCTTCAATTTTCTGCATCACGCTTGTACAACTTGCGTACTGGACCAGGATGATGTCACATATCATGCTTATAGGCTCCGCCCCTTAACACTTTCAGCAGATGAAATGTGAAAACAAACTCTGCACATCACTCATTCTGCACCGTGAAGATCAAACATCACACTTTAGCAACAAGAAGATAAACATATTTTGACTGGAGGGGGGCTTTAATATTTGCCCAAAAAATCAAGCCCGACCCTGCCCACGCCCGAGCCCGTTGTGTCCGAGCCCGGCCCGGCCCGACACATTAACTGTAATTATGAGCCCGAGCCCGATTTAAACCTGACAATTTTTTTGGGGTCGTAATAACTGACGTTCTCAACTACAATTCCGAGTTGTTTGAACTACAGAAATCTGTTTAGAATCATCTTAATGAATAATGCAACAAGGACGAAGCATGTAAACTGCGTTGTTTGTTTATTCATAATGGAATCGATCGGCCGGCAGGCAGGCCCAGTGTGATGCGTGCGAGTGGAGGAGACGCTGCGCACTTTGTAGCCTAACTTGTGCAACTTTGTACACATTTGTTACTTAGGCCTACTTTGCTAAAAAATAAATATAATATTTCTGATTATGCCATAGCTTTCTCCCCACCCAATTAGGCTGATAAAGTAATGATAAAAAAAAACAAAAACACAAATGCTTGATCAAGGGCCAGGCCAGAGGATAGGGGCCGGGTCAGGCCGGGTCAAGTTCGGGCTCGGGCTCGGGCAAAGAATCGAAACTCTAACTCAGTTTGGTGTGCTCCTGAATGTTGACGTGAGAGTGAACACCATGGTGAGATCGAAAGACCTGTCTGAGGCCTTCAGAAAGAAGATTGTTGCAGCTTATGAGTCTGGTAAGGGATTTAAAAAGATCTCAAAAAAGATCCGTAAAATAGTGTACAAGTGGAGGACATTCAAAACTACTGCCAGCATGCCCAGGTCTGGCCATCCAAGCAAGTTCACCCCGAGAGCAGACCGCAAGATGCTAAAAGAAGTCCCCAAAACCCCTAAAATGCATCAATTTGGAGAAATTCAACAATAAAAGTCCACATTTGTACAACCAACAACCTACGCTTGATTGACAGCCTGGTGAAAGCAACTGAGCATGAGCAGGTGTTGTGGTGTGGTGTCTAGGTTGATATTTAATTAAATTTCTTTTATTTAATAATTATTATATTCCATAATTTGGAGAAATTCAACAAAGTCCATATTTGTACAACCAACAACCTACGCTTGATTGACAGCCTGGTGGTGTTGTGGCTAATCAACACATGGCTCATTTGAATATTAAAATTAGCCATGTGTCTGGCTAACCCTAAACATACCAGTAAATCCACCAAGGACTGGCTGAAAACTAAGAAATGGAGAGTCCTGGAATGGCCCAGTCAAAGCCCAGATCTTAATCCCATTGAAATGCTGTGGGGTGACTTGAAACGGGCTGTACATGCAAGAAACCCCTCAAACATCACACAGGTTAAAGCATTCTGCATTGAGGAGTGGGGCGAACTTTCCTCAGACCGATGTCAGAGACTGGTAGAGGGTTACAACAAGCGTCTCACTGAAGTTATTTCAGCCAAAGGGGGTTATACTAGGTATTAGGGGGTAGGGTGTCCTAACTTTTTCCTCAGTTAGAATATGCATTTATGTTGATGTCTTTTGTTTAATGAGTAAAACAATGTTGTTTTTGCTGTTTACCTGCAGTTAGATCACTTTCTTTTCCAGAGATAAATAAAAACAAGATTAGACATCAATATGTGAACATTTCTTAATAAATAACTTGCTTTCATCTTTAATTTATTCTATTTTCAAAATAAAATCTTTTCAGCACAAGCCCAGCACATAGCCTATCTAAGTACAAGAAAGGAGAAAGTTGACCGGGAATCTGACCGAGGCTTGCTCAACTGTTAATGGAGCACTGAGAGAAGAGGAGTAGGACATAGGAAGGTTCAGTTACATAGTTTTCCCAGGAAATGTCTATTTCTTAAAAAACTAAGAAGCTATTTTGAAATGACGACCCATAGAAATACGTATTTTTAATGGGCCAAGAGACAAAAGAGACCAGATCTGTGTCTTTGCATATCTGATAGTGCTCAACAAATGATCTCTGCTGTTTGTAATGTACAAGGATATGATGTCAACCCTCTCACTTCACAGTTGCAAGCCAAGGTGCTTTAAACTTGATTAGATATAAATACATATAAATATAAAAAAATGACATCAGCTGTGCATATCCTTCTTATTATTCATAAAAAAAGATACTGTTTAGCAGTGCACAGAGCAGTGTGGCAATGTGTGATTGATTCAAGTTTCATATTGAATTCCATTTCAACAGTGAATTGGTGGCTGTGTACGCAGCCTCACTCATGTACTTTAAGATGTCTTTGACACAAAAGCGCACATTATGATGCACATACCTCCTATCAAATACTTGTGAACACTGTCAGGTGAGGTGAACATGAAGATGTAGAGACCTCTGTTATGATCTTAAAGGAAGTGTGTAGGATTTAGTGGCAACTAGTGGTGAAAAAAGTGATTATACACTATTGAAAACATACCTATGAATATTATGTTCCATTTCTGTCCTAAATGTTATACACTGTAGTAGATGGGTGCTTGAATGACCACTGTGGCACACACTACATTTCCCAGGATACCTCACCGCTCAGACAGGTGTAGGTGCTTAATGGAGCCAGAAAGATGGAGAGCACATGGCCAGAAGGAGCAGAGGAAACAGACTTGAAGAGTACATGAGTGCACTCTTTTTGGCTTTATTAGATAGTGACAGCTGTAGATTGACAGGAAAGGTGGGTAGAGAGAGGGGATGACACACAGCAGAGCTGCAGGCTGGATTCAAACCCGGGCCGCTGCAGCGACTCCATACATGGGTCGCCAGCTCTACCGACTGAGCTAACCAGGTGCTCTGTGAGTGCACGGTTTAAATGGTAGGAAGACACTTTTAAATTGACATTTTATGTTGAAGTCTGAAGTTTAACATCCTTTTCTCCTCTTAGATGTTTTAAGTTGGAACTTGGATTTTCTTTTTGGTTGAAGAGATTAACTTGAGTTACCTTGCAGAATGAATAATAAAACTTACAATCTCCATTTAAACTTTCTATTTTGCCTGTTTTTGTACTGCCCCACTCTAGCCTGCCCTGGTGACCTATCATGACATTACAACTTTTTAAAGCAAAAAATTAACCCTTTTCCTGCAGAAGTAGTTACCCTGCCCCTTAGATTGTCTGTTCACACCACTGGTCCTTTAAAAGTGTTAAATGGTTACATTTGGACGGTTCTTGAACACACTACACTGCAGTTTCAGTCAGAAATGTCCCTTATTGCACACATCTGTCCTGTAATACAAACAATAAACAACTTTTATTTTTATTTAATATTTGGATCTCAAATATGACACCAGAGGGTCATCAACATAAACTTAAACTCATCTTGTTTCTGTTCAGTGCTGTTATTCTTTAAAAACAAGTATGATTGCAGAAACGGCTTGTGTCACACATCCGTTGAACTGGTTTGTTTTTCTGAGAATTTGCTCACTAAATGAATTATAATAATAAATATAGAACACAAGAGTGGAAACTGTCATTTATATTTTCCACCACAAGTGGGAAGACTTTCCAAAACCCACTCACAACCACAGACAATCCTGAGATCCTCACATGAACAGGGAGTTTCCATCCAGAAACTGCACTATGCTGAGCTATAGATAGATACTAACAGCGGTGGAGGAACTATTCAGATCCTTTCTCTTAAGTAAAAGTACTAATACTACACACTCCACTACAAGTCCTGCATTCAAAATCTTAAAAAGTATTAAAAGTAGTCATTGTGCAGTAAAATGGTCCCTGATTTAATATTACTGCTCTATAATATTGCATTTTACTGCTGTAGATATTTCTTGAGCTACTATACTGTTGGCATGTGGTATACTATTTTGTAGTTTAATCTACATGATGTGCTATAAAAGTGATTGTTGATACACATCAGGCCGCGGACCTGTGTTTGATAAGATGCATTCTCAGGGATATGAAACATATGAACAGAATAGTAATTCTTAGACACTCTCTCATTGGGCAAAATTGTGAAATTAAGATTTTCCCCTATTTTTCTGGGGACCCCCAGAACCCCCTGAATGAAGGGCCAAGAGGAGAGGGAGAGACCCCGGCGCTGTTGGCAATTACTCTGCAGCATTAGAATTAATTACAATATCATTTTTGAAGCTTTTTACATCCTATTTTGATAGGGAGAGCTGAAGATAGACAGTCCGGCAGAGATGCAAAGCCCAACTTCATTATCATCAATTAACACTCAATTCCTTACATTTGCTCAAAATCAAGCTGATGTTACTGGTTTATGTCAAGGCCAAAGAATAAGACCAGGGCAGAATGACACCCACACATACCAAAACACATACAAACAGAAAAAGTTTATGGCGCACTGAATAACCACCACCATGTGCAGGTAAGGGGAAAACCACATCCAACCAGGAAACCAATGACACCAGGCAGCAACCGTCTTTCCACATTTAACACACAAATCTACACGGCCTCAAATTTTATTTGTATAGCACCAAATCATAACAGAAGTTATCTCATAAGACATCTCAGGAGACTTTTCAAAATAGAGCAGGTCTAGACCGTACTCCTTATAAAATTATTTACCGAGACCCAACAGTTCCCACCATGAGCAAGCACTTGGCGATGGCGGCAAGGAAAAACTTCCTTTTAAGAGGCAGAAACCTCGGATAGACCCCGGCTCTAGGTGGGTGGCCATCTGAGAGAGAGAGAGAGAGAGAGAGAGAGAGAGAGAGAGAGAAGCAGTGATTATATTAATAATAAATATAATATCAGTAATATTAGCAATGGGAGTCAAGCAGGACCATGGCAGGAGGCACCACCAGGATCAATGAGAACCTGCGCGACGAGAAAGCACAAGAATTCCGGGGAAGAAGTGAAGTTAGTAGCATGCATTAATGGGACATGAATGAGTGCAGAAAGAGGGAGAGAGGATGAGAGCAGCTCAGAGCATCATGGAAAATCCCCTGATAGTCTAGACCTATAGCAGCATAACTAAGGGATGGTTCAGGACTCACCTGATCCAGCCCTAACTATAAGCTTTCTCATAGAGGAACGTCTTAAGCCTACTCTTAAATGTGGAGAGGGTGTCTGCCTCCTGAACCAAAACTGGAAGCTGGTTCCACAGGAGAGGAGCTTGGTAGCTGAAGGCTCTGGCTCCTGTTCTACTTTTAGAGACTATAGGAACCACAAGTAGCCCTGCATTCAGAGAACGCAGTGTTCTAGTGGGGTAATAGGGTACTATGAGCTCTTTAAGATATGAAGGGGCCTGACCATGAAGAGCTTTATAGGTGAAGAGGAGGAATTTAAATTCTATTCTGAATTTTACAGGGAGCCAGTGCAGAGAAGCTAATACAGGAGAGATATGATCTATTTTCCTAGTTCCTGTCAGTTCTCATGCTGCAGCGTTCTGAATTAATTGGAGTGCCTTGATGGACTTATTGGGGAAACCTGATAATAAGGAATTGCAGTAATCCAGCCTAGAAGTAACAAATGCATGGATTAGTTTTTCTGCATCCGTCTGTGACAGGATGTGTCTAATTTTTGTAATGTTATGTAAATGAAAAAAAGGCAGTCCTGGAGGTCTGCTTTATGTGGGAATTAAAGGACATGTCCTGATCAAAGATAACTCCAAGATTCCTGACAGTGGTGCTTGAGGCCAAGGTAATACCATCTTGAGTAACTATATCTTTAGACAGTGAGTCTTGGATGTGTTTGACAAGAATTTACACAACAAGAATTTGTTTATGAAGTTTAGCATCATTATGTCCTTAAGACATGTTTGTAACTTTGCTAACTGATTAATTTCATCGGGCTTGATCGACAGATATAACTGGGTATCATCTGCATAACAGTGAAAGTTAATGGAGTGATTCTTAATAATATTGCCTAAGAGAGGCATATATAAAGTAAATAGAATTAGTCCAAGCACAGAATCTTGTGGAACTTCATGACTAACTTTAGTGTTTATGGATGATTCATCATTAATAAATATGACTTAAACCAGTTTAGGGTGGTTCTGTTCATGCCAATTTGATGTTAAAGTCTCTGTTAAAGAATATTGTGGTCAATGGTTTCAAATGCAGCACTAAGATCTAATAATACAAGTACAAGGACAAGTCCATTGTCGGAAGCAATTAAAAGGTCGTTATTAACCTTAACCAGTGCTGTCTCTGTGCTGTGATGAACTCTAAATCCTGACTGAAAATCCTCAAATAAGCTGTTGCTATGTAGAAAGTTAGACAACTGCTTGGTGACTACTTTCTCCACAATTTTACAGAGGAAGGGGAAGTTAGAAATAGGTCTATAGTTGGCTAAAACCCCTGGGGTTCACTTTGCACTTGGAGCTGTATTTGAATTCAGAAATTCAAAGAAACAAGTGAAAGGCACTGAGAAATACTAGTAGAGTGTTTCAGATGAAACAATGCAGTTGATTAGAAGAGTGGTCAGGAAGTAAGAGATTGTGTATTTGATTCCTTATGAGGCTGAATGATTACTGTAGTCCAGCGCTCAAAATGTAGAATTAAAAGCGCTGAGAGAGAAGGTTCCAGTGTGAAGGGAGCTTGGTGATGTAGTGGGGTTGGCCAGCTTGGTCGTGACCAGAAGGCAGAAGTGTCTGGTTTGAGTCCTGCTCAGTGCTGGCTCCTGGAGCCTTGATCCTGCTGCAGAGGGAGAGGAGAGGGCAATATAGCCTACAACAGTGGTTTTACACAAACATCCTGTCGAGGTTATGGTGTTCACTGTTTGGATCCATCATACATTTTCAGCTGTTCTGTACTGTTATTGTTATGCACTAAATATAATATGAAATACCAAAGAAATATGTCACTTGGTCAAGGGTCCTCAGTTTATGAGAAAGGGGGTCCCTTAACAAAAAAATCGAAAATGGGATTCTCATTAGAAATCTGTTGCAAACAAAATAGCCCAGATAGCTATGTTCATGTCACCTGGCACTCCACACCCTTTTAACACTTTTAGAAAAAATTAAAAATAAATCACAGCATCAGTGTCCCACTTCTTGGGCTGCCACCAGGCGTGGAGCCGCTGACTCATTGCAGGGGGGGCGAGGACCTCTAGTGGGCCCTTATAAAACCTAAACCTAAAGGCTGGGAGGGCAGAATGGAGAGAAATGTGGATTACAATCACTTATTTTCATTTAGTATATTAGAATATTTCTCCACACTGGAGTCCATAAACAATATTGCAATTGCATAAGTTGGGAGTGACTGGAAAACTCACACATAATTCATAGTACCCTATATAGCCTACATTATCAAGCCACATAATCACCCCACACGACAACTGTCACAAACCGGGCCATACGGCCATGACAAACAAAGCAGGGAGACGCACACAACAAAGCCAATTAACAAATTATTTATTAAGGAAAGAATACTTAAACTAAATTAACAGTATTATATGAAATCAGTAGGATCAGTGGCGTAAGTGAGTGCATGAGTGAAAAAATGTATGAGTGCTGTGTTGTGATAAGATGCAGCAACACAATAAAACCATCAAACCCAAAAACCAGACTGTTGTCTCAGGGAGGAGAGAGGGAGCACTGAGCTCCCAGAGGGTTTTTAAAAGGCGCATGGCACACAGGCCTCAGGTGTGTCTGATTTGCTGACGACCCACGCCCACTCAAAGTACCTGCACAGAAAAACAAGACAGGCCACGCAACCAGGAACAGGAAGAGAAGGTGCATTGGGTCGTCACAACAACAAATTAGCCTACAAGTCTGCTAGAAGCATGTGTTATGGGTAAGTGTACTTTGCGGCCAATGGATTTTTGTTTGAACTAAGAAAACCAAAATCAGGAAACAAACTGTTTCCCAACTACTGTTTTCTTATTTGCAAAACAAAAAACTGAAAATGGGTCATTTTTAGTTTTCTGTCTTTTCATCATCATCATCACATCATCATCATCATCATCAATCATCATCATCATCATCATCATCATCATCATCATCATCATCATCATCATCATCATCGTCATCGTCTTACTGGAGGATCAGATGGACTTTCAGGGACTGCCGTTAGCGTGCAACCGAACGGGGCTCAGCAGCCTCCCAGTGAACACAACCTCTGGGACAGACATAGGGTAGTTTGACGACAGTTTCCAGATGGAAATGTAAATATGAAGAAGCGAACAACTCTTTGCTTCCTGTTTCATATGTTAAACAGTGACAATGTCTTGTGTTCTGATCCTCTTAAACTCTCAGACTCTGAACTTTACACACTTGCTGATTTAAGTTTATTTTTCTGTAAATCTGCTGGTTTGTCACTTTTATAGCTTCACCACTTCAAAGTAAAACACTGACAATAATCTGGCGGTGGCAGAGTGACGGTTGTCTGTCGTACAGAAATGGAGCCATAATGGAGGGTTTGTGGCTGCTGGTGTTATACTCAAGTCTGCTCTCTGCGGTATTTTGTGCCCAGCGCTATACTTTTCCCACAACACACAGACTTTAACAGTTTCTATGTCCTTTTTAAAATGATTCTGAACTGGCTTTCAGATGAACCTGGTGTTTACCTCCATGTGAACATATATTAGCACCTGAAGAGGACACTAAACACTGTACTCAACTCTAACTGCACTGTACTTCAGACATTTATTAAATGTGCTAAATAAAGTATATAGTATATAATAAATATACAATTATTTCCAACAATAATGAATATTCACATGGATTTTTATCACCAGTGGGAAGTAACAATGTACAAAGATGTTCTCTATTTTATTGATGTCAATAATGTTTTAAAACTTTGTGGTCTCTGGCTCATAGCTGATCCAAATATGAAACAAACAGGAGGACACCTAGTGGAGAGGATGGGTGGTAACACTCCACATTTGTTCTTTGAACTGCTGTTACAGCATCTGTGTTATAACTGAATGAATCCAATGAGTCCTCTCCAAAGCAGGAACGGATTCAAGTAAATCTGCTCTTTATGGAAAAAGTCAGCTCGAAAAGTTCAAGTTGTATTTTAATGATTTACTATGCAAAAAAAAAACTGGATGAAAAATACACAAAAAATTAAACATGCATTAAAAATATGAAAAATAGGCTTTTAAAAAATACACTAAATATAGACCAAAGATACACTAAAAATGAGACAAAAACACATAAAAAGATGACAAATACACTAAAAATAGACCAAAAACATGAAAATGATCATATCCAAAAATAATTTCTTAATTTATTTTCTCTCCAAATACGGTCCTTATTACACAGCCAAAGAACTTCCAGATCCTCTTCATCCAGGTCTTCTCCACTTTGGCAGTTGGCCCTTCATGAGGTGACCCATCAGTGGCTGATGTGTCCTCAGCAGGACTGGCTGCACATTCGCTGACAGCTGATTCCTCAGCTGATCCAGTTGCATTCACAACTACAGCAGCTGCTGGTCCTTCATTTGAGCGTGACAGGTTTATGACGCCATCACAGGAGGCAGGAGTGGCTGAGCCTGCACCATTTGTACATGGTGAGGCTGAAGGCGCTTTGGTTTCTTCATCAGCCCCACCATCAGGAGGAAGTTCCTCTTCTGGGTCATCCACTGGACATACCAGCATCTTCTCAAAGGCCTCGTCAGCACTGAATTAAACATGACAATCAATCAATCAGAGTACCAATGTGTCCGTTGATCCAATGGTGTGTTTGTTTGTTTGTTTGTTTGTTTATTAAGATCCCCATTAGCTTCTGTATGACAGTCGCTATTCCTCGTGGGGTCCACACAGTTTATATGGTGACAATTCTATACAAATATACACACTCACATTATTCATCACAATACACTGACACAACACATCGTAACGCACATATACTGTAGATAAGACAATAACAATTAACTATTAACTATTTTTTTAAAACCATAAATATTGTGTTGTTGAATAATATGATTAGAAACTGACTTCCACTGTAGCATTGCTCTGTATATTACTGTATGCTGAACTGATGTGGTTTTGGATTTTGGTAAAGTAAAACAACCTCCAGCAGCGTGCCTTGTAAAATAACTATGTGTATAACATCAGTATAACAACAAAGACTCAAATTTCTTTGTTGTTATGACATTCCTAATAAAAATCCATCAGTGAATACAGTAATCTATTTTTCACTTCAAGCCAAGAAAGACATTCATGCATTCTAAAAATGTTTGTTCTCATTCAACAAGAAAGAGCTGAACCAACTGTAATTTTCTCATATTACCCAGTAAAGTATTGGACCTAACTATTTAGCAATAATCCAGGTTACTCAAAACCAAGGCTTGAGTTACTTGTTGGACAGTTTGTTGTGTCAGATATCTTACACATCTTTTAATTACAGATCAAATATTTCACATTTTACTTACTACTTTCTGTATGTTTGTCCTATAACAATTTATTATCTATGATAACTCCCAAAAGTTTGGTTTCTTCCACCTGCTTTATTAATATGTCATCTATACTGAGCTCAAGCTTTGGTTTTCAACATGAAGAATAATTTGTTCCTATTACAACACTGGTGGTTTTCGACACATTCAAAATAAGTTTATTACTGTTTGTCCAATCTACTACTAGCTTTAAATCCTGATCTAGATGTGCCTTTAAATCAGTTATTGTTGTTCTTGCTAAGTATATTGTGGAGTCATCCGCATACATTGAAATACATTACTTTTTTAAAACTAAAGGAAGATCATTGCATTGCCATTTGCCTTCTGTCGCTCAAGTAGCTTTTGTGTGGGTCCAACCGTATTGATAGCAGACCCATGGTCACTTACTACATGCTGGTGTTCCTCTCAGCCTCCAAGTGTGCCATTGTGACGAAGGGGTGCTGGAGAGCCTTCTCAGGACTGATCCTCTTCTCAGGGTCCATGTGCAGAAGACATTTCAGGAGGCTCACAAATATCCTCTGATCCTCCAGTTCAATGGACTCCTGCATCTCTGGGTAGAGCTGGATTTAAAACACAGTTGATGGTAGTTTAGTTGATCTGCTTCCTGTCTCTGAATGACACAAACTGCCGTGAGTTTATTCTTTACTCATGAATGAACCACTTACTGTTATCAGGTCATCCAGACTCCTTAAAGACCTCCTCCATCTTTTAGGTGCAGTGCCGGTGTCCACCTGGTATTGCTTTGGGGTCTACAGGAACAAAATACACAAGTCAGATATTTCTTCCTTAGTCTAAACCTTTTCCAAGAGTAGTTGTCTGACTCAGAGACTAAAATGAAAGGGTAGAGGAGAAGCAGTTAAAATACCTTCATCCACCACTTTGGGTGGTCCCAGTGCTGGTTCAGCTTGAAAAATTTGTGGGTGCTGATGCCAGCAGAGAGGAGGTGGTCGGCTGGTTGGCCCAGTGTGCCAACAATGTCGCTCATCTGCAGAGAGAATATAAAGAATCACATCAAGTTGCCTGTTGGGTTTGGAGCAGTATTTGTTTAAATCTGGACAGATCTATTCACTTACCATCTGGTACTCGCCGTGTATCGAGAACAGGTGGTTCCCAAGGTACAAGAAGGCGAGCACACAGCCAAGACCCCACATGTCTATGGCCTCGGAGAAGGGGAGACCCAGGATGACTTCGGGTGCCCTGTGTGTTGCGTACAAGAATTACAAGTACATGTGAATACTGAAGGTTGATCTGTTGGATCATTTCCATCTTAAACGTGTGAGAAGATGCAGAGTGAACCTACATGTAACCCAGAGGTTGAACCTCCATCCCACGTCTCACTTCTGAGGTAGTGAAGGACACCCCGAAGTCTATGAGTTTCACCCTGAAGGGTTTATCCAGGTGGTTTGCCAGC
Source organism: Dicentrarchus labrax (assembly GCF_905237075.1). Taxonomy (NCBI): domain Eukaryota; kingdom Metazoa; phylum Chordata; class Actinopteri; family Moronidae; genus Dicentrarchus; species Dicentrarchus labrax. The sequence continues at coordinate 14,152,176 of NW_026136716.1, forward strand.
ATTATATTGTCGGGCTTCAGGTCCGCGTGGATGACTCCAATGCCCTTCAGAGCGTCAAAGGCCGTCAGCAACTGCAGAGACAAAGGAGGAAATGTAGACGATTAAAGACACCATTGATCAGGTTCTGCTTAATTGATTTAATTGATTGCTTCTTCCTCAACTGGCAGAGTATATTGTCATTACTTGTTAACAGACAGTCTTTACCTGCTGTGCAATTGGCCGTATCTCACTGAGAGACAGTGGTTCAGAGTCCCTGTCCTTGAATCAGCTTAAACAGACTCCTGTCTAACATTTCAAAAGCTAGACAGGAACATCCTTCATGCTCAAACTTCTCAAGGAACTGAACCACGTTCTTCTTGACCGGGTCAAGAACGGTCACTAATTCGAGCATTTTGATCTGTGGAGAAAAGAGAAAGAATTACACTTTAAAGGCATACTATGCAGTTTTCCAGTTTTGTCAAACAGCTACCCCTACAGTCGCTGCGGAGTACTTGTATTTAATGTTAACTGTCGTAAATACCACTCACCAGAGCCGTCTCTATATACGGCTCTGCGTCTCTGCACTCACGGCCTGATCCCCTCCCCCCTGTATACCGGTACATGTTCAGTAGGATGGAAGCTCGGACATCGAACAGGCAAAGATAGACTCCGAAGATGTCTACTGACCAGGTAACGTCTGAGTGAATGCCTGCTAGTGTCTTCCATTGAGGCTGTTTCTTATGTCGCTGATGTATGTGACGTTGCGCCATAAAGCAATTTGTGATTCTCGCGAGATTTGGCGGGGCGCCACCTTTCAGACTTGCATTGCTGGTTCTGCCAGCGGCGTACCTCTCCTGCTTTGCTATCGGGATGATTCGCTATACTACGAGTTTGTTTACCATCGGAATGACTTCGAAGCTGTTATATTAAGGTAAAAATCTTGCATAGTGTGCCTTTAAATGACACAGCAAAGTATCAACAGTTTGTTGAATTAGTCCAAAAGAAATAAATGATCTACCTCTCTGTTAGCAACCGCGTTATCCTCAGTCTTTAGGATCTTCAGGGCCACTGCCTGTGATGTGTTTAGGTTCACACATTTGGCAACTTGGCCAAAGCGTCCATCACCGATGGAGCCCTGAAGGAGGTAGCGACTTGAGTCGCTGCTCACAGCATCGCTCTTCTTTTCTTCTGCGACTGGAGACGGAGACAAAGACAACATGAAGATCACAACATGGACTCAGCAGTGCTAAATTAAAGCATTGCAATTACTGGTGGATTATGATGAAGCAGTATTTTAATAGTTTCCTTACCTGTTGTATTTGCTGTTGAACAGCTGGCTGAACTTGAACTTTCTGGCATTTTACAACTCTTAAGGTTTTTCCAAACTTGCCACATCCTAACGTCTTCGTATGAACTGTCCAACTCTGGTTTGTAGGTGTTGTTTTCAGCTGAAGATAAACTGACCAGTTCTAAACACAATAAGATTCTTTATCAACATCAGTTCCGTTCCAAATGACTGCTTCACTTTCTGTGGAATTCTCTTTTTATTGAGTTGTTTGTTCTTAAACACTGTGTTACCTTTACACCTGATTTTGATTCAGTGCCAATCTTTCAACTAAAATCTATTTATCCATACCCTGACTTGTAGTACTGATGTATATTGACTTCAAATACAATACATAAATGCCAAATTTCATGAAGTATTCTCTGGTCTGTTTTAGCCATCTTATTGTTAAACATACTGTGAGCCACTACTAACAAGGAATATGTAGATAACTTGCAGGGAAAGGATTACTCTGGACAAGGAATATAACATTTCTCTTCTTTTACTATGGAGGATGGAAACCTTACATTTCATTAACATTACCATAACACATTATCATTTATATACTGTTATATACTGTAATCTCAACATGACTGACCTACTACTAATAACATGGGGCAATGGAGCAAAATTAGTACCATTACAAGTCCCAACTGATGTAAAACAGTAAATTATACAATCAACCTTCAGGACTGACAGCACCTAAACTGAACTGAGCTAAACTTGGTGTTATAGTTTCTTACTATTCCTGAACTGTGTGATATTTCTTGCTTACAGGGACAGTCATTCATTTCAGCTTTCCCGATACTGAGCTGGGGTCCCTATTTCTCGTCCCTTAACAGTTTTCCTTGTAGGTGGTCTTTTGTCGTCTGAGTCAAGGAACCTCCTCCTTGTGTTGTGCAGGCTGTCCCTAACCAGATGTCCTGTGGCTGGTGGACTTGGATCTGAAGTCTCTTGGGAGCTGTTGGGCCTGCTGACCCAATAGCATTTTCAGACACGCTGGACTCTTTATTATTCTTGATTACTGCTGTATTTTTGCAGTCACTTTACTATGATTTATTCTTGTATGTCATATTCTCAGACGATAGTGACTATCTCTTGGGCTCCTGTTCTGTAACCCACCAATACCTATATGTTTTTGTACACTTTAAGACTATCGTCCAGTGTCACATAAGTTCCTGTATTCCTGCCAAGTTTTGTGTATATGATCCTTTTGTAACACTTTTAAACACTCCTAATGGCATTTTAAAGCATCCACTGGGCCTGGACGAAAACAACCAATCAGAGCAGTGAAGATATAAAAATGCTTTGGGTTGAAGATGGTTAATTGAGTCTCATTCAAAGGGTTAAAAAGCATCCGTATTTAACGCCCTGGGAATGAGGCTCAACAATCACCAGTCTTTCTCGCCTCTGACTGTTTTCATTCAGGCCTGTTGGATTCTTGCAAATGTGATTAGGAGCCAGAAAAACTTTTTTTTTGTTGTTTCTAAACTGTCGTCATATTGTGAAAGTATCTGCAAATATCACCAAAGTATGTTTTTTTTTTTTTTAATTACCTACTGCAGCTTTAACTTTTATATAGGACAAATAAAACTGAATTTGTTCAAATGTTTTCAAAGCTATTCTGAAGAAGGCAATGCTTTAGATTTTGAATCAAATTTTCTAAATTGGATTTAGCATTGGTGCCTAAAAACAAGGGTCGATGATTTTGCATTCCTTATTTGTTGTGTGGTGGTCTACGCTTTCTGTTATCTTGTAATTATAAGTGTCATAAACTGCCTCTCACACTTTCAAACTTCCACAAACAAGCTCTTGAAGCTTGGAAGATTACTTTGAAACATAATTTATCTCCACATTCATGCATATACAGAACAACCAGCATGCACTGTCGAGGAACTACTGTCTAGTCTTGTGCACGTGTGTCTCTCTCTCTCTCTCGCTCTCACTCTCTCTCTCCCCCCCCAACTGGTCAAGACAGACGACCACCCACCTAGAGCCGAAGGATCTGTCCTAGGTTTCTGCCTTTTAACAGGCAGTTTTTCCTTGCCCTTGTCTCCAAGGTCTTGCTCATGGTGGTACTGTTGGGTCTCTGTAAATAATGTTATAAGGAGTTCGGTCTAGACCTGCTCTATTTGAAAAGTGTCCTGAGATAACTTCTGTTATGAATTGGCGCTATACAAATAAAATAAAATTGAATTGAATAGTCTAGATCCATGGAAGAATGGATTGATAAGGGTGTTGTCTTTGTTTTTGATGTACTTACTGACAGAGGCAACATCTGTAAATATGAAGACTGTTCAGAATAATAGCTTGGATATTTTTTGAAAGGCTATAACAATGGTATAAAAAACATCACCAAAGTTACTATTCATCATCCAAAGTGCATTGTTATATGGCCATTTGATTTGGGGAAATTATGTGGCTTTTAATTGGTGGGAAGGACCTTTCTGACTTTCCGATTAATCACCATATCAGAAAAATACTAGTGCAGTGATTTTCCCAAACTGACTTTTATTTCCCTGAAATCTTGGTAGAGAAAATTCAATTCAGTTCAATTCAATTCAATTTTATTTGTATAGCGCCAATTCATAACAGAAGTTATCTCAGGACACTTTTCAAATAGAGCAGGTCTAGACCGAACTCTTTATAACATTAATTACAGAGACCCAACAGTACCACCATGAGCAAGCACTTAAAACCTAGGACAGATCCTTCGGCTCTAGGTGGGTGGTCATCTATCTCGACCAGTTGGGGTGAGGGTGAGAGAGAGAGAGAGACAGACAGACAGACAGGTTCACAACAACAGTATTGGCAATGGCAAGGATCGATAAGAAAAATATGGTGAGACTCCAATATATTCCTCATTAGAAATAATAGGATTAAAGAAGTTCACATGAAAGTATTAGAACATTTTTAAATAAATGTAAAACAAAATTCTCCATTATGTTCTTTCTGTAAAATAGAATTTAAATCCATTTCTCATCCATTCTTCAAATGTTGCTTTATTGATTTTTTTTTTAAAAGGTATGACACACATACAGAAGACATAGCTTTGTTTCTGAATTGTAACACTGATTTACAATCCACTAACATAGCTCTTAAACGTATGTGCCTTGTTATAAATAATAAATATCTAATTTAACCACATCTAATATTCATCTTTGTGTGTTGAACTACAACATCTCTTTGACTCAGCTTCTAAATTATTAACAAATAAGAATGGTATTAAAACCTCTACAGTAATTGGGAAATTACTTTGCTATGTCTAATTGCTTAATATTGGTGGGTTAAAGTTATATTTTTTAAATGTTTCCATTGAAATACTTGTACAATGTAATGCAATGTTTGTACATTGTAAGTCTGAATTAAAAAGAAAAAAAAAATCAAGACACACAAACTTTTTTCAGAATATTTAATTCAACAACAACAAAAAATATATATTAGTATAAAGTGATGAAACACATTTTACAAACTTCTTAGAGGCAATTGAAAGTGTGAAGATGGAGAGAAGACATCAGGCTATATATATATACATATTTATTTTACTGTAGTAGCGATATCGCGAGAAACTGTGATTAAACTCTCGCGGTGTCTGGATTAACTTTTATTTGCGTCCGTCAAGCTCGCTAGTGTTAGCCAGTGGCTGCCCGGAAGTAGGGAAATAAAGTCGCACTTTAGATTAAAGTTTTGGAATATTTTTTTATTTTATATGAAACACTTGTTATCTGATTATAGCTCCCCATAACCGTGTGTGAAATATGCAACATTTGGTAACAACATGCATTCGCGTTTAGTAAATATCCCTTGAAATGGATTCGTGTTTAGAGTTTTGAACACATTTTAGTTATCAAGTATTCAAGTTACCATGATTTTGCACATACAGGAAAATATTCTGTCATAAAAGAATTAAAATATTACCAAATATTAATTCAAAAATACAGATTGAGTTATATTTGGATTGCTTATATAGCAAAATATTACAATGACTCATCTTTGTTTCACTTTTATTTTGGCGTTGCCGGATGTTTTTTCTGTGTTGCTCAACCTCGCTTAACTGGTGCATGACGGCTTGAGCTCAGCTTCAGCTGAAGAGCAAGCCGACATCAGCTGAGTTGGCACGAAGTACCATCCTTGTACCTAAAATACAGGACTTTATCAGCACGTAAAATTTAACAATAGCATTTTTCAAACTTGCGTTTAACTGTTAAGTCAAGGAAATAACTGCCATCTGTCGTAACCAGAGAAACAAGCGAGAAGCAAAGGAGAAATAACAGTGCATCAAACCCGGCAAACAAAGAGGTCCTTTTTTCAACGACAACATTTTTCCTCCATATTCTATAGTTATGAGTCATGTGGCCGTCGAAAATGTCCACGGTCTAGAGCAGCAGGTAAGCCGAGTCCGTTTATTGTGTCTTGCGGGGTCAGTTGATGAAACGTTATAACGCCAGGGAGAAATGTTAGCTTTCCGGCTAGCCGAGAAACACCGCTAACGAGATGCTATCGTGCTAGCCAGCGTTGGGTGCGCTTCAATTGCACACCCGCGTGACCGAGAGCGGCTGCGTAGAGGGGGACGAAGTGTACGACGTTAAAAACAGTTTGAGCTCCTCTGCCCTTTGACTGTTGTTTAATAGCTATATGTGTTACACCAAATAGTTGTTGAAAATGCTTTAAGAAACCCATAGCCTTGCAGTTAATGTGATAGTTAGCTTATACTGCGGACAAACTGTTCGTTACAACTGAGAGCGAAATGACCAATTACGTCGGAGTGCTTCTGTCGGTTTTCCCGTGTAAGCATATGAAACGCACCCTTTAACTATTCTCTTCACTGCGTTTGTGTTGCAGCTTGATACAAAAAAAAAAATGGAGGTATGCGGTGATGGAGCTAGCGGGACTGACACACAAACAATGCGGTGTTAGGCAGTTTAGCCCACCGGCTTTCAGATAATGCGCAGTATTGCACAGTTTTCAAGCTTCTCTTGACTGCGTCCCGCTTTGAGAAAAATGCTCATTTCTTCTGCGTCACCAGCAACGTAGTCTAGCTGTGTCTGACTGGTCAGACAGTTGGATGGCAACACAAAGTACTGTATGTTCTCAATTGATATTTTGGACGGGTTTAATTGACAAAATGTCTACGGGAGTGTTGCAGGGTGCGCAACACTGACCTCATTTAAATAAATTACACTTCCTCCTTTTGAGTCAGGGGGCAGAGAAATCTGCACTGGGAAGATTTTTTATGTAGAGTCAATCCCTCTCATTAGCCCAGTTCATTGAATGTGATGCAGTGTTGAAGAGCCCTAAAAATTCAATATCTGGAAATGGATTGTCTGCTCGGAGAAAGCCGGTCGCCCCAACATCAGATCTTTTGCATCATCACTTTGCTATCCTTTGTTGTAAAGTATCTCAGAGCAGCTGTGTGCAGTTTGCTGACCTCGCCATAATAGGATTGGTGAACTGGTGTGTGTGCCGAAATAAAAAAAAAAGCAAAAAAACCCATTTCTGTGTTCTATTCTCTTCAATCTGGACAGTTCGGCTACTGTCTGTGAGCAACGCTTTCACAGCTCATTCTGACGGATAAACAAAAACAGGTTGTCTACTTTAGTTTTCAAGTAGGCGGCAGGTTTTGCTGTCACCTGCAGCAAGAAGAGGCGCTCCGAAGCCTCAAACATGTCCAACAAAGCTAGACCCTTTTGTTCCTTTGAAAATAACTCGTGTGTTTCTGTTTCTCCAGCTCGCTGTCCTAGACTTGAGTGCAGCGGACGGACAAGGTGGAGGCACTAACAGTAAGCAGCCAACGTGTTTGTGTTAAAAATGTTCAAACGTTCCATTTTCTCTTGCCAGTGAGTGACACTCACACACCTCCACAAGTAGTAAACCACGGTAATAACACTGGGTCATAAAGACAGCAAATGAGGAAGTGCTCCATAGAGAATAAATTGGGAAGGACAGGAAAGTTGACCGCAAGGCAACCGAGGGAATATCTTTTATTTCCTATATTTATTTAATTTAAAATCAAGTCCTTTTTAAAGTTTTATAATTCACTAAATGATGTTGGACACTGTCTCTCTCTGTCTGCAGGGCGATACATTCCTCCACATTTACGGAACGACGCTTCCAAAAATGGTGTGTAGCATCAAGTTAAAGCTGTCCTGTGGAGTTTTCTTGTAAACAAACAAACACAAGTTATGTTTACATTTAGCGTTACTCACCAAAATGCATTGTGTGAATAATGTATTCCCGTCTTCATAAAACTTTATCAAAGCGGACTTGTATATGCAATACTTTGTATTGTTTACATCCATGTTAGCTAGCTAGCAGTCTTCCCTGCCTTTTGCTGGCGCATCGCTACGTGTCCATGCACATTACATTACTGCTGTCAGCTGTTGGTCAGGGTCAGTGTAGTGCAGTGCAGTGGTATGAATCAGGTCGTGCCCCCCCCATGCTTGTGTGTCTTAGTATGCATGCACGATTCCAATGAAATGGGGACCCACTTGTTAAAACATTGCTCCATAATAAAACCAGTGGTCTAAAACTCCACAGGGTATCTTTATTAACTGCAGTTGTTACTGATTAAAAGCACAACTGAAACACTGTCTTCCTGTCCAGTAGGAAATGCCTTCGCTGCTGGTCGACAAGGTGGCTACACCATTGCGCCCGCAGCCAACTGTAAGTTCCTCTCTGAACTTCTATAAAACTTCTAATTCTAAAAAAAACCTCTACTGTTCTTAAACTCCATAACATTCATTGCTGTAGCATCTCTCATTAGTATGTTTTCTGCTTTCTTACCTCCTCTCTGTGAAGTGAATAAGGGGTATTAAAGGCATACTATGCAGTATTTTTTCAGTGATGGTAGAACAAAGTGGACAGTAAATTGGAGTGAGGGGGCGCCGTTACTGAAGACAAAGCTGCGAATCAGAAATAAAAGGTTAATTTCTGATTGTTTCAGTTTCCTCCGCACAATCCTGCAGAAGGTACACAAGGCTGCACTTACCCCCGGTCAAACAGACACACAGACCGCAGCAGTTGGTCATACGTGATGATTGAGAGGGATTATGTGTGTATGAGTCTATACATTGTTCTTTTTACGAAAATACCACCTAGTATGCCTTGAAGTAGGTTTAAAAAATCTGTTTTCTGATTCATCATTTAAATGACGCAATATTGATTCATAAAATCCAGAAATTTAGCTTTTAAAATGTGTGCCTTTTCCTGAAGATGTGAGGCTTTTACCCTGTTAGTCTCGCCTGGCAACCTTTAGTTCTTTAATCCTTTGACACTCTACAAGACTTTCAAAGTTATGAGATCTCTGTACTGTACTGGAGTACTGGAAGTTGTTGTGATTTTCACACTACGTGACTGATCAGCAACAGGGTTCACATACAACAAGATCTTTCCCAACCAGTCTGACTGATCTCCAAACTACATTTCAACAGGAGTCATTAATAACAGCACATCATGTTTAATTAGCAAAGTAGTTTATAAACATGCACAAAGGGCACCCATTTACAGCATACCGCCATTAGATACTGAGTAAAAAACGTATAATTAGTCTGAGCAGCCAGCGTCACAATCTAAAGGCTGTTATTTGACAGTCTTCTTGTCAATTGGTTATCTATAAACTTCATAAAGAAACTGTATTGAGCTGTGCTCTTTCAGTGGGCAAAGAGAATGGGAATGAATGGCGGACAGTTTCAAAAGTTACTATTTCTCACAAAATTCAAACATTTCGTAACAAGATCTGGCCTCAAAGTATAGTTGGTTGTGTTTGTGGATCTGAAGGCATACAGAGAGCGTTACTTACTCAACACTTTAACATGAGAAAATGAGCTGAAACAGCAAGATAACTGGTGTTGGAAGATAGGGCGTCTCTGACTGTGGTTGAGGTGCTTTAAAGAGGCTATGTAGGCCACGGCGGATCGCAGCTGTCTATTTACAATGTAGCCTGGATCATCTGACCTGCTCAGCATGTACCTGTTGCCAGTAAACACTGCAGGGTTAAATCCTCATGTAAACATGAATATTTTTAATAATCCACCAGGTTTTACAATTTACAGCAGTAGTTATCTGAAAATCTCTCTGAGAATCAGAAGTCTAATGGAATTGGGACTTGTGCATCGGAATTTAAATTGATTTGGGAAATCTGTGGCGATACCCAGCCCTATGAAGTAATCTGTGGTTTCAGTCCACCGCTTATGGGTTACCAATAAGAACCGAAACGATAATGTCATAATCCTGCACACATTGGATACCAGGATCATTGTTTCATTATTGCCCTCTTCTCCCTCTGTAGATGGTTGGGACGGGGGGCGCAACAACTTTGTAAATGGCTACCATGACAACCGCATGACTGCTGGCAACACATTTAACCGTGGCCCACCCCGCATGGAGCGGGGCCGAGGTGGCGTCGGAGGAGGTTACCGCGGCAACAGGGGCGGCTCCTTCAACCCCATCAACCCAGCGCAGCCAATGGGCTTCGCTGGCTACGAAAATAAAGGTGGGGGTTGCTGCATCAAACCTTTGCTAATGTTATGTGCTCTCCTTTAAAGAAAATCTACAATAACTAAAAAGGTCCCAAAATATGAATTGTTTATCCAAAGCTAGAACTGAAACACTACTGAACACACTTTATAAAGCTGCTCCACTGACAGGGAATTGGAGACGTAAGGGATCCAAAAGAAAACCAGAAAACCCTTTTTCAAAGCTTCACAAGCCCTGGTTCTCTTGAAATTGTCAGTGTCTTTAGACATCAAATAAATACTGTTTCATAGCAAACCTCTCCCATATATGAGTCCAAAGACCAGCTGTGGTTGTCTCCACACTCTGAATACTGATAACACTGTATGTATGAAACTGTCTTCTAATAGTTTTGTGCTCATTCTCCTATAAGACGCCGGTGGCTGGAACACTGCCAAGGACGCCTATAGCAGTTTTGGTAACAACCGAGGGAAGTCTGCGTTCTTCAATGACAGAGGCAACGCTAATAGAGGGAGGTAAGGAGACGAGACACAGAGTGAATATCTGCTGCTACAGTCACAGTGAAACAAGTTCAGGTTAAGGAACCACGTTCAATATGAAAGTAGGGCTGTGTATTTACAAGAATCTGGCAATATTTATCATTATACAGGAATTACGATTCAATATATTGTGATATATAAAAAAATTAAAATTGTGTGATTTGTAGAGTTTCTAAAATATCGTATCATACATCTTGTACCGTCATTGTCTTTGTGTTCAGGTTTGATCATGGTGGATTTGGTGGTGGCGGTGGAGGAGGAGGAGGAAACAGCCGCTGGGTGGAAGAGTCCAGAGAGGAAGGAGACTGGTCCAAACCAACACCACGTAATGAACGCCTTGAACAGTGAGTCTGCACTTTTATCGGTCATAATGGGAGGTGTACTCAAGACGAGTAAAGTCTGATAATTGGACTAATTTTGTTACAAGACCAGGAAATATCAGGGAACGGTTCATGAAAGATGCTCGCCATTATCAGCTTTATACTGGAAGTACGGATCATGACTGAATGAATGGATTCTAAAATCAACATTAGACAATTTGTTTTGTTGGGGTTCATTGGTTGTTGTGTAATAGAATAACACAAACACATAACACATAACAGACCGTTATCCTTTCAAAGCATTATTGTACAGTAACAAAACTCCCAGGCAGATGTTTAGCCTTAGGTCACAATATTAACAGCATACCAGTATGGAAGTGTCACTCAACTTATGTCTAATATCATTAGTTTAAAAAATGTGCCAAATAATTAAAATGCAGTGATTTACTCAAGATCACAAAAACTAGCAAAGAAAACACGAGGTGTGTTCGTAGACAAAAGTGTTTAACACAAGGGTCATTATTTCAAATCATTGTTAAATGTTTTTGCGTGTCTTTTCTGAACATTAGACTAACTCTGTTTCTCCTGCTTTGCTCCTGTATAGTGAGTTGTTCTCAGGCAGTAACACTGGGATCAACTTCGAGAAATACGATGACATTCCTGTCGAGGCCACAGGACAAAACTGCCCTCACCACATCGAGAGTGTAAGCTATTGTTGTTTACTAGGGATCCATCAAGGGTAAATTATGTATCAAATTACTTTCTACTGCTCTTTTTTTTGTGTGTTTGACTGTGTGTGCGCTTTGCAGTTCCAAGATGTGGACATGGGTGAGATTGTCATGGGTAATATTGCCCTAAGTCGCTACACTAGACCAACCCCTGTCCAGAAATATGCCATTCCTATTGTCAAGGCAAAGCGAGACCTTATGGCCTGTGCACAGACAGGTAGGTTGACACACTCACCCACATACTGGGCATCATATTTCCAGAAACAGAGCAAAGTCATAAATATCTTTAAACGATGATCCTGCTGAATGCACTTGGAGATGAATGAGGTTGACTTTGTGTATTCAGGTTCTGGGAAGACTGCTGCGTTCCTGCTGCCAATTCTCAGCCAGATCTACACTGAAGGACCAGGAGAAGCTCTTAACGCAGCTAAAGCATCTGGACAGGTAAGGGGAAAGTCAAAAGATATCTTGCAGCCCCTTAGAATATAAATTGTTGACCCCTTCAAGGGGTCTCACCTCCCAGTTTGGGAACCACTGGTCTCCTGAGTCCTGATAAGTGGTGACTTGAACTGTGAACTTTGGAGCTCACATTTGAGTTGAACATGGTTCTCAGCCATCTGAAACCTTTTGTGGTTTCTTAACTTCACTTAACTGGAAAAACAACTTCATCAACATCAACTGTTGTTCGACTGAGATGTTGTGTTGTCATTGTATTACAGGAGAATGGAAAGTATGGGCGCCGTAAGCAATACCCCATCTCACTGGTATTGGCTCCAACCAGAGAACTGGCACTACAGATATATGATGAAGCCAGGAAGGTACGCACGCACGCACACACACACACACACACACACACACACACACACACACACACACACACACACAGAAACACACAAGTATGAATTCTTTAAAAAAAAAAAAAAAAAGGAGAAATATTTATCCATGTATCTCATCAACCATTTTGTTTTTCTTTGTAGTTTTCCTACCGGTCCAGAGTGCGTCCCTGTGTTGTGTATGGCGGAGCAGACATTGGCCAGCAGATCAGAGATCTGGAGAGAGGCTGCCACCTGCTGGTGGCAACACCAGGAAGACTGGTGGACATGATGGAAAGGGGCAAGATTGGACTGGATTACTGCAAGTAAGACTTGAACTGAGGGAGGGAGTGATGGACAAAATTTCTTCAACGGTTCTTATTATATACATTTTAAACCTCTTCCTTTGTGTCTTTTTCATTGCAGCTACCTGGTGCTGGATGAAGCAGATCGTATGTTGGACATGGGATTTGAACCACAGATAAGACGCATCGTTGAACAGGACACCATGCCGCATAAAGGAATCCGACAAACCATGATGTTTAGCGCAACCTTTCCTAAAGAGATCCAGGTACATTTACAGTAGTTGTCTGATGTGTATGCTGTATGTGTATGTATGTTAGAAAAAAACTAGACAAATTCAGCAATCACATTGACAATAAATTGAATATTAGAGCTTTGATGGTTTAAAGCTGGAATTGTGCTTCTCCAAAGATATCGCATGGAAAATCAAATGGGCCTGTACAGGGCTCCAGACTAACTTTTTGCATTGGTTGCACTGGTGCGCCCAACTTTTTTTTTTTTAGGTGCACCAGCATAAATAAAATAAAATAAAACATCTCCAAATAAAAGAGGACCTGATTACTACTACCTGCCGCTGAAATGCAGCTGGGAGAGGGGCCACTTTCTCTACACACTTGTCACGGCATATCGTGTGTTTTTTAGACATGTTATGTTTTTTTAAAGTTTCAATACGAAACGTTGTTGACCCTCTTAGGAATGCACTATTTCCGTCCATATTCTGACCGCACTCCTGACAGTACACGCAGTGCATTGCGTTACGTCCTTTGTTGTACCTCAGTCAGGGAAATTGTTTCAGCCAGTCCTGTCTGAAGGAATATATTTTGGCCTTTTTAATTTGGGTCTCGGAGCCGGGCTCTATCCCAGACTCGGTTGTCTCCTCCTCTGGTTCCAAGTCTGATGCTGTCGCCGAAGGACTGGGGCTTGGTATCTCACCAGGGACCGAGGGCTCCGTGTCTTGACAGGATGGACTCTCAGTAGTGGGGATGGATGGGATTATAGTAGTAGGCTTGGTTTTCTTAATGACAAAACTTTCAATATTTCTGCCTCTCTTCATTTTTCCTTGTTTGTCGCGTTTATTTTATTTTTCCGTTTGTTAGTCAGCTATTCTGGTGCTCAGGTCGCGCGCAATTTTTAAACACACACAATTTAGCGCGATGAACAGGACCACAACCAATCAGAGGCAAAGACCCGCCCGAGCTCTGTCTCTTATTAGTTTAGAACACAATATGATCCTACCATGAGTGTGAGTTCGGTCACAGGAGAACACAGAGAGACGATGCGCTTGCGAAATGTATGTTTTCAGCCGGGCAGCGTCAGGTGCACCAGTGCGACCTAGAAAAACTACTAGTCGCACTCTTAAAAATTGGTCGCACTCTGGAGCCCTGTTGTGTGTCAAGCATGTTAATTTGTGGATTCAACTGTCGTCAGGATGGAAATAGAGACCCGGGCAATCCAAGTACACGTTTGCCTATGTGCAGCCCAGAGAGGCATAATTCCAGGCAGTCATGTATAATGATGAAGATTTTTCATTAGACCTGTTTCAGGGTTCCCACACATCCTTTCCAGTCATTGAAACACCTGGAAATTGATTGCAATGAGCAAATATCCTGGAAATAATTTTAGCCCTGCAGGCAGATCTACGCCTCAGATCGCCTGCGTATTTTGTTTGAAACTTGACTAGGAGAACCTCTCAGTTTTTCTTTGTTTTGCTATAGCCCTACTATGTAAGCATCACTTATGGTGGAGTCTTACTGAAAGAGAAAAGCAAAACGGGGTTATAAGTAGGGATACTGCTTAAAAATCTACTAATAAGCACATTCTCTTCCTGCCCTTCTAGATCCTGGCCAGGGATTTCCTGGAGGAGTACATCTTCCTGGCAGTGGGCAGAGTTGGTTCCACCTCAGAGAACATCACTCAGAAAGTGGTGTGGGTAGAGGAGAGCGATAAGAGGTCGTTCCTCCTGGACCTGCTCAGTGCCACAGGTGAGACCATCATATAGCAACTCATAACCTTCAGATGTGTCCTAACACTGCAGGTCTGCGACACATTCAACATAAACTACAGCCTGAACGGTTTAGATCTATTGCTAACACACACTGTGCAGTTCTATTTCCCCCAATCCTTTCGCCATTATCATAATGTCGTCCTCCCATCCCAGCCAATACATTACTGTGTGTCTCTTTGGTACATCAGGAACATTAAACATATACAGAGTTGGTTTTCTACTGGTGATTGAGTTACATGTTGGTGGTTTGGTGTGGTTCTATTCCAAGTCATCCCCAGCGAGGTACAGGACAATACGGGAGACAACATAGAGAAACCTGGTAAGATCCTCGATGGTGAAACTTGTATCCGTCATTTCACATTTTAAATAATTTTGCTTGCCCTTTAATGTTCTTCTCAGTGGATGGAGAGTCCTTTGTTTATTCAGTTATTTTTGGTTCTGTGTATCATTTCATTGGTCAAGTTTGCTAAGCTTACATCAGACATGCCGTTTATATTTATATTTTTATTCTTAGTTCAAGAGTTTTTTGTGGCATCTTTATGTACAGTATGTTGCTGTGGTGTCTTCATGTCAGACCCAAAGCCTTGATAGAGAGAGTCTGGTTATGTTGTAGTCTCAACAGCTAGCTAGCAGTGGATATAAATGTGGGCCAATGCCTTTCACTGATCAGGTAGTAATGTTGAAGGAGCATTGCGGAAGAACTATGACCAAACTCTTTCCATCAGTGGTTCTATTCACTAGCTGCTGATTCTGTTAACTCTTTTTTTTCTCGTGATTATGTTTTCTTTTTATCCACACTGCACTCCCTGCTGCCTGTTGCACTTTTCTGTTCATAGAAAAACATCTATTGTAATGTGTTTTATACAAATTAAGGTGCATGTAATTAAGAGTTATGTATCATATGAGCCATAGCAGCACACGTATAGCCTGTCCATAGGGCTGAAAGAGTAACTGATATGATTCCATTATACACTGAAGGATTTTCATCTCAAGATTGTCAGTATGATGCAACATATTTTGTACCTACAGCTCTTTTTAAAAGAATGAATAAATAAGATACAGTAAAATAGTGCATTGCCACTCAAATATTATATTTTGTCATTTAACAAATAGTCAATTAATTGATTTGTTGATTGGAAGAAAATTAGTTGCCAACTATTTAGATAATCGATTAAACGTTTCAATGATTTTTCAAGCAAAAATTTGGGTTAGGGTTAGGTAATTTTTTTTCTGGTTTTACTTAGAAGTCTAAGGAGTTTTTGTTTTTCTTTGTGATTTATAATTGTAAATGAATAAGTCTTTGGTTTTGGGACTGGTTGGACAAAAGAAGCAGTGAAGATGTCATTTTGGGCTCTGTGACATTGTAATGAGCATTTTTCTGATTTTCTGACATTTTACAGACTAAACGATTACTGGTGAAAATAATGTGCAGATTAATTGATAAATAAAATAATCCTTAGTTGCAATCTTAGTAGAAATTAAGATATTATGTTTCCTGAAAATAATGCAAGTTTAAGCTCCCTGAAAAATGACTGAAAAGTGACTTTTGTGTCAAACATTTCCAGATGTGTCACATCATTGTTTGACATGTTGACATTGATGTTTTGTTGAGTATAAATTATCTTCCAGATGTGGTTAATTTACATAGTCTGACATTGCTGTTCATGCTACCACAATCCATTAGTTACAAGTCAGATCCACAACATGTAGTAAAATGAGAAATCTAAAACTTTGTCAGCGAGCTGTGAGGATTGCATGGTCATCTGGCTGTTTATTTCTTAGGTTCAGAGCAAGATACCCCTGCAACAAAAAACAACAGTGCGTTTCTTGTGTTAATTAAAAATCATTCCACATGATTTGGTGACCCCCTGAATTTTGTACTAGTGCAGATTAAAAAAACCCACTGGCCCTCATTCATAAAATGCAATGGCTGCAGTTTTGCTGTATTCAAAATCTGAGGTTTGAAAACAGAAATTACAGCTTTTTGTGTTAAAAATGTAGTATCCACCATGATTATCCGCTCACCTTTAATGATTAACCTCAGATGTTATTTCTTTCTGTTCATCAGGTAAGGACTCGTTGACTCTGGTTTTTGTGGAGACCAAGAAAGGCGCTGACGCCTTGGAGGACTTCCTGTATCGGGAGGGCTACGCCTGCACCAGTATCCATGGCGACCGCTCCCAGAGAGACCGAGAAGAGGCCCTGAGCCAGTTCAGATCAGGAAAATGCCCCATTCTGGTGGCCACAGCGGTCAGTAAACTACTGATTACATAAGTGTATGGTATCACTGGATGTGTGTGAGAGCTTTTTTCCTTCTGTACTTTTTAATGTTTCTGCTCTTTTTGTACATATTCAGGTAGCAGCTCGGGGTCTGGACATCTCCAATGTGAAACATGTTATTAACTTTGACCTGCCCAGTGATATAGAGGAGTATGTCCACCGTATTGGACGTACCGGACGAGTCGGAAACCTGGGTAAGCCTACAACTAATCAGTAATATGTAACACGTGTCTTGTGTGTTGCATGATATAACAAATGAAGATAGACTTACTACTATTGTCTCGCATAGCCCAACCAATCTTTATACTTCGTTTTAGCGCTGTGCCAGAGTCCATTACCATTCTGATATAGAACAACCGTCTGGCTTGTTTGTATTTTTTTAAACCAGTCACAATCTTCTGGGGCGGCGCTGAGCCCAGGATTCAGCGACAGTGCTCTTGCAAAGCAGCAGCACATAGTTGAAGGGGAGGAGAATTCCCACTGAAACAGTCAGCCAATGACAGGCTTAAACCCACAGCCTACTTACTGTGAGTCTGACTATTGATAGTATTACTTACTACTATTGTACTTGTAGGACTGGCCACATCGTTCTTCAATGATAAAAATGGGAACATTACTAAGGACTTGCTGGACATCCTGGTTGAGGCCAAACAGGAGGTTCCCTCATGGCTTGAGAGCTTGGCGTATGAACACCAGCACAAGAGCAGCAACAGAGGACGCTCAAAGAGGTATACATACACACTGTCACCTCTTAAACAATAAATGTGTTTTCTATGGATGTTAAATTCCATTGAAGGTTTGTTCAAATGCAGTGAAGTTTACTTGGATTTAAATCATGAATTTGTTTTACCCACCAGGTTTTCTGGAGGTTTTGGAGCGCGTGATTATCGCCAGACAGCTGCAGGAGGCACCGCTGGAGGGTTTGGAGGACGTGGAGGTCGCAACCAGGCAGGACATGGAGGCCCCCGTGGCTTTGGAGGAGGTGAGGATAGTGTTGGTTTCTGGTATTCCCAGCCTGGTTTGTGTATGAGTTTAAACCAGTTTGATTGGATGCAAAGTGACTAAATCTGAATTTTTCATCAGGAGCCATTCTGGCAAATTTAAAAAGAGATAAGAAGCAGCTCTCAGTAATATTTGCCCATTTTCAATATAACCCTGTCCCTGACAACCATCATGTCACTCAAGCTTATCACATCTGTTTGCTATGCTAGCAAGGTAGCAAGCCAGCTATAGTTTGTCAGTACAGTGAGTAACTTAGTAGATTGAAAGGTCAAAGCCCCGTTTTAGTCCACTCCTGTTTGCTGCATTATGCTGTTAATACAAACTCAACACTTCCTGTATCCGTTTTAAATTGAAGTCCTCTGGTGCCCTCAGTGGACAGAAAACTGTCATTTCTTAACAAGGCTTTTACTGTGAAACATTTGCAGGAATGTGTTGTTGAAAACTCAAGTCATGTGGTAAAATTCTTTATTACTGGTCTGGTATTTTGTTTAATATCAACCTGTTTTGAACCTTTCTACATTGGCCCAACCCTAGATCTGGTCTTAGGATGTGTGATATAGTTATTCTGCTTGTAGCAAGATTTTTTCTAGAACTGTTTAAGACTGCATGTATGCATTATAGAAGAGCATAAACCTTTGATGCTCTCAGTTGAGAACTAATTGAACGTTATGGCATTATAAATGGACATATCCTGTATGCTATATAACACAGTCCGTTATGAGTCATTACTCAAAATTGCTATCGCTCTCACTACTGCAATTAGAAAAGCTTTGATGTTCATCAGAGACGTTTAGCAGGAATAGGCTTACACATGTTTTCATTCATATAACATATTTAATAACCATACCACCACATTACAGGATAGGTTGTATAGGTTTATAGGTTAGGATAGGAACTTCTGGAATGAACTGCAACATGGTTCATGGGGAACAACTTTACTTTGTTAACCTTGAATTTTCTCCTCTGTTTCCTCCCTGTCAGGTGGTTTTGGCAACTTCTACACCAGTGACGGCTACGGAGGCAACTACTCGCACTCTCAAGTTGACTGGTGGGGCAACTAGGTTACTCCATTTCCTCAAACACTCATCCTTCTTTCTTCTTCTCTTTCATCCTCCTTTCTCTCTCCACACTGTTGTCTGCACCACATCTGCCCCCCCCATTAACCCCAACAGCCCATGTGCATGTTATTAAACTATTTATGCTCATTTATATAGCCCCCCTTCCATCCCTGTGCACTCAGATCTTTTAATTCATCCTTAGATATTTCTTGTCCTTTCCATCTCCACCCTCGTCCTTACAGTCCCCATCCTTTCTTCTTTTGATTTCTTAATTTCTTTCTTTCTTAAACAAGGTCACATTATAAAGGGATTGTTCAATTTGTGTTGGTTATTTCTCAACACTCGCCACAGATTTACTTGTTAGCTTCCAGCTAGCAACAGCTTTTGGTTTCAGTGAGGACATTTTGAACTATTTTCCCTCTGTGGCAAGTGCTTGAAGAAAATTAACCATGTAAATTAAAGTTCTGAGAGTTCATTTAACCCCCTAAGATTAGATGGACATGGATCTACAGTGAGTAAAGTCTTACAAAACAGCTGTAGAAGACAAGGGGGAAATCCATTTTTTTTCCTTCACTTTCGGCTTCATTGTGTTTTTGTCTGCGTTCACCCAAAGCCAGCCAGGCGTCCTGTCTACCTTCACATGTCATCTTTGTATGTATCGCATGGCCATATTGTAAATCACCTGCCAAAAACTTTTCTTAAATATAGCGCAGAGAAAGGCAAGATGTCAAATCTGAGCAAAATATGTCTGCATATAAATTCAAAAATGGGAACTGGCTGAAGCTTCTTCACTTGACGACATGACAGATACTTAAAAGCAGCCACAGAAACAGAAATGTTTTTTTTATTTTTTCACCTTTTTAAAAACATATTGAAGTATTGATTTACCGGGATCTGAGAAAGGTGTCTAACAGAGACAGAAGGGACAAGGGGCTGGATAAACTGAAACATCCAGTCAGTGGGACGCCAGCAGATGTCGTCGCCCATTAGCAATGATGCTAGCAAATAGTCTTTGGACTTGTGGTTGTTAATGTCACAACTACAAACAGCATTTTCTTTGTTTGAAACAAAAAATGGAGGGTCATTTGTTTCTGTACTGTGCCTTTAAGAATTTGAACTTTGTCTCTTATTTCCGTTGTTTTTATTGCCATAATAAGTAACTGGCTACAAGTATTGGCCAACTGTGACTAAAAAATGAGTATTTAATGTCATGTATGGGTTAAAACATGTTTTTCTTTATTTCTATTTGGATGGAAACAAACTAGGCTTGAACTAAATCAAACCTTGGCAAAAAAAAAATAAAAACTAAACAAAAACTGCGATGAGGAAACTCAAAGCAATTTCTTATCCGTCTATTGGATTTCAAATTTCTCA